>NC_091282.1:605604843-606204843 GCF_032444005.1 Ranitomeya imitator | reverse complement strand
CAGATACTGCCGCGCCACTACCAACCGCAGTGCCCCAGACACTGCAGCCCCAACACAAAACACAGCTTCCTCAGACATTGCCACCTCACCAACCACAGCTCCCCCACACACTGCAGCTCCCTCACCAACCAGAGTGCCCTATACACTGCCACCCCACCAACAGTCACAGAACCCCCAGACATTACAGCCCCAACACGTACCATAGTGCCCCCAGACACTGCTGCCCCAACACCACAGCACTCCTAGACACTACTGCCCAACCACCACCAACTACAGCAACGCCAGACACTATCTCCCCAATTCGGACCATAGCTCTCCCAGATATGACTATCCCTGATGATATGACCACCGTCTCCAGTCTGAATGTCTGACCATGTGTCTGTCAGTAGTTGCCATGCTGACGTTATCTGCTGGGATAATGACCTGAATGTCAATGGAGCATCAGCTCCTCTGCTCCAGGGAAAGACAGTTCACATTCCTGTCTGCAGTGGAGGAGGGGGGTAAACAGCTTATCTGAAAACTGAGAGAACCCTGTCATCCAGAAGCCCTGTGATCAATAATCACTAATCAGTCTGTATCAGCTCCTGGAACAGAGGGAGATACAGTGGGATAGCCCTGAGCAAATGGCTCTCCCGCCTGACTCATGTCTGTCAGAGGTTAGCTGGAGCTAAGGGCAGGATGAGTCGGGTGGTGGTAGTAGTGAGGGGGCTACCTCATCTTGCAGCAGATCCGGTAGATCGAGCTTGATCAGCTCACATTCGGTAATGAAGTCTGCGCAGATGTAGCAACCAGAAAGAGGAAAAAAGGCATAGATAAGTAAAAATATATATAAAACAACATAAGAGAAGTTCATCTATGTCCCCCTCCTGGGGCCCCCCATTCCCGATGTGTGGTAACCGCTACCCACCCCGGCTCGGGCTCTGTTGTGGGTCCACAACGAGGGGGCAGGTAGAGCATAAGTTGTCTGGGGCAGGGCACTGTCTGTGCTGATGGTAGCATAGCTACGGTACAGATATGGTGGACAGTGATATGGAGTGTGGTTTCAAGGGCGGCCCAGCCACCAGCGGAGGAAGTGGAGGTGCTCGGGCTAAGTCCTCTGTGGCAGGGGGGACTGGCATGGCACCTGGTGCACCCACTGGCATGCAGGGGACGGCGTGCATGGCTGGCGCTGCATCCTGCACTGCCGGTGGGGTTCTGACAGCTGGGGTCGTGTCCCCGGCGGTATGTGCTGGGGTGTCTAGGTCCCCCACGCACAGATCTGCTAAAACTGGATCACTTTTGGGGACCCAGGCACCAGAAATGGTGAAGGGGCAGAGCCTGCTCCACTTGTTGCTACAGCAGCAAAGAAAAAGATGGTGGTCATCCCCCTGACGGTGCCTATAGCTGGTGGGGGGCACCCTGTACACTGATCCAGTACTGGGTCGGCATTGGGGGTCCCACTGCTGGGACAAGCTGAGGGGCAGTGGCCTATTCTTAAGAGGTCAGTAGTGGCAGTGGTCGATCTGGGGCTGCATCCCTAGGAGTGTGGGTGCCTCCGGGGGTGTGACTTCCACATGGTCTGCCCACGGAGGCGTGGCCAAGAGGGCCGGCAGTGGAGGAAGCCCTACCCACTCCAGCGGCGGGGAGGCACCTGGTTGCCGGGATCCCTTGTGACCCGGTCCTTACCTGAGTGAGGGGTGGCAGTGACCCCTGTCTGTGAAGTAAGAGCTGGAGTAGGTGGTGCATGTACTCCTGCTCCCAGCTCTGTAGTGAAGAGCTTGAGCGCCGTGTCCCTGACAGAGGGGGCGCTGCTTAAAAGCTGCAGGGTCACCCTTAAAGGGGCAGCGGTGCTCAAAGACAAAGAGAGGTTGGTCAATATAGAGGGAAGAGAGGTGGACCTGTCTTTCTGGATAGAAAGACATGGATTTGGCCGCCTTCCAAGATAAAAAAAGGGGGGGGGGACCATATGGTGCCTTCTGACAGCCAGGCTGGGGGCGACCTGAAGGAAGGTGGTCCGTCTTCGATGGCGGGGTGGTGAAGCATGCACACTTAGGGCTAATGTGTGGAGCTCCTCCTCAAGATGGGTTTTGGGGCAACAGACATCTTTGCCCTGATCCACCCTTTTGGGACCCCTGTCTTTGATGTCAGCTTTGTTCGCCTGGAGGGCCTGGAGCATTTCTGGTCGAATTATGAGCTGTCAAAGGAGGAGCCCGGCTGGCGAGATTTTGCCAAGCAGGCAGTATATCACCAAAATACAGTTAAGAAAGTGACCATGCTAACAAGTAACGAGTCACTTTCTGGAGCACGTATTACGACGTGGCGTTCTCAGTACGGGGAAGTCAGTGAGGTCCCAAAAAAGAACACTGACGAGTTGGGCATCTGGTCATGTTAACCCCTTCGCGACACGCGCTGTACTAGTACTGCGCTGCCGGCACTGCATTAGTGCCAGCAGCAGTACTAGTACGGCGCACCGATCACCGCGGTCTCGCGCTGAGCGCCGCGGTGATCGGGTGCGGGGGTCAGCTGTATACGACAGCTGACCCCCGCAGCAATGCCCACGATCGGCGCTATCGCCGATCGCGGGCATTTAACCCCTCTGATGCCGCTGTCAGTAGTGACAGCGGCATAGAGGGGGATCGCACAGGGACGGGGGCTCCCTGCGCTCTCCCACCGGAGCAACGCAATGAGATCGCGTTGCTCCGGTGACCCGGAAGGAGTCCCCGGATCCAAGATGGCCGCCGGACTCCTTCCGGGTCATGAAGTGACCTGGCTAGCCGGCGCCTGCTGAGAGCAGGCGCTGGAGAGCCATCTAAGCTGCCTGTCAGATCGTTGATCTGACAGTGTGCTATGCACAGTGTCAGATCAACGATCTGATCTAATACAGAGATGTCCCACCCTGGGACAATGTTAGAAAGTAAAAAAAAAAAAAAATAGAATGTGTAAAAAAAAAAAAAAAAAAATCCCCAAATAAAAAAAAAAAAACATTTCCCAATAAATCCATTTATTTATGTAAAAAAAACCAAAAACAATAAATGTACACATATTTGGTATCGCCGCGTCCGTAACGACCCGCTCTATAAAACTATCCCACTAGTTAACCCCTTCAGTGAACACCGCAAAAAAAAAAAAAAAAAAACAGGGCAAAAAACAACGCTTTATTATCATACAGGCGAACAAAAAGTGGAATAACACGCGATCAAAACGACGGATATAAATAACCATGGTACCGCTGAAAACGTCATCTTGTCCCGCAAAAAAAAAGCCGCCATACAGCATCATCAGCAGAAAAATAAAAAAGTTATAGCTCTCAGAATAATGCGATGCAAAAACAATTATTTTTTTATATAAAATAGTTTTTATTGTGTAAAAGCGCCAAAACATAAAAAAAATTACATAAATGAGGTATCGCTGTAATCGTACTGACCCGAAGAATAAAACTGCTTTATCCATTTTACCACACGTGGAACGGTATAAACGCCCCCCCTAAAAGAAATTCAGGAATTGCTGGTTTTTGTTCATTCCGCCTCCCAAAAATCGGAATAAAAAGCGATCAAAAAATGTCATCTGCCCGAAAATGTTACCAATAAAAACGTCAACTCGTCCCGCAAAAAACAAGATCTCACATGACTCTGTGGGCCAAAATATGGATAAATTATAGCTCTCAAAACGTGGTGATGCAAAAACTATTTTTTGCAATAAAAAGCGTCTTTTAGTGTGTGACGGCTGCCAATCATAAAAATCCGCCAAAAAAACGCTATAAAAGTAAATCAAACCCCCCTTCACTACCCCCTTAGTTAGGGAAAAATAATAAAATGTAAAAAAATGTATTTATTTCCATTTTCCCATTAGTGCTAGGGTTAGGGCTAGGGTTAGGGCTAGGGTTAGGGCTAGGGTTAGGGCTAGGGCTAGGGTTAGGGTTAGGGTTGGGGTTAGGGTTTCAGTTATAATTGGGGGTTTCCACTGTTTAGGCACATCAGGGGCTCTCCAAACGCGACATGGCGTCCGATCTCAATTCCAGCCAATTCTGCTTTGAAAAAGTAAAACAGGGCTCCTTCCCTTCCGAGTTCTCCTGTGTGCCCAAACAGTGGTTCCCCCCAACATATGGGGTATCAGCGTTCTCAGGACAAGTTGGACAACAAATTTTGGGGTCCAATTTGTCCTGTTACCCTTGGGAAAATAAAAACATAGGGGATAAAATATCATTTTCGTGGAAAAAAAAATATTTTTTATTTTCACGGCTCTGCGTTATAAACTGTAGTGAAACACTTGTTGGTTCAAAGCTCTCACAACACATCTAGATAAGTTCCTTTGGGGGTCTAGTTTCCAATATGGGGTCACTTGTGGGGGGTTTCTACTGTTTAGGTACATCAGGGGCTCTGCAAATGCAACATGACGCCTGCAGACCAATCCATCTAAGTCTGCATTTCAAATGGCGCTCCTTCCCTTCCGAGCTCTGCCGTGCACCCAAACAGTGGTTCCCCCCAACATATGGGGTATCAGCGTTCTCAGGACAAGTTGGACAACAACTTTTGGGGTCCAATTTGTCCTGTTACCCTTGGGAAAATAAAAACATAGGGGATAAAATATCATTTTCGTGGAAAAAAAAATATTTTTTATTTTCACGGCTCTGCGTTATAAACTGTAGTGAAACACTTGTTGGTTCAAAGCTCTCACAACACATCTAGATAAGTTCCTTGGGGGGTCTAGTTTCCAATATGGGGTCACTTGTGGTGGGTTTCTACTGTTTAGGTACATCAGGGGCTCTGCAAATGCAACATGACACCTGCAGTCCATTCCATCTAAGTCTGCATTTCAAACGGTGCTCCTTCCCTTCCGAGCTCTGCCATGCACTCAAACGGTGGTTCCCCCCCACATGTGGGGTATCAGCGTACTCAGGACAAATTGGACAATAACATTTGTGGTCCAATTTCTCCTGTTACCCTTGGGAAAAAAAAATTGCGGGCTAAAACATCATTTTGTGGAAAGAAAAAATGATTTTTTAATTTTCACAATACTACATTCTAAACTTTAGTGAAACAATTGGGGGTTAAAAGTGCTCACCACACATCTAGATAAGTTCCTTAGGGGGTCTTCTTTCCAAAATGGGGTCACTTGTGGGGGGTTTCCACTGTTAAGGCACGTCAGGGGCTCTCCAAATGCGACATGGCGTCCGATCTCAATTCCAGCCAATTTTGCAGTGAAAAGTCAAATGGCACTCCTTCCCTTCCGAGCTCTGCCATGCGCTCAAACAGTGGTTTATCCCCATATATGAAGTATCGACGTACTCAGGGCAAATTGCACAACAACTTTTGGGGTACAATTTATCCTTTTACCCTTGGGAAAATAAAAAATTTGGGGCAAAAAGATCATTTTTTGTGAAAATTAATTAAAAATTTTTTTTTACGGCTCTACATTATAAACTTCTGTGAAGCACTTGGAGGTTCAAAGTGCTCACCACACATCTAGATTAGTTCCTTAGGGGGTCTACTTTCCAAAATGGTGTCACCTGTGGGGGTTTCCACTGTTTAGGCACATCAGGGGCTCTCCAATCGTGACATGGGCTCCGATCTCAATTCCAGCAAATCTTGCATTGAAAAGTCAAATAGCGCTCCTTCCCTTCCGAGCTCTGCCATGTGCCCAAACAGTGGTTTACCCCCACATATGGGGTATCGGCGTACTCAGGACAAATTGTACAACGACTTTTGTGGTCCAATTTCTCCTGTTACCCTTGGTAAAATGAAACAAATTGGACCTGAAGTAAAAATTTTGTGAAAAAAAAGTTAAATGTTCAATTTTTTTAAACATTCAAAAAATTCCTGTGAAGCACCTGAAGGGTTAATAAACTTTTTGAATGTGGTTTTGAGTACCTTGAGGGGTGCAGTTTTTAGAATGGTGTCACTTTTGGGCATTTTCTGTCATATAGACCCCTCAAAGTCACTTCAAGTGTGAGGTGGTCCGTAAAAAAATGGTTTTGCAAATTTTGTTGCAAAAATGAGAAATCGCTGGTCAACTTTTAACCCTTATAACGTCCTAACAAAAAAAATTATGTTTCCAAAATTGTGCTGATGTAAAGCAGACATGTGGGAAATGTTGTTTATTAACTATATTATGTGATATAACTCTCTAATTTAAGGGCATAAAAACTAAGAGTTTGAAAATTGCTACATTTTCATAATTTCCGACAAATTTTTGTTTTTTTCACAAATAAATGCAAGTCATATCGAAGAAGTTTTACCACTATCATGAAGTACAATATGTCACGAGAAAACAGTGTCAGAATCACCAGGATCCGTTGAAGCGTTTCAGAGTTATAACCTCATAAAGTGACAGTGGTCAGAATTGTAAAAATTGGCCCTGTCACTTAGGTGAAAACAGGCTTTGGGGTGAAGGGGTTAAAGTTGAAGCGTTCAGGTGGTACTGTCACCAACATGCCTTCCTTGGCATTCATAAGGGGGATAGGATCCTGGTCTTATACCGTGCTGCAAGGAGAAGAAATGTGCCTTATGTGGTGGGGTTGGATATCTCGCTGTATCCTGTGATGACATTAGGTGTCATTTGTGTGGTGATCTAGGTCACCCATATAGTGGCTGCCCTCGTTCCTTTACCAATGCCATCTCTGGCCACGTAGGGGGGAGCCATGAGTGGGAAACTCTTGGTAGTGCAACCTCTGCTGTGGCGACTGGGGGCAGCGAGGAGAAAGCTGAGGGGTTAGTGAGGAAGGACAGGGCCAAAAATGCTGCGTACCATAGCTAGCAGGTGAGGTGACATGGGATGGGGCAGGGAGAGCCTCAGGCAACTGGGGCAATGTCTGTTCATCCCCATCCCTCGAGGGAGGAGTCCAGTGTCTCTGAAGCCCCGAGGGAGGAAGAGGCATGGGAGCAGATCAGGAGGATGGAAAAGGAGGAGTTGGCTGATCCCGATATTTCCTTCCAGTACGAAAGTTTGGATGAGGAGATTGTGATGGAGCCTAGAAAAAAAGGGTGGCGGTACCAAAAATAAAAAAAGAAGAGGGTCAAAAAACCTTCCCCCCAACTGTGAGGGTGCCCAAGGAAGGGCTCACAGGCTCCCCTCTGTTCGCCTTTTCTAACTGGTTCCAAGCCCTTGATGACTCTGCTGAGATGGAGGATGGGGGTAAGGAGCAGGGGGCAACACCTGACTGGCGTTCAGAGTTGGCAGGGTCCATCCTTCGGATGATGTGCATCCTTCTGGAGGGTGGGCTACCCTGGAGTTCAGGGGCGATGAATCATAAAAGATGGACACCTCAGTGTCCCTGAAAAGAAGGGTCGGCCGGACACCTCCTTGGAGGGGAATGGAAAAGAGGCAGCGGGGAAGAAAAAGGCCATCTAATTTAATCACTCATGATGGCAGTACCCACCTCATTGACTCTGGCATTGATTAATGTTGCCAGCATAAAGTCGGATGCGGCTAGATTTGTGGCCTTTGATTTTTTTCACCCGAATTGAGGCTAACATTTTGTTTTTGCAAGACACCAGATTAACAAACATGGAAGCCATGTATACAGCAAAGAGGGAGTGGAGGAGTCGGCCCTCATACTGGTCTCTTACGGCCGAGCCGTATAGCAGGGTGACGGTCCATTTTATGGTTGCATCGGTAGAATGCTGATGAGTGATTGAGATAGAAATGGGGAGGTGCCTGGTCTTGGAAGTCTTCATGAGGGGACAAGAGCTTCAGCTCATTAATATCTATGGTCCACAGTCCAAGTGGTACTGTAAATGTCTCTTCCTGAAGATCAAGGCCATTCTTTTTACGAGCCGGCATGTGGTCTTCGGAGTGGATTTTAATACCATAATCAGATCCCATGATAGGCGAGGTTCTGGAGACTGGCTGGCTTACAAGAGCTTAGCCTTATCTAGCATAGTAAGATGTGGATGTACATATTTGGCACACCCCAGGTCACGGGGTTTCACCTTTCATAGGGGTAGCAGTAGATCTAGAATATTTTTTTAAAGGAGGAAGCTATTTCTTCAGCAATATCCACCATTGAGGATGAATTCTCTGACCACTGTCTAAGTTTCTTTAACGTGAATGTTGCAGATACTCACTGGATGGGGAAAGGCCTATGGAAGCTGAGTTCATTACTTCTGGAAGAAGTGGAAAACATTCTTTCGAGCTGTTTCTTCAGAGCCGGGTACTTCTCTTGGATCTATGTAGCAGTAGATCTGAGTGGAGGAAGATTTTCAAAGAAAGAGTGGCAAGTTTCTTCCAACAGCTCTTGAACCTTAGGGTATGTATCCACATTCAGGATGGACGGAGCGGAAAACTCGCTCCGCCCAAAGCTCCGCCCACTTCTGGAGACGCGATGATGCCGGATGTGTTCATTGCACACATCCGGAATCATCGTACCCCATACATAGGGCCCTGTGTTTTACCTTGCGGCGGTTAACGGACATGCTGCGATCTAAAAAGACGCGCCGCATGTCCGGAATCGCAGGGCTGCCGGATGCGTGTTACCACGCATAGTGGAGACGGGATTTCATAAAATCCCCTCCACTATGCTGTAACATCTGGATGCTGCGGATTGAACGCTGCGGTTCCACGCAGCGTTCAATCCGCAGCTAGTCCGGATGTAAAACGGCCCGTGGACACATACCCTTAGAAACCTGAACAAGTATTGCTGTATTGGGATCTGAGGAAGAAACTCGAGCAGCTCATCTTGACTGGGGGAGACCCCAGAGGAAATCTCCAGGGTGAAGTCTTTACTCAAGAGCTGTCAATATGATATACCCACATCTTCAGTTTTTGAAAGGGATTTCGGGAGGTACTGCTCTCCCGTACCCTACAGAAACTGTAAGATGTCAGTAAAATGTAAGGTGGTGACAGGACTGATTTGACAGTACAGGTTCCCTGAGCAGAACCAAATCAGGGATTCTGGTGGTGATCAGGTCCTTCTACTCACACCTCTTAAGGAAGAGAGATCCAACTCAACATGGGATGTCAGCTTTCCTGGCTGAAACCATTCCTGAGTCAGGGGATGACCACTCTCTTCATGTTTTGGCAGATACAATCAGGGAAGAAGAAGTGAGACTGGTGAGTGATGGGCTCTGGCCCAAAAAATCACCAGATCCTGATGGCTTAACATCCGGGTTATTACAATACTTTTAGGGACTCCTTGGTCTCCCTCTTGACTGAGGTGTTTAACGAGTGTCTCTCCTCGGGCACTCTACCCAGATCAATAAGGAGGTCTTACCTAATTATTATTTTTATCTATATAGCACCATTGATTCCATGGTGCTGTACATGAGAAGGGATTACATACAAATCTGGGTCCCTCACCCACGGATCTGCGAAAGCAGGATCATTTTTGGGGATCCAGGCACCAGGTAAAAGAAAAAAAGGGGCGGGGAAGTAAAATGGTGGTTGCTCCCCTGATGGTGTCCACAGCTGGGTCGGAGCCCCCTGTGCACAGATCCAGTGATTGGTCTATGTTGGGGGCCCAGCTGTCGTTGGCACTGGTGGTAGCCAGTGGGGTGGCCGGGTCTCTAGGAGCTTGTTCTGCGGTACCGGTGGCCCCTGTGCACAGATTCAGTACTGGGTCTGTGCCGGGGGCCCCAGAACAGCCCGCTCAGGGGGGCTTGGCCTCCCCGATGGTAGCCTTGCCCACTACAGCAATAGGGAATGTCAGGTTGCCGGGGTCCCCTGCTCCCCGTGCTTACCTGAGTCGGGTGCAGCAGGGACCCCAGTGGCTGTGGCAGGATCCATACCTGAGGTAGTGGGAGCAGGAGTGGGTGTTTGGTATGGGGCATTTTTGGTATTTGGTGTTTGGTATGCTTCTGTCTCTTGAGTGCTGCGTCCCTTTGGCAGAGCACATTGATTAAGAGCTAAGGTGTGGCTATTAAAGGGAACCTGCCACCCCCAAAATTGACGATGAGCTAAGCCCACCAGCATCAGGGGCTTATCTACAGCATTATTATTATTATTATTATTTATTATTATTATAGCGCCATTTATTCCATGGCGCTTTACATGTGAGGAGGGATATACATAATAAAAGCAAGTACAATAATCTTGAACAATACAAGTCACAACTGGTACAGGAGGAGAGAGGACCCTGCCCGCGAGGGCTCACAATCTACAAGGGATGGGTGGGAATACAGTAGGTGAGGGTAGAGCTGGTCATGCAGTGGTTTGGTCGATGCAGGTTGTAGGCTTGTCGGAAGAGGTGGGTCTTCAGGGTTTTTTTTTTTGGAAGGTGAAGGTTTCGATGGTAGGTGAGAGTCTGATATGTTATGGTAGAGAGTTCCAGATTAGGGGTGATGCACGAGAGAAATCTTGTATGTGATTGCGGGAAGAGGAAATAAGAGGGGAGTAGAGAAGGAGATCTTGTGGGTGAGTATAATATAACCTCCTTTTCTCATCTTTCAGGATACATCGGGGGGCTTATCTACAGCATTCCAGAATGCTGTAGATAAGCACCTGATGCTGATGCTGGTGGGCTTAGCTCATAGTTGATTTTGGGGGTGACAGGTTCCCTTTAAAAGGACAGCAGAATGCTGGGAACTCTAAAAATGTAAACAAGAGTGTCCAAAAGGAGTCCCCAGCTGAGGCAAAGTGGTAGGGTGTGTGTTAATAAAAATATTAGTGGGGCGGGTGTTGGGGTTGTGTATAATGAGGTGTCTGGTGTGATTGGTGGTTAACTGAACTGATGGGGGTATGGATGTGGATGCGGGTGAGGGTACGAGTGGTGGGGTGAGTCATGTGAGTGTTGGTGGTGGGGGAGCTGGCCCATCTGCCTCCGAAGCTGTGGTTCTCCGTAGTTTTGTGGGCAGCCACGGCTGGGGCTCCGAGGTCTTCTCAGGGGTCTCCTCGTCTCTGGGCTCTGGGGACAGCATTTTGTACCACCGTTTCCTGGAGACCCTTAAAAAGGAAGAGTGGCTGGTCACTGAAGAGGGAAGAGAGGTGGATGCCGGGCCAGGGGCGGCCAGGAGGAATGTGATCCGTCTTTGTTGGAGGGGCGATGAAGCTTGCCCACCCAGGAATAGGGTGGTGGAGCTCCCTCCTCCTAAAAATGGGCTTCAGGGAGACAGACATCTTTGCCCTGATCCATTCTTTTGGTATTCCTGTTTCCGACGTCAGCTTCGTTCGACCGGAGGCGCTGGAGCTCTTCTGGTTGAATTAATCACTAGCAAAGGGAGAGCCTGGCTGGCGAGATTTCGCCATACAGGCAGTGTCTCTCCTGAATGGGATCAAGAAAGTGACTGTTTTGACCAGTAATGAGTCACTTTCTGAAGTGGATATCCTTACGTGGCTTTCCCGTTATGGGGAAGTCATGGAAGTCCCAAAAAAGAACCGGGATGAATTTGGTATCTGGTCGGGGGTTTCATGTTGAAATTGAAGGTTTCAGGAGGTAGTGTCACCCACATCTCTTCCTCTGCACTCCTTCGAAGGGTCAGGATCCTGGTCTTCTACCAGGGACAGCCAAAGGTCTGCCACAGGTACGATGATCCCCTCCTCTTCAGTGCAAGGTGCAGAAATATGCCTTGTGTGGTGGAGTAGGTCATCTTGCCGTATCCTATGGTGACATCAGGTGTCATCTGTGTGGTGATCTGGGTCACCCGTATAGCCGCTGCCCTCGCTCCTTTTCTAACTGCCGGCCAGGTGAAGGGAAGCCTTGAGGGGAAAACTGGTGGCACAACCTCTGCTGTGGCACGTGGCGGCGGGAGAGGGGCTGAGGGACTGGTGAGGAAAGATAATGCCAGAGGTGCCTCCTATCAAAGGAGGCAGGTGAAGTGCCATGGGAGCGAGAGGCAGGGAGAGCCTCAGGTGACTGGGGTAATGTCTGCCCCTTCGGGTGCCACGGCCGGTGTCTCTGAGGCCCTGGGGGAGGAAGAGGCATGCAAGGAGATCAGGAGGAAGAAGAAGGACCTGAATGATTCCGACAACTCCTCCCAGTATGAAAGTGTCAAAGAGAAAAAAAAAAAAAACTCCAAGTAAATGTGGCGCTAAGCACCTACGGATTTTTTGAATTCATCCACTTCAAGTGAAAAATGTTAAAAAAAATTTAAAAAATTCATTTATTTTCTCAAAATAAAAAAATAAAATATATTTGTAAATTTTTTTAAAAAACAGTACAACGCGTTTCGGCTGCTATTTTTACAGTGCAGCCTTCATCAGGTAGTAAAAAAACAAAAAGAACAAACAATACAATAAGCACTATAAAATGATGTTACAACCTCCAAGTTCTCTTATTTATCTATCATTTTATAGTGCTTATTGTATTGTTTGTTCTTTTTGTTTTTTTACTACCTGATGAAGGCTGCACTGTAAAAATAGCAGCCGAAACGCGTTGTACTGTTTTTTAAAAAAATTTACAAATATATTTTATTTTTTTATTTTGAGAAAATAAATGAATTTTTTAAAAATTTTTAACATTTTTCACTTGAAGTGGATGAATTCAAAAAATCCGTAGGTGCTTAGCGCCACATTTACTTGGAGTTTTTTTTTTTTTTTTCTCTTTGAAATTGCCACCTATGTGGATCTGAAGCAGGATCAACACATAGTTCTCCAAAGTGAGCTGCACACCTTATTGGATTATACAACATACGAAGAAGAGGTGCCTAAAGAATTGATTCCTTGAGAATCTCAAAGTGCATTTCTTACCGATAGAAGGTGAGCATAACTACAAATAAAAGAAATGTTTTTAACTTGTTGGTAAAAACGTATTACGCTCAGAGGAAGCGCCGCACTTGTCTCTTTTTTTTTTTTTTTCCCCTCTTTCCCTAAACCAGGGTATTTCTAAAGTATGAAAGTGTGGATGAGGAGATCACAGAGCAGCCTATAAAACAGGGTGGCAGATATACGAGAGTGGGCAGGGGGGACTGCCCTGGAGCCTAAAGGCGAGGAGAAAAAAGGTATAATGGATACCTCTGTGTCCCTCAAAAGGAGGGTTGAGTTGGGGTTTGGGAAGAAAAAAGTCATAACTTAATCACTCAAGATGGCGGAACCCACCCCATTGACTCTGGCGTCAATTAATGTCACCAGCATAAAGTCAGATGAGGCTTGATTTACGACCTTTGATTTTCTCACCTGAATTGAGGCTGACATTTTGTTTTTGCAGGAGACTAGACTAACAGACATGGGGGCCATTTATAAAACAAAAAGGGAATGGAGGAGCGGGCCCTCATACTGGTCTCTTATCGGGGTGGCGGTCCTGTTTAAGGCCGCACGGGTGGAATGCCGAGTGATTGACATAGAAATGGGGAGGTGCCTGGTCTTGGATGTCTTCATGAAGGGACAAGAGTGTGGGGATTTTAACACCATAATGAGATCCCGTGATGGGGGGTGTTACAGAACCCCCAACACCAAGAATATGTTATGCAGTATATATTATGTATAATAGGTTCCATGTGAAATGCATCAGTCCACAGGCTGCGCCCCTGGGCAGAGGGGACACGATATTCCCCTTTCTCCTCCCCCACCTTTGTAATTCCCACAGTAAATATCAGCAGGCTCCGGCCCCCTGCGGCTATTGTAATGTATGTCTGGCCTGCTTTTTCTATTGGCCTGCCCTGTGTATCTGTGTTATATATTCTGTGTGCTGAAAATAAAGTGTGTTCTTTTAGACTGGAAATACGTGGAGTAGCAGTCAGCTTTTATATGCTCTCATGTAATCAAGGAATTCCAGCCAGCGTCCTTCATTCAGAATCCAGCAAAAGCAGAGTGGACCTCCTGAAACACGGGGTGGTACTGAAAGAGGTACGTACCCCAGCTTGGTAGACCCCGTTACAGGGAGGTCCCGTAGACCGGCTGGCTTATGATAGCATAGCCTTAAATAGCATAGCTAGTGAAGCTCACTGTTGTGAATTCTGTGGTCAAGCTCCCTCCTGTGATCATGAGTGGTACTTCGGCTGGTTCTGTCTATGAGCTTCCGCTGTTGTGAATTCTGTGGCCAAGCTCCCTCCTGTGGTCGAGAGTGGTACTTTGGCTGGTTCTGTCTATGAGCTTCCTTTGGTGGATGAGAGTGGTACTGCGGCTTCTGAGTTTCCTTCCTCAGGTGATGAGGTTAAGTCGTTAGGTGCTGCTCTATTTAACTCCACCTGGTGCTTTGATCCTGGCCTCCAGTCAATGTTCTAGTATTGGTCTTGCTTCCTCCTGGATCGTTCCTGTGGCCTGTCTATCCTGCATAAGCTAAGTTTTGCTTGTGTTATTTTTTGCTTGCTATTTTTTCTGTCCAGCTTGCTTTATTGGTTTTTCTTGCTTGCTGGAAGCTCTGAGACGCAGAGGGAGCACCTCCGTACCGTTAGTCGGTGCGGAGGGTCTTTTTGCCCCTCTGCGTGGTTGTTTGTAGGTTTTTGTGTTGACCGCAAAGCTATCTTTCCTATCCTCGGTCTATTCAGTAAGTCGGGCCTCACTTTGCTAAATCTATTTCATCTCTGTGTTTGTATTTTCATCTTACTCACAGACATTATATGTGGGGGGCTGCCTTTTCCTTTGGGGAATTTCTCTGAGGCAAGGTAGGCTTATTTTTCTATCTTCAGGGCTAGTTAGTTTCTCAGGCTGTGCCGAGTTGCATAGGGAGCATTAGGCGCAATCCACGGCTACCTCTAGTGTGGTGTGTTAGGATTAGGGATTGCGGTCAGCAGAGTTTCCACGTCTCAGAGCTCGTCCTTTGTTTTTGGTAATTGTCAGGTCACTTTGTGTGCTCTGAACTTCAATGTCCATTGTGGTTCTGAATTACCTGTTCATAACATTCCGCTGGTGGATGTGAGTGGGGCTGCGGCTTCTGAGTTTCCTTCCTCAGGTGACGAGGTTAAGTCGTTAGGTGCTGCTCTATTTAACTCCACCTAGTTCTTTGTTCCTGGCCTCCGGTCAATGTTCCAGTATTGGTCTGGCTCTCTCCTGGATCGTTCTTGTGGCCTGTCTGCCCTGTATAAGCTAAGTTCTGCTTGTGTTACTTTTGTTTGCTATATTTTCTGTCCAGCTTGCTATATTGGTTTTTCTTGCTTGCTGGAAGCTCTGAGACGCAGAGGGAGCACCTCCGTACCGTTAGTCGGTGCGGAGGGTCTTTTTGCCCCTCTGCGTGGTTGTTTGTAGGTTTTTGTGTTGACCGCAAAGCTATCTTTCCTATCCTCGGTCTATTCAGTAAGTCGGGCCTCACTTTGCTAAATCTATTTCATCTCTGTGTTTGTATTTTCATCTTAACTCACAGTCATTATATGTGGGGGGCTGCCTTTTCCTTTGGGGAATTTCTCTGAGGCAAGGTAGGCTTATTTTTCTATCTTCAGGGCTAGTTAGTTTCTCAGGCTGTGCCGAGTTGCATAGGGAGCGTTAGGCGCAATCCACGGCTACCTCTAGTGTGGTATGATAGGATTAGGGATTGCGGTCAGCAGAGTTCCCACGTCTCAGAGCTCGTCCTATGTTAGTAACTATCAGGTCACTTTGTGTGCTCTTAACCACTAGGTCCAATGTGGTTCTGAATCACCTGTTCATAACAGTGACTTTGTGGCTTCGTACCTTCCGGGCTCTAAAAATGTGAAGGCGGATGCTCGGTCTAGGAGTTTTGTGCCCGACTCTCCGGGTTTGTCTGAGCCGGCGGGTGTTCTCAAGGAGGGGGTAATTTTGTCTGCCATCTCCCCTGATTTGCGGCGGGTGCTGCAAAAATTTCAGGCTAATAGACCTGACCGTTGCCCAGCGGAGAAACTGTTTGTCCCTGATAAATGGACGAGTAGAGTTATCGCTGAGGTTCATGGTTTGGTGTTGGCTGGTCATCCTGGAATCTTTGGTACCAGAGATTTGGTGGCTAGATCCTTTTGGTGGCCGTCTCTGTCGTGGGATGTGCGTTCATTTGTGTAGTCCTGTGGGATTTGTGCTTGGGCTAAGCCCTGCTGTTCTCGTGCCAGTGGGTTGCTTTTGCCCTTGCCAGTCCCGAAGAGGCCCTGGACACATATCTCTATGGATTTTATTTCGGATCTCCCCGTCTCTCAAAAAATGTCGGTCATTTGGGTTGTTTGTGATCGCTTCTCGAAGATGGTCCATTTGGTACCCTTGTCTAAATTGCCTTCCTCCTCTGATTTGGTACCATTGTTCTTCCAGCATGTGGTTCGTTTACATGGCATTCCGGAGAACATCGTTTCTGACAGAGGTTCCCAGTTTGTTTCGAGGTTTTGGCAAGCCTTTTGTGCTAGGATGGGCATTGATTTGTCTTTTTCCTCGGCTTTCCATCCTCAGACAAATGGCCAGACTGAACGAACCAATCAGACCTTGGAAACATATCTGAGATGTTTTGTTTCTGCCGATCAGGATGATTGGGTGTCTTTTTTGCCTTTGGCTGAGTTCGCCCTTAATAATCGGGCCAGCTCGGCTACTTTGGTTTCGCCGTTTTTCTGCAATTCTGGTTTCCATCCTCGTTTCTCTTCAGGGCAGGTTGAGTCTTCTGACTGTCCTGGTGTGGATACTGTGGTGGATAGGTTGCAGCAGATTTGGATTCATGTGGTGGACAATTTGACATTGTCCCAGGAGAAGGCTCAACGTTTCGCTAACCGCAGGCGCTGTGTGGGTCCCCGACTTCGTGTTGGGGATTTGGTTTGGTTGTCATCTCGTTATATTCCTATGAAAGTTTCCTCTCCTAAGTTTAAGCCTCGTTTCATTGGTCCGTATAGGATTTCTGAGGTTCTTAATCCTGTGTCTTTTCGTTTGACCCTTCCAGCTTCTTTTTCCATCCATAACGTATTCCATAGGTCATTGTTGCGGAGATACAGTACGTGGCACCTGTCAGGGCCGGCGTCAGCACCCGGCAGACCGGGCAAATGCCGGGGCCCTGGGGAGAGAGGGGGGCCCACTCAGGCTGTCATAGATACAGTTGGGAGAGCAGAGCAGGAGATAAGTGCTCTCTCCGCCCACACAGTCACCGCTGGCTGCGTTCTCTTAACCCCTATGTGCCAGCTCTGACACAAGCATCTTCTCATTCAGTCAGTGCAGCCAGGCAGGCACACATAGGGGTTAAGAGAAGGCAGCCAGTGTGACATTGTGGGCGGAGAGAGCACGTTCTCTGCTCTCCCCCCTGGGTGGCTGCAGACAGTGCTGAAGTTTATCAGGCAGATTCCGGAGGAGCCCAGTGCCTGAGTGAGTGTTATCCAGCAGTGGTTGCAGTTGTGGCTCAGTCTGCTGCTGTCTCCGCTGCCTAAAAATGTGGGTGATGTCTGGAGGAGCAGCTGGTGGGGTGCAGCCTGCAACCTGCAGCCACCCAACTCTCCCAGAATACATGCATGCTGCACCAAACCTGCACCAGTGGGGTAGGAAGAAGCTTAACCCCTTCCCATCTGTATGAAGGTTATTGCTGAACCTTAAAGATAACAATCCGACCCGCATAAATGGGGTTAACCAGATGCCAGGAGGAAGGGGAGCTGCTGCCATGTGGGCTGTACGTTGGGGCCCCGTGGCCCCAGGCTGGTGACTGGAGGGACTCTGCCTAGTGCTGGCATGTGGGTGATTTCTGCTCCGGAGTCTCAGCTTCTCTCCTCCACATCACATTGTGCAGTCACAGCAACATTGGTTGTCTCTGTCCAGGTCCCAGCAGCTGCCACTGCTCCCACCAGGGACATGGCATCACTTAACCCTTCCCCTGCAGCCACCGGCAACAAATCCACATTATTCCTTGATTAAATCAGGTTCCAACCCAATAGAGGAGCAGACATTTCCTGCTGCCATTAGGGTCCGGGACGGGGTGACATTGGCTGCCCTGCTACTCTGTAGTGGGGGGTGACAAGTGTAGCATGGGGTAACGATGACAGAGAAATGCACAGGATAATAGTGAGCGCGACAGAGGGCAGTGTATGGTATGGAGCAGTCAGGGGGTGGGCTGCAGGATCCCCCCATACTGTACATGACTGCTCGGGACAGGGAGGCGTTTAATGAGCTTCTAATGACAGGGCACTAATTGGGTCATTAGGGTTTGTGGAAACGATTCAGCATCAGGTCCCTCATTAATGCCCGAGCCGCCTGTTACTTTGTAGCACAGATCTGTTGGGGCCGCAAAACCAAACAACGTTGTTTATGTAGAAAAGTCTTTGTTTCATAGAAAAACTCAAAACAGAAAAGCACCTCTCCTGTATATATACACTGCACAGCACCTTTCCTCCTGTATATATACACTGCACAGCACCTCTCCTGTATATATACACTGCACAGCACCTCTCCTGTATATATACACTGCACAGCACCTTTCCTCCTGTATATATACACTGCAGAATCTACAATAGCTGTCACTCATGTAAGAAGTGAACTCTGGCATTGTACTATACATTTCTCTGCCGTATCTGTGCATCATAAATCGGGGTATGTGTTAAAGGGGGGGGCCCACTGAGACTCTTTCGCCCGGGGCCCTCGAAAACCTGGAGCCGGCCCTGGCACCTGTGGTTCCATCCGTTGATCCTCCTGCCCCGGTTTTGGTTGAGGGGGAGTTGGAGTATATAGTGGAGAAGATTTGGGATTCTCGTATTTCGAGACGGAAACTTCAGTACCTGGTTAAGTGGAAGGGTTATGGTCAGGAAGATAATTCCTGGGTCTTTGCCTCTGATGTTCATGCTGCCGATCTGGTTCGTGCCTTTCATTTGGCCCATCCTGGTGGGCCTGGGGGCTCTGGTGAGGGTTCGGTGACCCCTCCTCAAGGGGGGGGTACTATTGTGAATTCTGTGGTCAAGCTCCCTCCTGTGGTCATGAGTGGTACTTCGGCTGGTTCTGTCTATGAGTTCCGCTGGTGGATGTGAGTGGGGCTGCGGCTTCTGAGTTTCTTTCCTCAGGTGACGAGGTTAAGTCGTTAGGTGCTGCTCTATTTAACTCCACCTAGTTCTTTGTTCCTGGCCTCCGGTCAATGTTCCAGTATTGGTCTGGCTCTCTCCTGGATCGTTCTTGTGGCCTGTCTGCCCTGCATAAGCTAAGTTCTGCATTGTGTTACTTTTGTTTGCTATATTTTCTGTCCAGCTTGCTATATTGGTTTTTCTTGCTTGCTGGAAGCTCTGAGACGCAGAGGGAGCACCTCCGTACCGTTAGTCGGTGCGGAGGGTCTTTTTGCCCCTCTGCGTGGTTGTTTGTAGGTTTTTGTGTTGACCGCAAAGCTATCTTTCCTATCCTCGGTCTATTCAGTAAGTCGGGCCTCACTTTGCTAAATCTATTTCATCTCTGTGTTTGTATTTTCATCTTAACTCACAGTCATTATATGTGGGGGGCTGCCTTTTCCTTTGGGGAATTTCTCTGAGGCAAGGTAGGCTTATTTTTCTATCTTCAGGGCTAGTTAGTTTCTCAGGCTGTGCCGAGTTGCATAGGGAGCGTTAGGCGCAATCCACGGCTACCTCTACTGTGGTATGATAGGATTAGGGATTGCGGTCAGCAGAGTTCCCACGTCTCAGAGCTCGTCCTATGTTAGTAACTATCAGGTCACTTTGTGTGCTCTTAACCACTAGGTCCATTGTGGTTCTGAATCACCTGTTCATAATAGCTCACCTGGTGAATGTCTATTATACCTATTTACTTTTTTATACAATCTCTGACTGACCTTTGGGGTGCACACCTTCCCCTGATGAAGCTGCGGTCTGCAGCGATATTCGTGGGGTCTCCCACACTTCCCTGGTCTCAGGACTGACTATCTAACATGGAGCTCTTTGCTGCCTTGATCTGACCAACTGACTGCCCTATATGGTGACTGACGGCTTTGACTATATTTTTTTTTCACCTTAGATTATCATATCTTTTGGTTTCATTATTTATTTCATTGTGACCTAAATTCCTTATATGATATCACAGGTTACTACATTACTTGTGGAGTCTATTGCCTTATTTAGTACCTGTCACGAAATCCCGCCGAAAATGTCAGGGATCCCACCAATTTGTCACGGTTCACGGGGAAGATACTTTTATCATCCCCAGAACTCCCACCAATTTGTCATGAACCGGGGTTGTTTGGTTGCCCCTGGTTCTTTCAGAAGGGGATTTATCTATATCCCACTTCCCATTTCCCTTTTGGAACTTGCAGCTCTCTTGCGCCCCCACTTACTTTCAGGTCAAAGTACGTACTGCACCTAGAGTAATTAGTCGCCAGAAAGGCTGCCTGCTATGTACTGGCTATTGGACACGCTGCAGCGAGGGCAATATAACTACTCCCACACAGATGGGAGCAATAATTATCAATGTTGCCCTTGCTACAAAGATTCCCAATTGCACAGAACAAAGTATGCTGCCACCAGCTCCGATTTCACCAAAGGTTAACGGGTCTGGAGCCAACCCAAATCAGTCGTGTAATTCACTTCAGAGAAAGCGACAGTTCATTCATAGAGCAGGAAGAGACAGCTAGTAAATGATATATTTTACTCCATAAAAATGTATGCAGTATTTATAAAGTATTAAAAGATATTATAAAGTAGACAAATCATGTGTATATTACAATTATAAATATAAAGGGATTAATGGTGAAAATTGACTTACGATTCTTTCATATCATTCAATGGTAAGCCATGTGCTGGCTCGGGGAAGGGACCTTCCCCACTTATTTTTAGGTCAGATTGCACAGCCTGTCATAGCTGAATCCCCCAGCAAAACACACTGCAAGAATCCTGCTTCACACAGATATTCCTTAGCCTAAAGCCCAGGCACTCCCCCTGTGGCGACATCACTTAGGGGCTGAAACCTCCCCTTTACTTAGAGCTATGGTAACTATTTTTATGCATAATTTGCTGTACGAACCTCGCTTACGAAATACACCAGGTTCCCAGGGTGCACCACGTCGGGGCGGTTCTTTTAAGTGTAAGCAAGGCATACTTACATGAACTGCTTAAGGAGAAATTCGCACTTTGCACTCGTTGCTTTTAGCTGCTAGCACCTTCAGTGGGTGATAGCTCTATCGATGGACATCCGCTCCCCAGATATCAGTTATATTATGCAGCAGTGACATCACCGCTCTCCAGATATCAGTTATATTATACAGCAGTGACATCACCGCTCTTCAGATATCCAGTTTGGAACTGGCAGCTCTCTGGCGCCCCCCTTACCCTCCGGTCAGACCAGGTACTGCACCTAGGATAGTTAGTCGCCAGAAAGGCTGCCTTACTTTGTACTGGCTAATGGGCACACTGCAGAGAGGGCGATATAACTACTCCCACTCAGGCGAGAACAATAATTATCAATGCTGCCATCGCTACAAAGCCTCCCAATTGCACAGGACAAATTCTGCTGCCACCAGCTCCGATTTTCTTAATTATTAACAGGTCCGGAGCCAACCCAAATCAGTAGCGTAATTCACCTCAGAGGCCGCAACAGTTTGTTATAGAACAAGGAGAGACAAGCTAGTAATTTTACATTTTACTCCAAAAAAGGTAGGCAGTGCTTACAGAGGTATAAAACGATATTATAAAGAAGACAAATCATATTTACAATAAAATTACAAATAAAAAAAGGATTAAAATTGAAAAGAACACATACAGGTCGTTATGTCATTGCATCATCATGGCTGGCCGTGTGGTGAGGAGGAGGCGCTAAATCTAGATGCATCACACATCTGTACAGCAGCTAGACCCAGACAAAAGACACTGCAAGACTGCTGTCTCAGTAAGTTATCTCACAGCCCCAAACCCAGACACTCCCCCTGTGGTGACCTCACTTAGAGGCCGAAACCTCTCCTTTACTTGGAGCTATGGCAACTATTTTTATGCCTAGCTCGCTGAATGAATCGCATATACTAAATACACAATGATCAGGATGTGCCCCACATTTTAAGTGTAAACACGGAGTAATTACATGACCCACTTATGGAATCCACTCTTTGCACTCGTTGCGTTTAGCTGCTAGCGGTTTCGGGGGTTATCGATCTATTGATGGACATGCGGAATATATAATTCTTATATCTCAAGCCTGGATCGGTGCCTCTATATATCACTTTAATAGAACAAAGAGTCTCAGGCTTTCTGTACTAGTTTTGGCCAGTACCAGGTGGAAAGGGGAATGAGTAGTGTTCACAGAATCTGGTATTTGCAGTATAGAGCTATATAAATTCTTGTGGGAGGAGGGAAATTGAGGGGTTTTGAATTACACAAACAGGCAGCAGGCAGAATGAAAAGAGGGGGGGGAGTCGGAATGGCCCACAGCGTGTGTCTGCCATGGAACCTTCAAGAACTAAACTCGCAATATAGCATTTTTTCATTATCGTGACAGTACCATTATAGAGCTTAAACCTTGCTGAGTCTTTTTGGATATTATTGTATACCAATTTTGAGGGCTCCCAGCTTTGGAGGTATAGATTTTCATATTGTGTGCATTTATTTATTGAGCTGTATATTCCCACTCAATTTGATTGTGATTCACAGCATTGGTGACAATCTTCTCATTTGATACATATACTGGGGCTTGAGTCATTGTTATTTATATATTGTATATATTCCTTTTAGAATTTATCTTATATATATCTATAGTCATATGGACTTTAATGGTACCCGAGTTGTTGTATTGTCACTTTTTGACTTTTAAATGTTTTTATTCACTGTGTGCTTTTTGTGGTCAATAAAAATATTTTGTATATTTTTCCTATATTGAGGCGTGTGCCTTTTATGCATAGGTCTTTTTGTTTACGCAGATTGATATATTTTCTATGCATGTGGCAGCACCCTCTTTTCTATTCCCATAGAATTCTGTGTAGTGCACCCTACCTTCTAGTCATACACCTGGTGGATGTCCACATCCGGCACACCCCAGGTCACAGGGGTTTCACCTTTCATAGGGGTAGCAGTAGATCTAGAATAGATAGTTTTTTTTAAAGGAGGATGCCATCTTTTCAGCAATGTCCGCTATTGATGTGGAATTCTACAATCACTGTCTAATTTTCTATACCGTGAATGTTGCAGAGACTCACTGGATGGGGAAAGGCATATGGAAGCTGAGTTCATCACTTCTGGAAGAAGTGGAAAACAATCTTTTGAGCAGTTTCTTCAGAGCCTGGTACTTCTCTTGGATCTATGTAGCACTAGATTCCTTGAATGTTGCAAAGAGTCCTCGAATGGGAAAAAGCCTATGGAAGCTGAATTCAAACTTCTGGAACAAGCAAACGTGAGACGATCTTTTGAGGAGTTTCTTCAGAGCCAGGTACTGCTCTTGGATCTCTGCAGTAGTAAGTCTGAGTGGTGGGAGATCTTCAAAGAGAGGGTGGAGAGTTTCTTCAGTCAGTTTTGAGCCTTTTTTACAATGGATCCGGTTTTTAAAAACGTCCAAGGGAGGCTCCCAAATGTGATTGATTACTGAAACCCTATATATACAATGTTCCTACAGCCCATCTTTGACAGGTTGTAGAGGAAAAAATTGCGAAGATGGAAGGCGTGATGGCAAACATTTTGAAGATATCTGTGGATTTTACTTTTGAGGCAAATCATTTGAAAGCGATTGTTCTGGAGAAGGAGCGAGAGAGACAGCAGTGCATCATGTGGCTGCAGCGAAGGCGTTTTTGGATTCACCCAACAACAGCACAGAGAATGACGTGTGGAGTTTATTCTACTTTATACATGGAGTTACGAGGAAACCCCAATAAGTTTTTCAGATACGTGTGGATGAAAGCGGAGAACTTCGACTTGTTGGTGGAGCGGATTGGATACCTCATCGCAAGAAGTGATATATATTGCCGGTTCTCAGTTTTCACTGGCGGAGCGTCTGATGGTGACTCTTAGGTAAGCCATTTTTATTGTATCTCCTACTGTTAACCCCTTCATGACCCAGCCTATTTTGACCTTAATGACCTGGCCGTTTTTTGCAATTCTGACCAGTGTCCCTTTATGAGGTAATAACTCAGGAACGCTTCAACGGATCCTAGCGGTTCTGAGATTGTTTTTTCGTGACATATTGGGCTTCATGTTAGTGGTAAATTTAGGTCAATAAATTCTGCGTTTATTTGTGATAAAAACGGAAATTTGGCGAAAATTTTGAAAATTTCGCAATTTTCACATTTTGAATTTTTATTCTGTTAAACCAGAGAGTTATGTGACACAAAATAGTTAATAAATAACATTTCCCACATGTCTACTTTACACCAGCACAATTTTGGAAACAACATTTTTTTTTGCTAGGAAGTTATAAGAGTTAAAATTTGACCAGCGATTTCTCATTTTTACAACGAAATTTACAAAACCATTTTTTTTAGGGACCACCTCACATTTGAAGTCAGTTTGAGGGGTCTATATGGATGAAAATACCCAAAAGTGACACCATTCTAAAAAATGCACCCCTCAAGGTGCTCAAAACCACATTCAAGAAGTTTTTTAACCCTTCAGGTGCTTCACAGCAGCAGAAGCAACATGGAAGGAAAAAATGAACATTTAACTTTTTAGTCACAAAAATTATCTTTTAGCAACATTTTTTTTATTTTCCCAATGGTACAAGGAGAAACTGAACCACGAAAGTTGTTGTCCAATTTGTCCTGAGTACGCTGATACCTCATATGTGGGGGTAAACCACTGTTTGGGCGCACGGCAGGGCTTGGAAGGGAAGGAGCGCCATTTGACTTTTTGAATGAAAAATTGGCTCCACTCTTTAGCGGACACCATGTCACGTTTGGAGAGCCCCCGTGTGCCTAAAAATTGGAGCTCACCCACACGTGACCCCATTTTGGAAACTAGACGCCCCAAGGAACTTATCTAGATGCATAGTGAGAACTTTGAACCCCCGGGGGCTTCACAAATTGATCCGTAAAAATGAAAAAGTACTTTTTTTTCACAAAAAAATTCTTTTAGCCTCAATTTTTTTCATTTTCACATGGGCAACAGGATAAAATGGATCCTAAAATTTGTTGGGCAATTTCTCATGAGTACACCGATACCTCACATGTGGAGGTAAACCACTGTTTGGGCACATGGTAAGGTTCGGAAGGGAAGGAGCGCCATTTGACTCTTTGAATGAAAAATTATCTCCATCGTTAGCGGACACCATGTCGTGTTTGGAGAGCCCCCGTGTGCCTAAACATTGGAGCTCCCCCACAAATGACCCCATTTTGGAAACTAGACCCCCCAAGGAACTTATCTAGATGCATATTGAGCACTTTAAACCCTCAGGTGCTTCACAAATTGATCTGTAAAAATGAAAAAGTACTTTTTTTTTCACAAAAAAATTCTTTTCGCCTCAGTTTTTCATTTTCACATGGGCAATAGGATAAAATGAATCCTAAAATTTGTTGGGCAATTTCTCCCGAGTACGCCGATACCTCATATGTGGGGGTAAACCACTGTTTGGGCACACGGCAGGGCTCGGAAGGGAAGGCGCGCCATTTGACTTTTTGAATGGAAAATTAGCTCCAATTGTTAGCGGACACCATGTCGCGTTTAGAGAGCCCCTGTGTGCCTATGCATTGGAGCTCCCCCACAAGTGACCCCATTTTGGAAACTAGACCCCCCAAGGAACTTATCTAGATGCATATTGAGCACTTTAAACCCCCAGGTGCTTCACAGAAGTTTATAATGCAGAGCCATGAAAATAAAAAATAATTTTTCTTTCCTCAAAAATGATTTTTAGCCTGGAATTTCCTATTTTGCCAAGGGTAATAGGAGAAATTGGACCGCAAATGTTGTTGTCCAGTTTGTCCTGAGTACGCTGATACCCCATATGTGGGGGTAAACCACTGTTTGGGCGCACGGCAGGGCTCGGAAGGGAAGGCACGCCAATTGGCTTTTTAAATGGAAAATTAGCTCCAATCATTAGCGGACACCATGTCACGTTTGGAGAGCCCCTGTGTGCCTAAACATTGGAGATCCCCCACATATGACCCCATTTTGGAAACTAGACCCCCAAAGGAACTAATCTAGATGTGTGGTGAGGACTTTGAACTTCCAAGTGCTTCACAGAAGTTTATAACGCAGAGCCATGAAAATAAAATAAAAATTTTATTTTCTCTAAAATGATTTTTTAGCCTGCAATTTATTATTTTCCCAAGGGTAACAGGAGAAATTTGACCCCAAAAGTTGTTGTACAGTTTCTCCTGAGTACGCTGATACCCCATATGTGGGGGTAAACCACAGTTTGGGCACATGTCGGGGCTCGGAAGTCAAGTAGTGACATTTTGAAATGCAGACTTTGATGGAATGCTCTGCGGGCGTTACGTTGCGTTTGCAGAGCCCCTGATGTGGCTAAACAGTAGAAACCCCCCACAAGTGACCCCATTTTAGAAACTAGACCCCGAAAGGAACTTATCTAGATGTGAGGTGAGCACTTTGAACCCCCAAGTGCTTCACAGAAGTTTATAACACAGAGCAGTGAAAATAATAAATACGTTTTCTTTCCTCAAAAATAATTTTTTAGCCCAGAATTTTTTATTTTCCCAAGGGTTACAGGAGAAATTGGACCCCAAAAGTTGTTGTCCAGTTTCTCCTGAGTACGCTGATACCCCATATGTGGGGGTAAACCACTGTTTGGGCACACGTCGGGGCTCAGAAGGGAAGTAGTGACTTTTGAAATGCAGACTTTGATGGAATGGTCTGCGGGCGTCACGTTGCGTTTGCAGAGCCCCTGGTGTGCCTAAACAGTAGAAACCCCCCACAAGTGACCCCATTTTGGAAACTAGACCCCCCAAGGAACTTATCTAGATATGTGGTGAGCACTTTGAACCCCCAAGTGCTTCACAGACGTTTACAACGCAGAGCCGTGAAAATAAAAAATCATTTTTCTTTCCTCAAAAATGATGTTTTAGCAAGCAATTTTTTATTTTCTCAAGGGTAACAGGAGAAATTGGACCCCAGTAATTGTTGCCCAGTTTGTCCTGAGTACGCTGATACCCCATATGTGGGGGTAAACCACTGTTTGGGCACATGTCGGGGCTCGGAAGTCAAGTAGTGACGTTTTGAAATGCAGACTTTGATGGAATGGTCTGCGGGCGTCACGTTGCGTTTGCAGAGCCCCTGGTGTGCCTAAACAGTAGAAACCCCCCACAAGTGACCCCATTTTGGAAACTAGACCCCCCAAGGAACTTATCTAGATATGTGGTGAGCACTTTGAACCCCCAAGTGCTTCACAGACATTTACAACGCAGAGCCGTGAAAATAAAAAATCATTTTACTTTCCTCAAAAATGATGTTTTAGCAAGCAATTTTTTATTTTCTCAAGGGTAACAGGAGAAATTGGACCCCAGTAATTGTTGCCCAGTTTGTCCTGAGTACACTGATACCCCATATGTGGGGGTAAACCACTGTTTGGGCACACGTCGGGGCTCGGAAGGGAAGGAGCACCATTTGACTTTTTGAATAAAAGATTGGCTGGAATCAATGGTGGCGCCATGTTGCGTTTGGAGACCCCCTGATGTGCCTAAACAGTGGAAACCCCTCAATTCTTACGCCAACACACCCCTAACCCTTATCCCAACTGTAGCCGTAACCCTAACCACAACCCTAACCGCAACACACCCCTAACCACAACCCTAACCCCAACACACCCCTAACCCTAACCACAACCCTAATTCCAACCCAACCCTAACCCTAAGGCTATGTACCCACGTTGCGGATTCGTGTGAGATTTTTCCGCACCATTTTTGAAAAATCCGCGGGTAAAAGGCACTGCGTTTTACCTGCGGATTTCACCTGCGGATTCCACCTGCGGATTCCTATTGAGGAATAGGTGTAAAACGCTGCGGAATCCGCACAAAGAATTGACATGCTGCGGAAAATACAACGCAGCGTTTCCGTGCGGTATTTTCCGCACCATGGGCACAGCGGATTTGGTTTTCCATAGGTTTACATGGTACTGTAAACCTGATGGAACACTGCTGCGGATCCGCAGCGGCCAATCCGCTGCGGATCCGCAGCCAAATCCGCACCGTGTGCACATGGCCTAATTCTAAAGGTATGTGCACACGCTTTGGAAAACGCTGCGGATCCGCAGCAGTTTCCCATGAGTTTACATTTCAATGTAAACCTATGGGAAACAAAAATCGCTGTACACATGCTGCGGAAAAACTGCACGGAAACGCAGCGGTTTACATTCCGCAGCATGTCACTTCTTTCTGCGGATTCCACAGCGGTTTTACAACTGCTCCAATAGAAAATCGCAGTTGTAAAACCGCAGTGAAATGCGCAGAAAAACCGCGGTAAATCTGCCATAAATCCGCAGCGGTTTAGCACTGCGGATTTATCAAATCCGCTGCAGAAAAATCCGCAGAGGACCAGAATACGTGTGCACATACCGAAACCCTAATCCTAACCCTAACCCTACCCCTACCCCTACCCCTAACCCTAACCCTACCCCTAACCCTAACCCTAACCCTACCCCTAACCCTAACCCTACCCCTACCCCTACCCCTAACCCTACCCCTAACCCTAACCCTAACCCTAGTTCTAACTCCAACCTTAGTGAAAAAAAAAAAAAATTCTTTATTTTATTATTGTCCCTATCTATGGGGGACAAATGGGGGGGGTCATTTACTGTTTTTTTATTTTGACCACTGTGATAGATTATATCACAGTGATCAAAATTCACATTGGAACGAATCTGCCGGCCGGCAGATTCGGCGGGCGCACTGCGCATGCGCCCGCCATTTTGGAACATGGCGGCGCTCGGGGAAGAAGACTGACGGACCCCGCCAGGATCGGTAAGTATAAGGGGGGGAGATCAGGGCACAGGGGGGGGAGATCAGGGCACGGGGGGGCGTCGGAGCACGGGGGGGCGTCGGAGCACGGGGGGGGAGGGATCGGAGCATGGGGGAGAGTGATCGGTGTGCGGGCGGGTGGATCGGTGTGCAGGGGGGGGGGGGATCGGTGTGCAGGGGGGGTGGTTCGGAGCACGGGGGGGGATCGGAGTGCGGGGGGGTTTGATTGGAGCACGGGGGGTGTGATTGGAGCACGGGGGAGCGGACAGGAGGACGGGGGAGCGGAGCACAGGACGGAGGGGAGCGGGCCACAGATCGGGGGGCTGGGGGGGCGATCGGAGGGGTGGGGTGGGGGCACATTAGTATTTCCAGCCATGGCCGATGATATTGCAGCATCGGCCATGGCTGGATTGTAATATTTCACCATTTTTTTAGGTGAAATATTACAAATCGCTCTGATTGGCAGTTTCACTTTCAACAGCCAATCAGAGCGATCGTAGCCACGAGGGGGTGAAGCCACCCCCCCTGGGCTAAACTACCACTCCCCCTGTCCCTGCAGATCGGGTGAAATGGGAGTTAACCCTTTCACCCGATCTGCAGGGACGCGATCTTTCTGTGACACAGCATATGCGTCACAGGTCGGATTGGCACCGACTTTCATGACGCATACGCTGTGTCACAGGTCGGGAAGGGGTTAAAGCTGATTTATAACTGTAATGTTGTTGCTGGTATTTTGTACTAATTTTTGTCTTGTTTTTTTTTCCACAGATTCCTTGCAACTGGAGAATTCCTTTCATCACTACATTTTCAGTTCAGACTTGGGATTTTTACAATATCGGGAATTGTGAAGCACACCTGCCGTGCATTGTGGGACTCTTTGCATGGCAAATTTATACCACATCCCACAATGGAGAGTTGGCTGGAAATAGCAGAAAAATTCCAACAATTTTGTCAGTTTCCCAATTGCTTGGGTGCAGTAGACGGGAAACATATCCACGTTGTGAAACCGGCTGGATCTGGATCTGAATATTTTAACTACAAAAAATATTTCTTCATTGTGCTCATGGCCATTGGCGACGCAAAATACAAATTTATAGCGGTCGATAATGAGGCCTATGGCAGCTCCAATGATTCCCAAGTTTTTAAAGTATCTGCAATGGGGCATCATCTCTATGGAAATACATTCCAATTTCCACCACCAAGACTGCTGCCTGAAACTTCGGGGCCACCAATGCAATTTGTATGTGTTGGAGATGAAACCCTCGGAACACCTGCTTAAGCCTTACTCAAGTAGTGGATTGACGCCAACTAAAAGAATTTTTAATTACCGCCTAACACGAGCACAAAGAATAGTGGAGTGCGCTTTTGGGAATCTAACAGCAAAATGGTGAGTTCTGTTAACCGCTATCAACCTGAAGACTGAGACTGTTGACGAGGTGGTGAAAGCTTGTGTGGTCCTGCACAATTTTGATATATGCAAGGAACAGATTTTCATTCATGACAACTTTGAAGAAACCACCTTGCCTGATTATCAGAACATTACTTATAGGAGTTCTGTGTAAGTTTCCAGAATGAGGGACAAATTTGCTGAATACTTTATTTCACCTCAAGGAAGAGTAGACTGGCAGGATGAGAGAGTGTGGAAAATTTGTCCCGGACCTTGTTACGCAAAGTATTTGACCTTTTTTTTAACCCAAAGTATTGTACCTGGTTGGGATTTACCCAAAGTTTTTTACGTGTATTGCCCAATGTATTGTACCTGTTTGGTTGTATTGTACCTTTTTTACCCAAAGTATTGTACCTGGTTGGGTTTTACCCAAAGTATTTAACCTTATAATATAATAAATAAAAGACAAACGTTTTTAAACCAAAAAACTGTTTTATTTACAAATTTACAAAAGTTTTATAAATTTAAAAAGTGTGGGGTGGAGATAATACTGGAGGGGCTGTCAAATGGGGACACTTCAACAGTGTGAGCGTGGAGAGAGGATTGTGGTGGTGGTGATGGATCAGGAGGTGGAGGGGTGGAGAAAGATATAGAAGGTGTGGACATAAAAGTGGGAGTAGTGTTGGGATTTTGGAAGGTTTGAGGGGTGGAATGGAGGGATTGGGAGGCAGAAGAAATGGTGGGTGAGGAAGAGGGTTGTGTTGGGGGCATGATTGGTGTGGAAGGAAACTGGTGGTAGTGGGCAGGGAGTAGAGGTTGGGCAGGGAGTGGAGGCACAGATGATGTGGTTGGGAACTGGTACTGGGCAGGATGCTGGTACGGGGCAGGATGCTGGTACAGGGCAGGATGCTGGTATGGGGCAGAGTGCTGGTATTGTACAGGAGGGGGAGGAGGGACAGTGGCTGGAGGGGGGGGGCAGGTGGTGGAGGAACTACCGGGGTGGGTGGAGGGGCTTGGGAGGTAACATGCGCTAGGGCAAACTGGCAGGCTTGCATTACATGCATCTGCTGGTCAGGAGATAGCTTGTCTATGCACTCGAGTACTGCCGGGAAAAAAGAGTGGTTTGGCGATTTACTTGCATCTGAATACATCCTATCCAGACGTGTGCGCAACTCAAGAATACTGTTGTTGAGCAAATTAAATCCTGCAGTCATTTGCTCAGACAACAGTTTGAGACAGTTCTGGAAGGCTGCATTCAGATGCAAGAACTCGGGCACATAGCTCTTTTCCTGACCCCTTTGGCGCTGCCACCCAGAACCCACAGGTGTTCTAGAGGTGGCAGCAGTGTCAAAGGGGTGAGGTAAAGGAAAAAAAACATCCTCTCCAGCATCTTCATGTAACGCAGTCGGCCATAATGCTCCAGCGCTGGTGGATGGGACCGAGGGACCAGATGTGTGGGAAGGCTGGGAAGGTGTAGATGGGTCGGGTCTGTCTTACAGTCCTGCTGTGGTGGACTCCTGAGGGATAGCTCCAGAGGGGTTCTACTCTGCAGGCTCCTGAGTTCTGCAGATGGTGCTGTGGAACAAAGAACAAAAAATTTAATTAATATATTGATATTGCTTGGCCATGGCTGCAACCCAAAAAAAGTGTTAGACATGTAAACATTTGGTATTAAATGGGGTGGGTAATATTTACCATCTGCTCACGATCATCGACCGGAGAAATGACAGGGCTCTAGCATATTTATATTTTCTCCTGCATTCTCCTGATCCACTCGGGGCCTGAAACTCCTTGTTGAACTCCTTCTTGAAGCGATCCCTGAGTTACAGCCACCGCTTGACAATTGTCTCACCTGTAAAGTGAAAGCACAAATTTGTTAGTATACAATACATTACATCCAGCAACATAATTGAACTGTGAATACTTACGCGCTTGATTCTGGGCCCGAACATCGAGGTCCTCCCAGTGGTCCACTACTTCGTTGCACACTTGCTCCCAGAGCCGACGGGTCACATCAAGATCTGCGTGGCGGCGGTCCCCCATGTTCCACAGCGGCTCTCGCTCTCGGATTAGATCGATGAGGAGGTTGATATCTAGCCCGGCCTCCTCACTGTCCGAGTAAGGAGCACACTGTGAAGCCTGCTAAAAAAGACAAAAAAAACAAAGACATTAGGCTCAAAACAACAACATAAAGTGGTAAACAAAAGAGAAAAAAAAAGGTACTTACTCGATTGTGACTACCCAGACACTCATGCCAACGACCCTGAGAGGCTCTTTGAGGACCTCTAGAGTGAGCCGCAGAATCAGAAGACTAAGGCTACGTGCACACGTTCAGGATTTCTCGCAGAAAATTCCTGAGAAAAATCGGACATTTTCTGCAAGAAATCCGCAAAAAAAAACGCATGCGTTTTTGCCGCGGTTTTGACGCGTTTTTGCCGCGGTTTTTTCCGGACACTTCCCAATGCATTTTGTAGTGGGAAATCCGCAAAAAAACCGCAAAATTAATGAACATGCTGCGTTTTTTACCGCGATGCGTTTTTTTCGCGGAAAAAAACGCATCATGTGCACAAAACATGCGGAATTCATTCTAAATGATGGGATGCTTATTGTATGCGTTTTTTTTGCGGTTTTATAGCATTTTTATCAGGAAAAAACGCAAAAAAAACCGCGAAAAAACCGCAACATGTGCACACAGCCTAAAAGAAAAAAAAATGATGTGCTTGGATGTAGGTTATGTGTTGTGTGTACAGTGATGTCTGTAATGATCTGTTTTTATGTTGTGTGTACACCATGTTCCAAATTATTATGCAAACTGGATTAAAGTGTCATAAAGATTTAATTGTTTTGTTTTTCAAATAAACTCATGGATGGTATTGTGTCTCAGCGCTCAATGGATCACTGAAATCAATCTTAAACACATGTGATAATTAGTTTTCCAGGTGATTCTAATTAAAGGAAAAACTACCGTATATACTCGAGTATAAGCCGAGATTTTCAGCCCAAATTTTTGGGCTGAAAGTGCCCCCCTCGGCTTATACTCGAGTCACGGTAGCGGTGGGGTCGGCAGGTGAGGGGCTGAGGGCGCTGGGGTATACTTACCTAGTCCCAGCGATCCTCGCGCTGTCCCTGCCGTCCCACGGGCTTCGGCGCTGCAGTTTCTTCCTCTCTTCAGCGGTCACGTGGGACCGCTCATTACAGAAATGAATAAGCGGCTCCACCTCCCATAGGGGCGGAGCCGCTTATTCATTTCTCTAATCAGCGGTGCCGGTGACCGCTGATAGAGGAAGAAACTGCGGCACCGAAGACAGGAGGGGACAGCGCGAGGATCGCCAGGACTAGGTGAGTATGTTATATTCACCTGTCCTCGTTCCAGCCGCCGGGCGCCGATCCATCTTCCCGGCCGGCGCCTCCATCTTCCCGGCGTCTCTGCTCTCTGACTGATCAGGCAGAGGGCGCGATGACGCATATAGTGTGCGCGGCGCCCTCTGCCTGATCAGTCAGAGCAGAGACGCCGGGAAGATGGAGGCGCCGGAACGAGACGCCGGGAGCTGCAATCAAGGGAGGTGAGTATGTGTTTTTTTTTCTTTATTGCGGCAGCGGCGGCACAAATTTATGTGGAACATCTATGGGGCACAGTGAACGGTGCAGAGCACCGTATATGGCACAGCACAGCTATGGGGTACAGTGAACGGTGCAGAGCACCGTATATGGCACAGCACAGCTATGGGGCACAGTGAACGGTGCAGAGCACCGTATATGGCACAGCACAGCTATGGGGCACAGTGAACGGTGCAGAGCACCGTATATGGCACAGCACAGCTATGGGGCACAGTGAACGGTGCAGAGCACCGTATATGGCACAGCACAGCTATGTATGGGGCACAGTGAACGGTGCAGAGCACCGTATATGGCACAGCACAGCTATGGGGCACAGTGAACGGTGCAGAGCACCGTATATGGCACAGCTATGGGGCACAGTGAACGGTGCAGAGGACCGTATATGGCACAGCACAGCTATGGGGCACAGTGAACGGTGCAGAGCACCGTATATGGCACAGCTATGGGGCACAGTGAACGGTGCAGAGCACCGTATATGGCACATCTATGGGGCACAATGAACGGTGCAGAGCACCGTATATGGCACAGCTAGGGGGCACAATGAACGGTGCAGAGCACTATATGGCACAGCTATGGGGAAATAATGATCTATTTTTATTTTTGAAATTCACCGGTAAATGCTGCATTTCCACTCTAGGCTTATACTCGAGTCAATAAGTTTTCCCAGTTTTTTGTGGCAAAATTAGGGGGGTCGGCTTATACTCGGGTCGGCTTATACTCGAGTATATACGGTACTTAAAAATGATGTTCCACATTATTAAGCAGGCCACAGGTTTCGAGAAATATGGGAAATAAAAAGGATCTCTCTGCTGCTGAAAAGCATTAAGTAGTGCAATGCCTTGGACAAGGTATGAAAACATTAGATATTTCACGAAATCTTAAGAGTGATCATCATACTGTGAAGAGATTTGTGACTGAAACAGAGTTCAGACAGAATTCATGTAGATAAAGGCAGAATGAGGAAGGTTTCTGCCAGACAAATTCATTGGATTAAGAGAGCAGCTGCCAAAATAACATTACAAAGCAGCAAACAGTTATTTGGTAAGGTAATAAGGTAATAATAACTAGAACTTGTATATTAGTAGTGTTATTTCTTGGTAGCAACGTAGGACGTAGCGCGGGTGTGTATTCACCTTCTTAGTGTGTATATATATTTTTATTATTTGCTGTTTACCCTATTCGTGATATAGGGCTTTCACCCGCTGCAGTCCATTTTTTCCATACGTAACAGCGCCGCTATTCTTTACTATTTTTTACAAGTTATTTGAAGCTGCTGGTGCCTCTGGAGTCCCTCGAACCTCAAGGTGTAGGATCCTTCAAAGGCTTGTTGTGGTGCATAAACCTACTATTTGGCCACACCTAAACAGTGTTCACAAGCAGAAACGGTTGCAGTGGGCCCAGACATACATGAAGAGTAAATTTCAAACAGTCTTGTTTACTGATGAGTGTCGAGCAACCCTGGATGGTCCAGATAGATGGAGTAGTGGATGGTTGGTGGATGGTCACCATGTCCCAACAAGGCTGCGATTTCAGCAAGGAGGTGGAGGAGTTATGTTTTGGGCCGGAATCATGTGGAAACAGCTGGTGGGGCCTTTTAAGGTTCCTGAAGGTGTGAAAATGACCTCTGCAAAGTACATAGAGTTTCTGACTGACAACTTTCTTCCATGGTATAAAAAGCAGAAACGTGCCTTCAGGAGCAAAATCTTCTTCATGCATGACAATGCACCATCTCATGCTGCAAGGAATACCTCTGAGTCAATGGCTGCTATGGGCACAAAAGGAGATGTTGTGGCCACCATCTTCCCCTGACCTCAACCCTATAGAGAACCTTTAGAGTATCATCAAGCAAAAGATCTATGAGGGTGGCAGGCAGTTCACATCAAAACAGCAGCTCTGGGAGGCGATTCTGACTTCATGCAAAGAAATAAAAGCAGAAACTCTCCAAAAACTCACAAGTTCAATGGATGCAAGAATTATGAAGGTGATATCAAAGGAGGGTTCCTATGCTAACACGTAACTTGGCCTGTTAGGATGTTTTGGAGCTAAATAGCTTTTTTGTTCAGTGAATGTGACCTCCTAATGCTGCAAATGCCACAAATGAGCATTTTCAGCTCTTTAAAACATATCAAATGTTTAGAAATTCTACTGTCCCTAATAATTTGGAACAGTGCATTTTGAGTTTTTATTCATTTTGGAGATTATACTGTTATCATTGGGAGGTTTCCTCAATAAAATTTGATTTATACTCTAACGGGTGATGACTTATTTGACTGACTGTCATTTGCACCGACCATTTAGGAAAATCCGAGAAAAATGTATAATAATTTAGAACATGGTGTGCTGTGATGTGTGGGATGATGTGGTTCTACGATGCATGTAAAAAACTTACCAATTGCAAGTCCGCTCCAGGTATTTCTCCACCCTGTCTGTCTCCTTCTGGAAGCACCTCTTCTACTGCAGCTTCCTGTTATACAAACATGATACATTAATTATATATATATATATATATATATATATATATATACTAGCTGAAGAGCCCGGCGTTGCCTGGGCATAGTAAATATCTGTGGTTAGTTATAGCACCTCACTTCTCTTATTTTCCCATCATGCCTCTCATTTTCCCCCTCACATCTCTCATTTTCTCCCTTACACCTCTCATTTTCCCCTTCACTCCTCTCATTCCCCCCTAACACTTGTCATTTTGACCTCACATTTGTCATTTTCCGATCACTCCACTATTTTCCCTCACTCCTCTCATTTTGCACTCACATCTTTTCATTTTCACCTCACACCTCTCATTTTCCCCTCAGTATACACCTGTATGTCATCTCCTGTATATAGTATATACCTGTCTGTCATCTCCCCTGTAAATAGTATATACCTGCTGTATGTCACCTCCTCCTGTATATTGTATATACCTGTATGTCATCTCCTGTATATAGTATATACCTGTATGTCATCTCCCCTGTATATAGTATATACCTGCTGTATGTCATCTCCTCCTCTATATACCTATGTGTCATCTCCTCTTTTATATAGTATACACCTGTATGTCATCTCCTCCTTTATATAGTATATACGTGTGTGGATCGCCCCCCAGTAGGGCAGTGGGATACTCGGATCCAGGCCCTTCTGTTCTCAGTGGGGATGTCACGGTGGCTGACCCGTTTCGTGGCCCTAGGGGACGTCCGTTGTAAATGGGGAAAGGTCTTTAAAGGGATAATGTTTGTGACGCCACCTGTGGTATTCGGTCAGGGTGACCGACGCTGCTTAGGAGTCCGCTGGGGTGATTGTTGTGAATTCTGTGGCTGAATTCACTCCTGTGGTCACAAGTGGTACTGCAGCTTCTGAGCTTCCTCCCTCAGGTGTTCTGGTGAGCTCGTTGACTGCTTCATTACTTAACTCCGCCTGATGCTGCTATCCTTGCTCCTTGTCAATGTTTCAGTGTTGGATCTGAGCTTCTCCTGATTGTTCCTGTGACCTGCTGCTCTGAATAGCTAAGTGCTTTTTGCTTTTTTTTGTTGCTTTTTTTCTGTCCAGCTTGTCTTTTGTTTTGCTGGAAGCTCTGAGACGCAAAGGGTGTACCGCCGTGCCGTTAGTTCGGCACGGTGGTTTTTTTTTGCCCCCTTTGCGTGGTTTTGCTTTAGGGTTTTTTTGTAGACTGCAAAGTTCGCTTTACTGTCCTCGCTCTGTCCTAGAATATCGGGCCCCACTTTGCTGAATCTATTTCATCCCTACGTTTTGTCTTTTCATCTTACTCACAGTCATTATATGTGGGGGGCTGCCTTTTCCTTTGGGGAATTTCTCTGGGGCAAGTCAGGCCTATTTTTCTATCTTCAGGCTAGCTAGTTTCTTAGGCTGTGCCGAGTTGCCTAGGTAGTTGTTAGGCGCAATCCACAGCCGCTTTTAGTTGTGTTTAGGATAGGATCAGGTGTGCAGTCTACAGAGTTTCCACGTCTCAGAGCTCGTTCTTGTATTTTTGGGTATTTGTCAGATCACTGTGTGCGCTCTGATCGCTAAGCACACTGTGTTTCTGGATTGCCTTCATAACACCTGTCATTAGCAAACATAACAGTACAAGGAGCCTAACTAATGATTCTCAATAGAGGGAAAGAAAAAGTTCTGACATCATCTTTTTTTTTTTTTTTTCTGCTCTGTGTTCACTTTTTTTTTTTCCCCTAGACATTTGGGTGATTCGGGACACAGGTGTGGACATGGATATTCAGGGTCTGTGCTCTTCAATGGATAATCTCGTTATAAATGTACAAAAGATTCAAGATACTATTGATCAGAAATCTATGTTAGAACCAAGAATTCCTATTCCTGATTTGTTTTTTGGAGATAGAACTAAGTTTCTAAGTTTCAAAAATTATTGTAAGCTATTTCTGGCCTTGAAACCTCGTTCTTCTGGTAATCCTGTTCAACAGGTTTTGATTATTATTTCTTTTTTGCGCGGCGACCCTCAAGACTGGGCATTTTCTCTTGCGCCAGGAGACCCTGCATTGAGTAGTGTCGATGCGTTTTTCCTGGCGCTCGGATTGCTGTACGATGAGCCTAATTCAGTGGATCAGGCTGAGAAAAATTTGCTGGCTTTGTGCCAGGGTCAGGATGATATAGAAGTATATTGTCAGAAATTTAGGAAATGGTCAGTACTCACTCAGTGGAATGAATCTGCGCTGGCAACTTTGTTCAGAAAGGGTCTCTCTGAGGCTCTTAAGGATGTCATGGTGCGATTTCCTATGCCTGCTGGTTTGAATGAGTCTTTGTCTTTGGCCATTCAGATCGGTCGACGCTTGCGCGAGCGAAAATCTGTGCACCATTTGGCGGTACTGCCTGAGGTTAAACCTGAGCCTATGCAGTGCGATAGGACTATGACTAGAGTTGAACGGCAGGAATACAGACGTCTGAATGGTCTGTGTTTCTACTGTGGTGATTCCACTCATGCTATTTCTGATTGTCCTAAGCGCACTAAGCGGTCCGCTAGGTCTGCCGTCATTGGTACTGTACAGTCCAAATTCCTTCTGTCCATTACCTTGATATGCTCTTTGTCGTCGTTTTCTGTCATGGCGTTTGTGGATTCGGGCGCTGCCCTGAATCTGATGGATTTGGATTATGCTAAACGTTGTGGGTTTTTCTTGGAGCCTTTGCGGTGTCCTATTCCATTGAGAGGAATTGATGCTACACCTTTGGCCAAGAATAAACCTCAATACTGGGCCCAGCTGACCATGTGCATGGCTCCTGCACATCAGGAAGTTATTCGCTTTCTGGTGTTGCATAATCTGCATGATGTGGTCGTGTTGGGGTTGCCATGGCTACAAACCCATAATCCAGTATTGGATTGGAATTCCATGTCGGTATCCAGCTGGGGTTGTCAGGGGGTACATGGTGATGTTCCATTTTTGTCGATTTCGTCATCCACCCCTTCTGAGGTCCCAGAGTTCTTGTCTGATTATCAGGATGTATTTGAGGAGCCCAAGTCCGATGCTCTACCTCCGCATAGGGATTGTGATTGTGCTATCAATTTGATTCCTGGTAGTAAATTCCCTAAAGGTCGATTATTTAATTTATCCGTGCCCGAACACGCCGCTATGCGCAGTTATGTGAAGGAATCCCTGGAGAAGGGACATATTCGCCCATCGTCATCACCACTGGGAGCAGGGTTCTTCTTTGTAGCCAAGAAGGATGGTTCGCTGAGACCGTGTATTGATTACCGCCTTCTTAATAAGATCACTGTTAAATTTCAGTATCCCTTGCCATTGTTATCTGACTTGTTTGCTCGGATTAAGGGGGCTAGTTGGTTCACTAAGATAGATCTTCGTGGTGCGTATAATCTGGTGAGAATCAGGCAAGGAGATGAATGGAAAACTGCATTCAATACGCCCGAGGGTCATTTTGAGTATCTAGTGATGCCGTTCGGACTTGCCAATGCTCCATCTGTGTTTCAGTCTTTTATGCATGACATCTTCCGTGAGTATCTGGATAAATTCCTGATTGTTTACTTGGATGACATTTTGATCTTCTCAGATGATTGGGAGTCTCATGTGAAGCAGGTCAGAATGGTTTTTCAGGTCCTGCGTGCTAACTCTTTGTTTGTGAAGGGATCAAAGTGTCTCTTCGGTGTGCAGAAAGTTTCATTTTTGGGGTTCATCTTTACCCCTTCTACTATCGAGATGGATCCAGTTAAGGTCCAAGCCATCCAGGATTGGATTCAGCCGACATCTCTGAAAGGTCTGCAAAAGTTCCTGGGCTTTGCTAATTTTTATCGTCGCTTCATCTGTAATTTTTCTAGCATTGCCAAACCATTGACCGATTTGACCAAGAAGGGTGCTGATTTGGTTAATTGGTCTTCTGCTGCTGTGGAAGCTTTTCAGGAGTTGAAGCGTCGTTTTTGTTCTGCCCCTGTGTTGTGTCAGCCAGATGTTTCTCTTCCGTTCCAGGTCGAGGTTGATGCTTCTGAGATTGGAGCAGGGGCGGTTTTGTCACAGAGAGGTTCTGATTGCTCAGTGATGAAACCATGTGCTTTCTTTTCCAGGAAGTTTTCGCCCGCTGAGCGTAATTATGATGTGGGCAATCGAGAGTTGCTGGCCATGAAGTGGGCATTCGAGGAGTGGCGTCATTGGCTTGAAGGAGCTAAGCATCGCGTGGTGGTATTGACTGATCATAAGAACTTGACTTATCTCGAGTCTGCCAAGCGCTTGAATCCTAGACAGGCCCGTTGGTCGTTATTTTTTGCCCGCTTCGACTTTGTGATTTCGTACCTTCCGGGCTCTAAAAATGTGAAGGCGGATGCTCTGTCTAGGAGTTTTGTGCCCGACTCTCCGGGTTTATCTGAGCCAGCGGGTATCCTCAAGGAAGGAGTCATTGTGTCTGCCATCTCCCCTGATTTGCGGCGGGTGCTGCAAAAATTTCAGGCGAATAAACCTGATCGTTGTCCAGCAGAGAAACTGTTCGTCCCTGATAGGTGGACTAATAAACTTATCTCTGAACTTCATTGTTCGGTGTTGGCTGGTCATCCTGGAATCTTTGGTACCAGAGAGTTAGTGGCTAGATCCTTCTGGTGGCCATCTCTGTCACGGGATGTACGTACTTTTGTGCAGTCCTGTGGGATTTGTGCTAGGGCTAAGCCCTGCTGTTCTCGTGCCAGTGGGTTGCTTTTGCCCTTGCCGGTCCCAAAGAGGCCTTGGACACATATTTCGATGGATTTCATTTCTGACCTTCCCGTTTCTCAAAAGATGTCAGTCATTTGGGTGGTCTGTGATCGCTTTTCTAAAATGGTCCATCTGGTGCCCTTGGCTAAATTGCCTTCCTCCTCTGATTTGGTACCTTTGTTCTTTCAGCATGTGGTTCGGTTGCATGGCATTCCTGAGAATATTGTTTCTGACAGAGGTTCCCAGTTTGTTTCAAGGTTTTGGCGAGCCTTTTGTGGTAGGATGGGCATTGACCTATCCTTTTCCTCGGCTTTCCATCCTCAGACTAATGGCCAGACCGAACGAACCAATCAGACCTTGGAAACATATCTGAGATGTTTTGTTTCTGCAGACCAGGATGATTGGGTGTCCTTTTTGCCGTTGGCTGAGTTCGCCCTTAATAATCGGGCCAGCTCGGCTACCTTGGTTTCTCCATTTTTTTGCAATTCTGGGTTCCATCCTCGTTTCTCTTCAGGACAGGTTGAGTCTTCGGACTGTCCTGGTGTGGATTCTGTGGTGGATAGGTTGCAGCAGATCTGGACTCAGGTAGTGGACAATTTGATCTTGTCCCAGGAGAAAGCTCAACTTTTCGCTAATCGCAGACGCCGTGTGGGTCCCCGACTTCGTGTTGGGGATCTGGTTTGGTTATCTTCTCGTCATATTCCTATGAAGGTTTCCTCTCCTAAATTTAAACCTCGTTTTATTGGTCCGTATAGGATTTCTGAGGTTCTCAATCCTGTGTCTTTTCGTTTGACCCTCCCAGACTCCTTTTCCATACATAATGTATTCCATAGGTCGTTGTTGCGGAGATACGTGGCACCTATGGTTCCATCTGTTGAGCCTCCTGCCCCGGTTTTGGTGGAGGGGGAATTGGAGTATATTGTGGAAAAGATTTTGGATTCTCGTGTTTCTAGACGGAAACTCCAGTATCTGGTTAAATGGAAGGGTTATGCTCAGGAAGATAATTCCTGGGTTTTTGCCTCTGATGTTCATGCTTCCGATCTTGTTCGTGCCTTTCATGCGGCTCATCCTGGTCGGCCTGGGGGCTCTGGTGAGGGGTCGGTGACCCCTCCTCAAGGGGGGGGTACTGTTGTGAATTCTGTGGCTGAATTCACTCCTGTGGTCACAAGTGGTACTGCAGCTTCTGAGCTTCCTCCCTCAGGTGTTCTGGTGAGCTCGTTGACTGCTTCATTACTTAACTCCTCCTGATGCTGCTATCCTTGCTCCTTGTCAATGTTTCAGTGTTGGATCTGAGCTTCTCCTGATTGTTCCTGTGACCTGCTGCTCTGAATAGCTAAGTGCTTTTTGCTTTTTTTTGTTGCTTTTTTTCTGTCCAGCTTGTCTTTTGTTTTGCTGGAAGCTTTGAGACGCAAAGGGTGTACCGCCGTGCCGTTAGTTCGGCACGGTGGGTTTTTTTTGCCCCCTTTGCGTGGTTTTGCTTTAGGGTTTTTTGTAGACTGCAAAGTTCGCTTTACTGTCCTCGCTCTGTCCTAGAATATCGGGCCCCACTTTGCTGAATCTATTTCATCCCTACGTTTTGTCTTTTCATCTTACTCACAGTCATTATATGTGGGGGGCTGCCTTTTCCTTTGGGGAATTTCTCTGGGGCAAGTCAGGCCTATTTTTCTATCTTCAGGCTAGCTAGTTTCTTAGGCTGTGCCGAGTTGCCTAGGTAGTTGTTAGGCGCAATCCACAGCCGCTTTTAGTTGTGTTTAGGATAGGATCAGGTGTGCAGTCTACAGAGTTTCCACGTCTCAGAGCTCGTTCTTGTATTTTTGGGTATTTGTCAAATCACTGTGTGCGCTCTGATCGCTAAGCACACTGTGTTTCTGGATTGCCTTCATAACACCTGTCATTAGCAAACATAACAGGTGATGTTAGGGCAGCTAGATGGTATACCTTCCCACAGGTGAAGTATGTCCCCAGGGCTTCCCAGAGTGTAGATGGTGGATGGTGGATGATGTAAGGCGCAGTGAATAACGAGGACACAAGGTTGCAGTCTCTTTACCTTTACTGAAGGCTTCAGTGTCCACAATCCAGAGCATCGGATCACAGGGCAGGCAGAGTCCGGCCGGTCTGAAGGCAATTTCAGAGTCCCCTTATCTAGGTGGAAATCAGTAGCCTTCCTCTAGCGCCTGAGTGTTGTAGTACCTCCCTGCTGAGCTTCTCGGTGAGGTCCTCACAACTGATCTCGGTGTTCTAGGTGTTCTGTCTCTTTCTCTCTGTCCCCCAGATGGTATGGATAGGACAAACCCATATGACTGATGGCCTGAGGCTTTTTACAGGGACCCTACGATGCCCCAGCCCCCACAAGTTGCCACCGTGCTTCCTGGGTGTAAGGTCGGGCAGCTAACGTGGAATTAAATGTCCTGCCAGTCTCTGAAGCAAGGCTTGGAGATGATTGCTCCCTCGGTGTTCTGGCTATCTGCTTCTGCGCCTCAGAGGGAGGCAGCCTATTGCAGGGCAGAACTCCCTCTGGATTCCTCTCCTTGTGCTATGACTTCAGCAACGCAATTCTCTTCGTGTCCTTTCTTAGGATGCTGCCGCACGTCGGGGCATGCGCAGCTCCGTAACCCTTTATCTAGGTCTCTGACAGGATCCCACCCTTGTCAGGGACCACTCTGTCTGCAGCTGTTTGATGTTCCTCCTTTCCCCTGTCTGCCTGACAGGTGCTGCCTGGGAGAAGCTCAGTCAGATTCCATCTAACTTCCTGTCCAAGCCACCAGTTTTACCTAATTGTGAAAAGTGCCCTACTAGATAGGAGCATAGCTCCCTCTGGTGGACTGGAGTGTGAAGTGTGTTGTGTGGTTTGTGATACCTGGTAAGGTGATCTCCTTTATTGCCATCAGACGTAACATCACTCCCCCTGGTGGAAGAATGACATTACTGCAACAACCAGGACCCTGGGGCGCTGCACTCCCCCCTGTTAAATCCAGTACTCCAGGACTGGGAAAAGAAAACAACAATACATTAGCAAAAGACATTCAAATTTTTGAAATGCTATAAAACAAGTTAATATAACTGTGCTTCCCTTTATGGGAGGTGAGAACACTTGAACGTTACAAACAGTAACATATTTACATTGCGCACGTGACTTTTAAAGGCAAATGGAAACCAATTACTATCTAACTATAAAACACAATTACCCGTACAGGTATTCTATCTACTTAGTGCAAGTACCCTCTAAGGGTATACTAGCATTAACCCTTAAAGTGCAAATCAACATTTTCTTTATCTCTCTTCTACACATGCAGGACTATCTGTCTACCCCCACGGGCCCACTGCATTTCTTTAATCTATTCAACCAATCATTTTAACTTAACTTCAATTTTTTTCAAAGTACATCACTTTAACATTTCCTATTCTTGGCTACATACTGTCGACTATGTAAACATTATTACTATCTGACTTAAATTTCTAACTTTATTCGCTATATTACCTGTTATGAACTGGTGGTTTAGGAGCAACATGGGATGAGCTCTGAAGGAGGTGGTACCTGTACTGACCGCAGTCCCTAAGCTCAACACAACACTAGAAGTAGCCGTGGGATGCTCCTGTCACTCCCTAGGCACCTCGTCACAGCCTGAGAATTAACTACCCCTAAAGATAGAAACAGGAAAACTATCTTGCCTCAGAGAAAATCCCCAAAGGATAGATAGCCCCCCACAAGTAATGACTGTGAGTGGAGAGGGAAAAGACATAGGTATAATGAAACCAGGATGTAGCACAGGAGGCCAGTCTAGCTAGATAGATAGGACAGGACGGAATACTGTGCGGTCAGTATTAAAAAACTACAAAAATCCACACAGAGTTTACAAAAATCTCCACACCTGACTAAAGGTGTGGAGGGTAAATCTGCTTCCCAGAGTTTCCAGCTTAACTGAATTAATCCATACTGACACGCTGGACAAAACATAGAATGCACAGAACGAATAAGTCCACAACATGTGGATAGAAAAGAGCAAAGAAAGGACTTATCTTTGCTGAACTGGTCAGGATATCAGGGAAATCCAAGAGAGATGTGAATCCAACCAGGAACCATTGACAAGTGGCACTGGCTGAAGGGAAGAGCCAGGCATAAATAGCCGAGCAGAAAGACAATCAGTGGAAGCAGCTGCAGATTGCTAAATCCAAGGAGCAGCCATTCCACTTAAAACCACCGGAGGGAGCCCAAGAGCAGAACTCACAAAAGTGCCACTTACAACCACCGGAGGGAGCCCAAGAGCGGAATTCACAACAATTACCCTATAATATATTAACTTTTTAGCAAAGTGCAACAAATGTACATTCCCTTTAAGGGCAACTCAGTTCCTGTTCTGAGGTAGTGCAAAGTATCAATACACAAGTCAATTATCTACTTTAAAACAGCAAAAACTTTCACGATGTCATCAGGGACAGTCTCTTCGAAAAGCTCTTCTTGTAAAACCAGTAGAGAGCACCTTTAAGAAGGTGCAAACTATATACAGGCAGTTTGTGATCATGCACAGTTCATGATTCCACAGTTCTTTTGAAACAATGATGAAACTTGTGCAAAACTGAGGATCCCTTTAACACATTACCACTTTAAGGAAATAACCCTAGACAGGTTTTAAAGCAGCAAAAAGGAAATGTTTTTAAGAACTATTTACAGTCTTCAGGTCCTTCGAGGTTTATTGATGCCACTCTGGGGGTAGTACCAGTGGGGGTAGTCCTGTTGGATATCGGCTACCACCGGGTACTACGTAGAGTGCGTCTGCACTCTGGATAGGGGTCTGTGTACTCACAGTTCTCCGTGCTACTGAGGTCTGGGTGCACTTTGAACACATGGTGACCGGTGCAGGGGTAACCTGTTTGGGTGGAGCTTGTGGCATTTCCTTAGGCACGGGTGCAGAGCGGTGGGATGGTGATGCAGTGACTTCTGGCTTGTACTTGTAAACATGGAGAGCATACCACCCCTTGTCTCCCCAATGCCGCGTGTACGTGACACAATCACCTGGATACAGATCCCGACCTGGGTGTCCCTCCATGAGGTGTGCCTCCACGTCTCTTCTGTTCCCAAACACCTCCGGATAGAGGCCTGGTTCTTTTATGAAGCCCCAGCCTCCCTGCAGGCGGAAGCTTACGATAGTCCCGTAATGCTGTGGGCCCCAGTCCTCCTCAGTAGAGTTGAGCGACCTTGACCTTTTTAGAGTCGAGCCGGGTTTCGCGAAACCCGACTATCTCAAAAGTCGGGTCGAGTGAAATCGGCCGATTATGACGTAAAGTCGGGATCGACCGAAACACGAAACCCAATGCAAGTCAATGGGGCAGCATAGTCGGCAGTGAGTGGGGGCCAGGAAAACACCTAGAGTGCCCATTTTAATGTCAAAACCATCCATTCTTCTTAAAGGGAACCTGTCACCTGAATTTGGCGGGACTGGTTTTGGGTCATATGGGCGGAGTTTTCGGGTGTTTAATTCACCCTTTCCTTACCCGCTGGCTGCATGCTGGCTGCAATATTGGATTGAAGTTCATTCTCTGTCCTCCATAGTACACGCCTGCGCAAGGCAAGATTGCTTTGCGCAGGCGTGTACTATGGAGGACAGAGAATGAACTTCAATCCAATATTGCAGCCAGCATGCAGCCAGCGGGTTAGGAAAGGGTGAATCAAACACCCGAAAACTCTGCCCATATGACCAAAAACCAGTCCCGCCAAATTCAGGTGACAGAGTCCCTTTAATGAAGCTTGTCAAGCGTAATTTACCTTATAATAATTGGAAGGCATTTGAAATTGGGGGTCATTTGGCTAAAGTTGTGGTGGGTAGGGCTGGTTCAAGTAATTAGTGGGCCCAGGAAATCTGGACCACGTCACGGCAGTGGAGCAGGGAGAGGTAAGTATTTCAACTTTGCAAGTGCTGTGAACCTGAGCAAGCAGGGGGGGCCCACTCGTTGGCATTGGCACTGGCACAGGGCCCCTCAAAGTACAGCGGTGTGTTTGCACGGCGGGGGCGCCTCCCACCGGCAGCAACACTTTTGCGTACTATGAGAGGCCCTGTGCCAGTGACGTCGCCAACTAGTATTCCTCCCCCCACCTGATGAAGGAACCTGCACTTTCATCTGCACCTTCCTCTTTGTCCCCGTGTAAGGTGGTATGGTATGCGGGAAGAGCAACCTGACTTTCAGCAGGGTCACAATGTTGTTGTGTAGCGTGCACGGGGAATGTTGCGTTATGGGTCAATGTACCAGCAGACTCATCTATCACTGGCTGGGCAATGGGCAGGATGAGGAGGAAACACAGATATAGGCCCAAAGAATAAAGTTGGCTAAATGCAGTTCAAAATTGGTAACACAGGAATAACCAGGGGGCATTGCAGTGGAGGACAACTGGAATGAGAGGCTGACACAGAGAGTAGGCCCAAATCAGTAAGTAGTCGAAATGCAGTTCAAAATTGGCAACCGTAGAAAAAACAGGCGGCACAGCTTTGTTCAGTGGAGGAGAACAGCAAGGAGTGGCAGACACCGATAGTAGGCCCCAACCCAACTAGTAGGCCAAATGCAGTCTAACATTAACAACTACTTAACGAGCGCCTGAAAACGGAATTTCAGGACAGGAAACCAGGAGAACAGCAAGGAGTGGCAGACACCGATAGTAGGCCCCAAACCAACTAGTACGCCAAATGCAGTTGTTCTGTTTAACCACAATTTAATGAGAGCCTGAAGATAGAAGTTCAGGAAAGGCAACCTGGAGAACACCTTGGAGTGGAACACACCATCTCTCTACACCCCATACCCAATTTGTAGGCCTAATGCAGTGTAGTTTCCAAGAACTACTAAACGAGAGCCGGAAGATCGAAACTCAGGAAAGGCAACCTGGAGAACACCTTGGAGTTGAACACACCATCTCTCTACACCCCATACCCAATTTGTAGGCCTAATGCAGTGTAGTTTCCAACAACTACTAAACGAGAGCATGAAGATCGAAGCATTGGCGAGGAAACCTGGGGAACACCTTGGAGTGGAACACACCATCTCTCTACACCCCATACCCAATTTGTAGGCCTAATGCAGTGTAGTTTCCAAGAACTACTAAACGAGAGCCGGAAGATCGAAGCTCAGGAAAGGCAACCTGGAGAACACCTTGGAGTGGAACACACCATCTCTCTACACCCCATACCCAATTTGTAGGCCTAATGCAGTGTAGTCTCCAACAACTACTAAACGAGAGCCGGAAGATCGAAGCTCAGGAAAGGCAACCTGGAGAACACCTTGGAGTGGAACACACCATCTCTCTACACCCCATACCCAATTTGTAGGCCTAATGCAGTGTAGTTTCCAACAACTACTAAACGAGAGCCGGAAGATCGAAGCTCAGGAAAGGCAACCTGGAGAACACCTTGGAGTTGAACACACCATCTCTCTACACCCCATACCCAATTTGTAGGCCTAATGCAGTGTAGTTTCCAACAACTACTAAACGAGAGCATGAAGATCGAAGCATTGGCGAGGAAACCTGGGGAACACCTTGGAGTGGAACACACCATCTCTCTACACCCCATACCCAATTTGTAGGCCTAATGCAGTGTAGTTTCCAAGAACTACTAAACGAGAGCCGGAAGATCGAAGCTCAGGAAAGGCAACCTGGAGAACACCTTGGAGTGGAACACACCATCTCTCTACACCCCATACCCAATTTGTAGGCCTAATGCAGTGTAGTTTCCAACAACTACTAAACGAGAGCCGGAAGATCGAAGCTCAGGAAAGGCAACCTGGAGAACACCTTGGAGTGGAACACACCATCTCTCTACACCCCATACCCAATTTGTAGGCCTAATGCAGTGTAGTTTCCAACAACTACTAAACGAGAGCCGGAAGATGGAAGCTCAGGAAAGGCAACCTGGAGAACACCTTGGAGTTGAACACACCATCTCTCTACACCTCATACCCAATTTGTAGGCCTAATGCAGCCTACTTTCCGACAACTACTAAACGAGAGCATGAAGATCGAAGCTCAGGAAAGGCAACCTGGGGAACACCTTGGAGTGTAACACACCCTCTCTCTACACCACGGAAGGGCTGATTCTTAGGAAGGAAGGCTGTCGAAAAGAAGCAGGGCGCGTCCGTGGGTGATTATATTCTTATTAGGTATATACTCACCCTCGGACGCGCCCTGTTTCTTTATTTGTAATGAATGTTTATTTGCAATGTGGTTTTGACTTACTCTATTTTTTTGGTAAATAATGATTTTATTATTTTCATTGTTTTGCATCTTCTTGACAATTATATAAAGAAGACGCGACAGGACAACACTCAGTGGATGCCATATCTGTGTTTTAAATTGAAAAAAACTTTCAGTTAACTACTTGCAGGAGAAAGTTATTGTAGCTGGTGGCCATTTTTAGTACTGTACCAGATTTTTGTTGTATGTGTTTGTTTTTAATGTTAAAATGTCTGCATTTGATATCTCTCCAGTATTTTCTTTTTTATAAGCAAAATACTTATTTTTATATTTTCTGATGTTGGTTCAAGGGGTACACGGGCAGCAGTAGACAGGTCAGTGGAGGCCTAGTGGAAGGAGGGACCGCAGACAGGCTTCGAAGCCCTAACATAATAAATTGGGCTGGCTGTAGGCAATTTAAAATTGGTTCCAGGGGAACACGGGCGGCAGTAGACAGGTCAGTGGAGGCCTAGTGGAAGGAGGGACCGCAGACAGGCTTCGAAGGCCTAACATAACAAAAATTGGGATGTAGGCAATTTACAATTGGTTCCAGGGGAACACGGGCGGCAGTAGACAGGTCAGTGGAGGCCTAGTGGAAGGAGGGACCGCAGACAGGCTTCGAAGGCCTAACATAACAAAAATTGGGATGTAGGCAATTTACAATTGGTTCCAGGGGAACACGGGCGGCAGTAGACAGGTCAGTGGAGGCCTAGTGGAAGGAGGGACCGCAGACAGGCTTCGAAGGCCTAACATAACAAAAATTGGGATGTAGGCAATTTACAATTGGTTCCAGGGAAACACGGGCGGCAGTAGACAGGTCAGTGGAGGCCTAGTGGAAGGAGGGACCGCAGACAGGCTTTGAAGGCCTAACATAACAAAAATTGGGATGTAGGCAATTTACAATTCGTTCCAGGGGAACACGGGCGGCAGTAGACAGGTCAGTGGAGGCCTAGTGGAAGGAGGGACCGCAGACAGGCTTTGAAGGCCTAACATAATAAATTGGGCTGGCTGTAGGCAATTTAAAATTGGTTCCAGGGGAACACGGGCAGCAGTAGACAGGTCAGTGGAGGCCTAGTGGAAGGAGTGACCGCAGACAGGCTTCGAAGGCCTAACATAAGAAAAATGTCAATACAATGGTATTGACAGTGCCAGGCATTGAAGGATGTCAGCGCATAGACTAAACATTGGTGGAGCTGTGAGAGAAAATTTTGCAAGTCGTAGAGCACTGTTTGACCTGGGGGGGGGAACTGTCTTGTGGCCGGCGGTACAGGCCCAGGGCCCCTCATATTACAACGGTGTGTCTGACGTTGGGTGCGCACCACCACCGCCAGACACTTTATTGTACTATGAGGGACCTAGTGGCAGTGCCGTCGACCAAAAGCGGGCACACCCACCTCTTCAGACAAACAGCACTCTCACTGGTGCTGGCGCCAAGTGGCGATACCACGGCCCCGTGTGGGGACTTTGGCCATTTAGAGGGGTGTTAACAAGTCGGATGCTGGACAATCAGGTGCTGCAAATTACGAGATTGGAAAAGTCGTTCAGAATAGTCCACAGGCAAGACCTTTACATAGGAAAGCTAGGTGTCAGCCGGGCAAGGTGGGGCAAAAGATTTCGAAATCCAGTTGTGGTTCATTTTAATGAAGGTTAGATCATCTACATTTTGGGTAGCCAGACGAGTCCTTTTTTCTGTTAGTATTGAACCTGCAGCACTGAATACTCTTTCTGATAGGACACTAGCTGCCGGGCAAGCAAGCTCCTGCAATGCATATTCTGCCAATTCTGGCCAGGTGTCTAATTTTGATGCCCAGTAATCAAATGGGAATGACGGTTGAGGGAGAACGTCAATAAGGGATGAAAAATAGTTAGTAACCATACTGGACAAATGTTGTCTCCTGTCACTTTGAATTGATGCTGCAGTACCTGTCCTGTCTGCGGTCATAGCAAAATCACTCCACAACCTGGTCAGAAAACCCCTCTGGCCAACGCCACTTCTGATTTCTGCCCCTCTAACACCTCTGGTCTGCTGGCCCCTGCAGCTCGTGTTAGAACGATCACGGGCGCTGTGTGCAGGGAATGCCAGAAGCAAACGGTCAATAAGAGTTGATTGTTTGGTTGCTAATATTAGTTCCAAGTTCTCATGTGGCATTATATTTTGCAATTTGCCTTTATAGCGAGGATCAAGGAGGCAGGCCAACCAGTAATCGTCATCGTTCATCATTTTTGTTATGCGTGTGTCCCTTTTGAGGATACGTAAGGCATAATCCGCCATGTGGCCCAAAGTTCCAGTTCTCAAATCTGTGGTTGTGCTTGGTTGAGGGGCAGTTTCAGGCAAATCCACGTCACTTGTGTCCCTCCAAAAACCAGAACCCGGCCTTGCCGCGCCAACAATTTCCACTGGCCCCGGAAAAGCTTCCTCATTAAAAATATAATCATCCCCATCATCCTGTTCGCCCGCTACCTCGTCCTGTACACTGCCCTGGCCAGACAATGGCTGACTGTCATCAAGGCTTTCCTCTTCCTCAGCTGCAGACGCCTGATCCTTTATGTGCGTCAAACTTTGCATCAGCAGACGCATTAGGGGGATGCTCATGCTTATTATGGCGTTGTCTGCACTAACCAGCCGTGTGCATTCCTCAAAACACTGAAGGACTTGACACACGTCTTGAATCTTCGACCACTGCACACCTGACAACTCCATGTCTGCCATCCTACTGCCTGCCCGTGTATGTGTATCCTCCCACAAAAACATAACAGCCCGCCTCTGTTCACACAGTCTCTGAAGCATGTGCAGTGTTGAGTTCCACCTTGTTGCAACGTCTATGATTAGGCGATGCTGGGGAAGGTTCAAAGAACGCTGATAGGTCTGCATACGGCTGGAGTGTACGGGCGAACGGCGGATATGTGAGCAAAGTCCACGCACTTTGAGGAGCAGGTCGGATAACTTTTCAGGAAGCACTGCACCACCAGGTTTAAGGTGTGAGCCAGGCAAGGAATGTGTTTCAGTTGGGAAAGGGAGATGGCAGCCATGAAATTCCTTCCGTTATCACTCACTACCTTGCCTGCCTCAAGATCTACAGTGCCCAGCCACGACTGCGTTTCTTTCTGCAAGAACTCGTTCAGAACTTCAGCGGTGTGTCTGTTGTCGCCCAAACACTTCATAGCCAATACAGCCTGCTGACGTTTGCCAGTAGCTGCCCCATAATGGGAGACCTCGTGTGTAACACTGGCAGCTGCGGATGGAGTGGTTGTGCGACTGCGGTCTGTGGACGAGGTCTCGCTTCTGCAGGAGGACGAGGAGGAGGAGGAGGGGGTGCGAACGGCTACAGCCAACTGTTTCCTAGACCGTGGGCTAGGCAGAACTGTCCCAAACGTGCTGTCCCCTGTGGACCCTGCATCCACCACATTTACCCAGTGTGCCGTGATGGACACGTAACGTCCCTGGCCATGCCTACTGGTCCATGCATCTGTTGTCAGGTGCACCTTTGTGCTCACAGATTGCCTGAGTGCATGGACGATGCGCTCTTTAACATGCTGGTGGAGGGCTGGGATGGCTTTTCTGGAAAAAAAGTGTCGACTGGGTAGCTCGTAGCGTGGTACAGCGTAGTCCATCAGGGCTTTGAAAGCTTCGCTTTCAACTAACCGGTAGGGCATCATCTCTAACGAGATTAGTTTAGCTATGTGGGCGTTCAAACCCTGTGTACACGGATGCGAGGCTAAGTACTTCCTTTTTCGAACCATAGTCTCATGTAGGGTGAGCTGGACTGGAGAGCTGGAGATCGTGGAACTAGCGGGGGTGCCGGTGGACATGGCAGACTGAGAGACGGTGGGAGATGGTATTGTTGCCGCAGGTGCCCTAGATGCAGTGTTTCCTACTACGAAACTGGTGATTCCCTGACCCTGACTGCTTTGGCCTGGCAAAGAAACCTGCACAGATACTGCAGGTGGTGCGGAAAATGGTGGCTCTACACTGCCGGAAGGGATGTTGCGTTGATGACTAGCTTCATTGGCCGAGGGTGCTACAACCTTAAGGGACGTTTGGTAGTTAGTCCAGGCTTGCAAATGCATGGTGGTTAAATGTCTATGCATGCAACTTGTATTGAGACTTTTCAGATTCTGTCCTCTGCTTAAGGTAGTTGAACATTTTTGACAAATGACTTTGCGCTGATCAATTGGATGTTGTTTAAAAAAATGCCAGACTGCACTCTTTCTAGCATCGGATACCTTTTCAGGCATTGCAGACTGAGCTTTAACCGGATGGCCACGCTGTCCTCCAACAGGTTTTGGCTTTGCCACGCGTTTTGGGCAAGATACGGGCCCGGCAGATGGAACCTGTTGCGATGTTGATGCCTGCTGCGGCCCCTCCTCCTCCGCTTCAGAACTGCTGCCGCCTGCACCCTGTTCCACCAATGGCTGCCAATCGGGGTCAAGAACTGGGTCATCTATTACCTCTTCTTGTAGCTCGTGTGCAACTTTGTCTGTGTCACCGTGTCGGTCGGTGGTATAGCGTTCGTGATGGGGCAACATAGTCTCATCAGGGTCTGATTCTTGATCATTACCCTGCGAGGGCAATGTTGTGGTCTGAGTCAAAGGACCAGCATAGTAGTCTGGCTGTGGCTGTGCATCAGTGCACTCCATGTCAGATTCAACTTGTAATGGGCATGGACTGTTAACTGCTTCACTTTCTAAGCCAGGGACGGTATGTGTAAAGAGCTCCATGGAGTAACCCGTTGTGTCGCCTGCTGCATTCTTCTCTGTTGTTGTTTTTGCTGAAGAGGACAAGGAAGCGACTTGTCCCTGACCGTGAACATCCACTAACGACGCGCTGCTTTGACATTTACCAGTTTCACGAGAGGAGGCAAAAGAGCTAGAGGCTGAGTCAGCAAGATAAGCCAAAACTTGCTCTTGCTGCTCCGGCTTTAAAAGCGGTTTTCCTACTCCCAGAAAAGGGAGCGTTCGAGGCCTTGTGTAGCCAGACGACGAACCTGGCTCCACAGCTCCAGACTTAGGTGCAATATTTTTTTTCCCACGACCAGCTGATGCTCCACCACTACCACTACCCTCATTACCAGCTGACAATGAACGCCCCCGGCCACGACCTCTTCCACCAGACTTCCTCATTGTTTTAAAAACGTAAACAAACTAACGGTATTTGTTGCTGTCACACAAATTACACGGTGAGCTATAACTTCAGTATGATTTAGCTACCCCTTTACTGGTGAGTGAGACCACAACGAAAATCAGGCACAATGTTACACACTCTGTTGTTGGTGGCAACAAATGAGAGAGATGCCACACACGCAGGACTGTCACTGAAGCACAAATGTAAATATTAATCTCCCACTGATTTGTTTTTTGTTTTTTTTTCAGGGAGACTTTAGGAAAAAAAAATAATAGAATAAAATGATTTTTTTCAGGGAGAATTTAGAAAACAAATAAAACAAAAAAAGGCTTTCTATGGCCCACTGAGTGAGAGATGACGCACACAGGAGTCAGGAGTGGCACACAAGCCCAGAGGCCAATATTTATCTCCCACTGAGTGATGTAGTGATTTTTTCAGGTAGATTTTGGAACCCAAATCAAGCTAAAAAAATAATAGGCTTTCTATGGCCCACAATTGGAGAGAGAGAGAGAGATGGCACACCCAGGAGTCAAGACTGGCACACAAGCAGAAAGGGCAATATTAATCTCCCACTGATTTGTTTTTTGTTTTTTTTCCAGGGAGACTTTAGGAAAAAAAATTATAGAATAAAATGATTTTTTCAGGAAGAATTTAGAAACCAAATAAAATAAAATGATTTTTTCAGGGAGAATTTAGAAAACAAATAAAACAAAAAAAGGCTTTCTATGGCCCACTGAGTGAGAGATGACGCACACAGGAGTCAGGAGTGGCACACAAGCCCAGAGGCCAATATTTATCTCCCACTGATTGATGTAGTGATTTTTTCAGGTAGATTTTGGAACCCAAATCAAGCTAAAAAAAATAATAGGCTTTCTATGGCCCACAATTGGAGAGAGAGAGAGAGAGATGGCACACCCAGGAGTCAAGACTGGCACACAAGCAGAAAGGGCAATATTAATCTCCCACTGATTAGTTTTTTGTTTTTTTTTTCAGGGAGACGTTAGGAAAAAAAAATAATAGAATAAAATGATTTTTTCAGGAAGAATTTAGAAACCAAATAAAATAAAATGATTTTTTCGGGGAGAATTTAGAAAACAAATAAAACAAAAAAAGGCTTTCTATGGCCCACTGAGTGAGAGATGACGCACACAGGAGTCAGGAGTGGCACACAAGCCCAGAGGCCAATATTTATCTCCCACTGTTTTCTTTTTGTTCCAGGGAAAATTTATAAACCCAATAAAAAATATAATAAATAGGCTTTCTATGGCCCACTATCTGAGAGAGAGAGAGAGATGGCACGCTTAGGACTGGCACACAAGCCCAAAGGCCAATATTAATCTCCCTTTTTTTTTTCAGGGAGAATTTATAAAACAAAAAATAAATAAATAAATAGGCTTTCTATGGCCCACTATTTGTGAGAGAGATGGCACGCTCAGGACTGGCACACAAGCCCAGAGGCCAATATTAATCTCCCACTTTATTTTTTTTTGGTCCAGGGAAAATTTATAAACCCAATAAAAAAAATAATAAATAGGCTTTCTATGGCCCACTATCTGAGAGAGAGAGATGGCACGCTTAGGACTGGCACACAAGCCCAAAGGCCAATATTAATCTCCCACTGATTGATTTATTGATTTTTTCAGGTAGAATTTAGAACCCAAATAAAGCAACAAAAAAAAAAAATGGGCTTTCTATGGCCCACTGAGTGAGTGATGATGCACACAGGAGTCAGGAGTGGCACACAAGCCCTGAGGCCAATATTTTTCTCCCACTAATTGATGTAGTGATTTTTTCAGGTAGATTTTAGAACCCAAATCAAGCAAAAAAATAAATAGGCTTTCTATGGCCCACTGACTGAGAGATGGCACACACAGGAGTCAGGAGTGGCACACAAGCCCTGAGGCCAATATTTTTCTCCCACTGATTGATGTAGTGATTTTTTCAGGTAGATTTTAGAACCCAAATCAAGCAAAAAAATAAATAGGCTTTCTATGGCCCACTGACTGAGAGATGGCACACACAGGAGTCAAGAGTGGCACACAAGCCCTGAGGCCAATATTTTTCTCCCACTGATTGATGTAGTGATTTTTTCAGGTAGATTTTATAACCCAAATCAAGCAAAAAAATAAATAGGCTTTCTATGGCCCACTGAGTGAGAGATGGCACACACAGGGATGGCACTCTAGCAGAAATGTCAATCTTAATCTCCCACAAAAAAAACAAAAAAAAAACAAAAAAAAACAGGGAGTGTTCTTCAATTACTATCTCCCTGCAGTAATCTCAGCCAGGTATGGCAGGCAGCAATAAGGAGTGGACTGATGCACAAATTAAATAAAAAGTGTGTACAAACAAAAAAGATAGCTGTGCAGAAAGGAAGGAACAAGAGGATTTGTGCTTTGAAAAAAGCAGTTGGTTTGCACAGCGGCGTACACACAGCAATGCAGCTATCAGGGAGCCTTCTAGGGCAGCCCAATGAGCTACAGCGCTGAGGGGAAAAAAAAAAAAATCTAGCTTCCACTGTCCCTGCACACCGAAGGTGGTGTTGGGCAGTGGAAATCGCTACAGCACAAGCGGTTTGGTGGTTAATGGACCCTGCCTAACGCTATCCCTGCTTCTGACGAAGCGGCAGCAACCTCTCCCTAAGCTCAGATCAGCAGCAGTAACATGGCGGTCGGCGGGAACGCCCCTTTATAGCCCCTGTGACGCCGCGGACAGCAAGCCAATCACTGCAATGCCCTTCTCTAAGATGGTGGGGACCAGGACCTATGTCATCACGCTGCCCACACTCTGCGTTTACCTTCATTGGCTGAGAAATGGCGCTTTTCGCGTCATTGAAACGCGACTTTGGCGCGAAAGTCGCGTACCGCATGGTCAAACCCGCACAGGGGTCGGATCGGGTTTCATGAAACCCGACTTTGCCAAAAGTCGGCGACTTTTGAAAATGAACGACCCGTTTCGCTCAACCCTACTCCTCAGTCATCTGCCTGGCCCAGGCTTTAGCCTGCAGGTCTTTTTCACGCTTGGCATGGCGTTGACGCTCTACCTCCCTATGCTCCTGCTCTTGCCGGAGGATCTCCCGACGTCGGTATTCAGCCAACCCGACTACCTTGATCTTCTCCCCTTCTAGTTGGCCCTCTCCAGGGAACCCGATTAGTTTGGGGGTAGCGCGCGTCTACTTAAAGGTCACCCACTCTCCCTGGATGTCCGCTGTCTGCTTGATGGGCTGCAGCAGGACGTCGGAAGTTTTCAGGGTCTCCCTGGGCCTCTCCCACTCCAAGCGGATACACACCCGGCCGGGAGGTGGTGGTGGGGCTGAGTCTATGGCCACAAGCAGGGGTTCCTTGACTACCGGGGCAGGGTCAGTGTCGTTACCTGCCTCCGTAGCGTCTCCGGTGCCGGTCTCCTCTGCTGTAGGCTGGGGTTCCGGCAGCTGGCTGCATCGTTGCTCCTCAGGGCCGGCAGTCGCACGATGGCACAAGCTCCGGAGCTGCCAACACAGCTAATCTACTTCCGCTCCCAGAATCTCCTGGTTCATGCGACCTGGTAAGATTCCGCTCTGCTCCCATTGGCTGGGACAGTGGCGGGTGTTCTCCCCCTCTTCTGGGCGACCTCCGCTCGCCATGTTGCCAACCAGGTTCTGCCTAATGGCGTCCAGCAGTTCTTGCTCCTCCTCCTCTGGAGGGCGGTTCCTTCTTCGTCTTCCACCATCCCAGACCAGGAGGCGGACCTTTCTTGTTGATGGGCATATCTCCCGGACATAGTAGTGTCTGTGAGGGGCTGGCTCCACTTTCGCGCCGTTCTTCCATAGCTCCCCCTGGTGGACTGGAGTGTGAAGTGTGTTGTGTGATTTGTGATACCTGGTAAGGTGATCTCCTTTATTGCCATCAGATGTAACATCACTCCCCCTGGTGGAAGAATGACATTACTGCAATGACCAGGACCCTGGGGCGCTGCATGTGTCATCTCCTCCTGTATATAGTATATACCTGTAAGTCATCTCCTCCTGTATATAGTATATACCTGTGTGTCATCTGCTCCTGTATATAGTATATACCTGTGTGTCATCTCCTCCTGTATATAGTATGTACCTGTATGTCATCTCTTCCTGTATATAGTATATACCTGTGTGTCATCTCCTCCTGTATATAGTATATACCTGTGTGTCATCTCCTCCTGCATATAGTATATACCTGTGTGTCATCTCCTCCTGTATATAGTATATATCTGTGTGTCATCTCCTCCTGTATATAGTATGTACCTGTATGTAATCTCCTGTATATAGTACATACCTGTGTGTCATCTCCCCTGTATATAGTATACACCTGTGTGTCATCTCCTCCTGTATATAGTATATACCTGTGTGTCATCTCCTCCTGTATATAGTACTAGCTATTGAACCCGTTCTACGCCCAGGTGGCGAGCATTTATATTGGTATATGGTCTCCATCCTGTCATGTGCTGCTCCATCCTGCGTCCCCATCCTGTCATGTGCTGCACCCATCCTGCGTCCCCATCCTGTCATGTGCTGCACCCATCCTGCGTCCCCATCCTGTCATGTGCTGCTCCATCCTGCGTCCCCATCCTGTCATGTGCTGCACCCATCCTGCGTCCCCATCCTGTCATGTGCTGCACCCATCCTGCGTCCCCATCCTGTCATGTGCTGCACCAATCCTGCGCCCCCATCCTGTCATGTGCTGCACCCATCCTGCGTCCCCATCCTGCGTCCCCATCCTCCTGTCATGTGCTGCACCCATCCTGCGTCCCCATCCTGTCATGTGCTGCACCCATCCTGTGTCCCCATCCTGTCATGTGCTGCACCCATCCTGCGTCCCCATCTTGTCATGTGCTGCACACATCCTGCGCCCCCATTCTGTCATGTGCTGCACCCATCCTGCGTCCCCATCCTGGTATGTGCTGCACCCATCCTGCGTCCCCATCCTGCGTCCCCATCCTGTCATGTGCTGCACCCATCCTGCGTCCCAATCCTGTCATGTGCTGCACCCATCCTGCGTCCCCATCCTGTCATGTGCTGCACCCATCCTGCGCCCCCATCCTGTCATGTGCTGCACCCATCCTGCGTCCCCATCCTGGTATGTGCTGCACCCATCCTGCGTCCCCATACTGTCATGTGCTGCACCCATCCTGCTTCCCCAACCTGGTATGTGCTGCACCCATCCTGCGCCCCATCCTGTCATGTGCTGCACCCATTCTGCGTCCCCATCCTGGTATGTGCTGCACCCATCCTGCGTCCCCATCCTGTCACGTGCTGCACCCATCCTGCGCCCCCATCCTGTCATGTGCTGCACCCATCCTGCGTCCCCATCCTGGTATGTGCTGCACCCATCCTGCGTCCCCATCCTGTCATGTGCTGCACCCATCCTGCGTCCCCATCCTGTCATGTGCTGCTCCCATCCTGCGTCCCCATCCTGTCATGTGCTGCTCCCATCCTGCGTCCCCATCCTGTCATGTGCTGCACCCATCCTGCGCCCCCATCATGTCATGTGCTGCACCCATCCTGCGTCCCCATCCTGCGTCCTCATCCTGTCATGTGCTGCACCCATCCTGCGTCCCCATCCTGGTATGTGCTGTCCCCATCCTGTCATGTGCTGAACCCATCCTACGTCCCCATCCTGTCATGTGCTGCACCCATCCTGCGTCCCCATCCTGGTATGTGCTGCACCCATCCTGCGTCCCCATCCTGTCATGTGCTGCACCCATCCATTCTACGCCCAGGTGGCGAGCATTTATATTGGTATATGGTCTCCATCCTGTCATGTGCTGCTCCATCCTGCGTCCCCATCCTGTCATGTGCTGCACCCATCCTGCGTCCCCATCCTGTCATGTGCTGCACCCATCCTGCGTCCCCATCCTGTCATGTGCTGCACCCATCCTGCGTCCCCATCCTGTCATGTGCTGCACCCATCCGGGGGCCTGAGCAGGCGGGGACACCGGCGTGCTGTGGGGGTCAGGTGCCGGTATCGCCGCCAGCTCAGGCCCCCCAGCACTTACTATATTCACCTGTCCTGCGTTCCACCGCTGGGCGCCGCCATCTTCCCGGTCCCCTGGCTGTGACTGTTCATCGCGCCCTCTGAACTGAAGGTCACAGGCCGAAGACCGGGAAGATGGCGGCGCTCAGCGGTGGAACGCAGGACAGGTGAATATGGCCGATACTCACCCTCCTGGTGGTCCCTGCTTCTCTGTTAGAGATCGCGGTGTGCGTTCAGTGTGAACGCATACCGCGATCTCCCGGGAGCGTCACTCTGTGAGGCCCAGACTGCGCCGGCGCTTGCGCCAGCGCAGTCTATAAAGGCTTCGGACAGAGTGACACTCCCAGCGTTATATTATAGATATACCTGTGTGTCATCTCCCCTGTATATAGTATATACCTGTGTGTCATTTCCCCTGTATATAGTATACAGTCATGGCCAAAAGTATTGACACCCCTGCAATTCTGTCAGATAATACTCAGTTTCTTCCTGAAAATGATTGAAAACACAAATTCTTTGGTATTATTATCTTCATTTAATTTGTCTTAAATGAAGAAACACAAAAGAGAATGGAGCAAAAGCAAAACATTGATCATTTTACACAAAACTCCAAAAATGGGCCAGACAAAAGTATTGGCACCCTCAGCCTAATACTTGGTTGCACAACCTTTAGCCAAAATAACTGCGACCAACCGCTTCCGGTAACCATCAATGAGTTTCTTACAATGCTCTGCTGGAATTTTAGACCATTCTTCTTTGGCAAACTGCTCCAGGTCCCTGATATTTGAAGGGTGCCTTCTCCAAACTGCCATTTTTAGATCTCTCCACAGGTGATCTATGGGATTCAGGTCTGGACTCATTGCTGGCCACCTTAGAAGTCTCCAGTGCTCTCTCTCAAACCATTTTCTAGTGCTTTTTGAAGTGTGTTTTGGGTCATTGTCCTGCTGGAAAACCCATGACCTCTGAGGGAGACTCAGCTTTCTCACACTGGGCCCTACATTATGTTGCAAAATTTGTTGGTAGTCTTCAGACTTCATAAGCCATGCACACGGTCAAGCAGTCCAGTGCCAGAGGCAGAAAAGCAACCCCAAAACATCAGGGAACCTCCACCATGTTTGACTGTAGGGACCGTGTTCTTTTCTTTGAATGCCTCTTTTTTTCACCTGTAAACTCTATGTTAATGCCTTTGCCCAAAAAGCTCTACTTTTGTCTCATCTGACCAGAGAACATTCTTCCAAAACGTTTTAGGCTTTTTCAGGTTAGTTTTGGCAAACTCCAGCCTGGCTTTTTTATGTCTCGGGGTAAGAAGTGGGGTCTTCCTGGGTCTCCTACCATACAGTCCCTTTTCATTCAGACGCCGACGGACAGTATGGGTTGACACCGTTGTACCCTCGGACTGCAGGGTAGCTTGAACTTGTTTGGATGTTAGTCGAGGTTCTTTATCAAACATCCGCACAATCTTGCGTTGAAATCTCTTGTAATTTTTTCTTTTCCATCCACATCTAGGGAGGTTAGCCACAGTGCCATGGGCTTTAAACTTCTTGATGACACTGCGCACGGTAGACACAGGAACATTCAGGTCTTTGGAGATGGACTTGTAGCCTTGAGATTGCTCATGATTCCTCACAATTTGGTTTCTCAAGTCCTCAGACAGTTCTTTGGTCTTCTTTCTTTTCTCCATGCTCAATGTGGTGCACACAAGGACACAGGACAGAGGTTGAGTCAACTTTAATCCATGTCAACTGGCTGCAAGTGTGATTTAGTTATTGCCAACACCTGTTAGGTGTCACAGGTAAGTTACAGGTGCTGCTAATTACACAATTTAGAGAAGCATCACATGATTTTTCGAACGGTGCCAATACTTTTGTCCACCCCCTTTTTTATGTTTGGTGTGGAATTATATCCAATTTGGCTTTAGGACAATTCTTTTTGTGTTTTTTTCATTTAAGACAAATTAAGTGAAGATAATAACAACAAAGAATTTGTGATTGCAATCATTTTCAGGAAGAAACTGAGTATTATCTGAGAGAATTGCAGGGGTGTCAATACTTTTGGCCATGACTGTATACCTGTGTGTCATCTCCCCTGTATATAGTATGTACCTGTATGTCATCTCCCCTGTATATAGTATATACCAGTGTGTCATCTCCTCCTGTATATAGTATATACCTGTATGTCATCTCCTCCTGTATATAGTATATACCTGTGTGTCATCTACTCACGTATATAGTATATACCTGTGTGTCATCTCCCCTGTATATAGTATGTACCTGTATGTCATCTTCCCTGTATATAGTATATACCAGTGTGTCATCTCCTCCTGTACATATAGTATATACCTGTATGTCATCTCTCCTGTATATAGTATATATGTGTGTGTCATCTCCTCCTGTATATGGTATATACCTGTGTGTCATCTCTCCTGTATATAGTATATATCTGTGTGTCATCTCCCCTGTATATAGTATATATCTGTGTGTCATCTCCTCCTGTATATAGTATATACCTGTGTGTCATCTCTCCTGTATATAGTATATATCTGTGTGTTATCTCCCTTGTATATCTATATATATAATTGTCTAAGGGTTTTTCCGTCTGTCTGTCTGTCTGTCTGTCTTTCTGTCTGTCCTGGAAATCCCGCGTCTCTGATTGGTCGAGCCCGCCAGGCCTCGACCAATCAGCGACGGGCACAGCGACGATTATGTCATAAAGGACGTAGACATCCCGCGTCTGATTGGTCGAGGCCGCCAGGCAAAGTGACGATGATGTCATAAAAGACGTAGAAATCCCACATTTCTGATTCAGCGACAGGCACAGTATTGACGTAGATGTCATAATGGTTGCCATGGCGACGATGATGTCATAAAGGTTGCCTCGACCAATCAGCGACGGGCACAGTCTGCCGCGAATTCTGGAATCATCATTGTCCATATACTACGGGGACATGCATATTCTAGAATACCCGATGCGTTAGAATCAGGCCACAATCTAGTAATATATATCTGTATGTCATCTCCTCCTGTATTAGACAGCGTTCACACGTTATTTGGTCAGTATTTTTACCTCAGTATTTGTAAGCTAAATTTGCAGCCTGATAAATTCCCAGCCAACAGGAAGCCCTCCCCCCTAGCAGTATATATTAGCTCACACATACACATAATAGACAGGTCATGTGACTGACAGCTGCCGTATTTCCTATATGGTACATTTGTTGCTCTTGTTGTTTGTTTGCTTATTAATCAGATTTTTATTTTTGAAGGATAATACCAGACTTGTGTGTGTTTTAGGGCGAGTTTTATGTGTCAGGTTGTGTGTGTTGAGTTGCATGTGGCTACATGCATGTAGCGACATTTGTGAGATGAGTTGTGTGGCGACATGTGTGTAGCAACTTTTTGTGTCAAGTTGCATGTGACAGGTTAGTGTAGCAAGTTGTGTGCAGCAAGTTTTCCGCGTGGTGAGTTTTATGTGTGGTGCGGTTTGAGTATGTGCAAGTTTTGTGTGAGGCAACTTTTGCATGTGTTGCAACTTTTGTGTATGTGGCAATTTTTCCGCGTGTGCAAGTTTTGCATGTGGCGAGTTTTCCATGAGGTGAGTTTTGCACGTGTGGCGAGTTTTGCATGAGCCTAGTTTTGCATGTGGCGAGTTTTGCGCATGGCAAGTTTTGAGCGGCGACTTTTGTGTTTTTTTGACTTTTATGTGGCGAAGTTGGTGTATGTGTGGTGAAATGTGTGATGAGGGTCGTATATGTGTTCAAGCACGTGGTAGTGTGTGGCGCATTTTGTGTGTGTGTTCATATCCCCGTGTGTGGTGAGTATCCCATGTCCGGGCCCCACCTTAGCAACTGTACGGTATATACTCTTTGGCGCCATCGCTCTCACTCTTTAAGTCCCCCTTGTTCTCATCTGGCAGCTGTCAATTTGCCTCCAACACTTTTCCTTTCACTTTTTCCCCATTATGTAGATAGGGGCAAAATTGTTTGGTGAATTGGAACGCACAGGGTTAAAATTTCGCCTCACAACATAGCCTATGACGCTCTCGGGGTCCAGACGTGTGACTGGGCAAAATTTTGTGGCTGTAGCTGCGACAGTGCAGATGCCAATCCCGGACATACACACATACACACACACACATTTAGCTTTATATGTTAGACTAGCTGAAGTGCCCGGCGTTGCCTGGGCATAGAAAATATCTGTGGTTAGTTATAGCACTTCACGTCTCTTATTTTGCCATCATGCCTCTCATTTTCTCCCTTACACCTCTCATTTTCCCCCTCACTCCTCTTATTTTCCCCCTCACTCCTCTCATTCCCCCCTAACACTTGTCATTTCGACCTCACATCTGTCATTTTCCGATCACTCCACTATTTTCCCTCACTCCTCTCATTTTTCACTCACACCTTTTTATTTTCACCTCACACCCCTCATTTTCACCTCAGTATATACATGTTAGTCATCTCCCTTATATATAGTATACACCTGTATGTCTTCTCTTGTATATAGTATATACCTGTATGTCATCTCCCCTGTAAATAGTATATACCTGCTGTATGTCATCTCCTCCTGTATATTGTATATACCAATGTGTCATCTCCTCCTGTATATATTATATACCTGTATGTCATCTCTTCTGTATATAGAATATACCTGTATGTCATCTCCTCCTATATATAGTATATACCTGTATGTCATCTCCTGTATATAGTATATACCTGTATGTCATCTCCCATGTATATAGTATATACCTGCTGTATGTCATCTCCTCCTCTATATACCTATGAGTCATCTCCTCCTGTATATAGTATATATGTGTATCATCTCCTCCTGTATATAGTATGTACCTGTAAGTCATCTCCTCCTGTATATAGTATATACCTGTGTATCATCTGCTCCTGTATATAGTATATACCTGTGTGTCATCTCCTCCTGTATATAGTATATACCTGTGTGTCATCTCCACTGTATATTGTATATACCTGTGTGTCATCGCCCCTGTATATAGTATGTACCTGTATGTCATCTCCCCTGTATATAGTATATACCAGGTTGTCATCTCCTCCTGTATATTGTATATACCTGTATGTCATCTGCTCCTGTATACAGTATATACCTGTGTGTCATGTCCTCCTGTATATAGTATATACCTGTGTGTCATCTCCCCTGTATATAGTATATACGTGTGTGTCATCTCCTCCTGTATGTAGTATATACCTGTGTGTCATCTCCTCCTGTATATAGTATATACCTGTGTCATCTCCTCCTGTATATAGTATATACCCGTATGTCATCTCCTCCTGTATATAGTATATACGTGTGTCATCTCCTCCTGTATATAGTATATACCTGTAAGTCATCTCCTCCTGTATATAGTATATACCTGTGTGTCATCTGCTCCTGTATATAGTATATACCTGTGTGAAATCTGCTCCTGTATATAGTATATACCTGTGTGTCATCTCCTCCTGTATATAGTATATACCTGTGTGTCATCTCCTCCTGTATATAGTATATACCTGTGTGTCATCTCCTCCTGTATCTATATATATAATTGCCTAAGGGTTTTTCCGTCTGTCTGTCTGCCTGTCTGTCTGTCTGTCTGTCCTGGAAATCCCGCCTCCCTGATTGGTCGAGGCCGCCAGGCCTCGACCAATCAGAGACGGGCACAGTATCGACGTAGAAATCCTGCGTCTCTGATTGGTCGAGGTCTGGCGGCCTCGACCAATCAGAGACGCAGGATGTCTACGTCCTTTATGACATCATCATCGCTGTGCCCGTCGCTGATTGGTCGAGGCCTGGCAGCCTCGACCAATCAGAGAGGCGGGATTTCCAGGACAGACAGACAGACAGACAGAAAGACAGACAGACAGAAAACGGGCACAGCGACGATGATGTCATAAAGGATGTAGAAATCCCACGTTTCTGATTCAGCGACGGGCACAGTATCGACGTAGATGTCATAATGGTTGCCATGGCGACGATGATGTCATAAAGGTTGCCTCGACCAATCAGCGACGGGCACAGTCTGCCGCGAATTCTGGAATCATCATTGTCCATATACTACGGGGACATGCATATTCTAGAATACCCGATGCGTTAGAATCGGGCCACAGTCTAGTATAGTATATATCTGTGTGTCATCTCCTCCTGTACTAGACCGCGTTCACACGTTATTTGGTCAGTATTTTTACCTCAGTATTTGTAAGCTAAATTGGCAGCCTGATAAATCCCCTGCCAACAGGAAGCCCTCCCCCCTGGCAGTATATATTAGCTCACGTATACACATAATATACAGGTCATGTGTTGTGAATTCAGCTTTTGGGCTCCCTCCGGTGGTTGTAGAGGGTAATGCAGTTGTGCCTGGATTGCAGGAGTGGACATGTGTTTCTACTAATTGCAGGACTGACTGGGGTATATAGCTTTGCAGGATCCTTTAATCAGTTCCAGTTGTCCATTGTTCTTGAAGGATTCACTTCCCTGCTGGTCTCTCCAGTTTGCTGTGTTTTTCTACAAAGATAAGTCCTGGCTTTGATTTTTCTGTCCACCTGCAGTGGACCTTATAGTTCTGTGCATTTTCATGTTTTTGTCTTGTCCAGCTTGGTCTGTGAAGGATTTTTTTCAGCCTAGCTATTTCTCTGGAGATGCGGATATACCCCCCATGTCTTTAGTCAGATGTGGTGATCCGTATTTTCTGCGGTGGCTATTTTCTAGTGTTTTTGTACTGACCGCATAGTACTCTGTTCTATTCTTTCTTTTTAGCTAGTATGGCCTCCTATGCTAAAATCTGATTTCATATCTGCGTATGTTATTTCAATATTTGTGGGGGACTATCTATCCTTTGGGGACTTTCTCTGAGGCAAGATAGGTTTCCTGTTTCAGTCTTTAGGGGTAGTTAGATCTTAGGCTGTGCCGAGGGGTCTAGGGAGAGTTAGGTACCCCCCACGGCTGCTTTTAGTTGTGCTGCTAGGTTCAGGGTTTGCAGTCAGTACAGGGACTGTTGTGAATTCTGTTATCGAACTCCCTCCTGTGGTCATGAATGGTACTTCGGCGGGTTCTGTCCATGGACTCCCTCTGGTGGCTGTGAGTGGAGCTGCTGCTTCTGAGGTTCCTTCCACAGGTGACGTAGTTTATTCTTTGGCTGGCTGTTCTATTTAACTCCACTCAGATCGTTACTTCATGCCAGCTGTCAATGTTCTTGTACTGGTTCAGTTCGCTCTTGGATCTTTCTGGTGACCTGTCTACTCCAGCAGAAGCTAAGTCCCTGCTTGTTTATTATTTGTTCATTGTTTCCTTGTCCAGCTGGCTATCATGACCTTGCTTTGCTAGCTGGAAGCTCTGGGATGCAGAGTGGCATCTCCGCACCGTGAGTCGGTGTGGAGGTCTTTTTGCACACTCTGCGTGGTCTTTTTGTAGGGTTTTGTGCTGACCGCAAAGATACCTTTCCTATCCTCAGTCTGTTTAGTAAGTCGGGCCTCCCTTTCCTGAAACCTGTTTCATTTCTGTGTTTGTTACTTTCATCTTAACTCACAGTCAATATATGTTGGGGGCTGCCTTTTCCTTTGGGGAATTTCTCTGAGGCAAGGTAGGCTTTATTTTCTATCTTTAGGGCTAGATAGCTCTTAGGCTGTGTAGAGGCATCTAGGTCGTGTTAGGTACGCTCCACGGCTATTTCTAGTTGTGTGACAGGATTAGGGGTTGCGGTCAGCAGAGCTCCCACTTCCCAGAGCTTGTCCTGTGTGAGTTTAACCATCAGCTTGTTCCGGGTGCTCCTAACCACCAGGTCCATAACAGTACAGCTGGCCCAAAGTATTAATGTATCTCAATAGAGGGATAAGAGAAGTTCTGAGACCATTTTTTTTCTCTCTGCAGTGTTTTTTGTCTTTCTTTTCCCCTAAACCTCTGGGTAGTTCAGGACACAGGTGTAGATATGGACATTCAAGGTCTGTCCTCTTGTGTGGATCATCTCACTGCAAGGGTACAAAACATTCAAGATTTTGTGGTTCAGAATCCGATGTTAGAGCCTAGAATTCCAATTCCTGATTTGTTTTCTGGGGATAGATCTAAGTTCCTGAATTTCAAAAATAATTGTAAACTGTTTCTAGCTTTGAAACCCCGCTCCTCTGGTGACCCCGTTCAACAAGTAAAAATCATTATTTCTTTGTTGCATGGTGACCCTCAAGACTGGGCATTTTCCCTTGCGCCAGGAGATCCTGCATTGCGTGATGTAGATGCGTTTTTTCTGGCGCTTGGATTGCTTTATGATGAACCTAATTCAGTGGATCAGGCAGAGAAAATCTTGCTGGCTTTGTGTCAGGGTCAGGATGAAGCGGAGGTGTACTGTCAGAAGTTTAGAAAGTGGGCTGTGCTTACTAAGTGGAATGAGTGTGCCCTGGCAGCAATTTTCAGAAAGGGTCTTTCTGAAGCCCTTAAGGATGTCATGGTGGGATTTCCCACGCCTGCTGGTGTGAATGAGTCTATGTCCTTGGCCATTCAGATCGATCGGCGCTTGCGTGAGCGCAAAGCTGTGCACCATTTGGCGGTATTCTCTGAGCATAGATAACCTAAAAAAATATTTACTGACAAACCAATCATAGATTTTAATAAAATATTTTTATTTATTAAAAAGAGGACATGAGCACAACAAATAACACTTTTTTATTTTATTATTGTATATGACAGTATCCAAATATATAAGAAATTGATTAAAAAATATAAAATACAACAAGTATGTGAGGGGGCCAGGGCACGCAGAAGCTGATTGGTAAAAATTAATAAAAATAATACATAATATACAGCATCAATTAAATTTACAAAGTAATACAAGAAATCTTGATAATTGATGAGAAAATAATAATAATATGGCTGAAACAAAAAAACAAATAAGTATATACTCATACAATAAAATTATAATTAAAATAAATAATATTTCATGTGATAATAAGAGCAATACCTAAATAAATCCACACACCTGATCATTACCAATAGACCTTATAATACAATCGGTACTATAATGAGAAATAGGGGAAATTGAATAGGAGGTGATACAAAAGTAAAGAAATGATGAAAAATAAACAAAAAAATAAACAAAAAAATATAAAATAAAAAAATAAAAAAATATAATAAGATAAAGAATTTGTTGAGAAAAGAATATGTATGTGGAGTGAAAAAAATAATATATATATATATATATATATATGTGTGTTGTAAAAAAATATATATGTGCAAAAAAAGACAAATGTGGAACCAAATAATAAAAAATAAAAAAATAAAAAAATATAAAAAATAATAAAAACTAGGTGTAATTCAATACTAAGAAGTAAAAAATAATATGTGTAAGTAATTTAATAATAAATGTGTTTTAAATGTGAAACCATGAATGACCGAAATAAGAAAATATATATATACTAGCTATTGAACCCGTTCTACGCCCGGGTGGCGAGCATTTATATTGGTATATGGTCTCCATCCTGGTATGTGCTGCTCCATCCTGCGTCCCCATCCTGTCATGTGCTGCTCCATCCTGCGTCCCCATCCTGTCATGTGCTGCTCCCATCCTGCGTCCCCATCCTGTCATGCGCTGCACCCATCCTGCGTCCTCATCCTGTCATGCGCTGCTCCATCCTGCGTCCCCATCCTGTCATGCGCTGCTCCATCCTGCGTCCCCATCCTGTCATGCGCTGCTCCATCCTGCGTCCCCATCCTGTCATGCGCTGCTCCATCCTGCGTCCCCATCCTGTCATGCGCTGCTCCCATCCTGCGTCCCCATCCTGTGATGCGCTGCTACCATCCAGCGTCCCCATCCTGTCATGCGCTGCTCCCATCCTGCGTCCCCATCCTGTCATGCGCTGCTCCCATCCTGCGTCCCCATCCTGTGATGCGCTGCTCCCATCCTGCGTCCCCATCCTGTGATGCGCTGCTCCCATCCTGCGTCCCCATCCTGTCATGCGCTGCTCCCATCCTGCGTCCCCATCCTGTCATGCGCTGCTCCCATCCTGCGTCCCCATCCTGTCATGTGCTGCTCCATCCTGCGTCCCCATACTGCCTCTGACCCGCTCGGCCCCGCTGCCTCTGACCCGCTCGGCGCCGAGTGCTGGGGGGCCTGAGCAGGCGGGGACACCGGCGCGCTGTGGGGGTCAGGTGCCGGTATCGCCGCCAGCTCAGGCCCCCCAGCACTTACTATATTCACCTGTCCTCCGTTCCACCGCTGAGCGCCGCCATCTTCCTGGTCTCCTGGCTGTGACTGTTCAGTCAGAGGGCGGCGCCGGCGCGCATTAAGCGCGTCATCGCGCCCTCTGAACTGAAGGTCACAGGCGAGGACCGGGAAGATGGCGGCGCTCAGCGGTGGAACGCAGGACAGGTGAATATAGCCGATACTCACCCTCCTGGCAGTCCCTGCTTCTCTGTTGGAGATCACGGTGTGCGTTCAGTGTGAACGCACACCGCGATCTCCCGGGAGCGTTACTCTGTGAGGCCCAGACGGCGCTTGCGCAGTCTATAAAGGCTTCGGACAGAGTGACGCTCCCAGCGTTATATTATAGATATTAATATTGGTGCATACAATAAAACTGAGTATAAATATAATGATTTGAATTCATATGCTGTGAAATCCTGTTACAAAATCTGTGCAAGAAAAGGAGGGGAGTATATGGGAATATCAACACTGACCGATTATATAACAGCCCCAGAATAAACAAGGATGCCGATAACACAATAATGTAATGAATAAGTGTGTGGATATACCTATAAAGAAATAAAAAGATCGTGCATAAAATACATGAAGTAAACTCAGCCGTTACCAACCAGATATGCACGCCGCAGCCCCCGCACACACCACTCCAACGCACGTTTCGCAACCGCTTCGTCAGGGAGTGGCGTGTGTAGGGTGCGACCGCATATAAATAGTATCCCCACAGCTGCAGAGAATGAAATAAGGACGCCATAATTACATGGCGCCGATACGGAGCGGGCGCACAGCTCCGTCCATATAGCCGGAGACCGGAAGCGCGCCAGTGAGTGCGTCCAAAGGTCGCAGTCAATGACGCGCCGAGCCCCCGGCACCAGGACCAAGCGCGCGCACGCGCCGTCCGGCGCACAGCGTCCCAGCAGCCATGATATTTAAGGGAAATCAAGAGGGCGATGAATATAATACTGAGCATAGGAAAACGCATATAACAGTGTTCGGGAATCAGACATTGGGGCATGATAAATACAAATATTTATTAAATAACCTATATAAATGACAAATCATTATAATACTATAATTAATTGAATATAAGTAAATAATTATAAATAAATACTACACACAACAGCCATTCGTATCATCAGTCAGTCTCAATACACAGCCAAAAATCAATAAAATAATTATACACAGTATGAATATGTACATATCCACATCCATGAATACATACATATATACACACATAAATACAATATCTCCTATATCTCAGAAATTAGTACTATATTGAAAAACCAATTAAATCCGCTCAGCGGTGGAACGCAGGACAGGTGAATATAGCCGATACTCACCCTCCTGGCAGTCCCTGCTTCTCTGTTGGAGATCACGGTGTGCGTTCAGTGTGAACGCACACCGCGATCTCCCGGGAGCGTTACTCTGTGAGGCCCAGACGGCGCTTGCGCAGTCTATAAAGGCTTCGGACAGAGTGACGCTCCCAGCGTTATATTATAGATATTAATATTGGTGCATACAATAAAACTGAGTATAAATATAATGATTTGAATTCATATGCTGTGAAATCCTGTTACAAAATCTGTGCAAGAAAAGGAGGGGAGTATATGGGAATATCAACACTGACCGATTATATAACAGCCCCAGAATAAACAAGGATGCCGATAACACAATAATGTAATGAATAAGTGTGTGGATATACCTATAAAGAAATAAAAAGATCGTGCATAAAATACATGAAGTAAACTCAGCCGTTACCAACCAGATATGCACGCCGCAGCCCCCGCACACACCACTCCAACGCACGTTTCGCAACCGCTTCGTCAGGGAGTGGCGTGTGTAGGGTGCGACCGCATATAAATAGTATCCCCACAGCTGCAGAGAATGAAATAAGGACGCCATAATTACATGGCGCCGATACGGAGCGGGCGCACAGCTCCGTCCATATAGCCGGAGACCGGAAGCGCGCCAGTGAGTGCGTCCAAAGGTCGCAGTCAATGACGCGCCGAGCCCCCGGCACCAGGACCAAGCGCGCGCACGCGCCGTCCGGCGCACAGCGTCCCAGCAGCCATGATATTTAAGGGAAATCAAGAGGGCGATGAATATAATACTGAGCATAGGAAAACGCATATAACAGTGTTCGGGAATCAGACATTGGGGCATGATAAATACAAATATTTATTAAATAACCTATATAAATGACAAATCATTATAATACTATAATTAATTGAATATAAGTAAATAATTATAAATAAATACTACACACAACAGCCATTCGTATCATCAGTCAGTCTCAATACACAGCCAAAAATCAATAAAATAATTATACACAGTATGAATATGTACATATCCACATCCATGAATACATACATATATACACACATAAATACAATATCTCCTATATCTCAGAAATTAGTACTATATTGAAAAACCAATTAAATCCATGTATAAAAAATAAATATATACACATACACGTATAAATAAATAAACCCATACATACATACATACATAAAGTGCATTGTAAAAATAATTAGAAATTCAATGTTTTCCAGCCCCAAAAATTGAATAAAAAATAAAAAATGTAAAAAAAGAAGAAAAAGAAAAATAATAAAGAACAATGAATTTAATCCTATTAAATAAATATACATATAAATATGACCTAAACTTGAACAAAGAAGCACCCTACACCTAAAGGAAGAACACAAAAATGTCCAAGAAATTGATAGCATCCTGTTTTATCATCCATGTAAGTTTGATGTTTTTCATAGATATATGTAGTCCTATGCAGTGTGATAGGACTTTGACCAGAGCTGAACGGCAAGAACACAGACGTCGGAATGGGCTGTGTTTTTACTGTGGTGAATCCACTCATGCTATCTCCGATTGTCCTAAGCGCACTAAGCGGTTCGCTAGGTCTGCCACCATTGGTACGGTACAGTCTAAATTTCTTTTGTCCGTTACTCTGATTTGCTCTCTGTCGTCCTATTCTGTTATGGCATTTGTGGATTCAGGCGCTGCACTGAATTTGATGGACTTGGAGTTTGCTAGGCGCTGTGGTTTTTTCTTGGAGCCCTTGCAGTATCCTATTCCATTGAGAGGAATTGATGCTACGCCTTTGGCCAAGAATAAGCCTCAGTACTGGACTCAATTGACCATGTGCATGGCTCCTGCACATCAGGAGGATATTCGCTCTTTGGTGTTGCATAATCTGCATGATGTTGTCGTTTTGGGGTTGCCATGGCTACAGGTCCATAATCCAGTATTGGATTGGAAATCTATGTCTGTGTCCGGCTGGGGTTGTCAGGGGGTACATGGTGATGTTCCATTGCTGTCAATTTCGCCTTCCACTCCTTCTGAAGTCCCTGAGTTTTTGTCAGATTACCGGGATGTATTTGATGAGCCCAAATCCGGTGCCTTACCTCCTCATAGGGATTGCGATTGTGCTATTAATTTGATTCCTGGTAGTAAGTTTCCTAAGGGCCGACTGTTTAATTTATGTGTGCCAGAGCACGCCGCTATGCGGAGTTATATAAAGGAATCCTTGGAGAAAGGTCATATTCGCCCGTCGTCATCACCGTTGGGAGCAGGGTTCTTTTTTGTGGCCAAGAAAGATGGCTCTTTGAGACCTTGTATTGATTACCGCCTTCTTAATAAGATCACAGTCAAATTTCAGTATCCTTTGCCACTGCTGTCTGATTTGTTTGCTCGGATTAAGGGGGCTAGTTGGTTCACCAAGATAGATCTTCGAGGGGCGTATAACCTTGTGCGAATTAAACAGGGCGATGAATGGAAAACAGCATTTAATACGCCCGAGGGCTATTTTGAGTACCTGGTTATGCCATTCGGGCTTTCTAATGCTCCATCTGTGTTTCAGTCCTTTATGCATGACATCTTCCGAAATTACCTGGATAGATTCAGGATTGTATATTTGGATGATATTTTGGTCTTTTCGGATGATTGGGAGTCTCATGTGAAGCAGGTCAGAATGGTGTTCCAGGTCCTTCGTTCGAATTCCTTGTTTGTGAAGGGGTCGAAATGTCTCTTTGGGGTTCAGAAGGTTTCATTTTTGGGTTTCATTTTTTCCCCTTCTACTATCGAGATGGACCCTGTTAAAGTTCAGGCCATTTATGATTGGACTCAGCCGACATCTGTGAAGAGCCTGCAGAAGTTCCTGGGCTTTGCTAATTTTTACCGTCGCTTCATCGCTAATTTTTCTAGTGTTGCTAAACTGTTGACTGATTTGACCAAGAAAGGTGCTGATGTGGTCAATTGGTCCTCTGCGGCTGTAGAGGCTTTTCAGGAGTTGAAGCGTCATTTTTCTTCTGCCCCTGTGTTGTGCCAGCCAGATGTTTTGCTCCCGTTTCAGGTCGAGGTTGATGCTTCTGAGATTGGAGCAGGGGCTGTTTTGTCGCAAAGAAGTTCTGATGGCTCGGTGATGAAACCATGTGCCTTCTTTTCTAGAAAATTCTCGCCTGCTGAGCGCAATTATGATGTTGGCAATCGAGAGTTGTTGGCCATGAAGTGGGCATTCGAGGAGTGGCAATATTGGCTTGAAGGAGCCAAGCATCACGTGGTGGTCTTGACGGATCACAAGAATTTGACTTATCTCGAGTCTGCCAAACGGTTGAATCCTAGACAGGCTCGATGGTCGCTGTTTTTCTCCCATTTTGATTTTGTGGTTTCGTACCTTCCGGGCTCTAAGAATGTGAAGGCTGATGCCCTGTCAAGGAGTTTTGTGCCTGACTCTCCGGGTGTTCCTGAGCCGGCGGGTATTCTCAAAGAGGGGGTAATTTTGTCTGCCATCTCCCCTGATTTACGGCGCGTGCTGCAGAAGTTTCAGGCTGATAGACCTGACCGTTGTCCAGCGGAGAAACTGTTTGTCCCTGATAGATGGACTAGTAGAGTTATCTCTGAGGTTCATTGTTCGGTGTTGGCGGGTCATCCTGGAATCTTTGGTACTAGAGATTTGGTGGCTAGATCTTTTTGGTGGCCTTCTTTGTCACGGGATGTGCGTTCTTTTGTGCAGTCCTGTGGGACTTGTGCTCGGGCTAAGCCCTGCTGTTCTCGTGCCAGTGGGTTGCTTTTGCCCTTGCCGGTCCCGAAGAGGCCCTGGACGCATATTTCCATGGATTTTATTTCAGATCTCCCTGTCTCTCAAAGGATGTCGGTCATTTGGGTGGTTTGTGATCGCTTCTCTAAGATGGTCCATTTGGTACCCTTGTCTAAATTGCCTTCCTCCTCTGATTTGGTGCCATTGTTTTTCCAGCATGTGGTTCGTTTGCATGGCATTCCGGAGAACATCATCTCGGACAGAGGTTCCCAGTTTGTTTCGAGGTTTTGGCGGTCCTTTTGTGCTAAGATGGGCATTGATTAGTCTTTTTCTTCGGCTTTCCATCCTCAGACAAATGGCCAAACCGAACGAACTAATCAGACTTTGGAAACATATCTGAGATGCTTTGTTTCTGCTGATCAGGATGATTGGGTGTCCTTCTTGCCTTTGGCTGAGTTCGCCCTTAATAATCGGGCCAGCTCGGCTACTTTGGTTTCGCCTTTTTTCTGTAATTCTGGTTTCCATCCTCGTTTCTCTTCAGGGCAGGTTGAGCCTTCGGACTGTCCTGGTGTGGATACGGTGGTGGACAGGTTGCAGCAGATTTGGACTTATGTGAGAAGGCTCAACGTTTCGCTAATCGCCGGTGCTGTGTTGGTCCCCGACTTTGTGTTGGGGATTTGGTTTGGTTGTCATCTCGTCATGTTCCTATGAAGGTTTCCTCTCCTAAGTTTAAGCCTCGTTTCATTGGTCCGTATAAGATTTCTGAAATTCTCAATCCTGTGTCATTTCGTTTGGCCCTTCCAGCTTCTTTTGCCATCCATAATGTGTTCCATAGGTCGTTATTGCGGAGATACGTGGCGCCTATGGTTCCCTCCGTTGATACTCCTGCCCCGGTGTTGGTTGAGGGGGAGTTGGAGTATGTGGTGGAGAAGATTTTGGATTCTCGTATTTCGAGACGGAAACTCCAGTACCTGGTCAAGTGGAAGGGTTATGGTCAGGAAGATAATTCCTGGGTTTTTGCCTCTGATGTTCATGCTGCCGATCTAGTTCGTGCCTTTCATTTGGCTCGTCCTGATCGGCCTGGGGGCTCTGGTGAGGGTTCGGTGACCCCTCCTCAAGGGGGGGGTACTGTTGTGAATTCTGTTATCGAACTCCCTCCTGTGGTCATGAATGGTACTTCGGCGGGTACTGTCCATGGACTCCCTCTGGTGGCTGTGAGTGGAACTGCTGCTTCTGAGGTTCCTTCCACAGGTGACGTAGTTTATTCTTTGGCTGGCTGTTCTATTTAACTCCACTCAGATCGTTACTTCATGCCAGCTGTCAATGTTCTTGTACTGGTTCAGTTCGCTCTTGGATCTTTCTGGTGACCTGTCTACTCCAGCAGAAGCTAAGTCCCTGCTTGTTTATTATTTGTTCATTGTTTCCTTGTCCAGCTGGCTATCATGACCTTGCTTTGCTAGCTGGAAGCTCTGGGATGCAGAGTGGCACCTCCGCACCGTGAGTCGGTGCGGAGGTCTTTTTGCACACTCCTGCGTGGTCTTTTTGTATGGTTTTGTGCTGACCGCAAAGATACCTTTCCTATCCTCAGTCTGTTTAGTAAGTCGGGCCTCCCTTTGCTGAAACCTGTTTCATTTCTGTGTTTGTGACTTTCATCTTAACTCACAGTCAATATATGTGGTGGGCTGCCTTTTCCTTTGGGGAATTTCTCTGAGGCAAGGTAGGCTTTATTTTCTATCTTTAGGGCTAGATAGCTCTTAGGCTGTGAAGAGGCGTCTAGGTCGTGTTAGGTATGCTCCACGGCTATTTCTAGTTGTGTGATAGGATTAGGGGTTGCGGTCAGCAGAGCTCCCACTTCCCAGATCTTGTCCTGTGTGAGTTTAACCATCAGGTCGTTCCGGGTGCTCCTAACCACCAGGTCCATAACAAGGGACCACCTTCTCCAGAATACGTCTCATGCTGCTCCAAGGCCACCAGATCATAACAGTCATGTGACTGACAGCTGCCATATTTCCTATATGGTACATTTGTTGCTATTGTAGTTTGTCTGCTTATTAATCAGTTTTTTATTTTTGAAGGATAATACCAGACTTGTGTGTGTTTTAGGGCGAGTTTCATGTGTCAAGTTGTGGGTGTTGAGTTGCATGTGGCGACATGCATGTAGCGACTTTTGTGAGAGGAGTTTTGTGTGGCGACATGCGTGTAGCAACTTTTTGTGTGTCGAGTTGCATGTGACAGGTTAGTGTAGCAAGTTGTGTGCTGCAAGTTTTGCGCATGGCGAGTTTTGCGCGTGGTGAGTTTTATGTGTGGTGCGTTTTGAGTATGTGCAAGTTTTGTGTGAGGTAACTTTTGCATGTGTCAATTTTTCCGCGTGTGCAAGTTTTGCATGTGGCGAGTTTTCCATGAGGTGAGTTTTGCACGTGTGGCGAGTTTTACGTGAGCCTAGTTTTGCATGTGGCGAGTTTTGCGCGTGGTAAGTTTTGAGCGGTGACTTTTGTGCTTCGACTTTTATGTGGCGAGGTTGGTGTATGTGTGGTGAAATGTGTGCTGAGGTTGGTATATGTGTTCAAGCACGTGGTAGTGTGTGGCGCCTTTTGTGTGTGTGTTCATATCCCCGTGTGTGGTGAGTATCCCATGTCGGGGCCCCACCTTAGCAACTGTACGGTATATACTCTTTGGCGCCATCACTCTCACTCTTTAAGTCCCCCTTGTTCACATCTGGCAGCTGTCAATTTGCCTCCAACACTTTTCCTTTCACTTTTTCCCCATTATGTAGATAGGGGCAAAATTGTTTGGTGAATTGGAAAGCGCGGGGTTAAAATTTCGCCTCACAACATAGCCTATGACACTCTCAGGGTCCAGACGTGTGACTGTGCAAAATTTTGTGGCTGTAGCTGCGACGCCTCCAACACTTTTTCTTTCACTTTTTCCCCATCATGTAGATAGGGGCAAAATTGTTTGGTGAATTGGAATGTGCGGGGTTAAAATTTCGCCTCACAACATAGCCTATGACACTCTCGGGGTCCAGACGTGTGACTGTGCAAAATTTTGTGGCTGTAGCTGCGACGGTGCAGATTCAAATCCCAGACATACACACATACATACATACACACATACACAAATTCAGCTTTATATATTAGACTAGCTGAAGAGCCCGGCGTTGCCTGGGCATAGTAAATATCTGTGGTTAATTATAGCACCTCACTTCTCTTATTTTCGTATCACGCCTCTCATTTTCCCCCTCACATCTCTTATTTTCCCCCTAACTCCTCTCATTCCCCCCTAACACTTGTTATTTCGACCTCACATATGTCATTTTCCGATCACTCCACTATTTTCCCTCACACCTCTCATTTTCCCCTCAGTATATACATGTTTGTCATCTCCCTTATATATAGTATACACCTGTATGTCATCTCCTGTATATAGTATATACCTGTATGTCATCTCTTATGTATATACTATACAGTTGTGGCCAAAAGTATTGACACCCCTGCAATTCTGTCAGATAATACTCAGTTTCTTCCTGAAAATGATTGCAAACACAAATTATTTGGTATTATTATCTTCATTCAATTTGTCTTAAATGAAAAAACACAAAAAGAATTGTCCTACAGCCAAATTGGATATAATTACACACCAAACATAAAAAAGGGGGTGGACAAAAGTATTGGCACTGTTCGAAAAATCATGTGATGCTTCTCTATTTTGTGTAATTAACAGCACCTGTAACTTACCTGTGGCACCTAACAGGTGTTGGCAATAACTAAATCACACTTGCAGCCAGTTAAAAGTGGATTAAAGTTGACTCAACCTCTGTCCTGTGTCCTTGCGTGTACCACATTGAGCATGGAGAAAAGAAAGAAGACCAAAGAACTGTCTGAGGACTTGAGAAACCAAATTGTGAGGAAGCATGAGCAATCTCAAGGCTACAAGTCCATCTCCAAAGACCTGAATGTTCCTGTGTCTACCGTGCGCAGTGTCATCAAGAAGTTTAACCTCTTCATGACCCAGCCTATTTTGACCTTAATGACCTGCCCATTTTTTGCAATTCTGACCAGTGTCCCTTTATGAGGTAATAACTCAAGAACGCTTCAACGGATCCTTGCGATTTTGAGACTTTTTTTTTACATATTAAGCTTCATGGTAGTGATAAATTTAGGTTGATAATTTTTGCGTTTATTTGTGAAAAAAACGGAAATGTGGCGAAAATGTTGAAAATTTTGCAATTTTCAAATTTTGAATTTTTATTCTGTTAAACCAGAGAGTTATGTGACACAAAACAGTTAATAAATAACATTTACCACATGTCTACTTTACATCAGCATAATTTTGGAAACAAAAATTTTTTTGCTAGGAAGTTATAAGGGTTAAAATTTGACCAGCGATTTCTAATTTTTACAGCAAAATTTACAAAACCATTTTTTTTAGGGACCACCTCACATTTGAAGTCCCTTTGAGGGGTCTATATGGCTGAAAATACCCAAAAGTGACACCATTCTAAAACCTGCACCCCTAAAGGTGCTCAAAACCAAGAAGTTTATTAACCCTTCAGGTGCTTCACAGCAGCAGAAGCAATATGAAAGGAAAAATTAACATTTGACTTTTTAGTCACAAAAATGAACTTTTAGCAACAATTTTTTTTATTTTCCCAAGGGTAAAAGGATAAACTGGACCACGAAAGTTGTTGTACAATTTGTCCTGAGTACGCGGATACCCCATATGTGTGTGTGTGGGGGGGGGGGGGGGGAAAATCACTGTTTGGGCGCACAACAGGGCTCGGAAGGGAAGGAGCGCCATTTTACTTTTTGAATGAAAAATTGGCTCCAATCTTTAGCGGACACCATGTCGCGTTTGGAGAGCCCCTGTGTGCCTAAAGATTGGATCTCCTCCACAAGTGACCCCATTTTGGAAACTAGACCCCCCAAGGAACTTAACTAGATGCATAGTGAACACTTTTAACGCCCAGGTGCTTCGCAAATTGATTCGTAAAAATGAAAAAGTACTTTTTTTCACAAAAAAATTATTTTAGCCTCAAGTTTTTTGTTATTACATGGGTAACAGGATAAAATGGATCCTAAAATTTGTTGGGCAATTTCTTATGAGTACACCGATACCTCATATGTGGGGGTAAACCACTGTTTGGGCACACGGCAAGGCTCGGAAGGGAAGGAGCGCCATTTGACTTTTTGAATGAAAAATTAGCTCCAGTTGTTAGCGAACACCATGTCGTGTTTGGAGAGCCCCTGTGTGTCTAAACATTGGAGCTCCTGCACAAGTGACCCCATTTTGGAAACTAGACCTCCCCCCCAAGGAACTTATCTAGATGCATAGTGAGCACTTTGAACCCCCAGGTGCTTCACAAATTGATCTGTAAAAATGAAAAAGTACTTTTTTTTCACAAAAAAATTCCTTTAGCCTCAATTTTTTAATTTTCTCCTGGGCTACAGGATATAATGGATCTTAAAATGTGTTGGGCAATTTCTCCTGAGTACACCGATACCTTACATGTGGGGATAAACCACTGTTTGGGCACACGGCAAGGCTCGGAAGGGAAGGAGCGCCATTTGACTTTTTGAATGAAAAATTATCGCCAATCATTAGCGGTCACTATGTCGTGTTTGGAGAGCCCCTGTGTGCCTAAACATTTGAACTCCCCCACAAGTGACACCATTTTGGAAACTAGACCCCCCAAGGAACTCATCTAGATGTGTGATGAGCACTTTGAACCCCCAAGTGCTTCACAGAAGTTTATAATGCAGAGCTATGAAAATAAAAAATAATTTTTCTTTCCTCAAAAATTATTTTTTAGCCCAAAATTTTTTATTTTTACAAGGGTACCAGGAAAAAAAGTTGTTGTCCAGTTTGTTCTGAGTTCGCTCATACCCCATATGTGGGGGTAAACCACTATTTGGGCGCATGGCAGAGCTCGGAAGGGAAGTAGTGATGTTTTGGAATGCAGACTTTGATGGAATGGTCTGCGGGCGTCATGTTACGTTTGCAGAGCCCCTAATGTGCCTAAACAGTAGAAACCTCCCACAATTGACCCCAATTTGGAAACTAGACCTCCCAAGGAACTTACCTAGATGTGTCGACTCGTGAGCACATTGAACCCCCAAGTGCTTCACAAAAGTTTATAACGCAGAACCATGAAAATAAAAAATATTTTTTTTTCCTCAATAATGATTTTTTTAGCCTGCAATTTTTTATTTTCAAAAGGCTCGGAAAGGAAGTAGTGACGTTTTGAAATGCAGACTTTGATGGAATGGTCTGCGGGCATCACGTTGCATTTGCAGAGCCCCTGATGTGCCTGAACAGTAGAAACCCACCACAAGTGACCCCATTTTGGAAACTAGACCCCACAAGGAACTTATTTAGATTTGTGGTGAACACTTTGAACCCCCAAGTGCTTCGCAGAATTTTATAACGCAGAGCCGTGAAAATAAAAAATCTTTTTTTTCCCCCACTAAAATAATTTAGCCCCCTTTTTTTATTTTTCCAAGCGTAACAGGAGAAATTAGACCCCCAAAATTGTTGTACAATTTTTCCTGAGAACGCTGATACCCCATATGTGGGGGTAAACCACTGTTTGGGCACACATCGGGGCTCGGAAGGGAGGGAGCCCCATATGACTTTTTGAATGAGAGATTGGCTGGAATCAATGGTGGCGCCATGTCATGATTGGAGACCCCCTGGTGTGCCTAAACAGTGGAACCCCTCAATTCTAACTCCAACACTAACCCCAACACACCCCTAACCCTAATCCCAACTCTAGCCATAACCATAATCACAACCCTAACCCCAACACATCCCTAATCACAACCCTAACCCCAACATACCCCTAACCCTAATCCCAACCCCAACCCTAATGCCAACCCTAACCCCAACACACAACCAACCTAATCCCAACCCTAACCATAACCCTAACCACAAGCCTAACCCTAACCTCAACACACCCCTAACCCTAATCTTAACCCTAATGCCAACCCTAACCCTATTTCCAACCCTAACTCTAGTTCCAGCCCTAACCCTAAGGCTATGTGCCCACGTTGTGGATTCGTGTGCGGATTTTTCCGCACCGTTTTTTAAAAATCTGCAGGTAAAACACACAGTTTTACTTGCGGATTTACTGCGGATTTCCAGTGTTTTTTGTGCGGATTTCACCTGCGGATTCCTATTGAGGAGCAGGTGTAAAACATTGCGGAATCCGCACAAAGAATTGACATGTTGCGGAAAATACAACGCAGCGTTTCCGCATGGTATTTTCCGCACCATGGGCGCAGCGGATTTGGTTTTCCATAGGTTTACATGGTAACTGCCACGAATCCGCAGCGGCCAACCTATGTGCTATGTGCACATGGTGCGGATTTGATCCGCAGCCAAATCCGCACCATGTGCACATAGCCTAATTCTAACCCTAATTGCAACCCTAACCCTAGCCCTAACCCATGCCCTAACCTTATCCCTAACCCTAACCCTAGCCCTAACCCTAGCCCTAACCCTAACCCTAGCCCTAACCCTAACCCTAGTGGAAAAATAAAAAATAAATATATCTTATTTATTTCATTATTTTTCCTACCTATGGGGGTGACAAGGGGGGGCTTTATTTACTATTTTTTTTAATTTTGATCACTGTGATATAACCTATCACAGTGATCAAAATGTACCTGTAACTGCGCATGCGCCCGCCATTTTGGAAGATGGCGGCGCCCATCGAAGATGCCCGACGGAACTCCTGGGACTCCAGCGGTACGGGGGGTGGGATTGGACAGCGGGGGGGGGGGGGGCACCGGAGGGGAGAGGAAAGCAGCGGAGCACCGAACGGAGGGGAGGAAAGACTGACAGCGGCAGCAGATCGCCGCTGTCAGTCGGTGGAGGGGTCACATCGCGGTCTCCAGCCATGGCCGATGATATTGCAGCATTGGCCATGGCTGGATTGTAATATTTCACCAGTTTTCATAGGTGAAATATTACAAATCGCTCTGATTGGCAGTTTCACTTTCAACAGCCAATCAGTGCGATCGTAGGCATGAGGGGGGTGAAGCCACCCCCCCTGGGCTGAAGTACCACGCCTCCTGTCCCTGCAGATCGGGTGAAATTGGAGTTAACCCTTTCACCCGATCTGCAGGGACGCGATCCCTCCATGATGCCACATAGGCGTCACAGGTCGGATTGCCACCGACTTTCATGATGCCTATGTGGCGTCAAAGGTCGGGAAGGGGTTAAAGCCCATGGCACTGTGGCTAACCTCCCTAGATGTGGACGGAAAAGAAAAATTGACAAGAGATTTCAACGCAAGATTTGTGCGGATGTTGGATAAAGAACCTCGACTAACATCCAAACAAGTTCAAGCTGCCCTGCAGTCCGAGCATACAACAGTGTCAACCCGTACTATCCGTCGGCGTCTGAATGAAAAGGGACTGTATGGAAGGAGACTCAGGAAGACCCCACTTCTTACCCCGAGACATAAAAAAGCCAGGCTGGAGTTTGCCAAATCTTACCTGAAAAAGCCTAAAACGTTTTGGAAGAATGTTCTCTGGTCAGATGAGACAAAAGTAGAGCTTTTTGGGCAAAGGCATCAACATAGAGTTTACAGGAGAGAAAAAGAGGCATTCAAAGAAAAGAACACAGTCCCTACAGTCAAACATGGCGGAGGTTCCCGGATGTTTTGGGGTTGCTTTGCTGCCTCTGGCACTGGACTGCTTGACCGTGTGCATGGCATTATGAAGTCTGAAGACTACCAACAAATTTTGCAGGATAATGTAGGGCCCAGTGTGAGAAAGCAGGGTCTCCCTCAGAGGTCATGGGTCTTTCAGCAGGACAATGACCCAAAACACACTTCAAAAAGCACTAGAAAATGGTTTGAGATAAAGCACTGGAGACTTCTAAGGTGGCCAGCAATGAGTCCAGACCTGAATCCCATAGAACACCTGTGGGGAGATCTAAAAATGGCAGTTTCGAGTAGGCACCCTTCAAATATCAGGGACCTGGAGCAGTTTGCCAAAGAAGAATGGTCTAAAATTCCAGCAGAGCATTGTAGGAAACTCATTGATGGTTACCGGAAGTGGTTGGTCGCAGTTATTTTGGCTAAAGGTTGTGCAACCAAGTATTAGACTGAGGGTGCCAATACTTTTGTCTGGTCCATTTTTTAAGTTTTGTGTGAAATGATCAATGTTTTGCTTTTTGCTTCATTCTCTTTTGTTTTTTCATTTAAGACAAATTAAATGAAGATAATTATTCCAAAGAATTTGTGATTGCAATCATTTTCAGGAAGAAACTGAGTATTATCTGACAGAATTGCAGGGGTGCCAATACTTTTGGCCACAACTGTACACCTGTATGTCATCTCCTCCTATATATATAGTATATACCCGTGTGTCATCTCCTGTATATAGTATATAACTGTATGTCATCTCCCCTGTATATAGTATATACCTGCTGTATGTCATCGCCTCCTCTATATACCAATGTGTCATCTCCTCCTTTATATAGTACATACCTGTATGTCATCTCCTCCTGTATATAGTATATACGTGTGTCATCTCCTCCTGTGTATAGTATATACCTGTAAGTCACCTCCTCCTGTATATAGTATATACCTGTGTGTCATCTGCTTCTGTATATAGTATATACCTGCGTGTCATCTCCTCCTGTATATAGTATGTACCTGTATGACATCTCCTCCTGTATATAGTATATACCTGTGTGTCATCTCCTCCTGTATATAGTATATACCTGTGTGTCACCTCCTCCTGTATATACTATATACGTGTGTACTCTCCCCTGTATATAGTATATACCTGTGTGTCATCGCCTCCTGTATATAGTATATACCTGTGTGTCATCTCCCCTGTATATAGTATATATGTGTGTGTCATCTCCCCTGTATATAGTATATACCTGTGTGTCATATCCTCTTGTATATAGTATATACCTGTGTGTCATCTCCTCCTGTATATAGTATATACCTGTGTGTCATCTCCCCTGTACATAGTATATACCTGTGTGTCATATCCCCTGTATATAGTATGTACCTGTGTGTCATCTCCCCTGTATATAGTATATACCAGTGTGTCAACTCCTCCTGTATATAGTATATACCTGTGTTATCTCTCCTGTATATAGTATATACCTGTGTGTCATCTCCCCTGTATATAGTATATATGTGTGTCATCTCCCTTGTATATAGTATATACCTGTGCATCATCTCCTCCTGTATATAGTATATACCTGTGTGTCATCTCCTTCTGTATATAGTATATATCTGTGTGTCATCTCCCCTGGATATAGTATATATCTGTATGTCATCTCCTCCTGTATTAGACCTCGTTCACACGTTATTTGCTCAGTATTTTTACCTCAGTATTTGTAAGCTAAATTGGCAGCCTGATAAATCCCCAGCCAACAGGAAGCCCTCCCCCCTGGCAGTATATATTAGCTCACACATACACATAATAGACAGGTCATGTGACTGACAGCTGCCGTATTTCCTATATGGTACATTTGTTGCTCTTGTAGTTTGTCTGCTTATTAATCAGATTTTTATTTTTGAAGGATAATACTAGATTTGTGTGTGTTTTAGGTCGAGTTTCATGTGTCAAGTTGGGTGTGTTGAGTTGCATGTGGCTACATGCATGTAGCGACTTTTGTGAGATGAGTTGTGTGGCGACATGTATGTAGCTACTTTTTGTGTGTCGAGTTGCATGTGACAGGTTAGTGCAGCAAGTTGTGTGCAGCAAGTTTTGCGCATGGCGAGTTTTGCGCGTGGTGAGTTTTGTGTGTGGTGCGTTTTGAGTATGTGCAAGTTTTGTGTGAGGCAACTTTTGCATGTGTTGCAACTTTTGTGCATGTGGCAATTTTTCCGCTTGTGCAAGTTTTGTGTGTGGCAAGTTTTCCATGAGGTGAGTTTTGCACGTGTGGCAAGTTTTGCGTGAGCCTAGTTTTGCATGTGGCGGGTTTTGCGCGTGGCGAGTTTTGAACGGCAACTTTTGTGTTTCGACTTTTATGTGGCGAGGTTGGTGTATGTGTGGTGAAATGTGTGCTGAGGGTGGTATATGTGTTCAAGCACGTGGTAGTGTGTGGCGCATTTTGTGGCACCTTAGCAACTGTACGGTATATACTCTTTGGCGCCATCGCTCTCATTCTTTAAGTCCCCCTTGTTCACATCTGGCAGCTGTCAATTTGCCTCCAACACTTTTACCCCATTATGTAGATAGGGGAAAAATTGTTTGGTGAATTGGAATGCGCGGGGTTAAAATTTCGCCTTACAACATAGCCTATGACGCTCTCGGGATCCAGACGTGTGACTGTGCAAAATTTTGTGGCTGTAGCTGCGACGGTGCAGATGCCAATCTCGGACATACACACATACACACACACATTCAGCTTTATATAATATATATATATATATATATATATATATATATATATATATATATATATATATATATATATATACACACATATACACACAGTATATATATATATATATATACTAGCTGAAGAGCCCGGCGTTGCCTGGGCATAGTAAATATCTGTGGTTAGTTATAGCACGTCACTTCTCTTATTTTCCCATCACGCCTCTCATTTTCCCAATCACATCTCTCATTTTCTCCCTCACACCTCTCATTCCCGCCTAACACTTGTTATTTCGACCTCACATCTGTCATTTTCCGATCACTCCACTATTTTCCCTCACTCCTCTCATTTTGCACTCACACCGTTTCATTTTCACCTCACACCTCTCATTTTCACCTCAGTATATACATGTTTGTCATCTCCCTTATATATAATATACACCTGTATGTCATCTCCTGTATATAGTAAATACCTGTATGTCATCTCCCCTGTATATAGTATATACCTGTATGTCATCTCCTCCTATATATAGTATATACCTGTATGTCATCTCCTCCTATATATAGTATATACCTGTATGTCATCTCCTTCTATATATAGTATATACCTGTATGTCATCTCCTCCTGTATATAGTATATACCTGTGTGTCATCTCCCCTGTATATAGTATATATCTGTGTGTCATCTCCTTCTGTATATAGTATATACCTGTATGTCATCTTCTATATATAGCATATACCTGTATGTCATCTCCTCCTGTATATAGTATATACCTGTAGGTAATCTGCTCCTGTATATAGTATATACCTGTGTGTCATCTCCTCCTGTATATAGTATATACCTGTATGTCATCTCCTCCTGTATATAGTATGTACCTGTATGTCATCTCCTCCTTTATATAGTATATACCTGTGTGTCATCTCCCCTGTATATAGTATATACCTGTGTGATCTCCTGTATTAGACCTCGTTAACACGTTATTTGCTCAGTAGTTTTACCTCAGTATTTGTAAGATAAATTGGCAGCCTGATAAATCCCCAGCCAACAGGAAGCCCTCCCCCTGGCAGTGTATATTAGCTCACACATACACATAATAGACAGGTTATGTGACTGACAGCTGCTGTATTTCCTATATGGTACATTTGTTGCTCTTGTAGTTTGTCTGCTTGTTAATCAGAATTTTATTTTTGAAGGCTAATACCAGACTTGTGTGTGTTTTAGGGCGAGTTTCGTTTGTCAAGTTGTGTGTGTTGAGTTGCCTGTGGCGACATGCATGTAGCGACTTTTGTGAGATGAGTATTGTGTGGCAACATGCGTGTAGCAACTTTTTGTGTGTCGAGTTGCATGTGACAGGTTAGTGTAGCAAGTTGTGTGCAGCAAGTTTTGCGCATGGAGAGTTTTGCACGTGGTGAGTTTTATGTCTGGTGCCTTTTGAGTATGTGCAAGTTTTGTGTGAGGCAACTTTTGCATGTGTTGCAAATTTTGTGCATGTGGCAATTTTTCCGCATGTGCAAGTTTTGCGTGTGGCGAGTTTTCCATGAGGTGAGTTTTGCACTTGTGGCGAGTTTTGCGTGAGCCTATTTTTTGCATGTGGCGAGTTTTGCACGTGGTGAGTTTTGAGCGGCGACTTTTGTGTTTCGACTTTTATGTGGCGAGGTTGGTGTATGTGTGGTGAAATGTGTGCTGAGGGTGGTATATGTGTTCAAGCTCGTGGTAGTGTGTGGCGCATTTTGTGTGTGTGTTCATATCCCCGTGTGTGGTGAGTATCCCATGTCGGGGTCCCACCTTAGCAACTGTACGGTATATACTCTTTGGCGCCATCGCTCTCACTCTTTAAGTCCCCCTTGTTCACATCTGGCAGCTGTCAATTTGCCTCCAACACTTTTCCTTTCACTTTTCCCCATTATGTAGATAGGGGAAAAATAGTTTGGTGAATTGGAAAGCGCGGAGCTAAAATTTCACCTCACAACATAGCCTATGACGCTCTCAGGGTCCAGACGTGTGACTGTGCAAAATTTTGTTTCTGTACCTGCGACGCTTCCAACACTTTTTCTTTCACTTTTTTCCCCATTATGTAGATAGGGGCAAAATTGTTTGGTGAATTGGAAAGCGCGGGTTTAAAATTTCACCTCAACGTAGCCTAAGACGCTCTCAGGGTCCAGACGTGTGACTGTGCAAAATTTTGTTTCTGTACCTGCGACGCCTCCAACACTTTTTCTTTCACTTTTTTCCCCATTATGTAGATAGGGGCAAAATTGTTTGGTGAATTGGAAAGCGCGGGTTTAAAATTTCACCTCACAACGTAGCCTAAGACGCTCTCAGGGTCCAGACGTGTGACTGTGCAAAATTTTGTGGCTGTAGCTGCGACGGTGCAGATGCCAATCCCGGACATACACACATACACACACACACACACACACACACACACACACACACACATTCAGCTTTATATAGTAGATATATATATATATATAACGTGAACATTAGAGTTGAACGACTTTTACTTTTTTCGGATCGAGTCGGGTTTCGCGAAGCCCGACTTTGTCAAAAGTCGGGTCAGGTGAAATCGGTCGATTATTGCGAAAAGTCGGGGGCCGACTGAAACACGAAACCCAATGCAAATCAATGGGGAATCAAAGTCGGCAGTGAGTGGAGGACAGGAAAACACCTACAGTGCTCATTTTAATGCCAAAAACATCAATTCTTATTTCTTAAGCTTGTCAATCTTAATTTACTTAATAATAATAGTTAGGCATTGAAAACTGGGGGTCATTTGGCTAAAGTTGTGGGGGGGTAGGGCTGGCTCAAGATTTTTGTGGGCCCAGGAAACGCGGAATACGTCACTGTAGTGGAGCAGGGAGAGGTAAGTATTTCAACTTTGCAAGTGCTGTGATCCTGAGCAAGCAGGGGGGGGCACTCATTGGCACTGGCACAGGGCCCCTCATAGTACGGCGGTGTGTTTTACGGCGGGTGACGCCTCCCACTGGCAGAGACACTTTTGCATACTATGAGGGGCCCTGTGGCAGTGACGTCGCCAATGAGTATGCCCCCCCCACCTGATGAAGGAACCTGCACTTTCATCTGCACCTTCCTCTTTGTCCCCGTGTAAGGTGGTATAGTATGCGGGAAGGGGAACCTGACTTTCAGCAGGGTCATATTCTGGCTGTGTAGAGTGCAAGGGGAATGTAGTTGTCTAGGTCAATGTACCAGCAGACTCATCTAGCAGTGGCTGGGCAATGGGCAAGATGAGGAGGAAACACAGAGATAGGCCCAAATAATAAAATTGGCTAAATGCAGTTCAAAATTGGTAACAGGACTAAACAGGCGGCATTGCTTTGTTCAGTGGAGGAAAACTGTAAAGAGTTGCAGACACAGTTAGTAGGCCCAAATAATAAAGTGGGCTAAATGTCTGCCAAAAAATTGTTCATAAATAAACAGGTGGCATAGCTAGGTACTGGGGTGGGCTCCTCTCCTGAGTAGCAGACAGTGGTAGTAGGCGCAAAGTATTAACTGGTCTAAATGGAGGCCAGGGCCCCTGTATATTTTAACTATCATCTATCATTTCAACAAATTTGTATTGGCAGTGCCATTGAAGGATTTAACAGCACAGACTACACAGTGGTGGAGCAGGGAGAGGTAAGAATTGCAAATGGTAGAGCACTATTCGAGCTGGGGGGGAACACTCTTTTGGGCGGCGGTACTGGCACAGGGCCCCTCATATTACGACGGTGTGTCTGACGTTGGTTCTGCACCACCACCGTCAAAGACACTTCATTGTACTATGAGGGACCCTGTGCCAGTGCTGTCGCCCAAGAGTGGGCACACCCACCTGTCCAGGCAAACGGCACTCGCACGGGTGCTTGCGCCAGGTGGTGACAACGGCCCTGTGGGGGGGTCAGCCTATTTAGGGAGGTATAAAAATGGCCTATGGTGGTTGGTGGACATTCAGCAGCTGCAAATGGAGGAATTGGAGAAGTCAGTAAGAGTAGGCCAAAAGCAAGACATTTTTCAGGCAAGCTACGTGTCAGCAGGAGAAGGTGGGGCAAAATAATTTGAAATCCATAACTGGTTCATTTTAATGAAGGTTAGATCATCAACATTCTGGGTAGCCAGACATGGTACTGTAAAACAAGGTAGAAGGTGTATATAAACTTGTTGAGAATTTAAATCTCCTTTTTATGGGGGGGACTGAACCAAAACTCAGGCCCTGTGCATAAAACAACACAATGTAAGTGGCAGAAAGTGGCTGGCTGACATACGACAAACTAACAGGACAGAAGTATATCCACTTTGTGAGAATTTGAATCTCCTTTTTTTTGGGAGACTGAACCAAAACTCAGGCCCAATGTATATAACAACGCAATCTAAGTGGCAGAAAGTGGCTGGCTGACATACGACAAACTAACAGGACTGAATTATATCCACTTTGTGAGAATTTGAATCTCCTTTTTTTTGGGAGACTGAACCAAAACTCAGGCCCAGTGTATAAAACAACACAATGTAAGTGGCAGAAAGTGGCTGGCTGATATACCACAAACTAACAGGACAGAAGTATATCCACTTTGTGAGAATTAGAATCTCCCTTTTTTGGGGGAGACTGAACCAAAACTCAGGCCCAGTGTATATAACAACACAATGTAAGTAGCAGAATATGGCTGGAAGATATATGAAAAAATACAAGGACTGTAGTACAATTTCAATCTCCCTACAATGATCTCAGGAAAAGTATGGCAGCAATAAAAAGGACTGCTGCACACAAAAGTGTGGACAAATAAACAAGATAACTGCAGAAAGGAGCAACTGGATTTTTGCTTTTAAAAAAGCAGTTGGTTTGCACAGCGGCATGCAAACAGCAATGCAGCTATCAGGGAGCCAGCCGCCAATACTATGGAACTAAGGGTATGTGTCCACGTTCAGGATTGCATCAGGATTTGGTCAGGATTTTATGCAGGTAAAATCCTGACCAAATCTGCACCAGAGGTCACTGGCAGGTCACCTGCGCTGTCTTTGCGTTGTTTCTGCAATGTAAGGACATGCTGCGTTCTTAAAAGACGCACTGCATGTGCGTTTTCGCGGGTGTGCATAGTGGAGACGGGATTTCATGAAATCCCCTCCACTATGCTGTAACATCTGGATGCTGCGTTTTTGACGCTGCAGCTCAACGCAGCGTCAAAAACGCAGCATTTCCTGAACGTGGAAACATACCCTTATAAGGCAGCCTAATAAGCTACAGAGCTGATGCACAAAAATATAGCCTCCACTGTCCCTGCAAAAAAATGGTGGTGTTGGACAGTGGAAAACGCTACAGCACAAGCAGTTTTGGGGTTAATCTTCCCTCTCTAACTATATCCCTTCTTCTGATGAAGCTGCAGCAACCTCTCCTTATGCTAAGATCGGCAGAAGTAAGGTGGCGGTCGGCGTGCACGCCCCTTTATAGCCCCTGTGACGCCGCAGAAAGCAAGCCAATCACTGTCATGCCCTTCTCTAAGATGGTGGGGACCGAGACCTATGTCATCAAGCTGCCCACACTCTGCGTCCTCTTTCATTGGCTGAAAAATGGCGCTGAAAGCGTCATATGAAACGCGACTTTTGCGCGCAGATCGGCGACCTCATGGCGGATCCCACACTAGGATCGGGTCGGGTTTCATGAAACCCGACTTTGCCGAAAGTCGGCGATTTTTTAATTTGTCCGATCCGTTTCGCTCAACCCTAGTGAACATCACCAAATTTAAAAAAAAATTATTTACCTCACAGTGCTGACGATGCGGCGGGAGGGCTCCCAAAAGAAGACATGGCTGGCTGTGGCTGTGGGTGTAGCTGTCTGTGGTTGTAGCTGCAGCTGGCTGCTGGCTGTAGCTGGCTGCTGGCTGTGGCTGTAGCTGGCTTTGGCTGTAGCTGGCTCTAGCTGGATTCTGGCTGTAGCTGGCTGCGGCTGTAGCTGGCTGCTGCTTTAGCTGGCTGTAGCTGGCTGGCTGGCGGCAGGTTCAGCTTTGGCTGGCGGCAGGTTCAGCTCGAGGCAGGTGTTGTCTAGGTCTTGCTGGCTGGTAAATGGATGAGTGAAGGCCTACTTGGCTGGCTTTGTATCTGTTTCCTAATTGGGGGCTGGCCAATTGAATCGGAGCATGCTCAGTTAAAAAAAACGGAATCCGGCCCTGGATCCATCATTTGCTGGATCTGGCACCTTCCGGCGCCTATAGGCTTTCATTCTAGCAAAAAGCCAGAAGCGCCGACAAAAAAGACTTTGTACGTTTTTTCCAGACGCCGGACAAACACTTTTCGGGGATGAAAATGTGAGGCCATCCGGCACAATCCGGCACTAATACAAGTCTATGAGAAAAAAATGGATCTGGTGGAAGCTTTCGCCGGATCCGTTTTTTTCAAAAATCGACGGACTGAGCTTGAAGGCAAAAACCTTATGTGTGAAAGGGGCCTTACTCACACCTCTTGGGAAAGAGGAATCTTGATCGAGATGGGATGTCGGCTTTCCTGGCTGAAACCATTCCTAAGTTAGGGGATGACCCCTCTCTTCTTGTTTTGGCACAGGCAATCAGGGAGGAGGAAGTGAGACTGGCGATTGAGGGGCTCCGGCCCAAAAAATCGTCACGTCCAGATGGCTTAATATCCAAGTTTTACAGGACCTTTAAGGACTATATGGTCCCCCTCTTGACTGAGATGTTTAACGAGTGTCTCTGCTTGGGCAATCTTCCCAGATGAAAGAAGAGGTCTGCCCGGATTATACTATTGAAGGGTAAAGACTTGGCATCCCATAGTGCATCTTGATACAGACCGAAAAGTTCTGGCAAAGGTGCTGTTTAATCAGTTGGTGAAGTTTGCACCCCAGCTTCTTTTCAGGGCTCGGCACTGCTCTGTTCCATGTTGCAGTACATTTAGTGCTTTGGTTTCCGGGAGGCAGGTCACTGGAAGGGGTATTTGCTGTCTTTAGATCAAGCAAAGGCTTTTGACCGACTGGATCACGAGCACCTTTGGTCTGTCATTCTGAGGTATGGTGTGACTGGGAGGTTTGTCGATTGGTTAAAGATATTTCATAAATGGGCAGAGGCTTTTCCTCTTGTGATTGGTTTGGTTGGTCACCCTTTTAACGTTGGTTCTGGGGTCTGCCAGGGCTGCCGTTTGAGCCCACTGTTATATGTATTCAAGATCCATAGTGATGGGCAGTCCGGCTCTTTTTATTGATCCAGCTCTCATGGCTCCGCTCACCAAAAAGAGCCAGCTCTTTATGGATCCCTATTGAGTACTGGTTCAGGCATTAAAAACCCGTGGGTGGAGTTTTGCTCAGGTGGGCGGGGTTATGCCTGCCGAAGTCACGATTTTATGCCCAGTGAGAGCCATTCAGAGAATTCAGTGGCTCTCACTGGGGTGCCAGCTCCTATCATTCACAACAGGGAGCTGGCTCTTTGTGTTGGTTCATTTGAGAACAACACATCACTAGATCAATCCCCTTTTAAGAAGGGTGGATCGTGGACCATTGGTGGGAGTCAGGATGGACTGGGTGGAGCCGGGGGCCACACTGAGGGTGGTAGCTGTTGTGAATTCTGCTCTTGGGCTCCCTCCGGTGGTTATGAGTGGTAGTGCTGCGGTCTTTGGATCGCAGCATTTGTCAGGTGTGTCCACTTATTGCAATTTGGACTGGGCTATTTTAGTCTTGCTTGATCCTTTAGTCAGTGCCAGTTGTCCATTGTTTTTGGAGGATTCACATCCCTGACTGGTCTCTCCTGTTTGCTGTTCTTTTCATCAAAGATAAGTTCTGACTTTGTTTTTGCTGTCCACATGCTGTTGGCCTTATAGTTCTGTGCATTTTCTTGTTTTGTCTTGTCCAGCTTTGTCTGTGTAAGGATTTTTTGCAGCCAAGCTGTATCTCTGGAGATGTAGATATACCCTCCATGTCTTTAGTCAGATGTGGAGATTTGTATTTTCTGTGGTGGATATTTTCTAGTGTTTTAATACTGACCGCATAGTACTCTGTCCTATTCTTTCTTTTTAGCTAGAAAGGCCTCCTTTGCTAAATCCTGATTTCAGTCTGTGTATGTCATTTCCCTCTTCTCTCACAGTCAATATTTGTGGGGGGCTGTCTATCCTTTGGGGATTTTCTCTGAGGCAAGATAGTTTTCCCGTTTGTATCTTTAGGGGAAGTTAGTCCTTAGGCCGTGTCGAGGTGTCTAAGGAGCGTTAGGTACATCCCACGGCTACTTCTAGTTGTGGTGCTAAGTTCAGGGTCTGCGGTCAGTACAGGTACCACCTTCTCCAGGGTACGTCACATGCTGCTCCTAGGAAACCAGATCATAAGAGTACATCTGGCCTGCAATGAGTTAAACGCATCTCAGAAGAAGGGAAGAAAAGTGCTGAGCCATTTTTTTTTTCTGTAGTCTGTTTTGTCTTTCCTTCCCTCTTTTCCTCTGGGTGGCTCAGGAGTTAGGCGCTGGCATGGAGGTTCAGGAATTGGTTTCTCGTGTGGACCAACTTGCTGCTAGAGTACAGGGTATTTCCGATTATATCGTTCAGACTCCGGTTTTAGAGCCTAGAATTCCAACTCCTGATTTGTTTTTCTGGGGACAGGTCCAAATTTTTGAGCTTTAAAAATAACTGTAAACTGTTTTTTGCTCTGAAACCCCGTTCTTCTGGTGACCCCATTCAGCAGGTTAAAATTGTTATTTCCCTGCTGCGTGGTGATCCTCAGGATTGGGCATTTTCCCTGGAATCTGGGAATCCTGCTTTGCTTAATGTAGACACCTTTTTTCAGGCGCTAGGGTTATTGTATGATGAACCTAATTCAGTGGATCATGCAGAGAAGACCTTGTTGGCCCTGTGTCAGGGTCAAGAAGCGGCAGAATCGTATTGCCAGAAATTTAGAAAATGGTCTGTACTGACTAAATGGAATGAGGATGCCTTGGCGGCAATTTTCAGAAAGGGTCTTTCTGAATCCGTTAAAGATGTTATGGTGGGGTTTCCCACGCCTGCTGGTCTGAGTGATTCTATGTCTCTGGCCATTCAGATTGATCGGCGCTTGCGCAAGCGCAGAGTTGTGCACACTGTGGCGTTGTCCTCCGAGCGGAGCCCTGAGCCTATGCAGTGTGATAGGATTTTGTCTAGTGCTGAACGACAAAGATTCAGGCGTCAGAATAGGTTGTGTTTTTACTGCGGCGATTCTGCTCATGTTATTTCTGATTGCCCTAAGCGAACAACGAGAATCGCTAGTTCTGTTACCATCAGTACTGTACAACCTAAATTTTTGTTATCTGTGACCTTGATCTGCTCATTATCGTCATTTTCTGTCATGGCATTTGTGGATTCAGGCGCCGTTCTGAACTTAATGGACTTAGAATTTGCCAGACGTTGTGGTTTCCCCTTGCAGCCTTTGCAGAACCTATTCCTTTAAGGGGTATTAATGCTACACCGTTGGCTAAAAATAAACCTCAGTTTTGGACACAGTTGACCATGTGCATGGCGCCAGCCCATCAGGAAGATTGTCGTTTTCTGGTGTTGCATAATTTGCATGATGCTATTGTGCTAGGTTTTCCATGGTTACAGGCACATAATCCGGTGTTAGATTGGAAATCTATGTCTGTGACTAGTTGGGGTTGTCAGGGGGTTCATGGTCACGTTCCTCTGATGTCAATTTCCTCTTCCCCCTCTTCTGAAATTCCTGAGTTTTTGTCTGATTTCCAAGATGTATTCGATGAGCCCAAATCCAGTTCCCTTCCACCACATAGGGACTGTGATTGTGCTATTGTCACTTCCCCTGACGAAGCTGCGGAGGCAGCGATACGCGTGGGGTGCGCTCCCACCTTATCCTTCTCCTACCTCAGGGCCATTTTGGGGCTGTTATGTTCCCTGGCTCTATGTGGATTTAACCCTTGTGGTGCTCTGTGCCCTTTGACATTGCTGCATCTCCATATACCAGAATTGACGCAGGACAGGTTGTATCCACAGCTGTTATATAGCATGCTATCACATTCCAATCTCAGGACCATGTATTGCATGGATGTTTCATTTTTTGGTTATTAGCAGTGGATACTGACATATTGTGGTCGAGTCCTTTGCGGCCTGTATAGGCACATTTTTGCAGGAGAGCATATGTGACTAGGTGCATCTAGGGTAGGATATTACTGTTTTCCTATTGTATTATGGGATTGTCATTTATTATGGGATATGATGGGTATAGGGATTTGTACATTTGTTTTTAAATGTTTTTAACATGTTTTTTGAGGTGTTTAATAAAGGTGTTTTGCTTTATAGTACTACCGATTGTCTCTATATTTTGGGTTGTGCATACTATTTTTAGTCTACCCTTTCTCTTTTCGTTTGTCCTGTGATTGTGCTATTGACTTGATTCCAGGTTGTAAGTTCTTTTCTAAGACTTTTCAACCTGTCTGTGCCAGAACATGCCGCCATGTGGAGCTATATTAAGGAGTCTTTGGAGAAGGGGCATATTCGGCCATCTTCTTCACCATTGGGAGCAGGTTTTTTTTTTTGTTGCCAAGAAGGATGGCTCCTTAAGACCCTGTATTGATTATCGCCTCTTGAATAAGATCACAGTCAAATTTCAATACCCTTTGCCTTTGCTTACTGATTTGTTTGCTAGGATTAAGGGGGCTAGTTGGTTTACTAAGATTGACCTTCGAGGGGCATATAATCTTGTTCGTATTAAGCAGGGTGACGAATGGAAAACTGCATTTAATAAGCCCAAAGGCCATTTTGAATACCTTGTGATGCCATTCGGACTCTCTAATGCCCCATCTGTGTTCCAGTCCTTCATGCATGATATCTTTTGGAGTTATCTTGATAAATTCATGATTGTATACTTGGATGATATTTTGATTTTTTCCGATGATTGGGAGTCTCATGTGAAACAGGTTAGGACGGTATTTCAGATCCTTCGTGATAATGCTTTATTTGTGAAGGGGTCTAAGTGCCTCTTTGGAGTACAGAAGGTTTCTTTTTTGGGCTTCATTTTTTCTCCCTCATCTATAGAAATGGATCCGGTTAAGGTTCAGGCCATTCATGATTGGATTCAGCCCACATCTGTGAAGAGCCTTCAGAAATTCTTGGGCTTTGCTAATTTTTATCGTCGTTTCATTGCCAACTTCTCCAGTGTGGTTAAACCTCTGACCGATTTAACGAAGAAAGGCGCTGATGTGACGAATTGGTCCACCGCAGCTGTTTCTGCCTTTCAGGAGCTTAAACGCCGATTTACTTCTGCCCCTGTGTTGCGTCAGCCGGATGTTTCTCTTCCATTTCAGGTTGAGGTTGACGCGTCTGAAATTGGGGCAGGGGCCGTTTTGTCTCAGAGGAATTCTGATGGTTCCTTAATGAAACCGTGTGCCTTCTTTTCTTGGAAGTTTTCGCCTGTGGAACGCAATTATGATGTCGGCAATCGGGAGTTGATGGCTATGAAGTGGGCGTTTGAGGAGTGACGACATTGGCTTGATGGGGCCAAGCACCGTATTGTGGTCCTGACTGATCATAAAAATCTGATTTACCTCGAGTCTGCCAAATGACCGAACCCTAGACAGGCTCGTTGGTCCATGTTTTTCTCCTGTTTTGATTTTGTGGTCTCGTACCTTCCGGGTTCTAAGAATGTTAAGGCTGATGCCCTCTCTAGGAGTTTTTTGCCTGATTCTCCTGGGGTCCTTGAGCCGGTCGGCATTCTGAAGAAAGGGGTGATTCTTTCTGCCATCTCCCCTGATTTACAACGGGTTCTTCAGGAATTTCAGGCTGATAAACCTGACCGCTGTCAAGTGGGGAAACTGTTTGTTCCTGATAGATGGACTAGTAAAGTGATTTCTGAGGTTCATTGTTCTGTGTTGGCTGGCCATCCTGGGATTTTTGGTACTAGAGATTTGTTTGGTAGGTCCTTTTGGTGGCCTTTGTCGCGGGATGTGCCTTCTTTTGTGCAGTCCTGTGGGACTTGTGCGCGGGCCAAGCCTTGTTGTTCCCGTGCTAGTGGGTTGCTTCTGCCTTTGCCGGTCCCTGAGAGGCCTTGGACGCATATTTCTATGGATTTTATTTCAGATCTTCCGGTTTCCCAGAGGATGTCGGTTATCTGGGTGGTTTGTGATCGGTTTTCTAAGATGATTCATTTGGTACCTTTGCCTAAATTGCCTTCCTCTTCTGATTTGGTTCCGTTGTTTTTTCAGCATGTGGTTTGTTTGCATGGCATTCCGGAGAATATTGCGTCCGATAGAGGTTCCCAGTTTGTTTCTAGGTTTTGGCGGGCCTTTTGTGCTAGACTGGGCATTGATTTGTCTTTTTCTTCCGCATTTCATCCTCAGACAAATGGCCAAACCGAGCGAACTAATCAGACGTTGGAGACCTATTTGAGATGCTTTGTCTCTGCTGATCAGGATGATTGGGTGGCTTTTTTGCCATTGGCCGAGTTTGCCCTTAATAATCGGGCTAGTTCTGCTACCTTGGTTTCGCCTTTTTTTGTAATTTTGGTTTTCATCCTCGTTTTTCTTCAGGGCAGGTTGAGCCTTCTGATTGTCCTGGTGTGGATTCTGTGGTTGACAGGCTGCAGCAAATTTGGGCTCATGTGGTGGACAATTTGATGTTGTCTCAGGAGGAGGCTCAGCGTTTTGCTAACAGTCGTCGGTGTGTTGGTTCCCGGCTTCGGGTTGGGGATTTGGTCTGGTTGTCTTCCCGTCATGTTCCTATGAAGGTTTCTTCCCCTAAGTTCAAGCCTCGGTTTATTGGTCCTTATAGGATTTCTGAGATTATCAATCCTGTGTCTTTTCGTTTGGCCCTTCCAGCCTCTTTTTCCCTCCATAATGTTTTCCATAGATCTTTGTTGCGGAAGTATGTGGTGCCCGTTGTTCCCTCTGTTGATCCTCCGGCCCCGGTGTTGATTGATGGGGAGTTGGAGTATGTGGTTGAGAAGATTTTGGATTCTAGTTTTTCGAGGCGGAAGCTTCAGTATCTTGTCAAATGGAAGGGTTATGGCCAGGAGGATAATTCTTGGGTTGTTGCCTCCGATGTTCATGCTGACGATTTGGTTCGTGCCTTTCATTTGGCTCGTCCTGATCGGCCTGGGGGCTCTGGTGAGGGTTCGGTGACCACTCCTCAAGGGGGGGGGTACTGTTGTGAATTCTGCTCTTGGGCTCCCTCCGGTGGTTATGAGTGGTAGTGCTGCTATCTTTGGATCGCAGCATTTGTCAGGTGTGTCCACTTATTGCAATTTGGACTGGGCTATTTTAGTCTTGCTTGATCCTTTAGTCAGTGCCAGTTGTCCATTGTTTTTGGAGGATTCACATCCCTGACTGGTCTCTCCTGTTTGCTGTTCTTTTCATCAAAGATAAGTTCTGACTTTGTTTTTGCTGTCCACATGCTGTGGGTCTTATAGTTCTGTGCATTTTCTTGTTTTGTCTTGTCCAGCTTTGTCTGTGTAAGGATTTTTTGCAGCCAAGCTGTATCTCTGGAGATGTAGATATACCCTCCATGTCTTTAGTCAGATGTGGAGATTTGTATTTTCTGTGGTGGATATTTTCTAGTGTTTTAATACTGACCGCATAGTACTCTGTCCTATTCTTTCTTTTTAGCTAGAAAGGCCTCCTTTGCTAAATCCTGATTTCAGTCTGCGTATGTCATTTCCCTCTGCTCTCACAGTCAATATTTGTGGGGGGCTGTCTATCCTTTGGGGATTTTCTCTGAGGCAAGATAGTTTTCCCGTTTCTATCTTTAGGGGAAGTTAGTCCTTAGGCCGTGTCGAGGTGTCTAGGGAACGTTAGGTACATCCCACGGCTACTTCTAGTTGCGGTGCTAAGTTCAGGGTCTGCAGTCAGTACAGGTACCAACTTCTCCAGGGTACGTCACATGCTGCTTCTAGGCCACCAGATCATAACATGTAGCATACGCCAACAACGTCTCCCTTTTTGTATCCTCAAAAGATGTCTGAGGTCGACTGCTACTCTGAGACTTCTGGGTCCATGTTCAACCGGGAAAAATGTGAGTTAATCTGGCTGGGAGGGGTGAAAATCCGAGTTTTGATCTCCCTGACACCCTTCCAGGGCCCCAGGCCTCAGCTAAAATTCTAGGCATCAATTTTGGCTCTGGGGACTACCCCCAGCAAAACTGGGAGGGCAGACTTAAGATCGCCAACCAGAAGGTGGACCAATGAAAGGGTTGGATCTTGACCCTAAGGAAAAGGGTGATGGTGCCAAGGGTTTTTGTTTCTATTGTTAATATACCTGGACAGTGTCTGCATGTTGCCAGAAACTCTTTGGACATGGGTCTACAGCCTGTTCTTCCAACTGTTATGGGGGAACAGGCTTAACCTAATCAAGAGGGAGGTTACGTACCGCACGATACTAGGAGGGTTGTTGTGAATTCTGCTTTTGGGCTCCCTCCGGTGGTTGTAGGTGGTAATGCAGTTGTCCCAGGGCTGCAGTCATGGTCAGGTGTTTCTGCTGATTGCAATTCTGACTGGGGTATTTAGGTTTGCAGAATTCATTAGTCCTTTCCAGTTGTCAATGGTTCTTGGGAGGTGTTGGACCTATGTCTGGTTTCTCCTGCTTAGCTGCCAATTCAGCAAAGATAAGTGTCTGTTTTTTTTTTCTATGGCACACATGCTGTGTGCTGGATTTTTGATTGTATTGCTGCTCTGTGTGTAGGATTCTCTGGAGTTGCAGATATACGTCCCATGTCTTTATTTAGATGGAGGAATTTTTTGTATAATCTGCTGTGGATATTTTTGGAAGGGTTTTAATAGTGACCGCACAGAACTCTGTCCTATCCTTTCCTATTTTAGCTAGAGTGGCCTCTTTTGCTAAATCCTGTTTTCTGCCTACGTGTGTCTTTCCTCTCCTACTCACAGTCAATATTCGTGGGGGGCTGCCTATCCTTTGGGGTTCTGCTCTGAGGCAAGATAGTATTCCTATTTCCATCTATAGGGGTATTTAGTTCTCCGGCTGTGACGAGGTGTCTAGGGTTTGTTAGGCACACCCCACGGCTACTTCTCGTTGCGGTGTCAGATCAGGATTTGCGGTCAGTACAGTTACCACCTACTCCAGTGAAAGTTATTCATGCGGCTCCAAGGTCACCGGATCATAACAGAGGGTTGGGTATGGTCAACCCGGTGGTGTGTCTAGTAAACACCTTTCTTACAGCAATCCGACAACCTCTGGTTAGGGAGGGCTCCTCCATGGGTATTCTCCTGCAGGAGAAGGTTTCGGCCTTTCTTCCAGTAATGGGAGACAGGAGGGCAGGTGGAGGACCTTCGCACACCATATGGGCATCTTCTGGCTTATGGTACCCCGGTTCTGAAAGTGATCCGCCGGTGGGGTCTGGGGATGTGGGAGATCAGGACCATGTCAAGGAAATCCCTTGACAGTAGGTTTCTGCTGACCCATTTCCAGAAGCCTCTGGTGCTCAAAGATTGCCCAGGCTGGAATCTGGAGGTGAGGCTTGGGTTGTTAAATTCTTCTCGGAACCCCTTGAAGTTTTGGGACTTGTCTTGGTTTGGTACAGGAACTCTGTTGACTGGGATTGGTCCCTGCGAGGAATGTGGCAACATGCTGGAAAGGAAGGAGCACTTCCTCCTTCGGTGTCCCTTTAATACAGGCAGGGGCGGATTATCAGAGGGTCAATATGGGTGGTAGCCCAGGGCCCAGTGGTGTGGGGGGGCCCTGGGCTACCGCACAGATTGACCCTCTGCTTATCCGCCCAAGTGTGACTGCCCGCCGGCATTTATGTGCCTCCGAACCCAGTGGGCAGAGAGAGGGTGCCCGCATCGGGCCCCTTCTCATCTGCTCACGGGCCCCTTCCGGCGCTGCGGCGGTTTCCTATTGATGTGCGGGCGCGCGCCCGCACGTCAATAGTTAACAACAGCCGCCAGCCAATTGGAGGCTGGCAGCTGAAGTCGGCCACAGCGCACACGTCGCCGGCATCTGACGTCATTGTCAGTCGCCGGCGAGTGTGTGCTGCTGGAGGGAGCTCGCCGCTGGAGCGCACAGGTCAGGTGAGGAGACTCTGTTTTTTTGTTTTGTTTTTTTGATAACGGTGGACACACTGGGGGCAATGCTGGAGGACACACTGGGGCAGATGATTGCTGGAGACACTGGGGCAGATTGATGGACACACTGTGACAGATTGATGGACACACTGGGGCAATGCTGGAGGACACACTGGGGCAGATTGCTGGAGACACTGGGGCAGATTGCTGGAGACACAGGGGCAATGCTGGAGACACTGGGGCAGATTGCTGGACACACTGGGGGCAATGCTGGAGGACACACTGGGGCAGATGATTGCTGGAGACACTGGGGCAATGCTGGAGACATTGGGGCAATGCTGGAGAAACTGGGGCAATGCTGGAGACACTGGGGCAGATTGCTGGAGACACTGGGGCAAATTGCTGGAGACACTGGGGCAATGCTGGAGACATTGGGTAATGCTGGAGACACTGGGGCAGATTGTTGGAGACACTGGGGCAATGCTGGAGGACACTGGGGCAGATTGCTGGAGACACTGGGGGCAATGCTGGAGGACACACTGGGGCAGATGATTGCTGGAGACACTGGGGCAATGTTGGATACAGTGGGGCAATGCTGGATACACTGGGGCAATGCTGGAGACACTGGGGCAGATTGCTGGAGACACTGGGGAAATGCTGGAGACACTGGGCAGATTGCTGGAGACACTGGGGCAATGCTGGAGACATTGGGGCAATGCTGGAGACACTGGGGCAATGCTGGAGACACTGGGACAATGCTGGAGACACTGGGACAGATTGCTGGACACACTGTGGGCAATGCTGGACAATTGGACATACTGGGCCAGATTGCTGGACACACTGGGGGCAATGCTGGACATACTGGGGCAGATTGCTGGACACACTGGTGGTAATATGCTGTACACACTGGGGCAGATTGCTGGACACACTGTCTGGGGGCAATGCTGGACACACTGGGGCAGATTGCTGGACACACTGGGGGCAATGCTGGACACACTGGGGCAGATTGCTGGACACACTTGGGGCAATATGCTGGACATACTGGGGCAGATTGCTGGACACACTGGGGGTAATATGCTGGACACACTGGGCAGATTGCTGGACACACTAGGGGAGATTGTTGGATACACTGTCTGGGGGCAATGCTGGACACACTGGGGCAGACTGCTGAACACACTGGGAGCAATATGCTGGAGACACTGTCTGGGGGCAATGCAGGACACACTGGGGCAGATTGCTGGACACTGGGGCAATATGCTGGACATACTGGGGCAGATTGCTGGATACACTGGGGGTAATATGCTGGACACACTGGGGGTAATATGCTGGAAACACTGGGGCAGATTGCTGGACACACTGGGGGCAGGACTGGAGGCATGGGCAGAATGTAGACACGGGGCATGATTGGAGACACGGGGCAGAATGAAAGACATGGGGCAGGATTGGATCATGGGGCAGGATGGATACGATGGAGACAGATGGGGCAGGATGTGGAGATCATATGGGGTAGAATGGATACTCATGAGGGCAGGATGCGAGAACATATGGCTGGAGCCAGGAATGAGACACACGGGGCCAGGGTGGCGAATATTATTACCATAGGGGCTAATTAAGGAATATTATTACTGCAGTGATGTATTTATTTTATTTTTTGAGTATACTGTTTTAAATGGGGTGGCGGTCCTGTTACTGTGCAGAGCAGTAGCGTAGTTACCGGGGGGGGGCAGAGGGGGCCATCGCCCTGGGCCCAGCGCTCTGAGGGGGTCCATCCGGAGCTACGTTACTGTAACTGCATCGGCGCGCGCAGTGCGCCGATGCAGTTGCATTCTGCAACAGGGCAGGGAGAATCGATCTCCCTGCTCTGCCGCTATAGGGCCCCTGAGCAGGCGGGGGGCCAGGTGCCAGCAGTGTGCCCCCCGCCGGTTATCACATTGTGAGCTGTATCGGCATCTAGCCGATACAGCTCACCGCATTGATGAGGGAAGGAGTGCTGCGCTCCTTCTCCCAACATCCCCCACACTGACAGCGGGCGCGATGACGTCACCGCCCTGCGCCCGCTGTCAGTGGATGAGCGGGAGCAGGGAGCGCCGCTGGAACAAGGAGGAAGAGAGGTGAGTATTTGTTTATTTATAGGATCTGCCTATGGGGGAGTGCTGCCTTATATAAATGATCTGCCTATTTGGGGGGGAGTGCTGCCTTATTTGCAGGATCTGCCTATTGAGGGGTGCTGCCTTATATACAAGATCTGCCTATTGGGGGGGGTGCTGCCTTATATACATGATCTGCCTATTGGGGGGGTGCTGCCTTATTTGCAGGATCTGCCTATTGGGGGGGTGCTGCCTTATTTGCAGGATCTGCCTATTGGGGGGGGGTGCAGCCTTACATACAGGATCTGCCTATTGGGGAGGGTGCTGCCTTATATACAGTATCTGCCTCTGGGGGATGCTGCCTTATATACAGGATCTGCCTATGGGGGTGCTGCTTAATACTACAGGGTCTGCCTATGGGGGTGCTGTCTTATACTACAGGGTCTGCCTATGCGGTACTGTCTTATACTACAGGGTCTGCCGATAGGGGTGCTGCCTTGTACTATATTGAGGACTATCTGGCACATTATACTATATGGAGGGTATCTATGGGGCCATCACACAGTGAAGGGGCATCATACAGTGTGGGGATTACAGTGAGGGGGCCATCATATAGTGTTGGAGCCATCAAACAGTTTGGAGGCTAATAAGGGGTCAGTATACTGTGTGGGTGGTACTATACAGTTAGGGGGCATTATACTTTGTATAGGGGAGCTGTACAGGGGGGAGACTGAGGACATTATTATTAAATGTAAAGTAGGCACTTATTGTTATAGGGGAACTCAGGTTACTGTGACTATCAAAGGGGCACACAGGGCAATATTACTTTCTAGGGGGCAAAATGTGGGCACTAATTTCTAGGGCACTTGCACCCGGCATTACTTTAGAGGGTACAGAGAACCACACAGCAGGTGCAGTAATAGGGACACATACGGCAGCAGCGGCTCAGTATTGGGGTATCAGGTGCAGTAATGGGGACACATACGGCAGCAGCGGCTCAGTATTGGGGTAACAGGTGCAGTAATAGGGACACATACGGCAGCAGCTCAGTATTGGGGTATCAGGTGTAGTAATAGGGACACATACGGCAGCAGCAGCTCAGTATTGGGGTATCAGGGGCGGTAATAGGGACACATACGGCAGCAGCGGCTCAGTATTGGGGTATCAGGTGTGGTAATAGGGACACATACGGCAGCAGCGGCTCAGTATTGGGGTATCAGGGGCAGTAATAGGGACACATACGGCAGCAGCGGCTCAGTTTTGGGGTATCAGGTGTAGTAATAGGGACACATACGGCAGCAGCGGCTCAGTATTGGGGTATCAGGGGCAGTAATAGGGACACATGGCAGCAGCAGCTCAGTATTGGGGTATCAGGGGCAGTAATAGGGACACATACGGCAGCAGCGGCTCAGTATTGGGGTATCAGGGGCAGTAATAGAGACACATACAGCAGCAGCTCAGTATTGGGGTATCAGGTGTAGTAATAGGGACACATGCGGCAGCAGCGGCTCAGTAGTGGGGTATCAGGGGCAGTAATAGGGACACATACGGCAGCAGCTCAGTATTGGGGTATCAGGTGTAGTAATAGGGACACATGTGGCAGCAGCGGCTCAGTATTGGGGTATCAGGGGCAGTAATAGGGACACATACGGCAGCAGCAGCTCAGTATTGGGGTATCAGGGGCAGTAATAGGGACACATACGGCAGCAGCTCAGTATTGGGGTATCAGGTGTAGTAATAGGGACACATGTGGCAGCAGCGGCTCAGTATTGGGGTATCAGGGGCAGTAATAGGGACACATACGGCAGCAGCGGCTCAGTATTGGGGTATCAGGGTCAGTAATAGAGACACATACAGCAGCAGCGGCTCAGTATTGGGGTATCAGGTGTAGTAATAGGGACACATGCGGCAGCAGCGGCTCAGTATTGGGGTATCAGAGGCAGTAATAGGGACACATACGGCAGCAGCGGCTCAGTATTGAGATATCAGCAGGATGACGAGTTTGTGCAGGTTGGGAATAGATGGTGATGGGACTGGAATATTAGAAGTGAAATGTGTCTTTGTTGTAATCTCTGCAGATGAGTCTTGGCTGGAAGAAGTTGTCATGTCGGTCTGGGCCAGATGGAAAAGACATGAAAAGTGAACGATTCCATCATAAAGGACATCAGCGGTAAGACATTATCTGTAACTGTGCTGTGATCTCTTACATGTTCTGTAGGACTGGTATCTACTACTGACCATATGGCGGTAATTTCCATGTTGGTCTTTATATAGAGATCATCTTCAATAATAGCAGATCTGCTGAAGTTCTCCTCCACTATTAGGGTGCGTCACCCAGTTATAATCAAGGTTACCTGGTTAGGGGCCCACTCAGAAGCTTCGCCCCCCCTGAACCAAAACCCTAGCTACGCCTCTGGTGCAGAGTGACACTATATCGCCTTTTTTTCTTCATGTGGTGTAATGTAGAAGTTGTGAAAAATTAAGTAATGTGTTCTGCAAGCGGAGCTCGAGATAACTGTTATTTCCTGCAGAAACGAGTCCTGGCTGGAAGAAATGATGGCGGTCTGTGCTGGATGAAAGATAAAGGACTTCACCTAGAGACGTCACTGGTGAGTCAGTGTTGCCTATACACTGACACTATACACTGTATACTATATACAGAGGTCCTGTGTACAATGTCACCAGTGATCACTGTATTACCTATACATTATATACAGAGCTCCTGTGTATAATACCACCAGTGATCTCTGTATTACCTCTACACAGACACTGCATACTAAGTACAGATCTCCTGTGAATACTGGCACTTATGGTGATAGTATTGTGTTTTTTTTTTCTTATTACTGATCAGTATTGTAGTATTCAGTCACTATGTGGTGGTAATATGTGGTCTGGAAATGGTGTTGTGGTATTTGACCCTTGTATGTGCTATTTGGTCACCAAGTGGTGGTAATATGTGGTCTTGACATGGTGCAGTGGTATTTGTTCCTTGTATGTGATATTATTCGATCACTGTGGTTGTAATTTGTGGTCTGGTCATGGTGCGGTGGTATTTGTTCCTTGTATGTGATATTATTGGTCAAAATATACCTAAATTGTATTGCAGATTTTAACAAATATTTAATAGGTTACAGTAGAGTAGGGCCCGGCCATTTTTCTGGAATAATCTGGTTCGGGTATATCATGACCCCCGTCACACGACCCCCGTCACATGACCGGGGGGCCCACAGTGTCTGAACAGCCCGGGGCCCTGGCTACCCTTAATCCACCCCTGAATACAGGGGTCTACAACAGGGTGGGCGCTTCTGTACTCTGGCCTAGGCAGGCGTGCCTTTCCTATGCGGAGTAAACCTATGGGGCATTCACGTCCCTGGGTGGCCAAGATCGGGGCACTTTATTCCTCATTAGTTTAGTGGTCTGGTTTTACACATGGAATGCAGGATGTCTAGTGTCAACGCAGCATAAAACCCTCTCCTGGGAAGAGGTGATTAGTAACATCTTGGGTGACCTGGGTAAAATGCGTTCTTTTGAGTTTATGAGGCTGGGTGCGAGGAGGGCCTCCCGACTTTGCAGGGGTTTCTCCTTTAACATACCATAGGGACAGCTAGTTTGGTAGGAGTGAATGGTAGGGTAAGATAAGCAGTGTGGGTAGGGCCAGATAGATGTATAGATGTGTAGGGATAATCTAGGGTTAGGTAAATAGGTAGTTTTGGTAAGGTATGTAGAGAAAGGATAGTAAGGGGCAGGTAGGGATAGATAGGGTCAGCTTTTATAAGGAATGAGGGACAGCTTCTTAGTTAGAAAGGGACAGAGTGCTTGGTGAGAGCTAGTCAGGGTTGGAGCCTCTTAATCTCCAGCTACCTGGTGATGGGCTCTTGTGTTGCACAAGGTTTTTGTTTTTTGGAAAAGTATATATAGATATAGGGCTTGCAGGCGCCATTCTTGGGTCTGGTGTTTTGCCAAAATGAGTTTTTGCAATATGCTAATATATCTTGCTGTGTTGCTTCTTCTATAGCGTTTGGTTGGGAGGGTATAGATTAGGTGGGGAGGTGTTATGACCTGGTGGTTAGGAGCACCCGGCACGACCTGATAGTTAAACCCACACAGGACAAGCTCTGGAATGTGGGAGCTCGGCTGACCGCAGGCCCTAATCCTATCACAACAACTAGAAATAGCCGTGGAGCGTTCCTGACTCTCCCTAGACGCCTCTTCACAGCCTAAGAGCTAGCTAGCCCTAGAGATAGAAAATAAAGCCTACCTTGCCTCAGAGAAATTTCCCAAAGGAAAAGGCAGCCCCCCACATATATTGACTGTGAGTAAAGATGAAAGTCACAAACGCAGAAATGAAACAGGTTTCAGCAAAGGGAGGCCAGACTTACTAAACAGACAGAGGATAGGAAAGGTATCTTTGCGGTCAGCACAAAAAACTACAAAAGACCACGCAGAGTGTGCAAAAAAACCTCCGCACCGACTAACGGTGCGGAGATGCCACTCTGCATCCCAGAGCTTCCAGCTAGCAAGACAAAATCATGATAACCAGCTGGACAAGGAAACAATGAACAAATAATAACTATCAGGAACTTAGCTTCTGCTGGAGAAGACAGATCACCAGAAAGATCCAAGAGCGAACTGAACCAATGCAGGAACATTGACAGCTGGAATGGAGTAACGATCTGAGTGGAGTTAAATAGAGCAGCCAACCAAAGGATAAACCACGTCACCTGTGTAAGGAACCTCAGAAGCAGCAGCTTCACTCACAGCCACCAGAGGGAGTCCATAGACAGAACTCGCCGAAGTACCATTCACGACCACAGGAGGGAGTTCGACAACAGAATTCACAACAGGGAGGGTGATGAAAGGGCTTTTTGGGACATACTTGGGGATGCTTGTTGAACTTAGAAGCTCCAATGCACAAGAGGCCATGATGGACAATGGATACTGCGGACATTCCATGGACCTTTCTGGTGTGGCAGTGTTGGGGTAAGATAGGGTAGGGTTTTATGTGAATTAGGCTATGATGGACAGTGTTTCTGCTGACATTCCATGGACCTTTCTTGTGTTTCAGTGTTGGGCTTACATAGGTTAAGTTTTTGTGTGTTTAATAAAAAAATATATCTATATTTTTCCATATATAATTATATATACAGTGGGTACAGAAAGTATTCAGACCCCTTTAATTTTTTCACTCTTTGTTTCATTGCAGCCATTTGGTAAATTTGAAAAAGTTCATTTTTTTTCTCATTAATGTACACTCTGCACCTCATCATAACTGAAAAAAAAAACAGAAATGTAGAAATTTTTGCAAATGTATTAAAAAAGAAAAACTGAAAAGCAGGTCTTGTGGGGTGTTCCCTGTATACGGCAGGTCTTGTGGGGTATTGGGTTATGATCTGGTGGCCTAGGAGCAGCATGAGATGGACTCTGGAGAAGGTGGTCCCTGTACTGACCGCAAACCCTGAACCTAGCAGCGCAACTAGAAGTAGCCGTGGGGGGTACCTAACACTCCCTAGACCCCTCGGCACAGACTAAGATCTAACTACCCCTAAAGACAGAAACAGGAAACCTATCTTGCCTCAGATAAAATCCCCAAAGGATAGATAGCCCCCCACAAATATTGACTGTGAGAGGAGAGGGAAATAACATACGCAGATATGAAATCAGATTTTAGCATAGGAGGCCATACTAGCTAAAAAGAAAGGATAGAACAGAGTACTATGCGGTCAGTATAAAAACACTAGAAAATATCCACCACAGAAAATACGAATCACCACATCTGACTAAAGACATGGGAGGTATATCTGCAACTCCAGAGAAATAGCTAGGCTGCAAAAAAATCCTTCACAGACTAAGCTGGACAAGACAAAACAAGAAATTGCACAGACTAAGGTCCACAGCAGGTGGACAGCAAAAACAAAGCCAGGACTTATCTTTGTAGAAAAGCACAGCAAACTGGAGAGACCAGCAGGGAAGTGAATCCTTCAAAAACAATGGACAACTGGCACTGACTAAAGGATCCTGCAAAGCTATATACCCCAGTCAGTTTTGCAATTAGTAGATACACCTGTCCACTCCTGCAGTCCAGGCACAACTGCATTACCCTCTACAACCACCGGAGGGAGCCCAAAAGCTGAATTCACAACAGTATTCCCTGTATACGGCAGCTCTTGTTGGGTGTTCCCGGTGTACAGTGGGTCTTGTGGGGTGTTTCCAGCATACGGAGAGTCCTGTGGTTGCTCCCTGTATATGGCAGATCTTCACCATGCTGTGATTTTAATTACATCCTAACACAGTTGGTTCTGAGCTTCCTATATAAGCAGGCGTTACCACGTTATTAGCCATAGGTAAGTGTTCACACTAGGCAGTCAGCTCAGGTACCCATCCGTTCTGAGACTACCTTGACGATTGGTGGATGGGCTCACAACTTTTGGCCAAATCTTGTGCTAAGAATCTCATGTGTTTTTTCATATATTTCACAAGCCATTATGCTATTCCCATTTCATGTATCGCACATTTCCTTGATCTAGCACAGATTAATTTTGAGCTTCAAGAGGTAGTCACCAGGAATGGTTTTCACTTCACAAGTGTGCCCTGTCAGGTTTAATAAGTGGGATTTCTTGCCTTCATAAATGGGGTTGGGACCATCAGTTGTGTTGTGCAGAAGTCTGGTGGATACACCGCTGATAGTCCTACTGAATAGACTGTTAGAATTTGTATTATGGCAATTAAAAAGCAGGTAAGTAAAGAAAAACGAGTGGCCATCATTACTTGAAGGTCAGTCAGTCCGAACAATTTGGCAAACTTTGAAAGTGTCCCCAAGTGCAGTGGCAAAAACCATCAAGCGCTACAAAGAAACTGGCTCACATGAGGACCGCCCCAGGAAAGGAAGACCAAGAGTCACCTCTGCTTCTGAGGATAAGTTATCCAAGTCACCAGCCTCAGAAATCGCAGGTTAACAGCAGCTCAGATTAGAGACCAGGTCAATGCCACACAGAGTTCTAGCAGCAGACACATCTCTACAACAACTGTTAAGAGGAGACTTTGTGCAGCAGGCCTTCATGGTAAAATAGCTGCTAGGAAACCACTGCTAAGGACAGGCAACAAGCAGAAGAGACTTGTTTGGGCTAAAGAACACAAGGAATGGACATTAGACGAGTGGAAATCTGTGCTTTGGTCTGATGAGTCCAAATTTGAGATCTTTGGTTCCAACCACCGTGTCTTGTGCGATGCAGAAAAGATGAACGGATGGACTCTACATGCCTGGTTCCCACCGTGAAGCATGGAGGAGAAGGTGTGATGGTGTGGGGGTGCTTTGCTGGTGACACTGTTGGGGATTTATTCAAAATTGAAGTCATACTGAACCAGCATGGCTACCACAGCTTGCAGTGGCATGCTATTCCATCCGGTTTGCGTTCAGTTGGATCATCATTTATTTTTCAACAGGACAATAATAATAATAATAATCTTTATTTTTATATAGCGCTAACATATTCCGCAGCGCTTTACAGTTTTGCACACATTATCATCGCTGTCCCCGATGGGGCTCACAATCTAGAATCCCTATCAGTAAGTCTTTGGAATGTGGGAGGAAATCGGAGTGCCTGGAGGAAACCCACGCAAACACGGAGAGAACATACAAACTCTTTGCAGATGTTGTCCTGGGTGGGATTAGAACCCAGGACCCCAGCGCTGCAAGGCTGCAGTGCTAACCACCACCACTGTGCTGCCCTGACAATGACCCCAAACACACCTCCAGGCTGTGTAAGGGCTATTTGACCAAGAAGGAGAGTGATAGGGTGCTACGCTAGATGACCTGGCCTCCACAGTCACCAGACCTGAACCCAATCGAGATGGTTTAGGGTGAGCTGGACCGCAGAGTAAAGGCAAAAGGGCCAACAAGTGCTAAGCATCTCTGGGAACTCCTTCAAGATTGTTGGAAGACCATTTTCGGTGACTACCTCTTGAAGCTCATCAAGAGAATGTCAAGAGTGTGCAAAGCAGTCATGAAAGCAAAAGGTGGCTACTTTGAAGAACCTAGAATATAAGACATCATTTCAGTTGTTTCACACTTTTTTGTTAAGTATATGATTCCACATGTGTTAATTCATAGTTTTGATGCCTCCAGTGTGAATTTACAATTTTCATAGTCATGAAAATAAAGAAAAATCTTTAAATGAGAAGGTGTGTCCAAACTTTTGGTCTGTACTGTCTCTATAGATATATCTATAGATATATCCATAGATATCCATCTATAGATATATAGATATATTTATAGATATATCCATAGATATATAATAGCAAGGCCGATGTTGATTAATGAATATGTTTAATTTAAAAAAAAAAGCGGAAAAAAATTGCCTGGGCTCCCGTGAAATTTTCTGTGCCAGAGGGGGAAAGCCGACAGCTGAGGGCCAATATTTGTATCCTGTGACGGGGGTAATACCCATGGCCCCTTCCCAGGCTATGAATATCAGCCCGCAGCTGTCTACGTAGCCTTTACTGGCTATTAAAATAGGGGGATCCCCCAAAAAATGACGTGGGTTCCCCCTATATTTTATAGCCAGAAAGGCTATGCAAACAGTTGTGGGCTGATATTCATAGCCTAGAGAGGGGCCATGGATATTTGCCATGGATATTTGCCCCCTGGCTACAAATACCAGTCCCCAGCAGCCCAAGAAATGGTTCATCTGTAAGATGCACCAATTCCGGCATTTAGCCCATCTCTTCCCACACCCCTGTAGCGGTGGGATATGGGGTAATAAGGGGGTAATGTCACCTTGCTAATGTAAGGTGAGATTAAGCCCGGTAATAATGGAAAGGTGTGAATAAGACGCCTATCCATTACTAATCCTATAGTAGTGAAAGGGTTAAAAAAAAGACACAGCCAGAAAAAAGTATTTTAATATTCTTAATTTCACCATACTTACCATACTCGATCCTCTGCAATAAATTAAAAATAATAAACTAACGGTATACTACCTTTCCGCCGTAGTCAAATTAATAACGAGTGTCCCACAACGATCTCCCCTATAGAACAGTGACATCGGGTGATGTCACTGCTCTATAGGGCCTCCAGTGACACACTGACAGGAGACAATGGCTCCTGCAGTGCATCAATGAAGAGGTTACCTGAGTTCATTGGTCTCACTTTATGGCAAAGCTGCGTGGGAATTTTCCCACACAGCAGTGCCACAAGTGAGAGTAGGAACTATTTCTCACAGCAGCGGAGGAATACAGTGCGGAAGGATACCTTCTGTCATTGTATCCCGGAGCCCCTGGAGAGCGGTCGCATCAGCAGCTCTCCATGGGAGATTGTCGTGGGACACTCATATTAATTGGATAACTGCGGATCAGGGAGTATATTGTTTGTTTATTATTTTAATATTTTTTACAGGTGAGCAATGGCTTTGGGGATCAAGGTGATGTGAGTATGTACTCTATGTTGTATGTACTGTATGTGTTGTGTATATGTACTGTATGTCTATATGTATGTGTTGTATTTACTGTATGTAATATGTTGTATGTACTATTGTATGTTGTATGTACTGTATGTCATATGTTGTATGTACTGTTGTATGTTCTGTATGTCATATGTTCTATGTTTTATGTACTGTATGTTGTATGTAGTATGTTCTGAATGTAATATGTTGTATGTACTGTATGTTGTATGTAGTATGTTCTGTATGTCATATGATGTATGCACTGTTGTATACAAGACTGGGGAGTTCCACCACTCCTCTTGGGCTATCTGCACAAAAGCTGTTCTACCCTGTATGCACACATGGATTTTTTCCTCTCTGAACCCTGTTCACACAGGTTATATACAGATGATCAGGTTTTTAAATACATCAGATAGGGATTGCATACATTAGTTAGGACTGCTCTGATAAGGGTATACCGTGAAGATTGGTAGAGCAGCTTAGTATACATTTTTTGCAAAAAACGTATCAACCAAATACCCTGTTTTTTACATCTTTTACTAGCACTTGCGGATTACTGCAACATTTTTTCAAACTGAGTGTTTTTGGTTTTACTATTCTCTTTTGTGTCTTCAGGTTTCTTGGTGGTGTGTGAACATGATCATACAGACTTGTTCACTGTGCAAGTAGCCCATGTGTTCCTGTTTCCATAATTGTTCTCTTGTGTCTACAAGACTGGGGAGTTCCACCACTCCTCTTGGGCTATCTGCACAAAAGCTGTTCTACCCTGTATGCACACATGGATTTTTTCCTCTCTGAACCCTGTTCACACAGGTTATATACAGATGATCAGGTTTTTAAATACATCAGATAGGGATTGCATACATTAGTTAGGACTGCTCTGATAAGGGTATACCGTGAAGATTGGTAGAGCAGCTTAGTATACATTTTTTGCAAAAAACGTATCAACCAAATACCCTGTTTTTTACATCTTTTACTAGCACTTGCGGATTACTGCAACATTTTTTCAAACTGAGTGTTTTTGGTTTTACTATTCTCTTTTGTGTCTTCAGGTTTCTTGGTGGTGTGTGAACATGATCATACAGACTTGTTCACTGTGCAAGTAGCCCATGTGTTCCTGTTTCCATAATTGTTCTCTTGTGTCTACAAGACTGGGGAGTTCCACCACTCCTCTTGGGCTATCTGCACAAAAGCTGTTCTACCCTGTATGCACACATGGATTTTTTCCTCTCTGAACCCTGTTCACACAGGTTATATACAGATGATCAGGTTTTTAAATACATCAGATAGGGATTGCATACATTAGTTAGGACTGCTCTGATAAGGGTATACCGTGAAGATTGGTAGAGCAGCTTAGTATACATTTTTTGCAAAAAACGTATCAACCAAATACCCTGTTTTTTACATCTTTTACTAGCACTTGCGGATTACTGCAACATTTTTTCAAACTGAGTGTTTTTGGTTTTACTATTCTCTTTTGTGTCTTCAGGTTTCTTGGTGGTGTGTGAACATGATCATACAGACTTGTTCACTGTGCAAGTAGCCCATGTGTTCCTGTTTCCATAATTGTTCTCTTGTGTCTACAAGACTGGGGAGTTCCACCACTCCTCTTGGGCTATCTGCACAAAAGCTGTTCTACCCTGTATGCACACATGGATTTTTTCCTCTCTGAACCCTGTTCACACAGGTTATATACAGATGATCAGGTTTTTAAATACATCAGATAGGGATTGCATACATTAGTTAGGACTGCTCTGATAAGGGTATACCGTGAAGATTGGTAGAGCAGCTTAGTATACATTTTTTGCAAAAAACGTATCAACCAAATACCCTGTTTTTTACATCTTTTACTAGCACTTGCGGATTACTGCAACATTTTTTCAAACTGAGTGTTTTTGGTTTTACTATTCTCTTTTGTGTCTTCAGGTTTCTTGGTGGTGTGTGAACATGATCATACAGACTTGTTCACTGTGCAAGTAGCCCATGTGTTCCTGTTTCCACTGTTGTATGTACTGTTGTATGTTCTATGTTATATGTTCTGTTGTATGTTGTGTGTACTGTTGTATGTTCTGTATGTCATATGTTGTATGTACTGTTGTACTGTATGTTATGTTATGTTGTATGTACTGTATGTTCTGTCTGTACTGTATATTGTATGTTATATGTTGTATGCACTTGTTATATGTTGTATGTACTGTATGTTGTATGTACTGTATGTTGTATGCTGTATGTACTGTATATGTGTGTATGTGTTTTTGTTTTTACATTCAACACATTAGCCGGATGATGGGACTACTACTGTCCCATCATTGGCTAATGTTTTAATCACTGTCACTGTGGCAGGCATAGCTGGATGGGACTTGTAGTCCCATCGGACAATGGCTGCGCACACACACACACTGGGACAGTACCGCACTCACCCGGACAGCGCAGCACACACCAGGACAGCGCTGTACACACCAGGACAGCCCACAGACCCCCGGACAGCCCACAGATGCCCCGGCAGACCCACGGACAGCCCGCAGACCCGCCCGCACACACATACTCACACACAGTCACTGCCCATACTCCGCCCACATACTTCCCTCCTCCTGATCTGCAGCGTTTCCCCCGCAGCTAAAACGCAGATCTTTTTTACATCTGCGGTTTTGCTGCGGATGTGCCCGACTCAATGCAAGTCTATGGGTGCAGATCCGCACAAAGAATTGACATGCTGTGGAAAAAACAACGCTGCGTTCCCGCACGTTTTTTTCCACTGCATGTGCACAGCGGATTTGGTTTTCCATAGGTTAACATGCTACTGTTAAACGCATGGAAAACTGCTGCAGATCCGCAGCGTAAAAAATGCTGCGGATCAGCGGGAAAATCTGCAACGTGTGCACATAGCCTAACTGTATCGGCATGCATGGTTGCTCAGTGGTTAGCATTGCAGCGCTAGAGTCCTAGGCTCAAATCCCACCAAAGACAACATCTGCAAGGCGTTTGTATGTTCTCCCCGTGTTTCATGGGTTTCCTCCCACACTCCAAAGACATACTGATAGGGAATTTAGATTGTGAGCCCCATCGTGGACAGTGATGATAATGTGTGCAAAAGCGCTGTGGAATATGTTGGCGCTATATAAAAATTAAGAATATTATTATAGCCCGACAGTACAGTTAAACTCTGTGGCAGAGCAGGGAGATACGATGTCCCTGCACTACCACTTTCAACAACGGCAGAATGATGCAATGGCCGAGGGACGGGCACATGCACAGGAAGGTCAAAACACCTCGGCCAATGCATGATCCTGCCATCGCTCAGTGGTAGTGCAGGGATGTCAACACGTTGGTATCCTGGATTAGGTGAATATATGATGTTTTTTTTTTACTTAAATCTTTTGGTGTGATACTGCGGGCATCAAAGAATATGGCGGACCCTCATACAGTTGGGTAGGGGGCTCTCATACGTTTTAGGGGCTACTGTTGGGGCACTTCAAAGTGTGGAGGCCATTATACAGCATGGGAGCTAATGTGGGTGCCCTCATACAGAATGGGAGCCAATGTGGGGGCTAATATAGAGTTTGGGGACAAATGTGGGGCCATCATATAGTGTTGGGCCCTCATACAGTATGGGAGATAATGCAGAGACCAATATTCAGTTTGGAGACTAATGTGGGGGCATCATATAGTGGGGGCCCTTAAAGTGCGGCCTACTTTGAGGACCATCATAAAATGTTGGATACTACAGAGGGGACCATCATACAGCGTGGGGGTTATTATACAGTTTAGTGTTCATTATACAGTGTGAGTATACTTTGGAGGCATTGTACTATGTATAGGGGAGCTGTGGACCCATCATACTAAGTATAGGGAGCTGTGGACCTATTATACTGTGTACAGGGGAGCTGCGAGCCAATCATATTGTGTATAGAGGAGCTGTGGGCCCATTATTCTGTGTTTAATGAGCTATGGGGGCATTATACTGCATATAGTGACGCAGTGGGGGCATTATACTGCATATAGGGAAGCTGTAGGAGCATTATACTGTGTATGGGGGAGCTGTGGGGGTATTATAAAGAAGAGCTGTGGGCCCATCATATGACAATCAAAGTACATAGGGCATTATTAAATGCTAGGGGCAAAATGAGTACACTGTTTACTAGGACAATTTAACAGGGCATTAATATTTTCTAGAGGGCAATTTTACTATCTAGAGGGCATTATTACTATGTAAGAGGCACAGAGGTGGGCATTATAATATGGGGCAGTAATATGGCCACTGTTATTGTACCACACAGCAGGTGCAGTAATATGGACACATACGGCAGCATCGGCTCTGTATTGGGGTATCAGGGGCAGTAATAGGGGCACATATGGCAGCATAGGCTCAGTATTGGGGCGTCAGGTGCAGTAAGAGGGGCACATACGGAAGCAGCGGCTCAGTATTGGGGTATCAGGTGCAGTAATAGGTTCACATACGGCAGCAGCGGCTCAGTATTGGGGTATCAGGTGCAGTAATAGGGACACATACGGCAGCAGCGGCTCAGTATTGGGGTATCAGGGGCAGTAATAGGGACACTTACCCCAATACTGAGCTGCTGCTCCCGTAAGTGTCCCTATTACTGCCCCTGATACCCCAATACTGAGCCGCTGCTGCCGTATGTGTCCCTATTACTGCCCCTGATATCCCAATACTGAGCCGCTGCTGCCGTATGTGTCCCTTTTACTGCCCCTGATACCCCAATACTGAGCTGCTGCTCCCGTATCAGGGGCAGTAATAGGGATACATACGGCAGCAGCGGCTCAGTATTGGGGTATCAGGGGCAGTAATAGGGACACATACGGCAGCAGCAGCTCAGTATTAGGATATCAGGCGCAGTAATAGAGGCACATATGGCAGCAGCGGCTAAGTATCAGGGTATCAGGCGCAGTAATAGAGGCACATATGGCAGCAGCGGTTCAGCGCTGGATAATCAGCAGGATAACGAGTTTCTGCAAGTTGTGAATAGATGGGGAGGTTGCTGTAAATGTGAGAAAGATGAAAATGAGAGACAGATGTGTTTCTTGTAATCTTTGCAGATGAGTTGTGAATGGAGAAATTGCCATGTCGATTTGGGCCAGATGGAAAAAAACGGGAAACGAGTCTATCACAAAGAACAGCTGTAAGTAGTGAGGAGCGAGTATACTCATTACTCGAGATTTCCCGAGCATACTTGGGTGATCTCCGAGTATTTAGATGTACTCGAAATAGTAGCGTAGATACTGGGGGGGCAGAGGGGGCCATCGCCCCAGGCCTCGTGCTCTGAAGGGGCTCACCTGGAGCTAGGCTACTACTATAACTGCATTGGCGTGCACGTGGTGCCGATACAGTTACATTCTGCAGCAGAACAGTGAGAATTGATCTCCCTGCTCTGCTGCTTGGCCGCTATGGGGCTCCTGAGGAGGCGGTGGGGGACCTGGTGCCATCAGTTCAGCACATCATCGCAGGTTTAGCTGTATCAGCTAGATGCCGATACAGCTGGCCTCATTGATGTGAGAAGGAGCTTTAGGCCGGGGTCACACTAGACCGTAATACGGCCGAGTGCAATGCGATAAAAAAAAAAAAAAAAAAAAAAAAAAAAAAATCGCATTGCACTTGGACCAATGTTAGCATATGGTGCCGCTCCCAGCAGCCGACTTTTTGTCAGCCGTTTTCCTCGGTCCAAGACACTCGCAGCATGCTGCGATTGTCACGGACCGAGGAAAACTCTCGGCTCACTCGCACCCATGTAAGCCTATGGGTGCGAGTGAGACAGCGCACACCACTCGGATATCATGCGAGTGATGTGCGCTATAAGCGGACCCCAGCAATGGAGGAGATGGAGAAATTCATTTCTCCGCCTCCTCCGCAGTTGTGCTCCGATCCTCCCTGTGCGAGATAATCGGAGCACAGACGCATGACACTCGGCTCCTGCTCTGCTGCGAGCAGGAGCCGAGTGTCATTAGCATATTGCATCCGATGCTCTCGCATCAGATGCAATACGCCAGTGTGACCCCGGCCTTATGCTCCCTCTCCCATCATCCCCCTGTCAGCGTCTGACGTCACCGACGCTGACACTGACAGCAGGAGCAATGATGTCACTACCCGGCACCCGCGGTCCAGAGGTGTGTGGGTGCTCAGCAGTCCAGGAACTAAGAGGAAGAGAGGTGAGTATATATTTATTTATTTTTTTTTTTAGAGTCTGCCTATGGGGGTGCATTATCTTATACAGGCTGCCTATGGGGGGGCTGCATTATTCTATAGAGACTGCCTATGGGGGTCTGCATTACGTTATAGAGGCTGCTACCTATAAGGGGTTGCATTATTCTATAGAAGCTGTCTATGGGGGGGTCTGCATAATGTTATAGAGGCTGCTGCCTATGGTGGGCTGCATTATGCTATAGAGGCTGCCTATGGGAGTTCATTATGTCATAGAGGCTGCATTATGTTATAGAAGCTGCTGCCTATGGGGGGCCGCATTATGCTATAGAGGCTGCCAATGGGGGGCTGCATTATGTTATAGAAGCTGCCTATGGGGGGTCTGCATTATGTTATAGAGGCTGCTGCCTATGGGGGGATGCATTATGCTATAGAGGCTGCCTATGGGGATGCATTATGTTATACAGGCTGCCTATGGGGGTACATTATGTTATGCAGGCTGACTATGGGGGTGAATTATGTTATACAGGCTGCCTATGTGGTGCATTATGTTGCACAGGCTGCCTATGGGGGTGCATTATGTTATACAAGCTGCCTATGGGGTGCATTATCTTATACAGGCTACCTATTGTGGTGCATTATGTTATAGAGGCTGCCTATGGGGGTGCAATATATTAAGGGCTGCATTACACTATAGAGTCTGCCTATGGGGGAGCATTATTCTATATAGTCTGCCTATGGGAAGTGCATTATACTGTACAGTCTGCCTATGGGGGTGCATTATATTATGGGGTGAATTATACTATAGAGTCTGCTTATGGTGGGTGCATTATATTAGGGGCTGCATTATATTATAGAGTCTGCCTATGGGGGCTAATTATATTATGGGCTGCATTGCACTATAGAGTCTGCTTATGGGGGGTGCATTATTCTATAGTCTGCCTATGGGGATATATTATACTGTAGAGCCTCTGAGGAGTGCATTATACTATAGAGTCTGCCTATGGGGAGTGCAGTATACTATATGGAGACCTAAGGGGAGTGCATTATACTATGTGGAGTGCATTATACTATTGGGAATGCATTATACAATATAGAGTCTGCGTATGAGGATTACATTATACTATATGGAGACCTATGAGGTGTGCATTATCTATATATATATAATTGTCTAAGGGTTTTTCCGTCTGTCTGTCTTTCTGTCTGTCTGTCCTGGAAATCCCGCGTCTCTGATTGGTCGAGGCCTGGCGGCCTCGACCAATCAGGGACGGGAACAGCGACGATGATGTCATAAAGGACGTAGACATCCCACGTTTCTGATTCAGCGACGGGCACAGTATCGACATAGATGTCATAATGGTTGCCATGGCGACGATGTCATAAAGATTGCCTCGACCAATCAGCGACGGGTACAATCTGCCGCGAATTCTGGAATCATCATTGTCCATATACTACGGGGACATGCATATTCTAGAATCTATATATATAATTGTCTAAGGGTTTTTCCGTCTGTCTGTCTGTCTTTCTGTCTTTCTGTCTGTCTGTCCTGGAAATCCCGCGTCTCTGATTGGTCGAGGCCGCCAGGCCTCGACCAATCAGCGACGGGCACAGCAACGATGATGTCATAAAGGACGTAGACATCCCGCGTCTGATTCAGCGACGGGCACAGTATCGACGTAGATGTCATAATGGTTGCCATGGCGATGATGATGTCATAAAGGTTGCCTCGACCAATCAGCGACGGGCACAGTCTGCCGCGAATTCTGGAATCATCATTGTCCATATACTACGGGGACATGCATATTCTAGAATACCCGATGCGTTAGAATCGGGCCACAATCTAGTAGTATATATAGAGGCCTATGGGGAGTGCATTATACTATATGGAGACCTATGGGGAGTGCATTATCCTATATGGAGGCCTATGGAGAGTGCATTATACTATATGGAGGACTATATTGTGTATTATGATATATGGAGGCTATCTAGGGGGCCATCATAAAGTGTGGAGATTACAGTGATGGGGCCATTATACAGTGTTGGGGCCATTAGTTTGGGGGATATTAAGGCGTCAGTATATATACAGTGAGGGGGCATTATACTGTGTATAAGTGACCATCATACTGTGTATAGGGGAGCTGTACAGGGGGGAGACTAAGGACATTGGTAAATGTAAAGTGGACATTTTGTTATAGGGGAACCTTCTAGTTACTGTGACTGGCAAAGGGGCACACAGAAGGTAATATTACTTTCTAGGGGACAAAATGTGGGCACTGTTCTCTAGGACACTTGCACCTGGCATTACTGTATTCTAGAGGGGTGCTTTAGAATTTAGAGGACACATAGTAACACACAACAGGTGCAGTAATAGGGACACATACGGCAGCAGCGGCTCAGTGTTGGGATATCAGTTGCAGTAATAGGGACACATATGGCAGCAGCAGCTCAGTATTGGGGTATCAGATGTAGTAATAGGGACACATACGGCAGCAGCAGCAGCTCAGTATTGGGGTATCAGGGGCAGTAAGAGGGACACATACGGCAGGGCAGCAGCGGCTCAGTATTGGGGTTTCAGGGGCAGTAATAGGGACACATACGGCAGCAGCGGGTCAGTATTCGGGCATCAGGTGCAGTAATAGGGACACATACGGCAGCAGCTCAGTGTTTGGGCATCAGGGGCAGTAATAGGGACACATATGGCAGCAGCAGCTTAGTATTGGGGTATCAGGTGCAGTAATAGGGACACATATGGCAGCAGCGGCTCAGTATTGGGGTACCAGGTGCAGTAATAGGGACACATACGGCAGCATAGGCTCAGTTTTGGGGTATGAGCTGCAGTAATAGGGACACATACGGCAACAGCGGCTCAGTATTGGGGTACCAGGTGCAGTAATAGGGACACATACGGCAGCATAGGCTCAGTTTTGGGGTATGAGCTGCAGTAATAGGGACACATACGGCAGCAGCGGCTCAGTATTGGGGTATCAGGGGCAGTAATAGGGTCACATACGGCAGCTGCGGTTCAGTATTTGGGTATCAGGTGCAGTAATAGGGTCACATACGGCAGCAGCGGCTCAGTATTGGGGTATCAGGAGCAGTAATAGGGGCACATACGGCAGCAGCGGCTCAGTATTGGGGTATCATGTGTAGGAATAAGGACACATACGGCAGCAGCGGCTCAGTATTGGGGTATCAGGGGCAGTAATAGGGACACATATGGCAGCAGCGGCTCAGTATTGGGATATCAGGGGCAGTAATAGGGATACATATGGCAGCAGCGGCTCCTTATTGGGGTATCAGGGGCAGTAAAAGGGACACATACGGCAGCAGCGGCTCAGTATTGGGATATCAGGGGCAGTAATAGGGACACATACGGCAGCAGCGGCTCAGTATTGGGGTATCGGGTGTAGTAATAGGGACACATACGGAAGCAGCGGCTCAGTATTGGGGTATCAGGGGCAGTAATAGGGTCACATATGGCAGCAGCGGCTCAGTATTGGGGTGTCAGGTACAGTAATACGGACACATACGGCAGCAGCGGCTCAGTATTGGGGTATCAGGTGCAGTAATAGGGGCACATATGGCAGCAGCGGCTCAGTATTGGGGTATCAGGTGCAGTAATAGGGACACATACGGCAGCAGCGGTTCAGTATTTGGGTATCAGGTGCAGTAATAGGGGCACATACGGCAGCAGCGGCTCAGTATTGGGGTATCAGGTGCAGTAATAGGGTCACATACGGCAGCAGCGGCTCAGTATTGGGGTATCAGGAGCAGTAATAGGGGCACATACGGCAGCAGCGGCTCAGTATTGGGGTATCAGGTGTAGGAATAAGGACACATACGGCAGCAGCGGCTCAGTCAGGGCCGGCTCCAGGTTTTCGAGGGCCCCGGGCGAAAGAATCTCAGTGGGCCCCCCCTTTAACACATACCCCGATTTATGATGCACAGATACGGCAGAGAAATGTATAGTACAATGCCAGATTTCACTTCTTACATGAGTGACAGCTATTGTAAATTCTGCAGTGTATATATACAGGAGGAAAGGTGCTGTGCAGTGTATATATACAGGAGAGGTGCTTTTCTGTTTTGAGTTTTTCTATGAAACAAAGACTTTTCTACATAAACAACGTTGTTTGGTTTTGCGGCCCCAACAGATCTGTGCTACAAAGTAACAGGCGGCTCGGGCATTAATGAGGGACCTGATGCTGAATCCTTTCCTCAAACCCTAATGACCCAATTAGTGCCCCGTCATTAGAAGCTCATTAAACGCCTCCGTCCCGAGCAGTCATGTACAGTATGGGGGGGATCCTGCAGCCCACCCCCTGACTGCTCCATACCATACAATGCCCTCTGTCGCTCTCACTATTATCCTGTGCATTTCTCCGTCATCGTTACCCCATGTTACACTTGTCACCCCCCACTACAGAGTAGCAGGGCAGCCAATGTCACCCCCTCCCGGACCCTAATGGCAGCAGGAAATGTCTGCTCCTCTATTGGGTTGGAACCTGATTTAATCAAGGAATAATGTGGATTTGTTGCCGGTGGCTGCAGGGGAAGGGTTAAGTGATGCCATGTCCTTGGTGGGAGCAGTGGCAGCTGCTGGGACCTGGACAGAGACAACCAATGTTGCTGTGACTGCACAGTGTGACCTGGAGGAGAGAAGCTGAGACTCCGGAGCAGAAATCACCCACATGCCAGCACTGGGCAGAGTCCCTCCAGTCACCAGCCTGGGGCCACGGGGCCCCAACCTACAGCCCACAGCTCAGTATTACCCATGGCAGCAGCTCCCCTTCCTCCTGGCATCTGGTTAACCCCATTTATGCAGGTCGGATGGTTATCTTTAAGGTTCAGCAATAACCTTCATACAGATGGGAAGGGGTTAAGCTTCTTCCTTACCCCACTGGTGCAGGTTTGGTGCAGCATGCATGTATTCTGGGTGAGCTGAGCGGCTACAGGCTGCAGACTGCACCCCACCAGCTGCTCCTCCCGACATCACCCACATTTTTAGGCAGCGGAGACAGCAGCAGACTGAGCCACAACTGCAACCACTGCTGGATACCTTTGCAGTCACTCAGGCACTAGTAGGACAGAGCTCCTCCGGAATCTGCCTGATAAACTTCAGCACTGTCTGCAGCCACCCAGGGGGGAGAGCAGAGAAGGTGCTCTCTCCGCCCACAAACAGTCACACTGGCTGCCTTCTGTTAACCCCTATGTGTGCCTGCCTGGCTGCACTGACTGAGTGAGAAGATGCTTGTGTCAGAGCTGGCACATAGGGGTTAAGAGAACACAGCCAGCAGTGACTTTGTGGGGGGAGAGAGCATGTTATCTCCTGCTCTGCTCTCCCAGCTGTATCTATAACAGCATGAGTGGCCCCCCCCTCTCCCCAGGGCCCCGGCATTTGCCCGCTGTGCCGGGTGCTGACGCCGGCCCTGGGCTCAGTATTGGGGTATCAGGGGCAGTAATAGGGACACATATGGCAGCAGCGGCTCAGTATTGGGATATCAGGGGCAGTAATAGGGACACATACGGCAGCAGCGGCTCAGTATTGGGGTATCAGGGGCAGTAAAAGGGACACATACGGCAGCAGCGGCTCAGTATTGGGATATCAGGGGCAGTAATAGGGACACATACGGCAGCAGCGGCTCAGTATTGGGGTATCAGGGGCAGTAATAGGGTCACATACGGCAGCTGCGGTTCAGTATTTGGGTATCAGGTGCAGTAATAGGGTCACATACGGCAGCAGAGGCTCAGTATTGGGGTATCAGGTGCAGTAATAGGGGCACATACGGCAGCAGAGGCTCAGTATTGGGGTATCAGGTGCAGTAATAGGGGCACATACGGCAGCAGCGGCTCAGTATTGGGGTATCAGGTGCAGTAATAGGGACACATACGGCAGCAGCGGCTCAGTATTGGGGTATCAGGGGCAGTAATAGGGGCACATACGGCAGCAGCGGCTCAGTATTGGGGTATCAGGTGCAGTAATAGGGACACATACGGCAGCAGCGGCTCAGTATTGGGGTATCAGGGGCAGTAATAGGGACACATATGGCAGCAGCGGCTCAGTATTGGGGTATCAGGTGCAGTAATAGGGACACATATGGCAGCAGCGGCTCAGTATTGGGGTATCAGGGGTAGTAATAGGGACACATATGGCAGCAGCGGCTCAGTATTGGGGTATCAGGTGCAGTAATAGGGACACATATGGCAGCAGCGGCTCAGTATTGGGGTATCAGGGGCAGTAATAGGGACACATATGGCAGCAGCGGCTCAGTATTGGGGTATCAGGTGCAGTAATAGGGACACATATGGCAGCAGCGGTTCAGTATTGGGGTATCAGGGGCAGTAAAAGTGACACATACGGCAGTAGCGGCTCAGTATTGGGGTATCAGGGGCAGTAATAGGGACACATATGGCAGCAGCGGCTCAGTATTAGGGTATCAGGGGCAGTAACAGGGACACATACGGCAGCAGCTCAGTGTTTGGGCATCAGGGGCAGTAATAGGGACACATACGGCAGCAGCTCAGTGTTTGGGCATCAGAGGCAGTAATAGGGACACATACGGCAGCAGCCGCTCAGTATTGGGGTATCAGCAGGATGAGGAGTTTGTGCAGGTTGGGAATAGATGGTGATGGGGCTGGAATATGAGAAGTGAAATGTGTCTTTGTTGTATTCTCTGCAGCAAAGTCGTGGCTGGAAGAAGTTGTCATGTCGGTCTGGGCCAGATGGAAAAGATGGGAAAAGTGAACGTCAGCGGTAAGTCATTATCTGTAACTCTGCTATGATCTCTTATATGTTCTGTAGGACTGATATCTACCACTGATCATATGGTGGTAATATCAATATAGGTCTTTATATAGAGATTATCTTCAGTAACAGCGCTGTCATCTGCTGAGGTTCTCCCTCACTATTAGGGTGCGTCACCCAGTTGGAATCAAGGTTACCTGGTTAGGGGCCCACTGAGAAGTTTTGCCTGTTTGTTAGGAAATCCCCACATGTATTCAAGCTGTCTAGCAGCCGCAAATCGTGCAGCTGCCGGTGATACAAACTATGTCTCTGAGCACATCCAAATACTCGGAGACCACACGAGCATGCTCGGGAAATCTCGAGTAACGAGCATACTCACTCATCACTAGCTGTAAGTTACTCTCTATAACTGTGCTGTAATCTGCAGGACTGTGCTCTACCACTATATGATCTCCATGACTATAATACCAGTGTTGGCCTTTGTGTAGAAATGTATTTTCAGTAATGGTGGGGTCATTTGCCCAGGTTCCCCTATAGGCACTTTTAGGGTGCGCCACCATAGTTGTAATCAGAGTTATTTGGTTTGAGTCCACTCATATGTTTGCCCCTAACCCCAGCTTAACCCCCAGCTACAACTGTGATGGAGAGTTTTGTGGACTGTCTCAGAACGAATGAGAAGTTTGTGGAGCTGGTTTAAGGGGTTATCCAGGAATATTTTTTTTCTATTATGGGCCTGAGTACTGAGAGACAGTTATTTGCTAACTACCTGCCTGTTGTGCCCTGCTTCGATCTCTGCTGACGCAGTGTGGTCACCGACCGCTCCTGCCGGCGATTCTGTGGATTCCATTGACATCACCTAGACAGTGCAGCATCTTCTCTTCTGCTCTGTTGATGTGGAGTGACCACTAATGAGTTGCCCACCTGGGCCTTGTGGTACTCGGTAGCCGGTCCGTTATTTAAAGGGGATGTCGTGGTGGCTGCGACCCGGTCCGCGGCCCTGGGGCGTGAAAGTAAAAGGTCTTTTAAAGGTAGTGGTAATAAAGTTTGTGCTCATGATGCCACCTGTGGTTCTCGGTCAGAGGGGACCAATGCTGCTTAAAGGGGCCTTCTGGAATGATGTTACTGCATCAAAGGTGAAGCGGGGTCCCTAGGGCTCCCAATGTGTATGGCAAGAATGGTGTATGCCGGGAAATAAACGGAGGACACAAGGTTGTAATGTCTTTACCTGGTTTACTGGTGGTAGCAGTCCACAGTCCAGGGTACCTGGATCAGGTGGTGGAATGGTCCGGCCGGCCTGGAGGCAATGGTGGATCCCTCTCCCAGGTGAGGTCCGTAAGCCTTCCTGCTTGCGCTCGTATGCAAGGTCCTTGCTGCCTATGGCTTCCAGACAAAGCCCTCTCTCCTGCCCTGGGACAGTTACCCGTATAGTGGGCAGTACGAGCCTTTTTATAGGGTCTCTGTCACGACCCAGGCTCTTTGTGTACTGCTTCAACTTTGGGTGGGGGTGCAGCCAAACTACATAAAGTCCTTTGCCCTCTGGTTCTGCTGTGCCACTTGGAGTACAACACAGCCTCAGGCTCCCGGTTTCTGAGCTTCAGCTCAGAGGGTGCCCACTCACAATACCCCTCTAAGCCATTTCTTTCTCCTGTGCTTCTCCCCTCAGATGCTCATCACATTCCAACCCATCAGGTTATCTTCCTTTCCTGGAACTGCAGCTCACACATGGCTGCACGGCCCCACTCTCTGCTCACACTCATCTCTCCTCTCTGAACAACTGTCTAACTCCTCCTCCAGATCAGAATACATATGTTTGGGGGAAGCTCCTCTGAATCCGGGTTCAGAGCTCCCCCTTCTGGCCTGGATTCACAATGTATTGCGCGTAGGTGCTTACCTGGTAAAGCAAATCCTCCTTGCCTCCAAGCATGATATCGCCCTCCCCGAAAGGAAGGCAACATCACTGTAACAACCAGTTACCTGGGGTGTTACACTGACAACAGGCTGAATGAGATGTGGCTCCTCACTTTGGGAGCCGTCTGTCAATCGGCTTGATGCTGATAGTCACGCCCCGACGACAAAACAGCCCGGAAGAAAACAGGTCCATGACTACTCTGAGCTGACGCCAGGTAGAACAGGCATATAGTTAAAAAATAAATGAGTCTCGGAAAATAGCTTTAAACGCATGTAAAGGTAATCTGGGAGTCCCGGCGTCAGTCTCCTCCCATGATGCAATAGATGTCCTTATTAAAAAGGTTGTGCCGTTTTAAGTTATCCTGTACTCATCGGATAGGAGATAACTTCCTGATCACTGAGAGACTGGCCACTGGGACCCCCACCAATGCTGAGAACGACAGTGCTGTAAAGAGCTCCATCTGAATGGAGCAGAAGTCGAGCATGTGCACCTCTGCTCCATTCATTCTCAATGCGAGTGCCAGAGATAGCAAAGCGTTCTAAATTATATTTTTAAACAATTCTTTGTTTCTGGTTAAGTGAACAAATTAAACAATGTTATTATCATTGCGCATTATCCAGGAATGATATAGTATATGGACTGTGTGTGATAGGACACAGTGGTGTGAGGATATGTGTGGTTAGAACATATGTGTAAAATCATATTCACATGTTTGTGGCAGATTTACTAAACCTGAACCTGTAAAGTCTCTTTCGTATCTAAGGCTTCATTCAGACGTCCATGTTGCACGTACGTGTTCTATCCTTTTTCACAGATACAGCACGTACCCATTATAGTCTTTGGTGTCATTCACGTGTGTCTTCTTTCACAGAGCGCGTGTCCGTGCTAAACTCATGGAGACATATCGTTTTTTTCTCTGGTATCACAGATGAAAAGCGCTAATACATATCTATGGGTCCGTGAAAACCACATCCAGCGTACGGATGGCAACAGTGTATAATCAGTGTACCATCTGTGGGCTGTACTCGTGGTCGGTCTGGCCTGGCGGGGTGCCGGGGATTTCCCCGGTGGGCCCTTGATTGTAGGAAGGAGAGGAGGAGATGGGGGGGGAGCAAAAAAAAAAAAGTCTGCGGTTTTTAGGGCCATGGGCCCTTTAAAAGCACAGGCCACGTATGTGCAGGGACGCACGCGTGCAGCGTTCATTACCTGAACCGCTGCGGCACACGTCCCGATGAATACTGCCAAGTGTGCGCCCGTCGTCAGTGGCGTATGACGTCAAGTGTCATGTGCCGTATGCGACGGGCGCACACATTCACCTCTGCTATGTCGGTGGCCATGTTACTATGTGCGCGCTGAGCTGCAGAGGAGGAGGACGCCACCGCCAGGAGCGCAGGCAGGTAAGAGTAATGTTTTTTTTTTCCTCCCTCTCATACTGAGGGAAGGTGGCCAGGATGGATATACATAGGGAGGAAGGGGGCCAGGATGCATATACATAGGGATGAAGGGGGCCAGGATGGATATACATAGGGATGAAGGGGGCCAGGATGGATATACATATTGGGGGAAGGGGGCCAGGATGGATACACATATGGGGGAAGGGGGCCAGGATGGATATACATATGGGGGGAAAGGGGCCAGGATGGATATACATAGGAGGGAAGGGGGCCAGGATGAATATACATATGGGGAGAAGGGGACCAGGATGGATATGTGCAGCGCCCCAGAGTCCTGGTCGTTGCAGTAATGTCATTCTTCCACCAGGGGGATTGATGTTACGTCTGAAGGCAATGAAGGAGATCTTCTGTCCAGGTATCACAACCACAAAACACACTTCACACTCCAGGCCGCCAGGGGGAGCCATGCTTCTATCTATTAGGGCACTCCTCACATTTCGGTAAAACTGGGGGTCTGTACAGAAAGTGAGACAGAGTCATAACGAGGAGAGGAGAGCAGACGGAAGTCTGTGGGAGAACGGGGGTTCATGGAGCTGCACCTGCCCAACGTGTGGCAGCATCCAAAGAAAGAGACAATGAAAGGAATTGTGTTGCAGTGAGTGAGAAACGAAGTCATACCAAAAGGACAGGAACATCAGGGGGAGACCAGCTAGAAGCAGGCTGCCTCCTTCTGAAGCGCAGTAACCGGTAGCCAGAACACCGAGGGTGTAAGGATCTCTATGCTTTACTTCAGAGACTGGCAGGACAGTTGATTCCACGTTGGCTGCCCAACCATATACCCAGGAGGCACGGTGGCAACTTGTGGGGGCCGGGGCGTCTCTAGGGTCCCTATAAAAAGCCTCAGGTCACCAGTAATACAGGTTTGTCCTTTCCGTCAGGGGGACAGAGAGGAAGAGACTTAACACCTACAATAGTTGTGAGGACCTCACCGAGTTGCTCAGCAGGGAGGGACTACAACACTCAGGCGCTAGAGGAAGGCTATTGAATTCCACCTGGATAAGGGGACTCTGGATTTGCCTTCAGACCGGCCGGACTCTGCCTACCCTGTGGTCCCTGTGGAAAGTGGGGAAAGTGTTCTGGAAGCGATCAGCTATTGATGACTTTGTGGACTGTGGATGCTGAAGCCTTCAGTAAAGGTAAAGAGACTACAACCTTGTGTCCTTGTTATTCACTGCGCCTTACATCATCCACCATCTACACACCGGGAAGCCCTGGGGACATACTTCACCTGTGGGAAGGTATACCATCTAGCTGCCATAACATCACCCCAGTGGACCCCAGTCACCCTGACCGAATACCACAGGTGACGTCACGAACATTTTCCCTTTAAAGACCTTTCCCCAATTTACAATGGACGTTCCCCTAGGGCCACGGACCGGGTCAGCCACCGTGACATCCCTGACGAGAAAATAAGGGCCCGGTACCGGGTAACCCTAGCCCTGGGGGGCGGGGGGGAGGCGCTCCCTATGCATATGGGGGGGAAGGGGCCAGGATGGATATAAATATGGGGGGAAGGGGGCCAGGATGGATACACATACGGGGGGCCAGGATGGATACACATACGGGGGGCCAGGATGGACACACATACAGGGGCCAGAATGGATTGGAATAAGCGATAAAACAACTAAGGCTCTGGTAGAGCCGAAACGTCTGTATATATCGCTTCTATTTTATTATCTTGTTTTGCTCCCAATTTATTCTATGTAATAAATATTTTGAACGAATTAGCATGATATCACCATGATTGTGCGGTGAAATTGTATTGTCAATAGGACCAACTGGTCCATTACATCGGCACCTCGCAATCTTGACCGAGTGCACGCTAACTTTACTTCCATTCTGTTACTGTGCAGGGGGCACTATGTCGCTTTTCTTCTTCATCTGACGTAGTGTAGAAGTCAGGGAAAAAGTGGGGAAAGTGTTCTGGAAGCGATCAGCTATTGATGACTTTGTTATTTTTTGCAGAAACTGAGTCTTGGCTGGAAGAAGTGATGGCAGTCTGTGCTGGTTGAAGAAGAAAAGCGAAGGACTTCAGCTAGAGACGCCACCGGTAAGTCAGTGTATAACATGTGCATACTGTATACAGAGCTCATGTGTATAATGTCACTGGTGATCCCTGTATTACCTGTACACTGTCACTGGTGATCACTGTATTACCTGTACAAAAAAAGCAAACAGGTGACCGACAGCACTCAATTATACGGGCGCTCGTTCCATATCCAGGGACCCTCCTGGGTAACACGTCAATATCCTCACAAAGGAACAGCGCTCCACCGGGTGTAATAGTCCAAAAGAAAACTTTATTTAGCCATATAACATCAGCAACGTTTCGACCATATGCTTGAAAAAGACCATTACACCCGGTGGAGCGCTGTTCCTTTGGGAGGATGTATTACCTGTACACTGACACCATATACAGAGCTCCTATGTATAATGTCACTGGTGATCCCTGTATTACCTGTACACTGACACTATATACAGAGCTCCTGTGTATAATGTCACTGGTGACACTATATTACCTGTACAATGACACTATATACAGAGCTTCTGTGTATAATGTCACTGGTGATCACTGTATTACCTGTACACTGACACTATATACAGAGCTCCTGTGTATAATGTCACTGGTGACACTATATTACCTGTACAATGACACTATATACAGAGCTCCTGTGTATAATGTCACTGGTGATCACTATATTATCTGAACTGTGAGAATACGCTACCTGAGTGTGTTGGGGGACACTCGCATGGCACAAGATTCAAGCACTCAGGCACGGTACCTCACATGAGTCTGGTTTATTAAACTGCATAAACCATATGATGTACAGTCCATTGCAATACAGCCACGAAACATTAAAGGACATCAGACAGTTCATATAGCAGATAGGCTTCTCTGCTGTATATTACAATCCCCTTGTCCGGGGTTACCTCTCAGGAGTTCCACTCCTCACACTGACTTCACGTCAGTCCCAGGTCCTCAACACAGACAGTCCAGGTCTACGGTCTCCAGGTGCTTCCAGGACGACTTCACTCCCAGGAGCCTCCAACACCGACCGTCCAGGTCTTGCACAGGAACCTCACAGGTACCATTCAGATCCAAACACAGGAACCCTGTGACCCACACCCTGGTCACATTACATACCTGTAACCACTCCCCTGGGTGGGAGTGTGGGTGTGTGTGGCTAGTCTTACCCTCCCATCTCTCATGACTAGCCCTGCCAATCTCCCATTAGAACTTACACATTTACATGTGGGACTACAGGTCCCAGACCATAACTTTAGACTGACAGCGCAGAGTGTCCTCCTCTGCGACACACATACCGGCCATCTACAATTCTGCCGGACTTTGTCTCATCACAACTATGCCTCCAAGTGCATCTTGAAGTGCACATGCAGCGCCCCCTGGCTGTAACATTGGTCACTGCATCACATACCTCCCCCCTTTGTTCAACCCTATTGGGGTGGACACATGACATAAACCAGGGGTTCCGATACCGGGAACCCACGTCACCTTTGACAGGCCTCCCCCGCCCCCAGCGGTCAGTTTGTCAGCCCTGGGCTTCAACCCTTGAGTCACCATCCGTTTGTGTCAGCAGACCCTTTTTGGTCAACCCACTTACAGTCGAGCTGACTGTCTGGTTTGAGTCTCCGCTACTACGTCTGCTACCAGGTCTCCCACCTCGGTCACTCAGCCCTGAGTTAACAGAGGAGTCACTCCTTTGGACTCTTCTATTCTTTAGGGTACCTTTTCGTATCTCCATACTCTGGGTTGGAAGTGGTCACCATCTTATATTCTGCAGCTGTTTATTAATCTTCAGACGTTCCAGTCTTAGCTGCTCTATCTCCTTTAAATACGTCACCCGGTATTCAAGAAGCACTCAAATGTTCCTAAGACTATCTATTGAGCCAATTACAACAAATGGAACCATCTTATCTTCATCGGTTACCTGGACTTCACCATCATCCGGAATCCTCAGTCTTACCACACCGGATCTATTCACCAGGTCCTGCATCACTTTTCCAAATCTTCCAATGACTTTCCCCACCAAACTTCTGGGTACTTGAATGACGTCTTCCACAAAGCCCAGCCGACTTTGAGCTTTCCTGGCATGCTCCAAACGTCGAGCGGCTTCCTTATTTCTCAACAAGATCATCCGTTTCGTACGGAGACATTGCAGATGCATATCCTTCAGGATAGCCACCCGCTTAACTGTGACTTCCTTAGTGGACAGTATCACCAACTGTTTCGTCTCTGGGGCCCAGTTCACACTATGCGCTTTGACCCCCTTCTTAAAGGCCTCATGCACATCTTAAAGGCCTCATGCACACCTTCACCGGTACAGGCTTCTTGCACATCTTCGGGTACATCTATCACACACTTGAATAGCGGGGTCTCACTCTCTTCATGGACAGATGGCTCCCCTTTTGCTATGGACCTTTCCATTAAGACATCTGCCACGACTGGGTTCTGTTTTTAGTGCCAATTCTTCCTCCGCTTTACAGTCTTCCAGAACCCTTGCCAGGATGGGCACTGGCAACTTCACCTCGTTACAACTCTGGTACCGCCGCTGTGAGTCTGTGACCAACATCTCCTTCTCTTGCAGAAGACCATTTAATGCTTCCCTGAGCACATCTACATCTTCCCTTAAGGCTTTATTCACACTTTGCCACATTGACAGGTGATGTTTGAGCTCAGAGACTTGCTTCTCCAGTTCATCTACTCTGTGCTCAGCGGCTTGTCTCAGATGCGTTAACTCGGCCTGTAAATCTGTTACCTTTTGGTTCTCATGAGACAATCCTTTAGCGAGTTCCTGGAACCCCTGTGCTTCCTTCGCTACAAACCAGGCCTTGACTGCTGCGAGCTCGGACTCCAGGTAACACACCTGATCCAGCTGCGCAGAGTTGGCGACTTCTATCTCAGGGACATTATCTTTGTTGGCACCTGTCCCTGTCTCCTCTTTAACACTCTTCTCGGAGGGTGCAATTTGTTCAGCCCCTTTTCCTCTTTTACGTCTCCGGCGACGGGAGGAAGCTTTGCTATTTATACCAGAGTCAGTTTTACTGTCTTCTTTTCCGCTTTCGTCACTGTCTGAATGGGAGTCACCACCACCCAATCGGTCATCCGGGAACAGCCGTTCCCATCTAAACAGGTCACATTTTCTGGAATGGCTGCCACCGCTATCATGACTTCAGCCTGTGGAGCCCTGTCGTTTCTCTGTGTCAGTACCTCTGATAGCACAGCGTCATACTCCGCTCTAGCGTTTGTTACTGGCCATGACATGTCACAGTCACCCCTAGAGCCAGTCTCACCCCCCACAACATGGTGAACCTTCCCGCTGCTCCCTAACCGGGTGTCAGCTTCAGGGGCTTTATTAACCACATCACTTACAGTCATCTTGGGGTACACATCAGGTGATATGTCCGTAAGTTGGGCAGACGCTCCCTCCCCACTGGTCAACCCGACATTTGACCCTTCAACTTTGGGAGGAACACATGTTTTAAGGTACGCAACCCCACCAACTGAGAGGCCTCCATTCACCTGTTGTAAAGACACTCCCTTCTCCCACAAGTCTGTGAAGAATTTAGAGTCCCGGCAAATTATCACTGGACAGGGTAAGGTTGAGACTATGGCCACATCATGGATTGCACGGTCTTTGGCCATCTCTAGGACCACCCTGACTACAGGAAAATGCTTAGTGTGCCCATGGATGCAGGTGACCTTGATTTTCCTACCGGGTATTTCGAGTCCCTCAGGTGCAACCCTCAGTAGAGTCACCGGGCCCCCAGAATCGACCAGTCCATACATTTCCATCTCTTGCATCCGTAGGACACACCCCCGTAGACTTCCACCAGGTGGATAGTTCACACAACATACCGGACACACATAACTCACAGGCCCCGGGCACCAATTTGTCTGCGGTACCTCTTCGGTATGCTCCTGCCCCTTTTGAGAAACCACCATTTCTCGAGATTCTACCTCTTTTTTAGCTACTACCCTTCTTTGGATTACCGCCCCCATTTGGGACTCCACCCCCTTTTGGGCAATCATCCCCATTTGGGTCACCGCCCACTTTTATGGACACTACCCCTTTTAGGGACACACCGTGGACTTCCCCACGGCACTCAGTCCCCAGTTCGCACAGTACACCCCTATGTCTCTGGGCTTGTACTGGCCCTTTAAGAGTCTGCAAAGGAAAAAAAAAATATTTTTTTTTTCCTTCTCAATTCTCCAGCTCCTGCTGGTAATCACAAGCCGCTGCTGCTGAACCTCTTGCTGCAACTGCAGCTGCACTCCACAATGCTCTGTACAGCTCCACCGCAGACTTCGTGGACCCGCCAATCCACAGCAAGCCGCTTGTCACCTTCGTAACCCCGCCGAGTTACAGAAAGACGCTTGTCACCTTCGTAACCCCGCCGAGTTACAGCAAACTTCGTGATATCACCGAGCCACAGCAAGCTGACTTGAGAAAAAAACTTCAGTCTCTCACTGACCCCAGTCAGCACAGACTCCTGTCTGTTACACCCTGTTCTCAGACCGTTTACTCCTCTGGCTCAGATCAACCAGCGCTGCAACATGTGCTTCTTGGACCGTTGCGCCTCGCATTCTCCACCATATGTGAGAATACGCTACCTGAGTGTGTTGGGGGACACTCGCTTGGCACAAGATTCAAGCACTCAGGCACGGTACCTCACATGAGTCTGGTTTATTAAACTGCATAAACCATATGATGTACAGTCCATTGCAATACAGCCACGAAACATTAAAGGACATCAAACAGTTCATGTAGCAGATAGGCTTCTCTGCTGTATATTACAATCCCCTTGTCCGGGGTTACCTCTCAGGAGTTCCACTCCTCACACTGACTTCAGGTCAGTCCCAGGTCCTCCACACAGACCGTCCAGGTCTACGGTCTCCAGGTGCTTCCAGGACGACTCCACTCCCAGGAGCCTCCAACACCGACCGTCCAGGTCTTGCACAGGAACCTCACAGGTACCATTCAGATCCAAACACAGGAACCCTGTGACCCACACCCTGGTCACATTACATACCTGTAACCACTCCCCTGGGTGGGAGTGTGGGTGTGTGTGGCTAGTCTGACCCTCCCATCTCTCATGACTAGCCCTGCCAATCTCCCATTAGAACTTACACATTTACATGTGGGACTACAGGTCCCAGACCATAACATAACTTTAGACTGACAGCGCAGAGTGTCCTCCTCTGCGACACACATACCGGCCATCTACAATTCTGCCGGACTTTGTCTCATCACAACTATGCCTCCAAGTGCATCTTGAAGTACACACGCAGCGCCCCCTGGCTGTAACATTGGTCACTGCACCACAGTACACTGACACTATATACAGAGCTCCTGTGTATAATGTCACTGGTGACACTATATTACCTGTATGCTGACACTATATACAGAGCTCCAGTGTATAATGTCACTAGTGATCGCTGTATTACTTGTACACTGACACTATATAGAGAGCTCCTGTGTATAATGTCACTAGTGATCGCTGTATTACTTGTACACTGACACTATCTACAGAGCTCCTTTGCATAATGTCACTTGTGATCACTGTATTACTTGTACACTGACACTATAAACAGAGCTCCTGTGTATAATGTCACTGGAGGTAAGAACAGTGTTGCTAGTATTGTGGTTTCTAGTCATAATCAGTATTGTAGTATTCGGTCACCATGTGGTTGTAATTTTTTGGTCTGGTCACAGTGTGACAGTATTTATCCTTGTATGTGGTATTATTTGGTCCCTATATGCTGGTAATATGTCATATTATTTGGTCACTATGTGGTGGTAATTTGTAGTCTGGTCATGGTGTGGTGGCATTTGTCCCTTGTATGTAATAATAATAATAATAATAATAATCTTTATTTATATAGCGCCAACATATTCCGCAGCGCTTTACAGTTTAACAGTTTCAAACACAACAGTCATAGGTAACAATGTTAACAATACAGTAATAAAGCAAAATAAGACGACCCTGCTAGTGAGAGCTTACAATCTACAATGAGGTGGGGGAGATACAAAGTACAGGTGTGTATTTACAATGATGTATTTACAATGATGGTCCAGCCATCTTCAGGGGGTGGGGGGTAGATGGAGATAGTGAATGGGCTACACACACACAAACATAAAATGATTGATTAGGGAGCGCGATAGGCCGCTCTGAACAAATGTGTTTTGAGCGAGCGCCTAAAACTATGCAAGATGTGGATGGTCCTAATATCTTGGGGTAGAGCATTCCAGAGGATTGGCGCAGCACGGGAGAAGTCTTGGAGTCTGGAGTGGGAGGTACGGATTAGTGCAGAAGTTAGTCGAAAGTCGTTTGCAGAGCGCAGCGGTCGGCTAGGCCGATAGACAGAAATGAGGGAGGAAATGTAAGGGGGTGCCGCACTGTGGAGAGCTTTGTGGGTGAGAAATGTAGGTAGTATGTATGTAGGTTGTATGTAGTATTATTTGGTCACTATGTGGTCTGGTCATGGTGTGGTGGTATTTCTTCCTGTATGTGATGGTATTTGTCTTAGTATAGTGGATTGTGTTGTGTATGGCGATCATTTGCACTTTTTGATATTAATTAGGAGAAGATTCTTTATTTCCATTAGAGATTAAATACTCTGCACACAGCAGCAGAGATGCACTTATAGGGGTTTCCTGTGGGAAAAAAGTAATCATCTATCCACAGGATTAGTGATAACTTATTGAATGGTGGTGGTGGGGGATCTGACTATTTAGACCCATTCAGCAAAATATGGAACTTTTTATCTTCATTAGACTGGAGCGGTACGTCCGACTTGACCAGTATGTCCGACTTGACCACTGATCCATTCATTCCCTCAGTGGCTGCACTTGTTTTTTATAGAAGCATCAAAGAGAATGAATGGAGCTGTGGTCAGATATCCCACCTGCCGCTCCATATTAAAATGGGGATAAGTGTCCTGTCAGTGATAAAACGTCCTCATTTTTCCGATCAGTGTAGTTTCTAATGGTCGGACCTAAGCGATCACCTGTGGAGCCCGTGGATCAGTGATAATTTGTTTTAACCAAAGAACTCCATTAATGTAAACAACTGTAATTATACATCCCAGTTATGGGGGCGCACAGTAGATGTGCAGGAGCCGCCGGTGTTTTACAGCCGATGCTCCACTATAATGGAGATTACAAGTGACAGATGTTTGCATACAGCCGTAGGGTGGGCCCCAGACACCCCAGTCCGACCCTGGCTGCACTGTATATCTCTAACACTGCAAAGAATAGAAGAAGTTTCTATATACTTACGTGGAAAAATTCTGATGACATTGATGGTAAAAACGAACACACAGACCGTACACTGATGACATTGATGGTAAAAACGGACACACAGACCGTACACTGATGACATTGATGGTAAAAACGGACACACAGACCCTCCTGGGCCTGTACATGGCGTACACTGATGACATTGATGGTAAAAACGAACACAGACCGTACACTGATGACATTGATGGTAAAAACGGACACACAGATCGTACACTGATGACATTGATGGTAAAAACGGACACACAGACCGTACACTGATGACATTGATGGTAAAAACGGACACAAAGACCGTACACTGATGACATTGATGGTAAAAACGGACATACAGACCGTACACTGATGACATTGATGGTAAAAACGGACACACAGACCGTACACTGATGACATTGATGGTAAAAACGGACACACAGACCGTACACTGATGACATTGATGGTAAAAACGGACACCCAGACCCTCCTGGGCCTGTACATGGCGTACACTGATGACATTGATGGTAAAAACGAACACAGACCGTACACTGATGACATTGATGGTAAAAACGGACACACAGATCGTACACTGATGACATTGATGGTAAAAATGGACACACAGACCGTACACTGATGACATTGATGGTAAAAACGGACACAAAGACCGTACACTGATGACATTGATGGTAAAAACGGACATACAGACCGTACACTGATGACATTGATGGTAAAAACGGACACACAGACCGTACACTGATGACATTGATGGTAAAAACGGACACACAGACCGTACACTGATGACATTGATGGTAAAAACGGACACACAGACCGTACACTGATGACATTGATGGTAAAAACGGACACACAGACCGTACACTGATGACATTGATGGTAAAAACGGACACACAGACCGTACACTGATGACATTGGTACCATTTTTCAAGTGAATGAGGCCTTGGGGAATTCCATTTCTTTTTTCTGCCTTAGGAACAGACAGGTGGAATGAATGCCCAATCCGATCCTTTGTATAAGGCCGGCGTCACACTGGCGTATTGCATCCGATATGCTAATGACACTCGGCTCCTGCTCTGCTGTCAGCAGGAGCCGAGTGTCGTGCGTCTGTGCTCCGATTCTCTCGCACAGGGAGGATCGGAGCACAGCTGCGGAGGAGGCGGAGAAATGAATTTCTCCATCTCCTCCATTGCTGGGGTCCGCTTATAGCGCACATCACTCGGATGATATCTGAGTGGTGGGCGCTGTCTCACTCGCACCTATAGGCTTATATGGGTGCGAGTGAGCCGAGAGTTTTCCTCGGTCCGAGACAATCGCAGCATGCTGACCGAGGAAAACGGCCGACAAAAAGTCGGCTGCTGGGAGCTGCCCCATAGCTTATAACATTGGTCAGAGTGCAATGCGATTTTTGTGTGACCCCGGCCTAACTGAGGTTCTCCGTTTTGCACATAAATGCCACCGGTCTGTTCCTAATAAAGACAAGACATTACCATCTTGCTTTGACCAAACACTTGAGAACATCCATCTGGAGCATCTAGAGGCACCGGGGCGCCATTGACTGTGATGGGCGGACATAGTGCACCCGGGTCACTGTCCTTACGCCAGGTATACGGTTAGTTATAAAAGTAAAATAATAATCTAGTAAACTGCTAGGAAAGCCATATACCTGGCATACAGACAGCAGGACGCGACATTATTGATAATAATAATAATAATCTTTATTTTTTATTGATGATTGATTCCGTCCGCAGAGCGTTACCTTTCAATACATGTTTGTGCATTTTTCCAAATATATTCACTTGTCTGAAGCCGCCATTTGTAGAGAACGCGTTATCCTATAATGTTACGATGGTCTGTAACACGCTGCACCAACCCTATATTCTTAGCTCCTAGTGATGGCGCTCACTGACGTACCTACATCGCAAACAGATGACCCAATATGAGAACAGCACCAACCCCCGCTGTTTAAAGCCTCGACACCTCTACTAGTTCATTGCAAGCTAAAGATGGTCCGATCATGGGCCAGGGCTCTGTGCTCGCCCCCAGGCTGACCCTTGCCCCCAGCCCCCGCCCTCCTGGGCCTGTACATGGCAGCACTGAGCACAGAGCGGGCAGCGGGTCTCCCGGGGGCGGGGCATCTCTCACAGCCCGGGCCACGCCCATGGAGGCGGCACCGCTCCTGCTACATAAGGCTCCGCTGGACGCTCCGCCCACAAAGACGGAGTGATGAAGCGGGACGGCTGTACGCTGCTCCTGCTGCTCCTCTTCTGTGTGCGGGCGGCGGCGGCCGAGATCCACACCGTGTACTGGAACAGCACCAACCGCAGGTGAGCGATGCTCTGCAGGCACCGTGCGGGGGGCAATGCTCTGCATTCTGCACACTTCGGCAGCGTTGTCCTTCAGTAGGTGCAATGCTCTGCAGCTGCTCGGCTGGAATCTTGTCATCACTGTTCTGTGTGAAGTTCGATGTGCTGCAGTAGTGATGGTCTGCAGCGGTGTCTCTGGCGCAGCGATCTATAACCGAAAGCCGTGTCCTGGGCTAGTGAGGGAGGGTGATGCTCTGCAAGACGTGGTGTGATGTAGTGCTCTGCAGGACGGAGGGTTTGGTGTGATGCTCTGCAGTGTCCTGGGGTAATGGGGCTAATGCTCTGCAGTCCTGGAGTAATGGGGGTAATGCTCTGCAGGACGGAGGGTTTGGTGTGATGCTCTGCAGTGTCCTGGGGTAATAGGGCTAATGCTCTGCAGTCCTGGAGTAATGGGGGTAATGCTCTGCAGGACGGAGGGTTTGGTGTGATGCTCTGCAGTGTCCTGGGGTAATAGGGCTAATGCTGCTCTGCAGGATGGAGGGTTTGGTGTGATGCTCTGCTGTGTCCTGGAGTAATGGGGGTAATGCTCTGCAGGATGGAGGATTTGGTGTGATGCTCTGCAGTCCTGGAGTAATGCTCTGCAGGATGGAGGATTTGGTTGATGCTCTGCAGTGTCCTGGAGTAATGGGGGGTAATGCTCTGCAGATGGAGGATTTGGTGTGATGCTCTGCAGTGTCCTGAGGTAATGCTCTGCAGGATGAAGGATTTGGTGTGATGCTCTGCTGTGTCCTGGAGTAATGGAGGTAATGCTCTGCAGGATGGAGGATTTGGTGTGATGCTCTGCAGTCCTGGAGTAATGCTCTGCAGGATGGAGGATTTGGTTGATGCTCTGCAGTGTCCTGGAGTAATGGGGGGTAATGCTCTGCAGATGGAGGATTTGGTGTGATGCTCTGCAGTGTCCTGAGGTAATGCTCTGCAGGATGAAGGATTTGGTGTGATGCTCTGCTGTGTCCTGGAGTAATGGGGGTAATGCTCTGCAGGATGGAGGATTTGGTGTGATGCTCTGCAGTCCTGGAGTAATGCTCTGCAGCATGGAGGATTTGGTTGATGCTCTGCATTTTCTTGGAGTAATGGGGGTAATGCTCTGCAGAACGGAGGATTTGGTGTGATGCTCTGCAGTGTCCTGGAGTAATGGGGGGGTAATGCTCTGCAGGACGGAGGATTTGGTGTGATGCTCTGCAGTGTCCTGGAGTAGTGGTGTGATGCTCTGCAGTGTCCTGGAGTAGTGGGGTAATGCTCTGCAGGATGGAGGATTTGGTGTGATGCTCTGCAGTGTCCTGTAGTGGTGTGATGCTCTGCAGTGTCCTGGAGTAGTGGGGTAATGCTCTGCAGAATGGAGGATTTGGTGTGATGCTCTGCAGTGTCCTGGAGTAGTGGGGTAATGCTCTGCAGGATGGAGGATTTGGTGTGATGCTCTGCAGTGTCCTGGAGTAGTGGGGTAATGCTCTGCAGGACGAAGGATTTGGTGTGATGCTCTGCAGCCCCAGGTACCAGCATGTTCCTGTCCCTTCTCTGAATCATAATTGCTCAATAACAGCCCAGGTGCGAGAAGTTCATCCAGAGAGCTCGCTGATGAGAAGTGGCTGCAGGCGTGTGTGATGTCACCAGTCTCGTGTGTGATGTCACTCCTGTCGTGTGATTTTTCTGTCTGTCTCTCCAGTGTGTGTGTGAGGTCACTACTGTCTCTCCAGTGTGTGTGTGGTCACTACTGTCTCTCCAGTGTGTGTGTGGTCACTACTGTCTCTCCAGTGTGTGTGTGGTCACTACTGTCTCTCCAGTGTGTGTGTGGTCACTACTGTCTCTCCAGTGTGTGTGTGGTCACTACTGTCTCTCCAGTGTGTGTGTGGTCACTACTGTCTCTCCAGTGTGTGTGTGGTCACTACTGTCTCTCCAGTGTGTGTGTGGTCACTACTGTCTCTCCAGTGTGTGTGTGGTCACTACTGTCTCTCCAGTGTGTGTGTGGTCACTACTGTCTCTCCAGTGTGTGTGTGGTCACTACTGTCTCTCCAGTGTGTGTGTGTGTGTGTGTGGTCACTACTGTCTCTCCAGTGTGTGTGTGTGTGTGTGTGAGGTCACTACTGTCTCTCCAGTGTGTGTGTGTGGTCACTACTGTCTCTCCAGTGTGTGTGTGTGGTCACTACTGTCTCTCCAGTGTGTGTGTGAGGTCACTACTGTCTCTCCAGTGTGTGTGTGGTCACTACTGTCTCTCCAGTGTGTGTGTGTGGTCACTACTGTCTCTCCAGTGTGTGTGTGTGGTCACTACTGTCTCTCCAGTGTGTGTGTGTGGTCACTACTGTCTCTCCAGTGTGTGTGGTCACTACTGTCTCTCCAGTGTGTGTGTGGTCACTACTGTCTCTCCAGTGTGTGTGTGGTCACTACTGTCTCTCCAGTGTGTGTGTGTGTGAGGTCACTGCTGTCTCTCCAGTGTGTGTGTGTGTGTGAGGTCACTACTGTCTCTCCAGTGTGTGTGTGTGGTCACTACTGTCTCTCCAGTGTGTGTGTGAGGTCACTACTGTCTCTCCAGTGTGTGAGGTCACTACTGTCTCTCCAGTGTGTGTGTGTGTGGTCACTACTGTCTCTCCAGTGTGTGTGTGTGAGGTCACTACTGTCTCTCCAGTGTGTGAGGTCACTACTGTCTCTCCAGTGTGTGTGTGTGTGTGGTCACTACTGTCTCTCCAGTGTGTGTGTGTGTGGTCACTACTGTCTCTCCAGTGTGTGTGGTCACTACTGTCTCTCCAGTGTGTGAGGTCACTACTGTCTCTCCAGTGTGTGTGTGTGAGGTCACTACTGTCTCTCCAGTGTGTGTGTGGTCACTACTGTCTCTCCAGTGTGTGAGGTCACTACTATCTCTCCAGTGTGTGAGGTCACTACTGTCTCTCCAGTGTGTGGTCACTACTGTCTCTCCAGTGTGTGTGTGTGAGGTCACTACTGTCTCTCCAGTGTGTGTGGTCACTACTGTCTCTCCAGTGTGTGTGTGTGTGAGGTCACTACTGTCTCTCCAGTGTGTGTGTGAGGTCACTACTGTCTCTCCAGTGTGTGTGTGAGGTCACTACTGTCTCTCCAGTGTGTGTGTGAGGTCACTACTGTCTCTCCAGTGTGTGTGTGGTCACTACTGTCTCTCCAGTGTGTGTGTGAGGTCACTACTGTCTCTCCAGTGTGTGTGTGAGGTCACTACTGTCTCTCCAGTGTGTGTGTGTGAGGTCACTACTGTCTCTCCAGTGTGTGTGTGTGAGGTCACTACTGTCTCTCCAGTGTGTGTGTGTGAGGTCACTACTGTCTCTCCAGTGTGTGTGTGTGAGGTCACTACTGTCTCTCCAGTGTGTGTGTGAGGTCACTACTGTCGCTCCAGTGTGTGTGTGAGGTCACTACTGTCTCTCCAGTGTGTGTGTGAGGTCACTACTGTCTCTCCAGTGTGTGTGTGAGGTCACTACTGTCTCTCCAGTGTGTGTGTGAGGTCACTACTGTCTCTCCAGTGTGTGTGTGTGTGGTCACTACTGTCTCTCCAGTGTGTGTGTGTGGTCACTACTGTCTCTCCAGTGTGTGTGTGTGAGGTCACTACTGTCTCTCCAGTGTGTGTGTGTGTGTGTGTGTGTGGTCACTACTGTCTCTCCAGTGGTGTGTGTGTGTGAGGTCACTACTGTCTCTCCAGTGGTGTGTGTGTGTGTGGTCACTACTGTCTCTCCAGTGTGTGTGTGTGAGGTCACTACTGTCTCTCCAGTGTGTGTGTGTGAGGTCACTACTGTCTCTCCAGTGTGTGTGTGTGTGTGTGTGTGTGTGGTCACTACTCTCTCCAGTGGTGTGTGTGTGTGTGTGAGGTCACTACTGTCTCTCCAGTGGTGTGTGTGTGTGGTCACTACTGTCTCTCCAGTGTGTGTGTGTGTGTGTGTGAGGTCACTGTCTCTCCAGTGTGTGAGGTCACTACTGTCTCTCCAGTGTGTGTGTGAGGTCACTACTGTCTCTCCAGTGTGTGTGTGTGGTCACTACTCTCTCCAGTGTGTGAGGTCACTACTGTCTCTCCAGTGGTGTGTGTGTGTGTGGTCACTACTGTCTCTCCAGTGTGAGGTCACTACTGTCTCTCCAGTGTGTGTGTGGTCACTACTGTCTCTCCAGTGTGTGTGTGTGTGTGGTCACTACTGTCTCTCCAGTGTGTGTGTGTGAGGTCACTACTGTCTCTCCAGTGGTGTGTGTGTGAGGTCACTACTGTCTCTCCAGTGGTGTGTGTGTGTGTGTGAGGTCACTACTGTCTCTCCAGTGGTGTGTGTGTGTGTGTGTGTGAGGTCACTACTGTCTCTCCAGTGTGTGAGGTCACTACTGTCTCTCCAGTGGTGTGTGTGTGTGTGAGGTCACTACTGTCTCTCCAGTGTGTGAGGTCACTACTGTCTCTCCAGTGTGTGAGGTCACTACTGTCTCTCCAGTGTGTGTGTGTGTGGTCACTACTGTCTCTCCAGTGTGTGTGAGGTCACTACTGTCTCTCCAGTGTGTGTGTGTGTGTGTGAGGTCACTACTGTCTCTCCAGTGTGTGAGGTCACTACTGTCTCTCCAGTGTGTGTGTGTGTGTGTGTGGTCACTACTGTCTCTCCAGTGTGTGTGTGTGAGGTCACTACTGTCTCTCCAGTGGTGTGTGTGTGAGGTCACTACTGTCTCTCCAGTGGTGTGTGTGTGTGAGGTCACTACTGTCTCTCCAGTGGTGTGTGTGTGTGAGGTCACTACTGTCTCTCCAGTGTGTGAGGTCACTACTGTCTCTCCAGTGGTGTGTGTGTGTGTGAGGTCACTACTGTCTCTCCAGTGGTGTGTGAGGTCACTACTGTCTCTCCAGTGTGTGTGTGTGGTCACTACTGTCTCTCCAGTGTGTGTGAGGTCACTACTGTCTCTCCAGTGTGTGTGAGGTCACTACTGTCTCTCCAGTGTGTGTGTGTGTGTGTGAGGTCACTACTGTCTCTCCAGTGTGTGTGTGAGGTCACTACTGTCTCTCCAGTGTGTGTGTGAGGTCACTACTGTCTCTCCAGTGTGTGTGAGGTCACTACTGTCTCTCCAGTGTGTGTGAGGTCACTACTGTCTCTCCAGTGTGTGTGTGTGTGAGGTCACTACTGTCTCTCCAGTGTGTGTGTGAGGTCACTACTGTCTCTCCAGTGTGTGTGTGAGGTCACTACTGTCTCTCCAGTGTGTGTGAGGTCACTACTGTCTCTCCAGTGTGTGTGAGGTCACTACTGTCTCTCCAGTGTGTGTGTGTGTGTGTGAGGTCACTACTGTCTCTCCAGTGTGTGTGTGAGGTCACTACTGTCTCTCCAGTGTGTGTGAGGTCACTACTGTCTCTCCAGTGTGTGTGTGTGTGTGTGTGTGTGAGGTCACTACTGTCTCTCCAGTGTGTGAGGTCACTACTGTCTCTCCAGTGTGTGAGGTCACTACTGTCTCTCCAGTGTGTGAGGTCACTACTGTCTCTCCAGTGTGTGAGGTCACTACTGTCTCTCCAGTGTGTGAGGTCACTACTGTCTCTCCAGTGTGTGAGGTCACTACTGTCTCTCCAGTGTGTGAGGTCACTACTGTCTCTCCAGTGTGTGAGGTCACTACTGTCTCTCCAGTGTGTGAGGTCACTACTGTCTCTCCAGTGGTGTGTGTGTGTGTGGTCACTACTGTCTCTCCAGTGTGTGTGTGTGGTCACTACTGTCTCTCCAGTGTGTGAGGTCACTACTGTCTCTCCAGTGGTGTGTGTGTGAGGTCACTACTGTCTCTCCAGTGGTGTGTGGTCACTACTGTCTCTCCAGTGGTGTGTGTGTGTGTGTGTGTGTTCACTATGGTCTCTCCAGTGTGTGTGATGTTGCTCTGATTGTAGAGGGCAGCACACAGGTCTCTGCTGTCACACAGTACAGGGGGCGGGGTACAGTTTCACTACAGATGGGTGTGGGGGAGGGGTATTGTCCAGTGGTGTGGACATGGAGGGAGTGGGGGCAGTGGACACCTCTGGGGACTGTCAGCACTTCACTCCAAAAACAAGAACTTCAGGAACATCACCCCGCCCCCATCCCCAGCTCCATCTGATGGGCATTGTAATAGCAGTCACTGTTGGAGACGGCTACAAAGTGTGCCCTGTATATCCAGGGGAAGCGGGGTGCGCCTGGTGGTAGTAGTCTGGGGGCTGCCAGTCCCTGTTTTTTCCTCAGGATGGCTGTGCAGGAAGCGTCCCCTCTTGCACTCCTTCCTTTCTCAGACCCTGCTGCTCCTCCTTTCTCTGGCCATTCCCGGGCACAGTGCCAGGCACAGAGGGGGTGCGGGCACTTTCCTGCCCCAGGGCTGCAGTTGTCAGCTCTGCGGCCCAGTGCGATCAGTCAGGTATGTAGGTAGAACTGGTAAATCAGCTGCCGCTTATCTCCAGGCCCTGCAGGCAGAGCCGGCCTCGCCCCATCCCTGGCCGCCCAGCTGCACATTCCCAGCAACTCCCAGGAGCTTGCACTCTACAGCTGCAGCCTCACACTTGGCTCCAAGTGTTGCGCGTAATCCTGTGCAGCCGCATGTTGGGGGCGACCGCTGGACCAGGCTCAGGTTACCGGGAAAGTGGCATTTCCAGTTTTAGTGTAAAATCTCAGATCACCAACCAACCCACCGCCTGTGCTTACGAGGGGCAGTGCCCAATATGTCAGAGGTGCCCCACCGCCTGTGCTTACAAGGGGCAGCGCCCAATATGTCAGAGGTGCCCCACCGCCTGTGCTTACGAGGGGCAGCGCCCAATATGTCAGAGGTGCCCCACTGCCTGTGCTTACAAGGGGCAGCGCCCAATATGTCAGAGGTGCCCCACCGCCTGTGCTTACAAGGGGCAGCGCCCAATATGTCAGAGGTGCCCCACTGCCTGTGCTTACGAGGGGCAGCGCCCAATATGTAAGAGGTGCCCCACTGCCTGTGCTTACGAGGGGCAGCGCCCAATATGTCAGAGGTGCCCCACCGCCTGTGCTTACGAGGGGCAGCGCCCAATATGTCAGAGGTGCCCCACTGCCTGTGCTTACAAGGGGCAGCGCCCAATATGTCAAGTCCCCAATATGTCAGTTGCCCACTGTCAGATAGCACCCAATGTCAGAGGTCCGCAATATGTCTGGACCCCTTTCTACAATACCAGTGACTTGCAGTGCCACTGTCATTCGGGGTGACTTGTGTGAAACTTTCCTCCTCCAGGAATAACAGAAGGTGATGGCAGCCTGAGCGCTCTCACCCTCATCACTTGTACTTTTTAATGAGAGCGTCTTATTTCTGATGGTCCCCTCCCCCGTCCGCAGACAATACACTCGCCTGTAAACACGGTCATTGCCCACAATGTGCCTCTTGGTAAAAGTAAACAGGCCCGGGAACGCAGCCTAAAATCACACGTCCCCAACCAGTCCGCCCAGCATTGGGGCCAGTAACTGATTAACTCAGGGTTACGTGCCGAACACAACACCGTGCGCCATTCGCACACCCCTTTCTGCACATGGCACCGCGCCAGCTGTACTCTGCTCAACCAAAGAGCCTCTTGTCCTCAGGACATAGGTGCTATGCTGTACTCTGGTACTCCGTAGAGAAGACCCAACTCGTGTCACATGTGGTCCCAGCCCCAATAGAGGGAACGCCTCGGACACTGCATACTTGGCCTTGTGATTAGTGAAGCCCTGTGTATCAGTTCACAGGCCCCTAAATTAGGAGGAACTAATGTGATTGCAGTGTGCTTCACTGGCTGCCATGAACGTGGCTCCTTTGTTTCCATGTAATTGTGTGTGAGGCTACTGGGGCAGTTGGGTCACTTGCAATGCAACCTTCCACTATGGCATAAATTCCCCTACGTGGACCCATCGTGTACCCCATGGCAGGACGCTTAATTGCACTCTTGGAAAGGGTTATACAATTTAAGAGTTAATAAACCTCTCTACCTACTGGAGCTGAGAATGCAGTTTGAGGATGGGGTACACTCTGGGGGGCTAGTCTGCACCCCTCTATAACACCACCCTGTATAGACTGAATTTGACAACAAGCCTTTCACTAGGCCGAGGCTGTACAGATCGCTCCCACAGATTACCCAAATGTTTCCAATCTCACGGCTGGGTAATGAGAGGATTTGCATGGTCCCTTGTGACTGCAGTCTATGGAGGGGGCTCCTGTTAACAAGGCTGAGATGTTTATTACCTGGGGCTGAGGGGGAATCAAATGTCACCCATAAGCAGGAGGGTGAAGAGGGCGCGTGTATGCCAGGATTGGGTGTGGACCCTTGTATGTATAGCTCTGTGTACTCAGCACATCTGCAGAACAATGCCAGCGACCTGAATTGTTTCTATAATGGCCTCAGAAGCTTATAACTTAGTTGTCTGGCCCAGACACCCTCCATGTCGCAGTCACGTGAGTGGTGATGTAATATGCCACCCGCTCAGCTTTCTGTAGCTGATCCAGAGTCTGGGAAAGCTGGGTGATGTCCCCGAAGGGATGCTCTGAGGGGAGATTACTGTGCTGTTTTCAGAAAGGAGAGCTTCACCCTTATCGCTCCCAGAGACATATGCGTGTGAGCACCTCACATGCTATGTGCATTGTGCAAGATATGAGACGTGCCAAGATATTCCCACCTGACTCCACCGTGCCAATAAACCCCCTAAATGTCTGCGACTGGAGAGAAACTGCAAACCCCAGAAAAAGGGATGCGTTCCTGTGTGGGGACCACTCCGCACCTAGCGGACACTGCTGACTCATCATTACACATCGGCTCTTCTCATTGCCCCTGGTCACGCCACACACCCCAGGGCCAGGGTTCACTCTGGAGGAAACCATGTTTATCAACACGGCACTCACTCCAAAATTCCCGGTGACGACTTAACACATGCGTCACTGACTCCAGAAACCTCCTCCAGGCCCTTTGCTGACTGGTATATTACACATCAACAGCCCCCACTCGTCAGCGTCCAGGTGCTAAAAGGGTTAATGCACAATGTAACATTACAGCGCGAACCCCTCCCCGATATTACACTGCAATAACTATCCTGTCTTCTGTCCGCAGCTTCAGGAATGACTACACCGTACAAGTCCAGCTCTTCGACTACCTGGACATTGTGTGCCCCCATTATGAGGATGACCGAGGTGCGGGCACTGCTGTGGAGAGGTACACTTTGTTCCTGGTGGAGCATGAGGAGTATGTCGCCTGCAAACCAGTCTCCAAAAACCAAGTCCGATGGGAGTGCAACAACCCCTTCAATCTGAACGGCCCCGAGAAGTTCCGGGTGAAGTTTCAGAAGTTCACAGCCTTCAGCCTCGGCAAGGAGTTCAAGGAGGGGCACAGCTACTACTATATATGTAAGGGGCACTACTACTACTGGCACTACTACCCCTGTAGTGGTCACTGCTGCTACTACTATTGCTACTAGTACTACTATTGTAGGGGTCGCTGCTGCTACTATTGTAGGGGTCGCTGCTGCTACTATTGTGGGGGTCGCTGCTGCTACTATTGTAGGGGTCGCTGCTGCGGTTTCCCACACCAGATCTCTGGAACTGACATTTCTGTGTCACACAGCTGTTTTTGGGCTCAGTCCTGTAATCCCTCTGTGTGAGACGCTCTCCTCTGTGCTGGCACAGACCCAGCACATGCATGGGCAGGACACAGCAGGTGGGGGTGATCCTGTCTCTACACGCGGCCTAGGTGTGTCTTTTGGGATCCAGGCTCGGATGCTGGAGGAGTCTCCTGACAGACTGTGTGGAGGAGAAATCGGGACAATGAATAATCTGTCCAAGAAATGCACACTTCCCAAAAAACATCTTCAGGAAGGTGCTGGGGAGGGTGTTCCTGTTGGGACATTGTTTGTGGGAGGGGGTCCTTACTCCACGGGTCTCCAGCCTCTGCAGGAGGATTATTTATTATGCAGCGCTTTACAGACATTATCACTGTTCCCATTGGGGCTCACAATCTAGGTTTCCTATCAGTATGTCTTTGGAGTGTGGGAGGAAGCCAGAGGAAACAAACACGGGGAGAACATACAAACTCCTTGCAGATGATGACCTTGGTGGGATTTAAACCCAGAACCCCAGCACTGCAAGACTACAGTACTAACCACTGAGCCATCTGCTGCCCAATCTAACTTTTGACTCCAGGGAATCTTCTTGTTCTGACATTGGCTTCTTTGTCATTACAGCCAAGCCCATCCACCATCATGGGGACTCGTGCTTGAAGCTGAAGGTCCACGTTGCCGGCAAGGCCAGTAAGTGTCGAGCTTTAGGTTAGGGGATAGGCCAAGTACAGCGTGGTGATGAATGAGCCCTCCAGTAATGGGACTGCTGGAATATTCCCAATAAACAGCTGTCTCCCTGGGTTTGAGGCGTGACTGTGACTCTTGGGCCATGGCCACCTCACACCACCATCATGGCATGTCATGTAAGGGTTGAAGGATCATTTATTTTTTATTTTTTTTTTCTTTCTCAGCTCAGCAGCCATCAACCAATGTCCACACGCCGAGGGCCCGAGTTGTAGCAGGTAAGAACCCTGTGGCCGCCCTTACACTGGGGCTGGCTTACATAAACTTCTCTTAAGGGACTTTGTTCCCGCTCTGCTTCTCTATCCTCCCTGATCCGTGAAATCAGGACCAGATGCCAAAACATCCAGCCCAAGATGTAGAGCAGCAGGGGTGTATATGGTGTCCTGGGGGTGGTGATTCTTGAGGACTCCCAGATGAAAGGAAATGACCTAATCCTCTCTCTCCAGATGACCCAGCGGCGGCACTTCCTGACATCCTACGGAGCATCGCTCATAACTCTGCTGATCGGTCAGTCTCACTCACGCTCTGTGGACTCATGCTACCTTTACTCTTTGCTCTGGGACTATGATGGAATATTCCAGGACATTGGCCGTATTGATGCTGATGGAGATGTAGCAGATAAGTGCGAGTCTGGTGGCCAAAGAATGCCTTGTAGACGCACAGTGTAGCCAAAGAACACATGAAGGTGCAGCTTCTGCACGCTGGGCATAGTGTGTGGACAAAGACTGTCATGCTCAGGGGTCCTTATCTCGGCAGAATCTTGCTGGAAGAGATCTGCATCACGATCCTTGAAAATCTCTGTGAGATGGTTGATGACTAAAGCAGTCGGCAGCACCCTCGTTAACAGTATTGGCCCCGCTCGGGGTCCACATAGTGTAGCCATATGTATATATGTAAATAATAGAATATATTTATGGAGGCCTCCTTATTCTAGATACCTGCTGTCCTGCATAGACTGGTGGTGGCTCCTGGCTGGAGTGCCACCTTGAAAAGATGCTGTATAATTGTACAAGAGAAGGACATGTATACGTCTTATAGAACTGGAATTTTATATGTTGCAAATAAAGATTTCTTCTATTATGGATTGTGTTATTCCAGACCGGTGCTTAATAACCACGGGAGAGCGCACAACACCACCAACATGGAGGAGACGTATGTGATGCCCATATCCTGTCCAGAAACCACACAACCGACATGAAGGAGGAGACGTATGTGACCCCATATCCTGACCATGCACATAACCACAAGAGAGGGCACAGCGCCAGCAACATGGAGATGTACAGTGGGTATGGAAAGTATTCAGACCCCTTTAAATTTTTCAATTAGTTTCATTGCAGCCATTTGGTAAATTCAAAATTTTTTTTTTTCTTCTTATTAATGTACACTCTGCACCCCAGCTTAACTGAAAAAAAAGGAAATGTAGACATTTCTGCAAATTTATTAAAAAAGAAAAACTGATCCATCACATGGTCATAAATATTCAGACCCTCATATATTTAAGTCACATGCTGTCCATTTCCTTGTGATCCTCCTGGAGATGGTTCTACTCCTTCATTGGGGGCCAGCTGTATTTAATTAAAGCGATAGGACTTGATTTGGAAAGGCACACACCTGTCTATATAAGACCTCACAGCTCAGGGTACGTGCACACGATGTGGATTTTGCTGCGGATCCGCAGCAGTTTCCCATGAGTTTACAGTACAATGTAAACCTATGGGAAACAAACGCTGTGCCCATGCTGCGGAGAAAAAAAAGCGCGGAAACGCAGCTTTTTATTTTCCGCAGCATGTCAATTCTTTGTGCGGAATCCACAGCGTTTTTACATTTTCTCCAATAGAAAACTGCAGATGTAAATCCGCAGCAGGATCCACACTAGAAAACGCGATAAATCCGCAGGAAAAAACGCAGCGGTTTTACCCTGCGGATTTATCAAATCCGCTGCGGAAAAATCTGCAGTGGTCCATTCTACGTGTGCACATACCCTCACAGTGCATGTCAGACAAGATGAGAATCATGAGGTCAAACTGGCCAAGGAGCTCAGAGACAGAATTGTGGCAAGGCACAGATCTGGCCTAGGTTACGTAAGAATTTCTGCAATACTCAAAGTTACTAAGGCTACTTTCACACATCAGGTTATTGCTGTCAGGCACAATCCGGCAAGTTTTGAAAAGGATTCGTTTTTTTTTCCCGCCATATCTTTTTCTTTTTTTTTCTCATAGTTGTATTGACACCGGATCGCGTCTGATGGCCACACATTTCATCCGCTTTTTTCCGGATCCATCTAAAATTATTTTTCTTTCCAGCGAAAAAACGCCAAGTGACGACTACTTCACCCTCTCCCCTCTCAAAAAAAAAAAAACCCTGATCCGTTGCATCACTATTTCACAATTTTCAGCAGATCGTTTTTTTCCCACAAATTTGCCGAATCCTGCCTAACGGCTAAAACCTGATGTCTGAAAGTAGCCCAAGACCACAGTGACCTCCATAATCCTTAAATGGAAGAAGTTTGGGACCACCAGAAGTCTTCCTAGACCTGGCCATACAGCCAACTGAGCATTCGTGGGAGAAGAGCCTTGGTGAGAGAGGTAAAGAAGAACCCCAAGATTACTGGCTGAGCTCAGGTATGCAGTAGGGAGATGGGAGAAAGTTCTACAAAATCAACTATCACTGTGGCCCTACACCAGTTGGGCCTTTTTGGCAGAGTGGCCCGACTGAAGCCTCTCCTCAGTGCAAGACATATGAAAGACTGCATAGTTTGCTAAAAAAAAAGGACTCCCAGACTATGAGAAATAAGATTCTCTGCTCTGATGAGCTGAAGATTGACCTTTTTGGTGATAATTCTAAGGCTACGTTCACATTAGCGTCGCGTCGCTGTTGCGTCGGCGACGCAGCGGCGACGCGCCCCTATGTTTAACATAGGGGACGCGTGCGTCTTTTTGCACGCGTTTTCCGACACGTGCGTCGTTTTAGACGCTAGCGTCGGACGCAAGAAAACGCTACAAGTTGCATTTTTCTTGCGTCCGATTTCGTCAAAAAACGACGCACGCGTCGCAAAACGCGCGCGTTTGCGCGCGTTTTTCCATGCGTCGCCGACGCAGGGCGGCGCAACGCTAGTGTGAACGTAGCCTATGCGGTATGTGTGAAGAAAACCAGGCACTTCTCATCTGCCCAACAATGAAACTTGGTGGTGGAAGCATCATACTATGGAGGTGTTATTCAGCTGCAGGGACAAGATGACTGGTTGCCATTGAAGGAAACCTGAATGTGGCCAGGTACAGAGATATCCTGGATGAAAACCTCTTCCAAAGTGCTCTGGTCCTCAAACTTGGCTAAAGGTTTCATCTTCCAACAAGACAATGACCCTAAGCACACATCTAAAATAACAAAGGAGTGGCTTCAGAACAACTCTGTAAGCATTCTTGACTGGCCCAGCCAGAGCCCTGACCTAAACCCAATTGGGCTTCTCTGGAGAGACCTGAAAATGGCTGTCCACTGACGTTTACCATCCAACCAGACAGAACTGGAGAGGATCTGCAAGGAAGAATGGCAGAAGATCCCAAATCCAAGTGTGGAAAAACTTGTTTCATCATTCCCAAGAAGACTCATGGCTGCACTAGCTCAAAAGGTGCTTCTACTCCGTACTGAGCAAAGGGTCTGAATACTTATGACCATGTGATATTTCAGTTTTTCTTTTTTAATAAATTTGCTAAAAATTTCTTTTTTTTTTTTTTTTTTTTTTTTTGTCAAGATGGGGTGCAGAGTGTACATTAATGAGAAAAAAAAAGCTTTTTTTCAATTTACCAAATGGCTGCAATTAAACAGTGAAAAATTTAAAGGGGTCTGTATACTTTTCATACCCACTGTATGTGATCCCATATCCTGACCAGACGCACAACCTTGGGAGAGGGCACCGCACCACCAACATGGAGGAAACGTATGTTGCCCCATCTCATGAGTAGACACATAATAACCTTGGGAGATGGCACAGGACCACTAACATAGAGAAGACATAGGTCGGTGACCCCATATCCTGACAAGACACATAACCCTGGGAGAGGGCACAATACCACCAATATCGAGGAGATGTAAGTGAACCCATATCCTGACCAGACACAAAATAATTATGGGAGAGGGCACAGCACCACCAACATGGAAAGGTATGAGACCCCATAGCCTGACCAGACACATAACCACAAGAGGGCAGAACACCACCAACATGGAGGAGACGTATGTGACCCCCATATCCTGACCAGAGACATAAACGTGGGAGGGGGCACAGCACCACCAACATGGAGAAGACGTACAGGTGCATCTCACAAAATTAGAATATCATCAAAAAGTTAATTTATTTCAGTTCTTCAATACAAAAAGTGAAACTCATATGTGTGTGTGTGTGTGTGTGTGTGTGTGTATGTATGTAATGTCTAAGGGTTTTTCCGTCTGTCTGTCTGTCCTGGAAATCCCGCGTCTCTGGTCGAGGCCGCCAGGCCTCGACCAATCAGCGACGGGCACAGCATGGCGACGATGTCATAAAGGTTGCCTCGACCAATCAGCGACACGCACAGTATCGACGTAGATGTCATAATGGTTGCCATGGCGACGATGATGTCATAAAGGTTGCCTCGACCAATCAGCGACGGGCACAGCATGGCGACGATGTCATAAAGGTTGCCTCGACCAATCAGCGACACGCACAGTATCGACGTAGATGTCATAATGGTTGCCATGGCGACGATGATGTCATAAAGGTTGCCTCGACCAATCAGCGACGGGCACAGTCTGCCGCGAATTCTGGAATCATCATTGTCCATATACTACGGGGACATGCATATTCTAGAATACCCGATGCGTTAGAATCGGTCCACAATCTAGTATATATGTCAGTACAAACAGAGTGATGTATTTTGTGTTTAATTCTGTTAATGATGATTATGGATTACAGCCAATGAAAACCAGAAGTCATTATCTCAGAAAATTAGAATGCTTTGATAGCAGCCTTCAGTTCGTCTGCATTGTCGGGTCTGGTGTCTCTCATCTTCCTCTTTACAATACCCTATAGATTACCTATGGGGTTAAGGTCAGGCGAGTTTGCTGGCCAATCAAACACAGTGATGTTATTGTTTTTAAATGAGGTATTGACAGTTTGGACAGGTGCCAAGTCCTGCTGGAGAATAACATTTCCATCTCCAAAAAGAGGGACGCATGAAGTACTCTAAAATTTCCAGGTAGGCCGCTGTGCTGAGTTTGGTCTTGATAAAACAGTGTACCTATACCAGCAGATGACATAGGTCCCCAAACCAGAACTGATTGTGGAAACTTCACACTAGATCTCAAGCGGCTTGAATTGTATGTCTCTCTATTCTTCCTCCAGCCTCTGGGACCTTGATTTCCAAGGTCTAGTGTGAAGTATCCACAATCAATGATGGTTTCAGGAGCCATGCCATCTTCTGGTGTAGGTCCTCTGTGTTTTATCAAGATCAAAGTCAGCGCAGCCATCACCGGGAAATTTTAGAGCACTTCATGCTTCCCTCTGCCGACAAGCTTTTTTGGAGATTGAAATGTCATTCTCCAGCAGGACTTGGCACCTGTCCACGCTGCCAAAAGTACCAGTACCTGGCATACAAACAAAGATATCATGTACTTGATTGTCCAGCAAGCTTGTCTGACCTTAACCTCATAGAGAATCTATGGGGTATTGTCAAGAGGAAGATGAGACACCAGACCCAACAATGCAGACTAGCTGAAGGCTGCTATCAAAGCAACCTGGGCTTCTAGAACACCTCAGCAGTCCTACAGACTGATTGCCTCCATGCCACGCCGCAATGATGCAGTAATTGATGTAAAAGGAGCCCCAACCAAGTATTGAGTGCATTTACTGAACATACATTTCAGTAGGCCAAGATTTCGGATCTTAAAATCATTTTTTCAAGCTGCTGTCATAAAGTATTCTAATTTACTGAGATAATGACTTTTGGGTCTTTATTGGCTGTAAGCCATAATCATCAACATTATCTGAAATGAACATGACTCTGTTTGTTAGGACTCTCACTTTTTGTATTGAAGAACTGAACTAAATTAACTTTCCAGGTCACCACCTGACAGCACACTGGAGGACGTCCTTCTTATCCATCATGGGACAGGAAACACAAGAGGTTAAAAGGACCCTCCCCCCTACCACCCTTCAGTGTTTTTCCTGTCCCATTATGGATAGGAACAGACGAGAGGACTGACTGTTCTGTGCGGGAGGTGTGGATCGGGGGGCTTTGCCTCACTCTTCCCACCATGAGGCACCCGCTGGCCGATACCCGCCCGAGGGTCCCTCTGCCTACCAGTGTAGCGCTGCTCCTGGTATGAGGATCGCTTTTCCCTGCCGGAGGCTCTCAATCCTTCCGTCACGATGCGTGCATGCGATCCCGGCCGCTGCCTCTGATGACGGCGTTTCCATGCGGCCGTCGGGGAAGCCAAACCACACTGCACCGCGCTCAGTTTCCAGCCGCGCATCACTTCCGGTTTGTGGCTGAGAGGGGCGGGCCGCATCTCTGCAGCTGCAGGAAGTTCGGAGCAGTCAGATGGCGCGAAAGAAGTAGCGCTGCACCAAGAAGAACAGAAATAAAAGGTATGTGCTGGGGCATTAGGTCGATCTCCAGAGGAACATGGAGGACGCAGCTAGATCAGAGGGGCAGGAGCCCTGTATTATATGGATCCCTTAAAAAAAAAAAAAAAAAAAAAGCACTATACTATCGATCACTATGTATTTCTTATAGGCGGCCTCCTTGCCTGAGAAATCCTTAAAGAAGCCCCGCAGAAATAAAGTGTCCCATCTGTGCGGCTAAGATGAAGGATACCTGGCAGAAACCCCTGTGTGAAGCATGCACCCGCAGGATCATAGGAGAGGAGCAGGCTTCTCTTATGACAAATATGAGGGCCATTATAAGAGAGGAGGTTCAGGCTTCCGTGTCAGGCCTGGTACTTCCTCAGGCCTCACTTCCAGAAAAATCTATGAAAAGGCTGAGGGAAGAGCATTCATCAGGAGACTTATCATCTTCCGTGTCAGAACTAGAGGAGGAAGAAGAAAGAGAACCTCCAGAGCAGTGGTCCCCAACTCCAGGCCTCGAGGGCCACCAACAGTGCAGGTTTTCAGGATTTCCTTAGTATTGCACAGGGGTTGGAATCATCACCTGTGCAGATGATCACATTACCACTGATGCAATACTAAAGAAATCCTGAAAACCTGCACTGTTGGCGGCCCTCGAGGCCTGGAGTTGGGGACCCCTGCTCCAGAGAAAGGGAGAAGATATTTATTTTCTGCTGCAGACACGGGGGAACTGTTGGAGGCTGTTCGGCATACTATGCAGATTGAGGAGCCTCAGCCATCCTGTTCTGTTCAGGATGAGATGTTTGGTGGCTTACGCTCTCAGACCTCTAAGGTTTTTCCGGTAAATTCCAATATCCGATCCATGATTCTGGAGGAATGGGAGGAAGCGGAGAAAAGACTAACTATTCCTAAAGACTTCAGACTCCGCTTGCCGTTTGATCCAGACGAAGTTAAAGAATGGGTTGATATTCCTTAAATAGACATACCGTTGGCTAAAGTGTCTAAAAGGACTTCAATTCCTTTTGAGGACACTTCCAACCTAAAAGAGCCCATGGATAGAAAGGCAGACGGCCTTTTAAAAAGGGCCTGGGAGAGTTCATCAGCAGTTATTGGAGCAAATTTAGCAGCGACATCGGTTGCTCGCTCCATGCACCTGTGGTTAGATGATCTTCAGGATTAATTAACAGCCAAGACTCCAAGGGAAACTATTCTGAAATCCCTGCCTCTGTTAAAATTGGCAACCACCTTTTTGGCAGATGCATCCGCAGAATCAGTAAGGTTCGCGGCTAGGGGTCAATCCCTATCTAATGCAGCCCAAAGAGCTATCTGGCTCAAAAGCTGGTTGGGAGATATGCATTCTAAGAATAAGCTGTGTTCGATACCCTTTTTCGGACCGGTCCTCGATGATATCTTAGACAAAGCCTCAGATGTAAAGAAAGGGTTCCCTGAAGAAAAGCCTAAACAATTCCAGCCCTTTCGTAGACCCCGCTATAATCAAAAACCAGATTACAGGGGTAAAGGGAAACAGGGTAGATGGAGTTATCAAAAAGGAGGGGATAGCAGGCTTAAAACCAAAGACTCGGGTCCGGGTTCTAGCTACCGGAGAAAATGACGCCATCAGAGTGGGAGGTCGTCTAGCCGAATTCCTAGAGGGATGGCGGGAAATAACGACGAGTCCTTGGGCCTTACAGGCTGTGTCCCAGGGATACAAAATAGAGTTTATATCTCTCCCTCCCAAAAGGTTCCTAGTTTCCAGCTCCCATCTAAAATCGTCATCCCCCATGTGGTCAGATATACAGGACCTCCTAGAAATGGCGACAATTGTTCCGGTACCCCCTCAGGAAGAGTACAGAGGTCATTACTCGAATCTCTTCTCAATAATAAAACCATCTGGAGAATCAAGAACAATAATCTAAAACACCTAAACAATTGGGTGTTATACAAGAGATTCAAAATGGAGTCAATTCTGTCAACTATCCCTCTGTTAGGAAGGGGTATGGTGATGTGCACTCTAGATCTAAAGAGTGCATATTACCATGTACCCATTCATCTAAATCACCAGAAGTTTCTGTGGTTTGCGGTAAATATGGATGGAAAAATCTACCATTTTCAATTTCGCTGTCTCCCCTTCCGCCTGACATCTGCTCCCAGAATTTTTACAAAACTTATGGTAGAGATGGTCGCCTATCTGAGAAATCAGGATATAATTGTAATTCCTTATTTAGACGACTTTTTAATAGCGGCAGACTCCGTAGGCCAGCTCAGGATCAACTGTCAATCCCTCATTTCCACACTAGAGAGTCTAGGATGGATCATAAATTGGAAAAAATCGGATCTGATACCAAAGTCCAGAATAAAATTCTTAGGAGTCATGCTAGATTCGGAGACAAGAATGTCCTACCTACCAGAAGACAGGCTAAAGGGCATAATAGAAAAAGTCCATCACTTTTCCCAAGGCCAGAATTCTATCAGAGACGGGATGAAAATCTTGGGATTAATGACGGCCTGCATCCCTTGCGTGAGCTGGAGCCAGTTTCATTCTCGGCAGCTTCAGAAGGGAGTTCTGATGAGCTGGAACAGAAAATAGAACTCACTAAATCAGAGGATGAAACTCTCTTTCCAGATCAAAAGATCCCTGAAATGGTGGACTCTCTCCAGGAACTTTCAGCTAGGGGTAGCATGGCTTCAAACCCTGAGTGTGTCAGTCACGACAGATGCAAGTCAGCAAGGTTGGGGAGGTCATGTTCAAGGAAGATATTTCCAAAGTCGATGGAAAAGGAAGGACAGCAAGAAATCATCGAACTACAGAGAACTACATGTAGTTTGGAAGGTCTTTAAAGGCTGCGCAACACCTACTGAGAAACAAACATGTAAAAGTCTTTTCAGACAATACGACAACTGTATCCATAGAGGTATAGGAGCAGATCTGAGATTACTACAGAGATTTGGGAGCAGAACCAAGTTTACTGCAGAGATTTGGGAGCAGAACCGAGCTTACTACAGAGATATGGGAGCAGAACTGAGCTTTCTACAGAGATAAGGGAGCAGAACCAAGCTTACCACAGAGATGCGGGAGCAGATCTGAGCTTACTACAGAGATATGGGAGCAGAACCAAGTTTACTACAGAGATTTGGGAGCAAAACCGAGCTTACTACAGAGATATGGGAGCAGAACAAAGCTTACTACAGAGAAGAGGGGGCAGAACCGAGCTAACTACAGCGATTTAGGAGCAGAAATGAGCATACTACAGAGCTACGGGAGCAGAACCGAGCTTACTACAGAGATGGGAGCAGAAACAAGCTTACTACAGAGATATGGGAACACAAACAAGCTTGCTACAGTTATATTGGAGCAGAAACAAGCTTACTAAAAGATATGGAAGCAGAACTGAGCTTACTACAGAGATAAGGGAGCAGAACAGAGGTTACTACATATATATGGGAGCAGAATCGAACTTACTACAGAGAAATACCACAAAGATATGGGAGCATAACTAAGCTTACTACACACATATATGGGAGCAGTACAAATCTTACTACAGACATATGGAAGCAGAACTGAGCTTACTACAGAGAAATGGAAGCAGAACCAAGCTTACTACGGATAAATATAATATAAAAACAATAAATCTGTACGCATAACAGGACATTTCATAACAGAAACCGAGCAGAACCGAGCTTACCATAGAGATAAGGGAGCAGAACCGAACTTACTACAGAGATATGGGAGCAGAACAAAGCTTACTACACAGATATGGAAGCAAAACCTAGCTTACTACAGAGATATGGAAGCACAAACAAGCTTACTTCGGAGATATCTGAGCAGAATCAGGGTTGCTACAGAGATATGGGAGCTGAAACGAGCTTACTACAGTGATATGGAAGCAGAAACGAGCTTACTACAGAGCTTTGGGAGCAGAACCGAGATTACCACAGAGATATGGCAACAGAACCGAGCTTAGTCCAGAGATATGGGAAGAGAACCGAGCATACTACAGAGACAGGGGAGCAGAATCGACCTTACTACAGAGATATGGGAGCAGAACCGAGCTTACCATAGAGATAAGGGAGCAGAACCAAGCTTACTACAGAGATATGGAAGCAGAACCAAGTTTACTACAGCGATATGGGAGCAGAACAAAGCTTACTACAGAGAAGAGGGGGCAGAACCGAGCTTACTACAGAGATATGGGAGCAGAACTGAGCTTCCTACAGAGATAAGGGAGCAGAACCAAGCTTACCACAGAGATGCGGGAGCAGATCTGAGCTTACTACAGAGATTTGGGAGCAAAACCGAGCTTACTACAGAGATATGGGAGCAGAACAAAGCTTACTACAGAGAAGAGGGGGCAGAACTGAGCTAACTACAGAGATTTAGGAGCAGAAATGAGCATACTACAGAGCTACGGGAGCAGAACCGAGCTTACTACACAGATATGGGAGCAGAACCGAGCTTACTACAGAGATGGGAGCAGAAACAAGCTTACTACAGATATGGGAACACAAACAAGCTTGCTACAGTGATATTGGAGCAGAAACAAGCTTACTAAAAGATATGGAAGCAGAACTGAGCTTACTACAGAGATAAGGGAGCAGAACAGAGGTTACTACAGATATATGGGAGCAGAATCGAACTTACTACAGAGATAAGTGAGCAGAATCGAGCTTACAACAGAGCTATGGGAAGAACAGAGCTTACTACTGTAGGAGCTGATCTGAGCTCAATACAGAGAAATGGAAGCAGAACTGAGCTTCCTACAGAGATAAGGGAGCAGAACCAAGCTTACTAAATATCAGAATCGCAAGATAGGACGGCACTAGAGTAGTACTGTTATCCAATATTTTTAGGACTCTACATGGGCGGCTGTATGTCAGGCTTCACGAAAGCTCCGGGTATTGGTGCTCAGCATAAAAGCTTAATCACTGATCAGTCCAAGAAGAAATGAAAATGCGGCACTCACCCCAAAATCGCTGTGCAGATCGTGAACTTTATTGGAGAGTAACTGAAATATACATCCGTCAGGACATCAGGTAAACCATGAGGGTGCGGTAAAGGAGCAACGGACGACGGCCGTTTCGCACTCACAGGTGCTTCGACGGGTCCGAATTTTCTTCAGTGATTTGTGGTGTTTCTGTGTTTTAATATTATCTACAGAGAAATGAAAGCAGAACCAAGGTTACTACACAGATATGGAAGCAAAACCTAGCTTACTACAGAGATATGGAAGCACAAACAAGCTTACTTCAGAGATATCTGAGCAGAATCAGGGTTGCTACAGAGATATGGGAGCTGAAACGAGCTTACTACAGTGATATGGAAGCAGAAACGAGCTTACTACAGAGCTTTGGGAGCAGAACCGAGATTACCACAGATATATGGCAACAGAACCGAGCTTACTCCAGAGATATGGGAAGAGAACCGAGCATACTACAGAGATATGGGAGCAGAACCGAGCTTACCATAGTGATAAGGGAGCAGAATCAAGCTTACTACAGAGATATGGAAGCAGAAACAAGCTTATCTCAGCTATGGGAGCAGAACCGAGATTACCACAGAGATATGGCAACAGAACCGAGCTTACTCCAGAGATATGGGAAGAGAACCGAGCATACTACAGAGACGGGAGCAGAATCGACCTTACTACAGAGATATGGGAGCAGAACCGAGCTTACGATAGAGATAAGGGAACAGAACCAAGCTTACTACAGAGATATGGAAGCAGAAACAAGCTTACTTCAGAGATATGGAAGCAGAACCAAGCTTACTACAGAGATTGCTACAGAGATATGGGAGCTGAAACGAGCTTAAAACATCGATATGGAAGCAGAAACGAGCTTACTACAGAGCTTTGGGAGCAGAACTGAGCATACTACAGAGATATGGGAGCAGAACTGAGCTTACTCCAGAGATATGGGAGCAGAACCAAGCTTACAATAAAGGGAGCAGAACCGAGCTTAAGACAGAGCAATGGGAGCAGAATCGAGCTTACCACAGAGATATGGCAACAAAACCGAGTTTACTCCAGAGATACGGGAACAGAACTGGGCATACTCCAGAGATATGGGAGCAGAACCGAGCTTACTCCAGAGATATGGGAGCAGAACTGAGCATACTACAGAGATATGGGAGCAGAACCAAGCTTACAATAAAGGGAGCAGAACCGAGCTTAAGACAGAGCAATGGGAGCAGAATCGAGCTTACTTCAGAGATATCAAAGCAGAACTGAGAGCTTACTACAGAGATATGAGAGCAGAACCAAGCATACTACAGAGATATAGGAACAGAACTGAGCTCACTACAGAGATATGGAAACAGAAACAAGCTTACTACAGAGAAATGGAAGTAGAACTGAGCTTGCTACAGAGATAGGGGAGCAGAACCTAGCTTACTGCAGAGATATAGGATCAGTTATGAGCTTACTACAGAACTAAGTGAGCATAACTATGCTTACTACAGAGCTATGAGAGCAGAAATGAGCTTACTTTGGAGATATGGAAGTAGAACCAAGCTTACTACAGAGATATGGGAGAAAAATGAGCTTACTACAGAGATATGGGAAAAGAACCATGCTAGCTATAGACATATAGGAGCAGAATCTAGCTTGCTACAAAGATATGGGAGCAGAACCGAGCTTACTACACAGATATGGGAGTAGAAATGAGCTTACTACAGAGATAAGGGAGCACAACTGAGCATACTACAGAGATATGGGAGCAGAACCAAGCTTACAATATAATAAAGGGAGCAGAACCGAGCTTAAGACAGAGCAATGGGAGCAGAATCGAGCTTACTTCAGAGATGTCAAAGCAGAACTGAGAGCTTACTACAGAGATATGAGAGCAGAACCAAGCATACTACAGAGATATAGGAACAGAACTGAGCTCACTACAGAGATATGGAAACAGAAACAAGCTTACTACAGAGAAATGGAAGTAGAACCAAGCTTACTACAGAGATATGGGAGAAAAAATGAGCTTACTACAGAGATATGGGAAAAGAACCATGCTAGCTATAGACATATAGGAGCAGAATCTAGCTTGCTACAAAGATATGGGAGCAGAACCGAGCTTACTACACAGATATTGGAGTAGAACTGAGCTTACTACAGAGATAAGGGAGCAGAACAGAGCTTACTACCGAGATATAGAAGCAGATCTGAGCTTACTGCAGATATATAGGAGCAGAACCCAGCTTACTACAAAGACATGGGAGCACTACCAAGCTTACTACAGAGGTAAGGAAGCAGAACCAAGCTTACTACAGAGATATAGGAGCAGATCTGAGCTTAGTACAGAGATGGGAGCAGAACCAAGTTTGCTACAGAGATACGGGAGCAAAACCGAGCTCACTACAGAGATTTGAATGCAGAACCGAGCTTACTACAGAGATATGGGAGCAGAACAAAGCTTACTACAGAGCTATGGTAGCAGAAACGAGCTTGCTACAGAGATATAGGAGCAAAACTGAGCTTACTACAGACATATGGGAGCAGAACAAAGCTTACTACAGAGATAAGGGAGCAGAACTGCGCTAATTACAGAGATAATTCGTCAGAAAAGATATTACTACAGAGATATGGGAGCAGAACTGAGCTTACAACAGAGCTATCGGAGCAAAACTGAGCTTACTAAAAGATATGGAAGCAGATCTGAGCTTACTACAGACACAGGGGAGCAGAACAGAGCTTACTACAGAGAAATTGGAGCAGAAACTAATTTACTACAGAGATAAGGGAGCAGAATCGAGCTTACTACAGACCTGTGGGAAGAACAGAGCTTACTTCAGAGATATAGGAGCAGATCTGCGCTTAATACCGAGATATGTGAGCAGAACTGAGCTTATTACAGAGATAAGGGACCAGAACCGAGTTTACTACAGAGATATGGGAGCAGAACTGAGGTTACTACAAATATGTGGAAGGACAGCCAAGCTTACTATACAGATTTTGGAGCAGAACCACCCCACCCACCAAAAGAACTGCTGCATTAGGCCCTGGGGCCTTGGCTGGGGGGTTCTTCTGCTTGTCTGGGCAGTAGGGACTGATATGGCCAGTCTGCTTGCAGAAGAAACACTGGCGAGGTTCGGTGGTAGGTCTGGTGCTGTTGGCCACGGGGACAGGACCTCTGGTGTGTTGGCTGGCAGGGGCACTGGCGTTGGTTGCAGGCTTACCCCCTCTCCAGCTGGTGGTGACTGGCTTTCGCACTTCCGATCTACGGTTGGCCTCATAGGCATCGGCAATCTGCACTGCTTTTGTCACGTCTTTGGGCTCTCTGTCCATTACGAACTGTCGCACCTCAGCTGGGCAAAGATGTAAGAACTGGTCTTTGATCATCAGGTCTCCCAGCTGCTCAAAGGTGGTCACTTACAGTCCTTGGATCCACTGGTTCAAGTGGGTCCTGAGTCCATGCACCACATCGCCGTAGCTGTCATGTGGGCCACGTTGGAGGTTCCGGAACTTTCTACGGTACACCTCGGGTGTAAGCTGGTACTTTGTTATCAGGGCCTGCTTGATGGCCTCATAGTCACCATCTTGTTCTTGAGGGAGGGCAGCAAACGCCTCCAGAGCTTTGCCTATCAGCCCTGGGGTCAGGTATCATGCCCATTCTTCTGCAGGCAGTTGGTACTGTCTGCAGGCTTTCTCAAAAGCCCACAGAAAAGTGTCCAAGTCCCTGTCCTTTTCCATAACAGGAAAGTGATCGGGCCGGGGCTTCGGTATCTGAGCTCTGCTGGGCTCACGGCTCTGAGCATCACCCCTGCCGGAGCATCTCCCGTTCATGTTCTCGCTGGGCTTAGCGCTCGGCTCTCTCAGCCTCCCACTCGGCTCACTCCTGGTATTGCTGGATCAGCTGCAGACGTCCATCACGGTCATCGGCGGGGAGTAGTTCCAAGACCGCCAGCAGGTGGGGGTCAAATTCGCCCTGATTGCTAATAGGGCCGGCATTCAGTGGTTGGACCTCTGCTGCAGCACCATGTTCGCTTGTGCTGGCTTCTGCGGCCACTGGGCTCTGTGGCCTGGCTTGGTCTAGAGCGGCTTCCCATTGCACCAGATCTGCGACCAGTTGGGCTTTGTTTTTGCCTGCAAAATCAATATGCTGTGACCTGCATAAGGCAATAAAGGTACCGTCACATTTAGCGACGCTGCAGCGATACAGACAACGATGCCGATCGCTGCAGCATCGCTGTTTAGGTCGTTGTGTGGTCGCTGGAGAGCTGTCACACAGACAGCTCTCCAGCGATCAACGATGCCGAAGTCCCTGGGTAACCAGGGTAGACATCGGGTTACTATGCACAGGGCCGCGCTTAGTAACCCGATGTTTACCCTGGTTACCATTGTAAAAGTTAAAAAAAAAAAAACAGTACATACTTACATTCCGGTGTCTGTCACGTCCCCCGGTGTCAGCTTCGCTGCACTGTCAGCGCCGGCCGGCCGTAAAGCAGAGCACGTTTTCAGGGATGGATTCTTCAGGAATGACTGTAATATAATTTTTTTTTGATGTTTCATGAATAAATGTCTAGATAAACTGTGTTGGACAAAGCCGATTTTAGTATTATGGCGATGACCATTGATTCTAGCCCTTAGCGTTTGGGTCGTACGGCCGACATATTGCAGGCCACATTAGCAGATGACTACATAAATTACAAGTGCTTTCGCAGGTTAAATGTTGTTTTATCATTAATTTTTCACTTGTGCTATTGGATATTATCGATTTTGCTCCATGTTGAATGACAGCACAGGTGCAACAGTACCCTGATCTGCACTTATATGCTCCTGTATTTTTTGTTTGTCCCATATGGTAAAAACCTTTTTTTTCTGAGAATCTTACTGGGTGCTATTAAAGGGAATCTGTCACCCCAAAATTCGCCTATAAGCTAAGGTCACCGACATCACGGGCTTATCTACAGCATCGCGGTCCGGGTCCGGCGCCTCCCATCTTCATACGATGACATCCTCTTCTTTTCTTCCTGCCGCGGCTCCTCTGCAGGCGTACTTTGTCTGCCCTGTTGAGGGCAGAGCAAAGTACTGCAGTGCGCAGGTGTCGGGAAAGGTCAGAGAGGCCCAGTGTAATAAGGAGATTTATGAAAAACAGGGAGAAAACCCCCAAAAATGAATAAACACATTTTTTGAGACTTCCACTCCCGAAGTCTCTCAGATAGATATTCACACGACACATTTGGATGATTTGATTGATTTAATTATGGACTTAACCCCTTAGAGCCAATTTGCAGCTTAATGACCAGGCCAATTTTTACAATTCTGACCACTGTCAGTTTATGAGGTTATATCTCTGGAACACTTTAACGGATCCTGCTTATTCTGAGAATGTTTTTTCGTGACATATCGTACTTCATGTTAGTGGTAAAATTTATTCTATATTACTTGCGTTTATTTATGAAAATAATGGAAATATGGTGAAAATTATTAAAATTTTGCAATTTTCAAACTTTGAATTTTTATGCCCTTAAATCAGAGAGATATCTCACACAAAATAGTTAATAAATAACATTTCCCACATGTCTACTTTACATCAGCACAATTTTGGAAACAAAATTTTTTTTTGTTAGGAAGTTATATGAGTAAAAATTTGACCAACGATTTCTCATTTTTACAACAAAATTTACAAAACCATTCTTTTTAGGTACTATCTCACATTTAAAGTCACTTTGAGGGGTGTACAAGACAGAAAATACCCAAAAGTGACACCATTCTAAAAGCTACACCCCTCAAGATGCTTAAAAGCATATTCAAGAAGTTTATTAACCCTTTACGTGCTTCACAGGAACTGACGCAATGTGGAAGGAAAAAATTAGTATTTAACTTTTTTTTTTTATAAACCTTTTACTTCAGAACCAATTTTTTTTATTTTCGCAAGTGTAAAAAGTGAAAATGACACCACAAAATTTGTTGTGCAATTGCTCCTGAATACGCCGATACCCCATATGTGGGGGTAAACTACTGTTTGGGCACATGCCAGAGCTCGGAAGGGAAGGAGCGCCGTTTGACATTTTCAATGCAGAATTGGCTGGAATGGAGATCGGACGCCATGTCGCTTTTGGGGAGCCCCTGATGTGCCAAAACAGTGGAAGCCCCCCACAAGTAACATCATTTTGGAAACTAGATCACTTAAGGAACTTATCTAGATGTGTTGTGAGCACTTTGAACCCTCAAGGGCTTCACAGAAGTTTATAACGTAGAGCAGTGAAAATAAAAAATCATATTTTTTCCAAAAAAATAATCTTCTCCCCCCCAAAATTTTTATTTTCACAAGGGTAACAGGAGAAATTAGACCACAAAAGTTGTTGTGCAATTTGTCCTGAGTACGCTGATACCCCATATGTGGGGGAATACTACTGTTTGGGCGCACGGCAGAACTCAGAAGGGAAGGAGTGCCGTTTTGGAACGCAGACAGATAGAATGGTCTGCGGGCATCATGTTGCGTTTGTAGAGCTCCTGATGTGCGTAAACAGTAGACAACTGCCACAAGTGACCCCATTTTGTAAACTAGACCCCCCAAGGAACCTATCTAGATGTGTTGTGCGAACTTTGAATCCTCAAATGTTTCACTAAAGTTTATAACGCAGAGCCATGAAAATAAAAAAAAATTTTCCACAAAGATTTTTTAGCCCGCAATTTTTAATTTTCACAAGGGTAACAGGAGAAATTGGACCCCAAAAGTTGTTGTCCAATTTGTCCTGAGTACGCTAGTACCCCATATGTGGGAGAAAACTACTGTTTGGGCACACGTTGGGGCTCGGAAAGGAAGTAGTAATGTTTTGGAATGCAGACTTTGATGGAATGGTCTGCGGGCGTTATGTTGCATTTGCAGAGCCCCTGGTGTGCCTAAACAGTAGAAACCCCCAAGTGACCCCATTTTGGAAACTAGATCCCCCAAGGAACTTACCTAGATGTGTGGTGAGCACTTTCAACGCCCAAGTGCTTCACAGAAGTTTATAATGCAGAGCCGTAAAAATAAATCATTTTTTTTTCTACAAAAATGATTTTTAGCCCCCAATTTTTTATTTTCCCAAAGGGAAACAGGAGAAATTGGACCCCAAAAATTGTTGTCCAATTTGTTCCGAGTACGCTGATACCCCATATGTGGGAGAAAACTACTGTTTGGGCACACGTCGGGGCTCGGAAGGGATGTAGTGATGTTTTGGAATGCAGACTTTGATGGAATGGTCTGCGGGCATCATGTTGCGTTTGCAGAGCCTTTGATGTGCCTAAACAGTAGAAACCCCCCACATATGACCCCATTTTGGAAACTAGATCCCCCCCAAGGAGCTTATCTTGATGTGGGGTGAGCACTTTGAATGCCCAAGTGCTTCATAAAAGTTTATAATTCAGAGCTGTGAAAATAAAAAAATCTTTTTTTCCACAAAAATTATTTTTTAGCCCCCATTGTTTTTTATTTTCCCAAGGGTAACAGGAGAAACTAGACCCCAAAAGTTGTTGTCCAATTGTCCTGAGTACCCTGATGCCCCACATGTGGGGGTAAACCACTGTTTGGGCGCATGGTAGAGCTCAGAAGGGAGGGAGCACCATTTGACTTTTTGAACGCAAAATTGGCTGGAATCAATGGTGGCGACATGTTGCATTTGGAGACCCCCTGATGCATCTAAACAGTGGAAACCCCCCAATTCTAACTCCAACACACCCCTAACCCTAATGCCCAACCTAACCATAACCCTAATCACAACCCTAACTCCAACACACCCCTAACCCTAATGCCAACCCTAACCATACCCCTAACCCTAATGCCAACCCTAACCTTAATCCCAACCCTAACCCTAACCCCAACACACCCCTAATCCCAACCCTAATCCAAACCCTAAACCAAACCCCAACCCTAATCCCAACCCTAACTTTAGCCCAACTCTAACCCTAATGGGAAAATGGAAATTAATACATTCTCTTTATTTTATTATTTTTCCCTAACTAAAGGGATAATAAAGGGGGCGTCATTCACTATTTTTTTTATTTTGATCACTGTTATAGTATCTATCACAGTGACCAAAATGAACCAATAGTAAAAAATCTCCCTATTGTTGCCAGGTGGCGGCTGGCAGATATCGCCGTTTTCTTCTTCCTGGAAGAAGACGCTGGGGGATGCAGGATGATGAAAGCGGGCCCAGGCATACCAGGGGGAATAAATGGCAAATCGCACTTTTTTTTGTGGTCGCAGTTATACGGTTAATAACGGCAATTGCAACCCCGGGGTAGGTAACCGACCCAAATCATGTTCTCTAGAGTCTAGGCTACCCCCGGCAGCCGAGACCCTGGAGAAATTCCGACTCTGGGGGGCGCTATACACTTTTTCCACAGCGCCGTTAAAAAGCGTATCGGTGGTTGTTAAGGGGTTAAACCATTTCAGTTGAAAATTAACTCTTGCGAGTCTAAATAACCTCTACAGTCACTTCAATAGAGATACCTCTTGTTTTAAAAATATATACATGAAAAAATGGGAATCTGATCTCAACATTTCTTTACAAGTTGAGCAATGGGACAAGGCCATTAAGGATACATACATGTCTACCATTTCAGTGGCTCTACAGGAGTCCTACTTCAAGGTGATCACGTGTTGGTACTACACACCAATTAGACTTGCGCATATATATCAGGATCACTCTCCTTTGTGCTGGAGGAAGTGCGGATATCAAGGAAATCTTTTTCATCTTTTTTGGGGCGGCCCGAAAATAAAACGTCTATGGTCAAAAGTTTCATTTCATATTAATTTATTTGTTAAAAATGTTGTGATTACTCCCCAGAGGGCTCTCCTTTCTCTGGACATGGAAGGAATTGATCCTCAGGTCAAATACTGTACATCCTAATACATGTATTTCTAGTAGTCAAAAGTACAATAGCACTCTGGTGGAAAAAATCAGATTCACCCAGCTTTACAGATATTCTGGATAAAATCTATCAGCATAGTGCATTAGAATGGAGATTTGCTGCCAACACCAATGGTATTAGAAAATATCTGAAAAAAATGGAAGATTTGGAATGACAAGTTTTGTAAAGAGTAAATCTCTTGTAGTCATGCAAAGTGGATAAAGATTGTTACCGTACTTTATATCTCTTTCCAATGCATTGCATAGGAAAAATTGTAGTACTGTATATTCTATTCAAAAGTTCATATTTAATGTCTTTTTTTTTTTTCTTGTCTATTCGAGATTGATATTTGGTTCTCTAATTATATTGATTCCCTTTTCCCTCACCCTTTTTTTTTTTTTCCAATGTTAACCCCTTCCCCATCTTCCCTTCCCTTTATCCCCTACCATTTCTTATGCAAAATTTCAATAAAAATATTTAAAAAGAAAATTAACTCTTGCAAGGCATTTTGCAATGCAAGACCACACAGCAGGTGTAATCAAGATTCGCTAGTAACAGAAAATGATGAGATGTTTGTGCATAAGGAAGTGATTCCAAAATCTTTTTAGTTAAGTGCACCACATAGGTAATTGAATTGAAATGTGCACCACAGTCCTCCATATTGTAAAATGCACTCTATAATCCTCCATATAATATAATGTGCCCCATAGTCCTCCATATAGTATACCACACTCCCCATAGTCCTCCATATAGTATAATACACTCTCCATAGTCCTCAATATAGTATAATACACTCCCTATAGTCCTCCATATATTAAATTACACTCCTCAGTGCTCCATATAGTATTATACACTACCCATAGACCTCCATATTGTATAACACACTCCTCAGTCCTCCATATAGTATAATACACGCCTCAGTCCTCCATATAGTATAATACACTCCTCATAGTGCTCCATATAGTATAATGCACCGCCATAGTGATCCATGTAGTACAATTCACTTCCCATAGTATAATGCACTCCATAGTTTTTCATATATTATAATGTATTCCCCATAGTCCTCGATACAGTATAATGCAGCCCACATATAGAATAATGCAGCCACCCCACAGAATATAATTAGCCCCCTGAGTATAATGCAGCCCCGCCATACAATACAATGCAACCCCCCAAAGAATATAATGCAGTCCCCCATAGAATATAATACAGTCCATCTCCCCATAGAATATAATGTAGCCCAATAAAAGAGTATTATTCAACACAGTCTTGAAGAAAATTCCTTGCAAAAAACATCAGATACAATACAAATACACACTACTACTTAAATAAAGAAATCCTTACACCAATGTTACAATACTGCAGATATGGTTGCTACATGGAGAACCAGCGCAAAAAAAATGTGATCATGCCTGAATGTGAGTGAGTGTGGAAGGTCCCAAACTGCACATGTGCTCTCACCCCTGGACCCGTTGAAGCGCACAGCGCGAAACGGCCGTTGTCCTCACCTGTTTCCCCGCACCCTCTCCTGTTCATTCCCTGCCGCCTCTCCATGTATACCTGAGCGCTGATCCCAGTGAATAAAGGACTTTTTGCAACAACATCGTTGGGGTGAGTGCCACATTTCTTCTCATATATATTACTGCTCTTATAGCTTTGTTTGGTATTTTTTACATCATTTTAATCATATTCAATAAAATTTATAATATTTTAATATTGTTGCTTTATCGTCTTTTCTACTCTTCCACTCCAGAAGAAGCGAACGCGAAACGCGCGTCGGGGCAGAGGGACGTCGGGGCATTTACCCTACACACACCATAAGGTAATCAGTTCATATCTACCTCTACAAGCTGTTATTTCCATCTTAGCCATTTGTGCTAAGGAACACTATTATCAATAGGCTAATGTCCGTTGGGACTTTCTACACATTTCCCCTTACATTGGGGCCTTCTTAGCTCTTATTATAGGGCATGTTTTATTTACCTTGATTGGCCTCTGTAGATGGTTATCATTAGTGTAGGTGGTAGTGCATGTTTGGGTTTTGTATTTGCCTATGACATTTTTGTCCCTCTTTTTGTGGATTCTCTGCACCTTGTTTTGACTTGTAGTTATGTATTTTATATGTTTTTTATATGACTTTAATAAACTGTAATTTTTATCCAGTACCACAGTGTTGATCAATTTATAATTCTGGTCACACCATATGTGAGAGGTCTTTATTTAAGTAGTAGTGTGTATTTATACAATAAAAAAGTATGATGCAATCTTCCCTCATAGAATATAATGTAGCCCCCAAAAAATATAATGTAGCCCCCAGAGAATATAATGCAGCCCACCTCCCCATAGAATATAATGTAGCCTCATCAAAGAGTTTGATGCAATCCTCCCTCATAGAATATAAAACAGCCCCCCATAGAATATAATGTAGCTCCTCAGAAAATATAATGTATCCCCCAGAGAAAATAATACAGCCCCCATAAAATATAATGTAGCCCCAGAGAATATAATACAGCCCCTCCATAGAATATAATGTACCCCCTGCAGAATGTAATACAGCCCCCTATAGAATATAATACAGCCCCCTATAGAATATACTTCAGCCCCCATAGAATATAATACAGCATCCCATAGAATGAAATACAGACCCCATAGAATATAACACAGCCCCCATAGAATAAAATACAGCCCCGACTTCAGCGCTGCCCCCCAGTGCGCGCCGCAGTATAATAGAAGAGGGAGCATCAGATGACGCTCCCTCTCTCATCATTCCCCTCGCCGCTGACACACAGCGGGTGCGCGATGACATCACTTCATCGCGTACCTGCTGTGTGCGAGGCCGACGGCAGCGCAGCTCCTGACATCAGAGCAGAGCCACCGCCGTGCGAGCGAGGAAGAGGTGAGTATTGCGGTTTGTTTTTTTTTAATATCAGTGAGTCTTGGTTGTATGAGGGGGTGAGCTGCATGATGCCCTATGGGGGAAGGGTGAGCTGCATGATACCCTATGGAAGGGGTGTAGGCTGCATTATACCCTATGGTGAGTGAGCTGCATGATGCCCTATAGGGGGTGAGCTGCACAATACCCTATGGGGGGAGTGAGCTGCATTATACCCTATAAGGGTAGTGAGCTGCATGATACCCTATGGGAGGAGTGAGCTGCATGATGCCCTATGGGGAGGGTGAGCTGCATGATACCCTATGGGGAAGCTGCATGATGCCCTATGGGGGGTGAGCTGCATGATACCCTATGGAGGGAGTGAGCTGCATGATACCCTATAGGGGGAGTGAGCTGCATGATACCCTATAAGGGTAGTGAGCTGCATGATACCCTATGGGAGGAGTGAGCTGCATGATACCCTATGGAAGGGGGGTGAGCTGCATGATACCTTATGGGGAGGGTGAGCTGCATGATACCCTATGGGGAAGCTGCATGATGCCCTATGGGGGGTGAGCTGCATGATATCCTATGGGGGGTGAGCTGAATGATACCCTATGGGAGGGTGAGATGCATAATACTCTAGGGGGAGCTGCATGATATCCTATGGGGGAGCTGCATCATACCCTATGAAAAGGGGCAGCATGACACCCTATGAGGGGGGGTGGCAACATGATACCCTATGAAGGGGCTACATTATATTCTGTGGGGGCTGCATTATATTCCATGAAGGGGCTGCATTATACCTTATGAGGGGGCTGCATTATAGTCTGAGGGGGCTACATTCTATTCTGTGGGGGGCTGTATTATACTATTTGAAGAGCGCTGCATTATACCCTATGAGAGGGCTACATTATACCCTATGGGGGCTGCATTATACTCTGAGGCTGGTTATATTATATTCTATGGGGGGCTACATTATATTCTATGGGGGACTGCATTATTTGCTATGAGGGGGCTACATTATATTCTATATGAGGGCTGCATTATATTCTGTGAGGGGGCTACTTTATATACTATGGGGGATACATTGCACCCTATGAGGGGGCTACATTATATTCTATGGGGGGGCTACCCCAACCCTTGCTACATAATTAAGACATGTACTACCTTATATTATAACCTATTAGCGTGTTTTACCACACAATTGGTGGTCTTGCATTTATTTCTATGTAGCTACATAATGGGCCCCAAGAAAGATTTTCTCTAGTGGGCCCAAGGTGCTCCAGTCTGACTCTGCCCCCTATAGAATATAATACAGCACCCCACAGAATGTAATACAGCCCCCCATAGAATATAATACAGCCCCCCATAGAATATGATACAGCACCCCATAGAATGTAATACAGCCCCCATAGAATATAATACAGCACCCGATAGAATGTAATACAGCTACCCCCATGGAAGACAATACAGGCACACAATGAATATAATACAGCCCCCCATAGAATATAATACAGCCCCCTCATAGAATATAATACAGCCCCCAATGAATATACAGTAACAAAGCCCCCACAGAATATAATACAGCCCCCAATAGAATATAATACAGCCCCCATAGAATATAATACAGCACCCCATAGAATGTAATACAGCCCCCCATAGAATATAATACAGCGCCCCATAGAATGTAATACAGCCTCCCATACAATATAATACAGCCCCCCATAGAGTATAATACAGCACCCCATAGAATGTAATACAGCACCCAGTAGAATATAATACAGACCCCCAATAAATATAATACAGCCCCCCATAGAATATAATATACACCCCATAGAATATAATATACACCCCATAGAATATAATACAACCCCATAGAATATAATACAGACCAATGAATATAATACAGGCCCCATAGAATAATAATAATAATAATAATAATTTTTATTTATATAGCGCCAACATATTCCGCATCACTTTACAATTAAGCGGGGACATGTACAAACAATAAATTCTGTACGAGTTAAGACAATTTAAACAGTGACATTAGGAGTGAGCTTACAATCTACAAGGAAATGGGGGGACACAATAGGTGAAAAGCGATTGTTATTTCAGGTCTGGCAATTATAATAAATAGGGATTTTTATACAAAAGCTGCATGATCCGGTCATCAGCCCGTATGTTTAAGTGCAATAGTCAAGTATCAAGTGCAGTTATCATGTGCATGGAGGGTGTGGAGACAGATGATTAGTAGGGTGCAAATTCAGAGTAATATTTGGAAGGAGTGAACAGGGCAAAGTTAGTTTACTGAGTAGTAGATGTGGTAGGCTTGTTTGAAGAGATGGGTTTTCAAAGCGCCCTTGAATAGGTCGGGGCTAGGTATCAGTCTGATCGTCTTTGGAAGTGCATTCCAGAGAGCTGGCGCAGCTCGAGAGAAGTCTTGGAGACTGAGGTGTGAGGTTCGGATTGCAGGTGATGTTAGTATTAGGTCATTTGTAGAACAGAGGGCACATGTAGGGCGATAGACAGAGATGAGAGGAGATATAAGGCGGTGCAGAACTGTGGAGAGCTTTGTGGGTGAGAGAGATGAGTTTATACTGGACCCTGTAGCGAATGGGTAGCCAGTGTAATGACTGGCAAAAGATGGAGGCATCGGTGAAGTGGCTGGACAGAAATATGACTCTGGATGTAGCATTCAAGATTGATTGGAGAGGAGAAGGTTTGGTAAGAGGGAGACAGATCAGAAGAGAGTTGCAGTAGCCCAGACGGGAATGAATAAGAGCGACAGTAAGAGTCTTAGCAGTTTCAACAGTATATAATACAGCCCCCATAGAATATAATACCTGACCCCCAAGGAATATAATACAGCTTCCCACAGAATATAATACAGACCCCCCCATAGAATATAATACAGACCCATAGAATATAATACAGCCCCCCACAGAATATAATACAGAAAAGAAACACACCAGCGCTACACTGAAGGGTGTACCCTCAGCAGCAGGAATCGATAGAGGTAGGTGCTGAAAACCTGTCGTGGATAAAACAATTGCAACTGAAAAAGATACGAAACCGCGCTTGAGGGGATGAGGACTATAAAGCGTAAGTGAGTGGCCTACCTGCACAATAGCAAGATGCCTAAATGGAGAAAAACAAGAGGGAAAATGAAATGTGTGTATATATACCTGGGGGAACAAGGGAGAAAGGGAGGACCAAGTGATGCACTGGAGGGCCCACGTGGGATGGATGGTACGTGTCTGCAACGAAATACAATATATATGCGATATAAAAAAGTCACCAATACAGAATGGATAAAATGAGGTAACTGCTAACCTATATTGTAGATTCCAGCAGGTGAGGACAGGTGGCTGAAAGTAGGTGGTGTACCTCTGATGGAGTCGATGTGTATTGAACACTGATCGTTGGGCTCCTGCAGGCTACACAAGAAAAAAGGGGGGCTATGACTTAGCGTGAGCGGAAGCTAGTGCACACTCGTGTGTAAATACCTGTGGGCTACAAAAGTATAGCTAATGCCACATAAATGAAAGACCCCCACACACACTGAAAGTGAGTGGGACAATGTGCGTCAGGATTGCTGATGCATGAGCACAAAAACTCACCAGAACGGCAGGCAGGGTACAGTCGGAGGTGAGCTGACGAGACTCCTGCAGCTGGCGGGGCGGGTGTCTGTGAGCTGCAGGTGCCGGTGTGAGTGCGCTGCGCAGAGCCAGAGATAGCCCCGGCCGGTGGCGTCTCTGGATGCGTGCGAGGAGAAAAAAATGGCCGACAACGGTACCTGGCTTGTGACGTCACAGAAAACTACGGAGCAGTCCTGGGGCCAAAAGGCTACCAACGCGTTTCCAAGGAACGGCGTCCTTCTTCGTCAGGGTTACCTGACCCCCGTTGCTCCCAGCTATTAAAGCCGGTACCCTGTCAATTACCGACAGCCTAGCCCGCCCCTATACCTCAGTGTGTGAGAGACACTATATGTTAACTATATGTAAAATCTGAGCACAAAGGGAGGTGTGATCTTGCAAATGAATATGGCACTGGTCAGGGCAGATGAATATACATACACCCCCAAAAAACTAAAGACTACATGGAAAAAAATGGTAAATAGTAAGATAATAATGCAGAAATGGTGTAAATCCATGACCACACCATCAATATGGATATGAACAGCTGTACAATGGGGAGGGAGTGGAGTGCCTGAATGGATGTACATGATAAAACTAAAAAGATACAAAAATAAAAACAATGTTTAATAAATAACATTAAAAAGCTAAAAATGGGGTGAATTAGGACCAATGCACCCCCGTGCGTAAAAAATGCAGGATGATGAGTGCGGGATAAAACCATAATAGATAAAAGAGTATGGGAGGGATAAAGATATAAATATATATGGTCCGAGCCCACAAAATCTACGCAGGACCATGGGAGGAAAGTAGCGAATAACTCAAAGGTATTTAACGAAGACACATACATGTGATACCCATGATACTTAGATACCCCGAGCAACTAGGGGAAAAAATTAGGGGATGCGAAGGGAAAAGGGAACAAAGGGGAGAAGGATAAGAGTGAACCTGGATAATATACCCGTTAAAAAGCATATACCGGTAATTCTAACCCGTGTTTAAGGCCCTTAGGTGCAAGGCAATCTAATGAAAAAATCCAATTGGACTCTGTTCTGGACATAACTTGTATTAGATTGCCACCTCTTATGTTCTGATGGATTCTTTGGATCCCACAAAAGCGAACCCCTGTAATAGATTTATTATGCTTCTCGCTAAAGTGCCGTGAGAGAGGATGGCCTGCAAAGCCTTTCTGAATATTAATAAGATGTTCCTTAATCCGCACCATAAGAGGCCTCTTGGTGCGGCCTACTTAAAGTTTCTTGCACGGACACTCAATAAGATATATAACCTTAGTGGTGGAACATGTGATTTTATCCTTAAAAAGCGTCAGAGTCCGTGAATGTAAGTTGACACGTTTTTGTGAAAGAAGTCCTTCTGCAACAGTAACAGCTACCACAAGAGAAAAAACTTGGTTTGCTATCTCTAAAAGAACATGTAGGGTGTTGCTGCCTACTCACCGTTTTTGTGGTGGGGGCTATCATGCTGCCCAAAGAGCGGGCTTTGCTGAACACAAATCTGGGAACAGGAGGTAGAAGTTCACCTATAATTTTGTCCCCTTGTATAATGGGCCAATACTTGCGAATAATAGATCTAAAACTTGTGTGCCCCGCGTGGTATTGTGTGATAAATGGCAACTTTTGAATTTGGTCACATATACTCATAGAGATAGGGGTGACAGATTTCACTCCATGTAACAGGGAAATTCTTGTGGTTTCCTGCACTGCTTGTCTGGCTTGTTCCAGTAGGGAGATGGAATAGCCTTTTTCCAGAAATTGCTGGGTGACAACCTCAGAATCCCTATTGAAATCCTCTAGGGTAGTACAGTTGCGTCTAATTCTGGTATACTGGCTTTTGGGAACGTTGGTGAGCCATACGGGTAGATGACAGCTAGTGATGTTAATAAAGCTGTTGGAGTCCACATCCTTTCTGTAACACTTGGTGAATAGTTGACAGTTGTCTATATATCACATTAAGGTCCAGAAGATTAACACTGGTAGCGCTGATTGTTGGTGTGAACTCCAGGCCAAAAACGTTGTCGTTAAGACTGGAAATTAATATATCCAAATCACTCATAGGACCATCCCAGATGAACAATATATTGTCGATACACCGACGCCAAAGCACCAGCCCTGCGTGTAGGACACCAGAAGTATAGACGTGTGACTCCTCCGATTTAGCTACGAATGTTTGCCTAGCTGGGTGCAAAACGTGTGCCCATAGCGGTGCCGCAGGTCTGTAGGAAAAATTCCCCATCATACAAAAAATAGTTGTGATGTAAAATGAAGTTGATACATTCCTTAATAAACAACACCTGGGTGTCTGGATAACCTCCTAATGTCTGAAGAAACTGTCCTGCAATGAAGCAACCCATCTTTTGATCAATAACTGTATATAAAGATTTTATGTCTAGGGTGCCTAGAATATAACTCGGCTGCCATGTGATATCCTCCAAAACTCGTAAGATATGGCCTGTGTCCTTCAAATAGGCCGGTATGAGTTGCATGCATTTTTGTAAGTGCATGTCTACATATCTTGACAGATTGGCTGTAAGGCTATTGATCCCTGAAATGATGGGTCTCCCCGGGGGGCATGTGGTGCTCTTGTGGATATTAGGAATGGGGTAGAAGATGGCAACACGGGGATCCTTATTGAATACAAAATGGAATTCTTTTTTATTTAGAATTCCAAGGGATAGGTCCTTAAAACTGAGGGCTTTTAATTTCTTAAGAAAATGTGCAGTTGGATCACTTCTCAATCTCTTGTATGTCACCTCATCGTTCAAGAGTCTGAGAGATTCCTCATGGTATGCGGAACGGTCTAAAATGACAATGCCCCCTCCTTTGTCCGCAGGTCGGATAATGATATAATGGTTCTCCTGTATATCCTTGATGGCTATCTTTTCTTGGGGGTTCAGATTATGAGGTATATATCTAGGTTTCTTCCTCTGAAGTTTTCTGATATTGCTAGTGACCAACTTATCAAAGGCAATGAATGCCTCCGAATGTTCCTGGATAGGATCAAAAGTGGAGGGATTTGCCAGAGCGGTATGCATGTACATGTTCGAATCCTGATTGTCAGTACCTATTATAAGTTTGCCTTTTTAAAAAAGTGTTTTTTAATAGCCAAGTTCCTAAGGTATTTCTTCATGCTTATATACATGGCAAATGGTTTGCCTGTGGAGGTTAGCCCTTTTTGGAGGAGGGAAAACTCATCAATGGTCAGTTCATGTGTACTGAGATTGAATATTTTTGGGGGGTTATTGGTTGTAGGATTTACTTTCGTTTTGGTGCGTTTCTTCCCCCTCTTACCTCTCTTTGTTTTGTGGGTCTTGCCCTGAAAAAATCCTGATTGACTGTGGAGCGGACTTTAGATCTAGCTATGTTTTTACATGCTATTTTAGGGCCTTTGTCTTTATTTAGTAAGTTAGTTCTGGGCCTATTTTGAGGCAGTATGGTCTTGTTGGACCCAAATGTAGGGGTGTTGGTGACAGTCCCACTACTTTGAGACCCATGTGGCCCCCTAGTGTTTCTGACCAAAGGGCCTTTTGAGCGAAGTGTGTTTTGTTGGCTAATATGTTGCTCTGAAGCTCCCTGAGTGTGAGCAGGATGGGTATCCTCTTCAGTGGAAGATAGAAGGGAAAATCTATTAGAGGTAGGCGTAAGGGCCACTGGACACAGATGTGTGTCTATGTGTACATCAGGATCTATGTGGGGGGTGTATTAGGGTGTATAGAAATATCCAGAGTGGTCTCGAGATCTGGATTACACTTATGAGAACCAGAGGGTCTGGATGTAATAATATTGCGAGTGGAGACTGGAATGTACTGCGTGGAGTTGGACTGGGCATACACGGAAAACGCCAAAGAAAGGTCCAAGTCATGCTGCTTGGGTATTAGATGGTATTCGTCCAAAACCACTAGCTCTTCAGGTGTAGGCTGAGCATAAAGACTTGAAGTGTCATCTGGCCTAGGTGTAATGGGGTGGCTCATGTATAATTCTACTGGTATATTGTCCCTCTGAAATTTCCTCATCTTCTTAGGGTACCGTCACACAGTGCCATTTTGATCGCTACAACGGTACGATTCGTGACGTTCCAGCGATATCGTTACGATATCGCTGTGTCTGACACGCAGCAGCGATCAGGGATCCTGTTGAGAATCGTACGTCGTAGCAGATCGTTTGGAACATTCTTTCGTCGCTGGATCTCCCGCTGTAATCGCTAGATCGGTGTGTGTGACACCGATCTAGCGATGCGTTCGTTTGTAACCAGGGTAAACATCGGGTTACTAAGCGCAGGGCCGCGCTTAGTAACCCGATGTTTACCCTGGTTACCAGCGTAAATGTAAAAAAAAAAAAACAGTACATACTTACATTCCGGTGTCCGTCAGGTCCCTTGCCGTCTGCTTCCCGCACTCAGACTGCCGGCCTGTTATGAACAGGTAATTCAGAACCACAATGGACATTAAAGTTCAGAGCACAAAAAGTGACCTGACAATTACCAAAAACAAAGGACGAGCTCTGAGACGTGGAAAGTCTGCTGACCGCAATCCCTAATCCTAACACACCACACTAGAGGTAGCCGTGGATTGCGCCTAACGCTCCCTATGCAACTCGGCACAGCCTGAGAAACTAACTAGCCCTGAAGATAGAAAAATAAGCCTACCTTGCCTCAGAGAAATTCCCCAAAGGAAAAGGCAGCCCCCCACATATAATGACTGTGAGTAAGATGAAAATACAAACACAGAGATGAAATAGATTTAGCGAAGTGAGGCCCGACTTACTGAATAGACCGAGGATAGGAAAGATAGCTTTGCGGTCAACACAAAAACCTACAAACAACCACGCAGAGGGGCAAAAAGACCCTCCGCACCAACTAACGGTACGGAGGTGCTCCCTCTGCGTCTCAGAGCTTCCAGCAAGCAAGAAAAACCAATAAAGCAAGCTGGACAGAAAAAATAGCAAGCAAACAATAACACAAGCAAAACTTAGCTTATGCAGGATAGACAGGCCACAGGAACGATCCAGGAGGAAGCAAGACCAATACTAGAACATTGACTGGAGGCCAGGATCAAAGCACCAGGTGGAGTTAAATAGAGCAGCACCTAACGACTTAACCTCATCACCTGAGGAAGGAAACTCAGAAGCCGCAGTACCACTCTCATCCACAGGAGGGAGCTTGGCCACAGAATTCACAACACCGGCCGTAAAGTGAAAGCAGAGCACAGCGGTGACGTCACCGCTGTGCTGTGCTTTCACTTTACGGCCGGCAGTCAGTGAGTGCGGGAAGCAGACGGCAAGGGACAGACACCGGAATGTAAGTATGTACTGTTTTTTTTTTTTTTTTACGCTGGTAACCAGGGTAAACATTGGGTTACTAAGTGCGGTCCTGCGCTTAGTAACCCAATGTTTACCCTGGTTACCCAGGGACCTCGGCATCGTTGGTCGCTGGAGAGCTGTCTGTGTGACAGCTCTCCAGCGACCACACTACGACTTACCAACGATCACGGCCAGGTCGTATCGCTGGTCGTGATCGTTGGTAAATCGTATAGTGTGACGGTACCCTTACTCAGAATATCGTTATCTTTCTCTTTAAGAAGATACACGATGTTATTATTATTATTATTTATTGTTATAGCGCCATTTGTTCCATGGCGCTTTACATGTGAGGAGGGGTATACATAATGAAAACAAGTACAATAATCTTAAACAATACAAGTCATAACTGGTACAGGAGGAATGAGGACCCTGCCCGCAAAGGCTCACAATCTACAAGGGATGGGTGAGAATACAGTAGGTGAGGGTAGAGATGGTCATGCATCAGATGCGTCAGATGTTATCAGCTAGATCTTGTATTTCCTCAGTAAGGGGACAAGTGTTCAATTTTTCAAATGTCTGTTGGATTAAGCTGCTTGTTTTATCGACATTCGCTGCCCGTTTATCTATAATAAACTGTAATGCTTTGAGTGAGAAAGAATGAAACATACTATCCCACTCTTGCTGTATAACAGGATCTCCAAAATCACCCGCTAGTGTTTTATATATAGTAAGACCTTTTGGAGCAATGCGGGCTTGGGTGCATTTTTCCAGAGAGGCCACTTCCCACATGTCCCTCATCTGTGAAAAGGAGTTTCTCTAGGGATTTCAATAGATCCCTAGTTTGGACAGAGCCAGGTGGGGACGGGCCCTGGAAAGAGAACTTATCCTTAATGAATGTGAGTCTATGATCTCTGTCCATCCAAAGAGCATGGATGGCCATGGTGAAGCTGCTGAAGTGTGGGAGCACCTTAACTGTGTAAGATATAGAAAAGAAACACACCAGCGCTACACTGAAGGATGTACCCTCAGCAGCAGGAATCGACAAGTAGGTGCTGAAAACCTGTCGTGGATAAACCAATTGCAACTGAAAAAGATACAAAACCGCGCTTGAGGGGATGAGGACTATAGAGCGTGAGTGGCCTACCTGCACAATAGCAAGATGCCTAAATGGAGAAAAACAAGAGAGAAATGAAAATAAAATTACTAAATAAAGACAAAGTGTCACGCCGATAAAGGGGCAGGACGGCGTACTGGGACCCGCACCTGTCCCTGCGACTATAATGGGGCCCTGACTTTCCCTTATCTCAGGGGTACCTATGATGGTTAGGAGGCCTGAGCTGCCAGCGTATCCCTGTCTCCTGTGCAGGCCCTATCAGTGGCCCCATCTCCCCCCCAGGGAGGAGGACTGCACCAGTGTATAAACACAACAATAAATAGGGTATACAGACAAGGTAACTAAAAAGTCTCAAACTCACTAAATGCTCACACAACCACAGAGGTAACACATAGAATGGAAGAGAAGGAAAAAACTAGGAAGGAAAACAGGTTTAACATGCAACCAAAACAGCAGACACCAATCTCTGTAAATAAACCTCCAAGCTCCAAATACTACGCTCCTTCAACCTCTAAGCCAGGCAGCAGAACTGATCACTGACAATAGCTGTCTCAAGGCTGGGTCTATATAGAGGAGGAGATTACAAAATCCACTTCAGCTGAGACCCAGCTCACAGCAACTCAGCAACAAGGTTAACTCCTGCACTGCTGGCACAAAGCAGCCAGGTCAGAATGCAGGAGAAGAGCTTCTGTTCACTGTGTGTGAACGAGGCCCAGAGCACTGCGGTTCTCTGGAACCCCTCTGTCGCGGTAGCCCCGTGACACAAAGGCCCTAAAATGGCATCTAAAAACATAGTAAGATCTAAAGTCCGCTCCACAGTCAATCAGGATTTTTTCAGGCCAAGACCCACAAAACAAAGAGAGGGAAGAGGGAGGAAACTCACCAATACGAAAGTCAATCCTACAACCAATAACCCCCCCCAAAATATTCAATCTCAGTACACATGAACTGACCATTGATGAGTTTTCACTCCTCCAAAAAGGGCTAAAATATGCCCCTACCTCCACAGGCAAACCATTTGTCATGTATATAAGCATGAAGAAATACCTTAGGAACTTGGCTATTAAAAAACACTTTTTTTAAAAAAGCGAAACTTATAATAGGTACTGACAATCAGGATTCGAACATGTACGTGCATACCGCTCTGGCAAATTCCTCCACTTTTAATCCTATCCAGGAACATTCAGAGGCATTCATTACCTTTGATAAGTTGGTCACTAGGGATATCAGAAAACTTCAGAGGAAGAAACCTAGATATATACTTCATAATCTGAACCCCCAAGAAAAGATAGCCATCAAGGATATACAGGAAAACCATATCATTATCCGCTCTGCGAACAAAGGAGGGGGCATTGTCATTTTAGACCGTTCCGCATACCATGAGGAATCTCTCAGACTCTTGAACGATGAGGTGACATACAAGAGATTGAGAAGTGATCCAACTTTTTCTTAAGAAATTAAAAGCCCTCAGTTTTAAGGGCCTATCCCTTGGAATTCTAAATAAAAAAGAATTCCATTTTGTATTCAATAAGGATCCCCGTGTTGCCATCTTCTACCCCATTCCTAATATCCACAAGAGCACCAAATGCCCCCCGGGGAGACCCATCATTTCAGGGATCAATAGCCTTACAGTCAATCTGTCAAGATATGTAGACATGCACTTACAAAAATACGAGTTTTGGAGGATATCACATGGCAGCCGAGTTATATTCTAGGCACCCTAGACATAAAATCTTTATATACAGTTATTGATCAAAAGATGGGTTGCCTCATTGCAGGACAGTTTCTTCAGGCTTTAGGAGGTTATCCAGACACCCAGGTGTTGTTTATTAAGGAATGCATTGACTTCATTTTATATCACAACTATTTTTTGTATGATGGGGAATTTTTCCTACAGACTTGCGGCACCGCTTTGGGCACACGTTTTGCCCCCAGCTACGCAAACTTATTCATATCCAAATGGGAGGGGTCACACGTCTTTACTTCTGGTGTCCTATGCGCAGGGCTGGTGCGTTGGCGTCGGTATATCGACGATATATTGTTCATCTGGGATGGTCCTATGAGTGATTTGGATATATTAATTTCCAGTCTTAACGACAACCTTTTTGGCCTGGAGTTCACACTAACAATCAGCGCTACCAGTGTTAATTTTCTGGACCTTAATGTATATATAGACAACTTTTATCACAGAACATATAATGAAGGTGCCAAAAATTCACAGCAAAAGAACACCATATATGAATAGAATAATATACCCAATAAAACTTAACATTTAATAATATTTTTTATAATAAAAACACATACCACATACAACCTAAGACCGGTACCAGTTGTTTGACACAAAAGATATAAGACAAAGATACAGGGTGCTCTCGATCCCTAGGTTCCCGACTATCTGTCCCCTACCTTGCCGCGGAGGTTGGCACCCTATATATCCTGCGCAATGGCGCCCCCGCTCAACGTAGGCTATCCCTAAGGGTGGTTTCACATTCGCGTTTTTTTTTTGGCGTTTTTGCGGTAAAAAACGCAAAAAAAGCATGCGTTTTTCCCCCCTATTTTTAACATTAAAAACGCATGCGTTTTTTGTATGCGTTTTGACGCGTTTTTGCAACGCATGCGTTTTTTCTGCATGCGTTGTGTTGCAGAAATGCAACATGTAGTATTTTTAGCGGCGTTTTTTTTTTGCCGCAAAAAAAGCATGCTTTTTTTGCGGCAAAAAATGCATTGCTGTCTATGTTAACCCATGCGTTTTTTACCACATACGTTTGCATGCGTTAAAAACGCATCCGTTTAAAAAAAAAAAAAACACACTGATAAACCACCCCACACCATAAAATTGATAAAGGGATCCTACCCCTACCCCTAATCCCTTTAAGGGTAGGGTTAGGATCCCTTTAGGGTTAGGGGTAGGGTTAGGATCCCTACCCCTAACCCTAGCTCTTTCTGTTTATAGTGGGTTTTTTATTTTATTTTGATGATTGGCAGCTGTCACACATTTCTCAGCATGCATTTAAAAAATGCAAACGCATGAAAAAACGCATGTAAACGCGTCAAAACGCCGTGTTTTTTTCACCACATGCAAAACGCATGCGTCAAAAAAACGCAGCATTTGCACGCGTTTACATGTGTTTTTTCACCATGCGTTTTTTTTAAAAAACGCATGCGTTTTGAAACGCAAGTGTGAAACCAGCCTAAATTGCCCTGCAACATCAATAGAATGCCTAACGTATTTTATGATACGTACTAATATATCTGGGCATGTGCAATAAGTTGTCTATTACCAGTTATCATTGTGATAATTTGTTGGTGAGTGAATGCTCTGTTGTTTGACTTTTTTTCTATTTCTCGCACGTAAGGGCCCATCAGGGCGATTTAGGGATAGCCTACGTTGAGCGGGGGCGCCATTGCGCAGGATATATAGGGTGCCAACCTCTGCGGCAAGGTAGGGGACAGATAGTCGGGAACCTAGGGATCGAGAGCACCCTGTATCTTTGTCTTTTGTGTCAAACAACTGGTACCGGTCTTAGGTTGTATGTGGTATGTGTTTTTAATATAAAAAATATTATTAAATGTTAAGTTTTATTGGGTATATTATTCTATTCATATATGGTGTTCATTTGCTGTGAATTTTTTATATATAGACAACGGTCAACTATTCACCAAGTGTTACAGAAAGGATGTGGACTCCAACAGCTTTATTAACATCACTAGCTGTCATCTACCCGTATGGCTCACCAACGTTCCCAAAAGCCAGTATACCAGAATTAGACGCAACTGTACTACCCTAGAGGATTTCAATAGGGATTCTGAGGTTGTCACCCAGCAATTTCTGGAAAAAGGCTATTCCATCTCCCTACTGGAACAAGCCAGACAAGCAGTGCAGGAAACCACAAGAATTTCCCTGCTACATGGAGTGAAATCTGTCACCCCTATCTCTATGAGTATATGTGACCAAATTCAAAAGTTGCCATTTATCACACAATACCACGCGGGGCACACAAGTTTTAGATCTATTATTCGCAAGTACTGACCAATTTTACAAGGGGACAAAATTATAGGTGAACTTCTACCTCCTGTTCCCAGATTTGTGTTCAGCAAAGCCCGCTCTTTGGGCAGCATGATAGCCCCCACCACAAAAACGGCGAGTAGGCAGCAACACCCTACATGTTCTTTTAGAGATAGCAAGCCAGGTTTTTTCCCATTTGGTAGCTGTTACTATTGCAGAAGGACTTCTTTCACAAAAACGTGTCAACTTACATTCACGGACTCTGACGCTTTTACCACCTTCAGCATTAAGGATAAAATCACATGTTCCACCACTAAGGTTATATATCTTACTGAGTGTCCGTGCACAAAACTTTATGTAGGCCGCACCAAGAGGCGGGGTGGGGAGGGGGGGAGGTAGTCGGCGCTTGCAGGGGGAGTTGGCACTGGTGACTGGCTGTGGCCTCTGGGGAAATGGTTCCCCTAGGCAGCTGCATAGTCTGCCTGCTGCTAACGCCAGCCCTGCATGGAGAGAGGGAGCGGGTAAAGGGGCGTACTTGAGAGGTGTAGTGACTAAAAAAGGTCTGGTGACACCAACAGACTGTGACTCAATGTCTGAAGCCCAAGGCCAGGCAGAAGTTATGGGTGCAAGGGAATTGCGCCTACATACTGACCGCTGGGGGTGGAGGAGGCCTAACAAAGATATGACTGAAACCGGAGGCGACAAAGTCCGATAGTGCATTGTTCACAGACAGGAATATAGTGACAGTGATGGACTATGTCTCTGGAGCTGACGTTCAAAATTGACTGAGAAGGCCCTCTCAACTGGTAGGGCAAGGTGACATGGGTGCCCAGTCTCTGGGCCCCTGATTTATGACAGATGTTCAACCCCACAAGACTGAACAGAGGGGGGGAATATGTGAGACAGTGACCGGCATTATTGAGAATGGCCGGTATGTGTCGCAAAGGCGGAGGTCCTCTGCGCTGTAAACCTGGAAGGTTTCTCTGGGACTTGTAGTTCCACGAGCCTTGTTTAGTTTATGAGGGCTGGGCTTGCAGGTTAGCCGGAGAGTTAGGCAGGTCTGGCTAACCACCTACCTCCCATGAATGGGTGTGTCTCATGGGATATCATGAGACTGTTGTTTGGTCACTTGGTCTCTGTGTTGGAAGGTCCTGGAAGAGGACAGGTTTCCTGGAAAGCACATGGAGGACATGTGCCTTCAGAGTCCGTGACGGCTACCTGAGTAGGGGAAAGCTACCGTGCTTCTGGGGGTCTGGAACTGACAGGTTGGAGCTTGTTGAGCAAGTCATAGTATGGGTCAGTGATCCCAGTAAGGCAGCTTCCCTGGAAGTCAGGACTGACAAGAAGTCAGCATGTGGAGCGGAGCTCCTGGAAGGTAACCACGGAAAAGGAGGTTGTAAAAAAGGCAGACTGGTGTGGCTGTTATTGGAACAGACCGGTCGTCATAACATATTTCATTGATGTAATGAAATGGACTGTACTTTATGCGGTTTATGCTGTGTCTGAATAAACCACATTTACTGTTTAAGTGGAGAATTGTTCCTGTGTGCTTTAATCCCGCTGCCAAGGGAGTGTTCCCCAACACATTCAGTGAACGCTATCTCACAATTCGTACACGTGGTATCCATGTAAACAGACAGACATGTGGGCAGCCCCATGAGTGATAATGGGTACATGTGGTATCCGTGTAAACAGACGAACATGTGAGCAGTTCCATGGGTTATAATGGGTACATGTGGCATCCGTGTTAACAGACGGACATCTGAGCAGCCCCATGAGTGATAATGGGTACATGTGGTATCCGTGTAAACAGACGAACATGTGAGCAACCCCATGAGTTATAATAGGTACATGTGGCATCCGTGTAAACAAATGGACATGTGAGCAGCCCCCGGGTTATAATGGGTACATGTGGCATTCATGTAAACAGACATACATGTGAGCAGCCCCTGGTTTATAATGGGTACATGTGGTATCCGTGTAAACAAAAGGACATGTGAGCATCCCCTGGTTTATAATGGGTACACGTGGCATCCGTGTAAACAGACAGACATGTGATCAGCCCCTGGGTTATAATGGGTACATGAGGCATCTGTTTAAACAGACATGTGAGCAGTCCCATGGGTTATAATTGGTACATCCGGCATCCGTGTAAACAAACGGACATGTGAGCAGCCCCATGAGTTATAATGGGTACATGTGGAATCCGAGTAAATGGACATGTGAGCAACCCCATGACTTATAATGGGTACATGTGGCATTTGTGTAAACAGACGGACATGTGAGCAACCCCATGCCTTATAATGGGTATATGTAGCATCCGTGTAAACAGACGGACATGTGAGCAGCCCCATGTGTTATAATGGGTACATGTAGCATCTGTGTAAACAGACGGACATGTGAGCAGCCCCATCGGTTATAATGGGTACATGTGGCATACATGTCAACAGATGGACGTGAGCAGCCCCATCTACCATATAATTGTCTAAGGGTCACTTCCGTCTATCTGTCTGTCTTTCTGTCTGTCCCGGAAATCCCGCGTCGCTGATTGGTCGCGGCCGTCAGCGACGGGCACAGTCCGGCCGAGAATTAGTCCCTCGCTACTCCCCAGCCGTAAGTGCCTGCTCCATACTCCCCTCCCCAGTCAGCACTCACACAGGGTTAATGGCAGCGTTAACGGACTGCGTTATGCCGCGGGTAACGCACTCCGTGAACGCTGCTATTAACCCTGTGTGACCAACTTTTTACTATTGATGCTTCCTATGCGGCATCAATAGTAAAAAGACCTAATGTTAAAAATAATTAAAAAAATAAAAAATCATTATATTCTCACCAGCCGAGGCCTTTCCCGCTCCTTGTGACGCTCCGATGACCGGTCCATGCATTGCGGTCTCGCGAGATGACGACGTAGCGGTCTTGTAATGGGTACATGTGACATCCGTGTAAAGAAATGGATATGTGAGCATCCCCATGAGTTATAATAGGTACATGTGGTATCTGAGAAAAAAAGGATACAACGCATACTGGAAACACGGACAAGGGAAGGAGGCCTTATGGGGACATAGATACGTCACGCTGCAAGAAGGGAAATTTCAGCTTTCTTTTCCTAAACATGGAAAGACATATGGAATTCCCTAACACATGTGTGAACACGTGTTTATAGATTTAGTGCTGTGCCCTAATTATACAAATGTTTCACTGATACAACACAATACACTATTACATACATGCATCTTATAACATACATACAACTCTAGAAACACTGACCTACAAACACACTGCTGCAGGGGCATTGTTAGGGTATGTGCACACGTTGCGGATTTGGCCCTGCGGATCCGCAGCAGTTTTCCATGCAGTGTACAGCAGGGGTGTCAAACTGCATTCCTCGAGGGCCGCAAACCATGCGTGTTTTCAAGATTTCCTTAGCTTTGCACAAGGTGCTGTAATCATTATGTGTGTAGGTGATTAAATTATCACCTGTGCAGTACAAGGAAATCCTGAAAACATGACCTGTTTGCAGCCCTCGAGGAATGCAGTTTGACACCCCTGGTGTACAGTACCATGTAAACCTATGGAAAACAAAAAACGCTGTGTACATGGTGCGGAAAATTCAGCGCAGAGACGCAGCGGTTTATTTTCCGCAGCATGTCCATTCTTTGTGCGGAAACGCAACGTTCTGCATCCATTGACTATACATTGAGTAAGGCAAATCCGCTCATCAACAAAACGCAAGACAATCCGCATTAAATCCACAAGCATTTTGGCCTGAGTTTTCTACCAAGAGATGCGGATTCAGTGAGGAAAAAATTCGCAGACAAATCTGCAAAGTGTGCACATACCCTTGGGGTCCTAAAAGACTAGGGGCCCAAGCCCCAAAGTGCATGTCCCCAATACATTCCCATATAGCCATTTAAAAGATATTAATATATATTGTATATATATATATATATGTACTAGATGGAGGCCCAATGCTATCGCATCGGGAGGGCGGTAATGTCATGATGGGGGCAGGCTTTGCAGCGTTGAGAATCTCTTCCCCCCTCATATGCTGTCCCATTTCAGATGTCTCCCCTCTGTGCTCTGTCTCTCTCACCCCTGTGCGCTTTCTCTTTCCCCCATCCAATACTGACATTACAGCAGGAGATTGCAGAGGATACATTTCCTGAGTTAAAATATTTTTAGAAAACAGTCAGTGAAATATTTAACCTCACAAATGAAATCCTCTGTGATCCCCTGCTGTAATGTCTTTTGCTTCCTCCCCTGCCCAGGAGATGTGGCATGCTCCGCACACTGTCACACACAGACAATTTTTAAAATTAACTTTTGTTCGTGGGAAAACCCCTTTAATGTGACCGGCTTCCTCTGCCTGTAGATACATCGCGCATCTACTGCCAGGATCAGCCGAATGATTCACTGCGCCTGCGAGTAATTGGCGCAGTAAATCAGACTGCAGCCATCTTTGTATATGCACGTAGAGGAGCTGCGGAGACACCATCACGTGTTTCTCAACGCAGGCAGTGAATAGCCAGGCCTTTCCCTGGGAAGGAACAACCAAGGGAAGGGCAGCATCCAATAGAGGAAAACATCCAATAAAGGAAAACCACCTATGCCAAGCATAGTATCCATCCACAGACAGCTGTTTCGGGGTTTTTGCCCCTCATCAGTGTGGAGTAGGAAACTGGCTATCAGGAGCAGTGCCTAGTAGAAAGTCTATAAAGGCACGGATGATTGACCTCGTGGAGACCAAAACATCCAACACCGCGGAGACACCATCACGTGTTTCTCAACGCAGTGATCCAGAACACTGCCCCCAAATATGCAAATGCACGTAGAGGAGCTGCGGAGACACCATCACGTGTTTCTCAACGCAGGCAGTGAATAGCCAGGCCATCTTTGTATAGACAGCAGCGTTCACATTAAAACTGCGTATGCGCTGCTCCTGTACAAAGATGGCAGCAGTCAGTGAATCATTCAGCTGATCACGTCGGCGTGTTCGCGACGGTGTTTCTCTGGTGGTACTGCGCAAGAGGCTGCGTACGGAGTATACAGTGTGGATGGTGCGTATGGCGTATACAGTGTTTGTGTGTTGCGTACGGCATATACAGTGTGTGGTGCATACGGCATATACACTGTGTGTGTGTAGTGTGTACGGCGTATACTGTGTGTGCGTGTGGTGCGTACGGCATATACAGTGTGTGTGTGGTGCATACGGCATATACAGTGTGTATTTATGTGTGGTGCGTATACAGTGTGTTTGTGTGTGTGGTGCGACGGTGTTCCGCTGGTGGTACCGCACAAGAGGCTGGTACCACTGTTATGATCAGGTGACCTTGGAGCAGCATGAAAACTTTCACTGGAGTAGGTGGTAACTATACTGACTGCAAATCCTGAACTTAACACCGCAACTAGAAGTAGCCGTGTGCCTAACAAATCCTAGACACCTCGACACAGCCGGAGGACTAAATACCCCTATAGATGGAAATAGGAATTCTACCTTGCCTCAGAGCAGAACCCCAATGGATAGGCAGCCCCCCACAAATATTGACTGTGAGTAGTAGAGGAAAAGACACACGCAGGCAGGAAACAAGATTTAGCAAAAGAGGCCACTCTAGCTAAAATAGAAAAGGATAGGACAGGATACTAAGCGGTCAGTATTAAAATCCTTCCAAAAATATCCACAGCAGAAAATACAAAAACTCCACCATCTAACTAAAGATGTGGAGCGTATATCTGCAACTCCAGAGAACCAACAAGACTGAGAAAACACTGACACAGTCTAAGCTGGACAAGAGAAAACAAATGAATAGCACAGAATATAAGCACACAGCTTGTGTGCCACAGAAAAAGAAACAGACACTTATCTTTGCTGAATTGGCAGCTAAGCAGGAGAAGCCAAACAAAGATCCAACACTTCACAAGAAACATTGCCAACTGGCAAGGACCAATGAGTCCTGCAAACCTAAATACCCCAGTCAGAACTGCAATCAGTAGATACACCTGTCCAAGACTGCAGCCCAGGGACATCTGCATTACCACCTACAACCACAGGAGGGAGCCCAAAAGCAGAATTCACAACAGTACCCCCCCCCCTTAAGGAGGGGTCACCGAACCCTCACCAGAGCCCCCAGGCCGATCAGGATGAGCCAGATGAAAGGTACGAACCAAATCAGCGGCATGGACATCAGAGGCAAAAACCCAAGAATTATCCTCCTGGCCATAACCCTTCCATTTGACAGGGTACTGAAGCTTCCGCCTCGAAAAACGGGAATCCAAAATCTTCTCAGCAGCATATTCCAACTCCCCATCAACCAACACAGGGGCAGGAGGATCAACAGAGGGAACAACGGGCTCCACATATTTCCGCAACAAAGATCTATGGAAGACATTATGAATAGCAAAAGAGGCCGGAAGCGCCAGTCGAAAAGACACCGGATTAATAATCTCAGAAATCCTATAAGGACCAATAAACCGAGGCTTAAACTTAGGAGAAGAAACCTTCATAGGAACATGATGGGAAGACAACCAGACCAGATCCCCAACCCGAAGCCGGGAACCAACACACCAACGACGGTTAGCAAAACGTTGAGCCTCCTCCTGAGACAACACCAAATTGTCCACCACATGAGCCCAAATCTGCTGCAACCTGTCAACCACAGAATCCACACCAGGACAGTCAGAAGGCTCAACCTGCCCAGAAGAAAAACGAGGATGAAAACCAAAATTACAAAAGAAAGGCAAAACCAAAGTAGCCGAACTAGCCCGATTATTAAGGGCAAACTCGGCCAATGGCAAGAAAGCCACCCAATCATCCTGATCAGCAGACAAAAAGCATCTCAAATAAGTCTCCAAAGTCTGATTAGTTCACTCGGTCTGGCCATTTGTCTGAAGATGAAATGCAGAAGAAAAAGACAAATCAATGCCCAGCCTAGCACAGAAGGCCCGCCAAAACCTAGAAACAAACTTGGAACCTCTGTCGGACACAATATTCTCCGGAATACCATGCAAACGGACCACATGCTGAAAACCAACGGAACCAAATCCGAAGAGGAGGGCAATTTAGGCAAAGGCACCAAATGAACCATCTTAGAGAATCGGTCACAAACAACCCAGATAACAGACATCTTCTGGGAAACAGGAAGATCGGAAATAAAATCCATAGAAATATGCGTCCAGGGCCTCTCAGGGACCGGCAATGGCAAAAGCAACCCACTAGCACGGGAGCAACAAGGCTTGGCCCACGCACAAGTCCCACAGGACTGCACAAAAGAACCCACATCACGCGACAAAGAAGGCCACCAAAAGGACCTACCAACCAAGTCTCTGGTACCAAAAATGCCAGGATGACCAGCCAACACGGAACAGTGAACTTCAGAAATCACTCTACTAGTCCATCTGTCAGGAACAAACAGTTTCCCCACAGGACAGCGGTCAGGTTTGTCAGCCTGAAATTCCTGAAGAACCCGTCGTAAATCAGGGGAAATGGCGGAAAGGACCACCCCTTCTTTCAGAATACCGACCGGTTCTAAGACCTCAGGAGAATCAGGCAAAAAACTCCTAGAGAGGGCATCAGCCTTAATATTCTTAGAACCCGGAAGGTACGAGACCACGAAGTCAAAACGGGAAAAAAACAAGGACCATCGAGCCTGTCTAGGATTCAGCCGTTTGGCAGACTCGAGGTAAATCAAATTCTTATGATCGGTCAAGACCACAATACGGTGCTTAGCTCCCTCAAGCCAGTGTTGCCACTCCTCAAACGCCCACTTCATAGCCAACAACTCCCGATTGCCGACATCATAATTGCGTTCAGCAGGCGAAAACTTACGGGAAAAGAAGGCACACCGTTTCATTAAGGAACCAACAGGATCCCTCCGAGACAAAACGGCCCCTGCCCCAATCTCAGAAGCGTCAATCTCAACCTGAAACGGAAGAGAAACATCCAGTTGGCGCAACACCGGAGCAGAAGTAAATCGACGTTTAAGCTCCTGAAAGGCAGAGACAGCCGCAGAGGACCAATTCGCCACATCAGCGCCTTTCTTTGTCAAATCGGTCAAGGGTTTAACCACGCTGTAAAAATTAGCAATGAAACGGCGATAAAAATTTGCAAAACCCCAAAATTTCTGAAGGCTCTTCACGGATGTGGGCTGAATCCAATCATGAATGGCCTGAACCTTAACCAGATCCATCTCTATAGACGAGGGAGAAAAAATAAAGCCCAAAAAAGAAACCTTCTGAAACCCCAAAGAGACACTTAGACCCTTTCACAAACAAAGCATTGTCACGAAGGATTTGAAATACCATCCTGACCTGTTGCACATGAGACTCCCAATCATCGGAAAAAATCAAAATATCGTCCAAATATACAATCAAGAATTTATCAAGATAAGTCCGGAAGATATCATGCATGAAGGACTGAAAAACAGATGGAGCATTAGTAACCCCGAATGGCATCACAAGGTATTCAAAATGGCCTTCGGGCGTGTTAAACGCAGTTTTCCATTCATCACCCTGCTTAATATGAACAAGATTACCGTATATACTCGAGTATAAGCCGACTCGAGTATAAGCCGACCCCCCTAATTTTGCCACAAAAAACTGGGAAAACTTATTGACTCGAGTATAAGCCTAGGGTAGGAAATGCAGCAGCTACCAGTGAATTTCAAAAATAAAAATAGATGCTCCATACCGTTCATTATTGCCCCATAAGATGCTCCATATAAAGCTGTGCCACATATAATGCTCCATACTGTTCATTATTGCCCCATAGATGTGCCATATAGTGCTCTGCACCGTTCATTATTGCCCCATAGCTGTGCCATATAGTGCTCTGCGCCGTTCATTATTGCCCCATAGCTGTGCCATATAGTGCTCTGCCCCGTTCATTATTGCCCCATAGCTGTGCCATATAGTGCTCTGCGCCGTTCATTATTGCCCCATAGCTGTCATACAGTGCTCTGCGCCGTTCATTATTGCCCCATAGCTGCCATATAGTGCTCTGCACGTTCAGTATTGCCCCATAGCTGCCATATAGTGCTCTGCACCGTTCAGTATTGCCCCATAGCTGCCATATAGTGCTCTGCGCCGTTCAGTATTGCCCCATAGCTGCCATATAGTGCTCTGCACCGTTCATTATTGCCCCATAGCTGCCATATAGTGCTCTGCGCCGTTCAGTATTGCCCCATAGCTGTGCCATAGAAAGCTCTGCCATTGCTGCTGCTGCTGCAATAAAAAAAAAACGCCATACTCACCTTTCTTGCTTGCGGCTCCCAGCGTGCGGTCCCGGCGTCTCTCCGCTCTGACTGATCAGGCAGAGGGCGCCGCGCACACTACATGCGTCATCGAGCCCTCTGACCTGCACAGTCAGAGCGGAGAGACGCCGGGAAGATGGAGCGGCGCCCGGCGTTTGGAACGGGGACAGGTGAATATGACATACTTACCTGCTCCCGGCGTCCCGCTCCCTCTGCCTGTCACACGGTCTTCGGTGCCGCAGCCTCTTCCTCTATCAGCGGTCAACGGCACCGCTGATTAGAGAAATGAATATGCGGCTCCACCCCTATGGGAGGTGGAGCCGCGTATTCATTTCTCTAATGAGCGGTCCCACGTGACCGCTGAAGAGGAGAAGAACTGCAGCACCGAAGACCGTGTGACGGGCAGGGGGAGCGCCAGGATCGCTGGGACTAGGTGAGTATGACTCAGCGCCCTCTCCCCCTCACCCGCCGACCCTGCCGCTCACCGTGACTCGAGTAGAAACCGAGAGGGGTACTTTCAGCCCTTTTTGGGCTGAAAATCTCGGCTTATACTCGAGTATATACGGTATATGCCCCCCGAAGGTCAATCTTCGTAAACCAACTAGCTCCCTTAATCCTAGCAAACAAATCGGTAAGCAAAGGTAAAGGGTATTGAAACTTGACCGTGATTTTATTCAAGAGGCGATAATCAATACAGGGTCTCAAGGAACCATCTTTTTTAGCAACAAAAAAGAACCCCGCTCCCAACGGTGAAGAAGATGGCCGAATATGCCCTTTCTCCAAAGACTCCTTAATATAGCTCAGCATGGCGGTATGTTCAGGCACAGACAGGTTGAAAAGTCGGCCCTTAGGAAACTTACAGCCTAGAATCAAGTCAATAGCACAATCGCAGTCCCTGTGCGGTGGAAGGAAACTGGACTTGGGCTCATCGAATACATCCTGAAAATCAGACAAAAACTCTGGAATTTCAGAAGAGGAAGAAGAGGAGATTGACATCAAAGGAACATCATTATGAACCCCCTGACAACCCCAACTAGTCACAGACATGGACTTCCAATCCAACACAGGATTATGTACCTGCAACCACGGAAAACCCAGCACGATAGCATCATGCAAATTATGCAACACCAGAAATCGACAATCTTCCTGATGGGCTGGAGCCATGCGCATGGTCACCTGTGTCCAAAACTGGGGCTTAATTTTAGCCAAGGGTGTAGCATCAATGCCCCTTAAAGGAATAGGGTTCTGCAAAGGCTGCAAGGAAAAATCACAACGCCTGGCAAACTCAAAGTCCATTAAGTTCAAGGCAGCGTCTGAATCCACAAACGCCATGACAGAAAATGATGACAATGAGCAGATCAAAGACACAGATAACAGAAATTTAGGTTGTACAGTACTGATGGTAAATGAACTGGCGATCCTCTTTGTCCGCTTAGGGCAGACAGAAATGACAAGGGAAGCGTCGCCACAATAATAACACAACCTATTCTGACGTCTGAAACCTTGTTGTTCCGTTCTAGACAGAATCCTATCACACTGCATTGGCTCAGGAATTTGCTCTGAGGATAATGCCACAGCGCGCACAGTTCTGCGCTCCCGCAAGCGCCGGTCAATCTGAATGGCCAGAGACATAGAATCACTCAGACCGGAAGGCGTGGGAAACCCCACCATAACATCTTTAACGGATTCAGAAAGACCCTTTCTGAAAATTGCTGCCAAAGCATCATTATTCCATTTAGTCAACACACACCATTTTCTGAATTTCTGACAATACAATTCTGCCGCCTCTTGACCCTGAGACAGGGCCAACAAGGTATTCTCAGCTTGATCCACAGAATTAGGTTCATCATATAATAATCCTAAAGCCTGAAAAAAGGAGTCTACATTAAGCAAAGCCGGATTCCCAGATTCTAGGGAAAACGCCCAATCCTGCAGGTCGCCACGCAGCAGGGAGATGACGATTTTAACCTGCTGAATGGAATCACCGGAGGATCGAGGTCTCAGAGCAAAAAACAGTTTACAGTTGTTTTTAAAACTCAAAAATTTGGACCTGTCACCAAAAAACAAATCAGTAGTAGGGATCTTCGGTTCTACAACAGGAGTCTGAACAATATAATCAGAAATACCCTGTACCTGAGCAGCAAGCTGGTCTACACGAGAAGCTAATTCCTGAACATTCATGCTAGCACAAAGCTCCTCAGCCACCAAGAGATTAAGAGGGAGGAGAAGACAAAGCAGACTGAAGAAAAAAAAATGGCTCAAGACCTTTCTTCCCTTCTTTTGAGATGCATTTAACTCATTATTGGCCAGTTGTACTGTTATGATAAGGTGACCTTGGAGCAGCATGAAAACTTTCACTGGAGTAGGTGGTAACTATACTGATCGCAAATCCTGAACTTAACATCGCAACTAGAAGTAGCCGTGGGGTGTGCCTAACAAATCCTAGACACCTCGACACAGCCGGAGGACTAAATACCCCTATAGATGGAAATAGGAATTCTACCTTGCCTCAGAGCAGAACCCCAAAGGATAGGCAGCCCCCCACAAATATTGACTGTGAGTAGTAGAGGAAAAAACACACGCAGGCAGGAAACAGGATTTAGCAAAAGAGGCCACTCTAGCTAAAATAGGAAAGGATAGGACAGGATACTAAGCGGTCAGTATTAAAATCTGTCACGATATGGTATGAAATATCATAAGTTAGTTTTCTTGCTAGCCTGCGTGGGCTAAGCCCCCCTTCTTGGAGTGATGCTGAAACCGTTTGTAGCTTCAAATTCCTTCCCTTTCACTCAGCCAAGAGCTGCTTTGCCAATGTATGGGGGAAGAGAGGTTTTATTGCCGAACGGTATTTACGACCAGGTTAGAATCTTCCTCCAGCTGGAACTGGGAAAATGGCTCCAAAATTCATGAAAGATTCTTTGTTTAGTTTTTGTACGATATTATGCACCGTGTTTACGTTAAGAACACGAAAATATATATTCGTATTCTCACTCTGTGTATCTACCCATCCCGCGAAACACGGGCTTCTAACTCCATCTGGTAAAGAAGTAGGGATTTCTCTGTAAATATGTATCCCAGATAGGACATATTTGATCTCATTAGAATGCTCACGTTAATCCGAGCTGAATGATGGGTTTGTTAGGGCTATAACATGTTTTGTAGCGGAGTTATCGAAATTAGAGATAGATTAGAATAAAATGAGTTAACTGAAGAGGTAGGAGGGACGAGGTGATCCAACCCCTTTCTGGGATGTTACAGGCTTAAGCTATAACTGTCTGCACACATCCCCAGCTTCCTTCTTGTCCTATTTTCCTGGAAGAGCTGAGTACATCCCATGAGCTGGGACGTATGGAAAACTGCCCTAGCCTGGGTGCCTGCCATGCTTTGAACATGTGAGTGTTATCTTTTCTCCTTTATTCCCTTTATGTTATAATTACCCTTGTACATATTTGCAATTGTCTCATTTGTAACATCTTTATAAAATATTTTTGATAAAGCACTGCCTAATTTTTATGGAATATAATATTTAATATTAGTTCGTTCTCCTGTTCTAAACCGTACCCTAAGTCTTCTGAAGGGAAATACGCTACTGTTGTGTTGGGTTAGCTTTGGACCCGTTTAATCGAAGCTGGTGGCGGCGATACCGTGTGCAGGCTTTTGGGGTGCTGCTGTAGCGACTGCGGCGTTGATAATTATTGTTCCTGCCTAAGTGGGAGTAGTTTATCACGTCGCTGCAGCGTGCCCAATAGCCAGTACATAGCAGGCAGCCTGTCTGGCGACTAATTACCCTAGGTGCAGTACCTAATTTGACCTGAGAGTAAGGGGGGCGCCAGAGAGCTGCAAGTGTTAAGTGGAACTGTAAGCGGGATATACATAAATCCCTGCAGTTCGTGGTATATAGAAAAGCAGTGGGATACCTAAAATAAGCCCCTGCTGTAAACTAAGAGGTCAATAGCCTTGTGTGTGGTTTTTCATCACATCGTGGAGTGGAGGGATAACTAAGATAAGCCCCCCTGCACATGTGATAGCCGTCTGTTGGCCTAAAGTCACCTCAATCCGTGACGTAGGGGTGACGGTCAGGGTGTGAATCCTGACCAATTGGTGACAGCGGTCAGGGGAATCGTGACAAAATCCTTCCAAAAATATCCACAGCAGAAAATACAAAAACTCCACCATCTAACTAAAGATGTGGAGCGTATATCTGCAACTCCAGAGAACCAACAAGACTGAGAAAACACTGACACAGTCTAAGCTGGACAAGAGAAAACAAATGAATAGCACAGAATATAAGCACACAGCTTGTGTGCCACAGAAAAAGAAACAGACACTTATCTTTGTTGAATTGGCAGCTAAGCAGGAGAAGCCAGACAAAGATCCAACACTTCACAAGAAACATTGCTAACTGGCAAGGACCAATGAGTCCTGCAAACCTAAATACCCCAGTCAGAATTGCAATCAGTAGATACACCTGTCCAAGACTGCAGCCCAGGGACAACTGCATTACCACCTACAACCACAGGAGGGAGCCCAAAAGCAGAATTCACAACATACCACCAGCTGTTTCCATATTGAAACACCCATCACTTGGGTGTCCCAATATGGTGGTCAGTGAATTTTCGCTGCTTGGAATTCTGGGATCCGTACACATCTGGACGGAACAGGATGTGAAGACACTACAAGGTAAGTATACATTAAGATATATAATTACAGTATACCGTCACGAATCCCACTGTATGAAGAGAAGGACAGCACCACAGCAATTGTGAAAAAACAGCTCCCGTATTTATTCTGCCATCTGCAACGTTTCGGTCCGTGGACCTTTTTCAAGCCCACGGACCGAAACGTTGCAGATGCCAGAATAAATACGGGAGCTGTTTTTTCACAATTGCTGTGGTGCTGTCCTTCTCTTCATGCGCTTTTGAATTTATCTACTGGGATGGATCCCCTGGTGAAGACGTGCACTCTGATGTCCATAGAGACGTTGCCATTATAGGGTGCGGCTTTACTACTAATATTTGATACTTGAATCCCACTGTATGTCACGATTCACAGAGAGGATACCTTTTATCATCCCCACCACTCACACCAATTTGGTTGCTCCTGATTCTTTCTGAAGGGGATTTATCTATATCCCTCTTCCCAGTTCCGGCTTGGAACTTGCAGCTCTCTGGCGCCTCCCTTACCCTCAGATCAGAATGGGTACTGCCCCTAGGGTAATAAGTCACCAGAAAGGCTGCCTGCTATGTACTGGCTAATGGGCACGCTGCAGCGAGGGCGATATAACTACTTCAACTCAGGCGGGAGCAATAATTATCAACGTCGCCAGTCGCTACAAAGACTCCCAACCACACAGTACAAATCCGCTGCCACCAGCTCCGATTTCCTAATTAATACCAGGTCCAGAGCCAACCCAAATTAGTAGCACAATTCACCTCAGAGGATGTGACAGTTCGTTATAGAGCAGGGAGAGACAAGCTAGTAGTTTTATATTTTACTCCAAAAAAGGTAGGCAGTCTTTACAAAGTATAAAAAGATATTATAAAGACAATTATCATATGTACAATACAATTACAATAAAATGGGATTACAGTTGAAGAACACTTACATTTCGTTAGGTCATCTTATCACATGGCTGGCCGTGTGCTGTGGAAGAGGGGGAGCATATATCCAGATGCATCATCATGTTATCTCACAGCCCAAAACCCAGGCTCTCCCCCTGTGGTGACCTCACTTAGAGGCTGAAACCTCCTATTTCCTTAGAATTATTAAAACTATTTTTATGCTTGGCTCACTGTATGAATCTCGTATACTAAATACACAATGATCAGGATGTGCCCCACATCTTGGGGATTCTTTTTAGTGTAAATACATGACCCGCTTACAGATAAATCCATAGTCAATCCATAATCTTTGCCTTTAGCTGCTAGCGGTTTCAGTGAGTCATAGATCTATCGATGGACATCCGGAATATATAATTCTTATATCTCTAGTCCGGATCGGTGCCACTATATATAACCTTAAAAGAACAACAAAAACTCATGGTTTCTACACCAGTTTCAATCAATACCAGCTGGGAGGGGGAATGAGAAATGTTCACAGGGTCTGGTATTTGCAGCGTACATTACAGACAAGTTTGGACACATCTTCTCATTTAAAGATTTTTACAAATTTTCATTACTATGAAAATTGTACATTCACACTGAAGTCATCAAAACTATGAATTAAGGCTGGTTTCACATTTGTGTTTTTTTTTTTGCGTTTTTGCGGTAAAAAATGCAAAAAACGCATGCGTTTTCCCCCTATATTTAACATAAAAAACGCATGCGTTTTGATGCATTTTTGCAACGCATGCGTTTTTCTCTGCATGCGTTGTGTTGCAGAAATGCAACATGTAGTAACGTTTGCGGCGTTTTTTTGCCGCAAAAAAAGCATGCGTTGTTATTTAAAAAAAACCAGAAAACACACTGATATGCCACCCCCCACCATAAAGGTGAGAAAGGGATCCTAACCCTAAAGGGATCCTAACCCTAACCCCTTTAGGGTTAGGATCCCTTTAGGGTTAGGGGTAGGGTTAGGATCCCTTTAGGGATAGGGTTATGATCCCTACCCCTAACTATTTCTGTTTATAGTGGGTTTTTTACTTTATTTTGATGATTGGCAGCTGTCACACATTTCTCAGCATGCGTTTAAAAAACGCAAACGCTTGAAAAAACGCATGTAAACGCGTCAAAACGCTACGTTTTTTTCACCACATGCAAAAATGCATGCGTAAAAAAAACGCAGCGTTTGCACGCGTTTACATGTGTTTTTTCACCATGCGTTTTTTAAAAAAAACGCATGCGTTTTGAAACGCAAGTATGAAACCAGCCTAACACATGTAGAATTATATACTTAACAAAAAAGTGTGAAACAACTGAAAATATGTCTTATATTCTAGGATCTTCAAAGTAGCCACCTTTTGCTTTGATGACTGCTTTGCACACTCTTGGCATTCTCTTGATGAGCTTCAAGAGGTAGTCACCGGGAATGGTTTTCACTTGACAGATGTGCCCTGTCAGGTTTAATAAGTGGGATTTCTTGCCTTATAAATGGTGTTGAGACTATCAGTTGTGTTGTGCAGGAGTCTGGTGGATACACAGCTGATAGTCCTACTGAATAGACTTGTTAGCTGCTTTTTTCTTGCCATAAAACAAATTCTAAGTAAAGATAAATGAGTGGCCATCATTACTTTAAGAAATGAAGGTCAGTCAGTCCGAAAAATTGGGAAAACTTTGAAAGTGTCCCCAAGTGCAGTTGCAAAAACCATCAAGCGTTACAAAAAAACTGGTTCACATGAGGACCGCCCCAGGAAAGGAAGACCAAGAGTCACCTCTGCTTCTGAGGATAAGTTTATCCGAGTCACCAGCCTCAGAAATCGCACGTTAACAGCAGCTCAGATTAGAGACCAGGTCAATGCCACAAAGAGTTCTAGCAACAGACACATCTCTACAACAACTGTTAAGAGGAGGCTTTGTGCAGCAGGTCTTCATGGTAAAATATCTGCTAGGAAACCACTGCTAAGGACCGGCAACAAGCAGAAGAGACTTGTTTGGGCAAAGGAACACAAGGAATGGACATTAGACCAGTGGAAATCTGTGCTTGGGTCTGATGAGTCCAAATTTGAGATCTTTGGTTCCAACCACGGTGTCATTGTGCGACGCAGAAAATGTGAATGGATGGACTCTACTTGCCTGGTTCCCACCATGAAGCATGGAGGAGGAGGTGTGGTGTGGGGGTGCTTTGTTGGTGACACTGTTGGGGATTTATTCAAAATTGAAGGCATACTGAACCAGCAAGGCTACCACAGCATCTTGCAGTGGCATGCTATTCCATCCGGTTTGCGTTTAGTTGGACCATCATTTATTTTTCAACAGGACAATGACCCCAAACACACCTCCAGGCTGTGTAAGGGCTATTTGACCAAGAAGGAGAGTGATGGGGTGCTACGCTAGATAACCTGGCCTCCACAGTCACCAGACCTGAACCCAATCGAGATGGTTTGGAGTGAGCTGGACCGCAGAGTGAAGGAAAAAGGGCAAACAAGTGCTAAGCATCTCTGGGAACTCTTTTAAGATTGTTGGATGTTATGATCCGGTGACCTTGGAGCAGCATGAAAACTTTCACTGGAGTAGGTGGTAACTATACTGACTGCAAATCCTGATCTTAACACCGCAACTAGAAGTAGCCATGGGGTGTACCTAACAAGCCCTAGACACCTCGTCACAGCCGGAGGACTAAATACCCCTAAAGATGGAAATAGGAATACTATCTTGCCTCAGAGCAGAACTCCAAAGGATAGGCAGCCCCCCACAAATATTGGCTGTGAGTAGGAGAGGAAAGACACACACAGTCAGAAAACAGGATTTAGCACAAGAGGCCGCTCTAGCTAAAATAGGAAAGGATAGGACAGAGTTCTGTGCGGTCAGTATTAAAACCGTTCCAAAAAAATCCACAGCAGATTATACAAAAATTCCTCCATCTAACTAAAGACGTGGAACGTATATCTGCAACTCCAGAGACTACTAAACTCAGAGCAGGAATACAATCAAAAACAAGCACACAGCTTGTGTGCCATAGAAAAAGAAACAGACACTTATCTTTGCTGAATTGGCAGCTAAGCAGGAGAAGCCAGACAGAGATCAAATCCTTCCCAAGAAACATTGGCAACTGGCAAGGACTAATGAGTCCTGCAAACCTAAATACTCCAGTCAGAACTGCAATCAGTAGATACACCTGTCCAGGACTGCAGCCCAGAGACAACTGCATTACCACCTACAACCACCGGAGGGAGCCCAAAAGCAGAATTCACAACAGTACCCCCCCCCCTTGAGGAGGGGTCACCGAACCCTCACCAGAGCCCCCATGCCGATCAGGATGAGCCAGATGAAAGGCATGAACCAAATCAGTGGCATGGACATCAGAGGCAAAAACCCAAGAATTATCCTCCTGGCCATAGCCCTTCCATTTGACAAGGTACTGAAGCTTCCGCCTCGAAAAACGGGAATCCAAAATCTTCTCAACAACATATTCCAACTCCCCATCAACCAACACAGGGGCCAGAAGATCAACAGAGGGAACAACGGGCTCCACATATTTCTGCAATAAAGATCTATGGAAGACATTATGGATAGCAAAAGAGGCCGGAAGCGCCAGTCGAAAAGACACCGGATTAATAATCTCAGAAATCCTATAAGGACCAATAAACCGAGGCTTAAACTTAGGAGAAGAAACCTTCATAGGAACATGACGGGAAGACAACCAGACCAGATCCCCAACCCGAAGCCGGGAACCAACACACCGACGACGGTTAGCAAAACGTTGAGCCTCCTCCTGAGACAACACCAAATTGTCCACCACATGAGCCCAAATCTGCTGCAACCTGTCAACCACAGAATCCACACCAGGACAGTCAGAAGGCTCAACCTGCCCAGAAGAAAAACGAGGATGAAAACCAAAATTACAAAAGAAAGGCGAAACCAAAGTAGCCGAACTAGCCCGATTATTAAGGGCAAACTCGGCCAATGGCAAGAAAGCCACCCAATCATCCTGATCAGCAGACACAAAGCATCTCAAATAAGTCTCCAAAGTCTGATTAGTTCGCTCGGTCTGACCATTTGTCTGAGGATAAAACGCAGAAGAAAAAGACAAATCAATGCCCAGCCTAGCACAAAAGGCCCGCCAAAATCTAGAAACAAACTGGGAACCTCTGTCGGAGACAATATTCTCCGGAATACCATGCAAACGGACCACATGCTGAAAAAACAACGGAACCAAATCCGAAGAGGAAGGCAATTTAGGCAAAGGCACCAAATGAACCATCTTAGAGAACCGGTCACAAACAACCCAGATAACCGACATCCTCTGGGAAACCGGAAGATCGGAAATAAAATCCATAGAAATATGCGTCCAGGGCCTCTCAGGGACTGGCAATGGCAAAAGCAACCCACTAGCACGGGAACAACGAGGCTTGGCCCGCGCACAAGTCACCAAAAGGACCTACCAATCAAGTCTCTGGTACCAAAAATGCCAGGATGACCAGCCAACACGGAACAGTGAACCTCAGAAATCACTCTACTAGTCCATCTGTCAGGAACAAACAGTTTCCCCACAGGACAGCGGTCAGGTTTGTCAGCCTGAAATTCCTGAAGAACACGTCGTAATTCAGGGGAAATGGCAGAAAGGACCACCCCTTCTTTCAGAATACCGACCGGTTATAAGACCTCAGGAGAATCAGGCGAAAAACTCCTAGAGAGGGCATAAGCCTTAATGTTCTTAGAACCTGAAGGTACGAGACCACGAAATCAAAACAGGAAAAAAACAAGGACTATCGAGCCTGTCTAGGATTCAGCCGTTTGGCAGACTCGAGGTAAATCAAATTCATATGATCGGTCAAGACCACAATACGGTGCTTAGCTCCCTCAAGCCAATGTCGCCACTCCTCAAACGCCCACTTCATAGCCAACAACTCCCGATTGCCGACATCATAATTGCGTTCAGCAGGCGAAAACTTACGGGAAAAGAAGGCACATGGTTTCATTAAGGAACCAACAGGATCCCTCTGAGACAAAACGGCTCCTACCCCGATCTCAGATGCATCAACCTCAACCTGAAACGGAAGAGAAACATCCGGTTGGCGCAACACCGGAGCAGAAGTAAATCGACGTTTAAGCTCCTGAAAGGCAGAGACAGCCGCAGAGGACCAATTCGCCACGTCAGCACCTTTCTTCGTCAAATCGGTCAAGGGTTTAACCACGCTGGAAAAATTAGCAATGAAACAGCGATAAAAATTTGCAAAACCCCAAAATTTCTGAAGGCTCTTCACGGATGTGGGCTGAATCCAATCATGAATGGCCTGAACCTTAACCGGATCCATCTCTATAGACGAGGGAGAAAAAATAAAGCCCAAAAAAGAAACCTTCTGCACCCCAAAGAGACACTTAGACCCTTTCACAAACAGGACATTGTCACAAAGGATCTGAAATACCATCCTGACCTGTTCCACATGAGACTCCCAATCATCGGAAAAAATCAAAATATCGTCCAAATATACAATCAAGAACTTAGCAATATAAGTCCAGAAAATATCATGCATCAAGGACTGTAAAAACAGATGGAGCATTAGTGAGCCCGAATGGCATCACAAGGTATGCAAAATGGCCTTCGGGCGTGTTAAACGCAGTTTTTCATTGATCACCCTGCTTAATACGAACAAGATTATATGCCCCCCGAAGGTCAATCTTCGTAAACCAACTAGCTCCCTTAATCCTAGCAAACAAATCGGTAAGAAAAGGTAAAGGGTATTGAAACTTGACCGTGATTTTATTCAAGAGGCGATAATCAATACAGGGTCTCAAGGAACCATCTTTTTTAGCAACAAAAAAGAACCCCGCTCCCAACGGTGAAGAAGATGGCCGAATATGCCCTTTCTCCAAAGACTCTAAATATAGCTCCGCATGGCGGTATGTTCAGGCACGGACAGGTTGAAAAGTTGACCCTTAGGAAACTTACAGCCTGGAATCAAGTCAATAGCACAATCGCAGTCCCTGTGCGGTGGAAGGAAACTGGACTTGGGCTCATCGAATACATCCTGAAAATCAGACAAAAACTCTGGAATTTCAGAAGAGGAAGAAGAGGAGATTGACATCAAAGGAACATCATTATGAACCCCCTGACAACCCCAACTAGTCACAGACATGGACTTCCAATCCAACACCGGATTATGTACCTGCAACCACGGAACACCCAGCACGATAGCATCATGCAAATTATGCAACACCAGAAATCGACAATCTTCCTGATGGGCTGGCGCCATGCGCATGGTCACCTGTGTCCAAAACTGGGGCTTATTTTTAGCCAAGGGTGTAGCATCAATGCCCCTTAAAAGGGAAAACCACAACGCTTGGCAAACTCAAAGTCCATTAAGTTCAAGGCGGCGCCTGAATCCACAAACGCCATGACAGAAAATGATGACAATGAGCAGATCAAGGACACAGATAACAGAAATTTAGGTTGTACAGTACTGATGGTAAATGAACTAGCGATCCTCTTTGTCCGCTTAGGGCAGACTGAAATGACATGAGAAGCGTCGCCACAATAATAACACAACCTATTCTGACGTCTGAATCCTTGTCGTTCCGTTTTAGACAGAATCCTATCACACTGCATTGGCTCAGGAGTCTGCTCTGAGAACAATGCCACAGCGCGCACAGTTCTGCGCTCCCGCAAGCGCCGGTCAATCTGAATGGCCAGAGACATAGAATCACTCAGACCGGAAGGCGTGGGAAACCCCACCATAACATCTTTAACGGATTCAGAAAGACCCTTTCTGAAAATTGTCGCCAAAGCATCATTATTCCATTTAGTCAACACAGACCATTTTCTGAATTTCTGACAATACAATTCTGCCGCCTCTTGACCCTGAGACAGGGCCAACAAGGTCTTCTCAGCTTGATCCACAGAATTAGGTTAATCATATAATAATCCTAAAGCCTGAAAAAAGGAGTCTACATTAAGCAAAGCCGGATTCCCAGATTCCAGGGAAAACGCCCAATCCTGCGGGTCGCCACGCAGCAGGGAGATGTCGATTTTAACCTGCTGAATGGAATCACCAGAGGATCGAGGTCTCAGAGCAAAAAATAGTTTACAGTTGTTTTTAAAACTCAAAAATTTGGACCTGTCTCCAAAAAACAAATCAGGAGTAGGAATCTTCGGCTCTAAAACAGGAGTTTGAACAATATAATCAGAAATACCCTGTACCCTAGCAGCAAGCTGGTCTACACAATAAACTAATTCCTGAACATCCATGCTTGCACAAGGCTCCTCAGCAACCCAGAGATAAAGAGGGAAGAGAAGATAAAGCAGACTGAAGAAAAAAAAATGGCTCAACACCTTTCTTCCCTTCTTCTGAGATGCATTTAACTCATTATTGGTCAGTTGTACTGTTAAGATCTGGTGACCTTGGAGCAGCATGAAAACTTTCACTGGAGTAGGTGGTAACTATACTGACCGCAAATCCTGATCTTAACACCGCAACTAGAAGTAGCCGTGGGGTGTACCTAACAAGCCCTAGACACCTCGTCTGTTATGTTTGCTAATGACAGGTGTTATGAAGGCAATCCAGAAACACAGTGTGCTTAGCGATCAGAGCGCACACAGTGATCTGACAAATACCCAAAAATACAAGAACGAGCTCTGAGACGTGGAAACTCTGTAGACTGCACACCTGATCCTATCCTAAACACAACTAAAAGCGGCTGTGGATTGCGCCTAACAACTACCTAGGCAACTCGGCACAGCCTAAGAAACTAGCTAGCCTGAAGATAGAAAAATAGGCCTGACTTGCCCCAGAGAAATTCCCCAAAGGAAAAGGCAGCCCCCCACATATAATGACTGTGAGTAAGATGAAAAGACAAAACGTAGGGATGAAATAGATTCAGCAAAGTGGGGCCCGATATTCTAGGACAGAGCGAGGACAGTAAAGCGAACTTTGCAGTCTACAAAAAACCCTAAAGCAAAACCACGCAAAGGGGGCAAAAAAAAAAAACCACCGTGCCGAACTAACGGCACGGCGGTACACCCTTTGCGTCTCAGAGCTTCCAGAAAAACAAAAGACAAGCTGGACAGAAAAAAAGCAACAAAAAAGCAAAAAGCACTTAGCTATACAGAGCAGCAGGTCACAGGAACAATCAGGAGAAGCTCAGATCCAACACTGAAACATTGACAAGGAGCAAGGATAGCAGCATCAGGCGGAGTTAAGTAATGAAGCAGTTAACGAGCTCACCAGAACACCTGAGGGAGGAAGCTCAGAAGCTGCAGTACCAATTGTGACCACAGGAGTGAATTCAGCCACAGAATTCACAACAGTACCCCCCCGATGAGGAGGGGTCACCGAACCCTCACCAGAGCCCCCAGGCCGACCAGGATGAGCCGCATGAAAGGCACGAACAAGATCGGAAGCATGAACATCAGAGGCAAAAACCCAGGAATTATCTTCCTGAGCATAACCCTTCCATTTAACCAGATACTGGAGTTTCCGTCTAGAAACACGAGAATCCAAAATCTTCTCCACAATATACTCCAATTCCCCCTCCACCAAAACCGGGGCAGGAGGCTCAACAGATGGAACCATAGGTGTCACGTATCTCCGCAACAACGACCTATGGAATACATTATGTATGGAAAAGGAGTCTGGGAGGGTCAAACGAAAAGACACAGGATTGAGAACCTCAGAAATCCTATACGGACCAATAAAACGAGGTTTAAATTTAGGAGAGGAAACCTTCATAGGAATATGACGAGAAGATAACCAAACCAGATCCCCAACAAGAAGTCGGGGACCCACACGGCGTCTGCGATTAGCGAAAAGTTGAGCTTTCTCCTGGGACAAGATCAAATTGTCCACTACCTGAGTCCAGATCTGCTGCAACCTATCCACCACAGAATCCACACCAGGACAGTCCGAAGACTCAACCTGTCCTGAAGAGAAACGAGGATGGAACCCAGAATTGCAAAAAAATGGAGAAACCAAGGTAGCCGAGCTGGCCCGATTATTAAGGGCGAACTCAGCCAACGGCAAAAAGGACACCCAATCATCCTGGTCTGCAGAAACAAAACATCTCAGATATGTTTCCAAGGTCTGATTGGTTCGTTCGGTCTGGCCATTAGTCTGAGGATGGAAAGCCGAGGAAAAGGATAGGTCAATGCCCATCCTACCACAAAAGGCTCGCCAAAACCTTGAAACAAACTGGGAACCTCTGTCAGAAACAATATTCTCAGGAATGCCATGCAACCGAACCACATGCTGAAAGAACAAAGGTACCAAATCAGAGGAGGAAGGCAATTTAGCCAAGGGCACCAGATGGACCTTTTTAGAAAAGCGATCACAGACCACCCAAATGACTGACATCTTTTGAGAAACGGGAAGGTCAGAAATGAAATCCATCGAAATATGTGTCCAAGGTTTCTTTGGGACCGGCAAGGGCAAAAGCAACCCACTGGCACGAGAACAGCAGGGCTTAGCCCTAGCACAAATCCCACAGGACTGCACAAAAGTACGTACATCCCGTGACAGAGATGGCCACCAGAAGGATCTAGCCACTAACTCTCTGGTACCAAAGATTCCAGGATGACCAGCCAACACCGAACATTGAAGTTCAGAGATAAGTTTATTAGTCCACCTATCAGGGACGAACAGTTTCTCTGCTGGACAACGATCAGGTTTATTCGCCTGAAATTTTTGCAGCACCCGCCGCAAATCAGGGGAGATGGCAGACACAATGACTCCTTCCTTGAGGATACCCGCTGGCTCAGATAAACCCGGAGAGTCGGGCACAAAACTCCTAGACAGAGCATCCGCCTTCACATTTTTAGAGCCCGGAAGGTACGAAATCACAAAGTCGAAGCGGGCAAAAAATAAGGACCAACGGGCCTGTCTAGGATTCAAGCGCTTGGCAGACTCGAGATAAGTCAAGTTCTTATGATCAGTCAATACCACCACGCGATGCTTAGCTCCTTCAAGCCAATGACGCCACTCCTCGAATGCCCACTTCATGGCCAGCAACTCTCGATTGCCCACATCATAATTACGCTCAGCGGGCGAAAACTTCCTGGAAAAGAAAGCACATGGTTTCATCACTGAGCAATCAGAACCTCTCTGTGACAAAACCGCCCCTGCTCCAATCTCAGAAGCATCAACCTCGACCTGGAACGGAAGAGAAACATCTGGCTGACACAACACAGGGGCAGAACAAAAACGACGCTTCAACTCCTGAAAAGCTTCCACAGCAGCAGAAGACCAATTAACCAAATCAGCACCCTTCTTGGTCAAATCGGTCAATGGTTTGGCAATGCTAGAAAAATTACAGATGAAGCGACGATAAAAATTAGCAAAGCCCAGGAACTTTTGCAGACTTTTCAGAGATGTCGGCTGAATCCAATCCTGGATGGCTTGGACCTTAACTGGATCCATCTCGATAGTAGAAGGGGTAAAGATGAACCCCAAAAATGAAACTTTCTGCACACCGAAGAGACACTTTGATCCCTTCACAAACAAAGAGTTAGCACGCAGGACCTGAAAAACCATTCTGACCTGCTTCACATGAGACTCCCAATCATCTGAGAAGATCAAAATGTCATCCAAGTAAACAATCAGGAATTTATCCAGATACTCACGGAAGATGTCATGCATAAAAGACTGAAACACAGATGGAGCATTGGCAAGTCCGAACGGCATCACTAGATACTCAAAATGACCCTCGGGCGTATTGAATGCAGTTTTTCATTCATCTCCTTGCCTGATTCTCACCAGATTATACGCACCACGAAGATCTATCTTAGTGAACCAACTAGCCCCCTTAATCCGAGCAAACAAGTCAGATAACAATGGCAAGGGATACTGAAATTTAACAGTGATCTTATTAAGAAGGCGGTAATCAATACACGGTCTCAGCGAACCATCCTTCTTGGCTACAAAGAAGAACCCTGCTCCCAGTGGTGATGACGATGGGCGAATATGTCCCTTCTCCAGGGATTCCTTCACATAACTGCGCATAGCGGCGTGTTCGGGCACGGATAAATTAAATAATCGACCTTTAGGGAATTTACTACCAGGAATCAAATTGATAGCACAATCACAATCCCTATGCGGAGGTAGAGCATCGGACTTGGGCTCTTCAAATACATCCTGATAATCAGACAAGAACTCTGGGACCTCAGAAGGGGTGGATGACGAAATCGACAAAAATGGAACATCACCATGTACCCCCTGACAACCCCAGCTGGATACCGACATGGAATTCCAATCCAATACTGGATTATGGGTTTGTAGCCATGGCAACCCCAACACGACCACATCATGCAGATTATGCAACACCAGAAAGCGAATAACTTCCTGATGTGCAGGAGCCATGCACATGGTCAGCTGGGCCCAGTATTGAGGTTTATTCTTGGCCAAAGGTGTAGCATCAATTCCTCTCAATGGAATAGGACACCGCAAAGGCTCCAAGAAAAACCCACAACGTTTAGCATAATCCAAATCCATCAGATTCAGGGCAGCGCCCGAATCCACAAACGCCATGACAGAAAACGACGACAAAGAGCATATCAAGGTAATGGACAGAAGGAATTTGGACTGTACAGTACCAATGACGGCAGACCTAGCGGACCGCTTAGTGCGCTTAGGACAATCAGAAATAGCATGAGTGGAATCACCACAGTAGAAACACAGACCATTCAGACGTCTGTATTCCTGCCGTTCAACTCTAGTCATAGTCCTATCGCACTGCATAGGCTCAGGTTTAACCTCAGGCAGTACCGCCAAATGGTGCACAGATTTACGCTCGCGCAAGCGTCGACCGATCTGAATGGCCAAAGACAAAGACTCATTCAAACCAGCAGGCATAGAAAATCCCACCATGACATCCTTAAGAGCCTCAGAGAGACCCTTTCTGAACAAAGCTGCCAGCGCAGATTCATTCCACTGAGTGAGTACTGACCATTTCCTAAATTTCTGACAATATACTTCTATATCATCCTGACCCTGGCACAAAGCCAGCAAATTTTTCTCAGCCTGATCCACTGAATTAGGCCCATCGTACAGCAATCCGAGCGCCAGGAAAAACGCATCGACACTACTCAATGCAGGGTCTCCTGGCGCAAGAGAAAATGCCCAGTCTTGAGGGTCGCCGCGCAAAAAAGAAATAATAATCAAAACCTGTTGAATAGGATTACCAGAAGAATGAGGTTTCAAGGCCAGAAATAGCTTACAATTATTTTTGAAACTTAGAAACTTAGTTCTATCTCCAAAAAACAAATCAGGAATAGGAATTCTTGGTTCTAACATAGATTTCTGATCAATAGTATCTTGAATTTTTTGTACATTTATAACGAGATTATCCATTGAAGAGCACAGACCCTGAATATCCATGTCCACACCTGTGTCCAAAATCACCCAAATGTCTAGGGGAAAAAAAAAAAGTGAACACAGAGCAGAAAAAAAAAAAAAAAAAAATGATGTCAGAACTTTTTCTTTCCCTCTATTGAGAATCATTAGTTTTGGCTCCTTGTACTGTTATGTTTGCTAATGACAGGTGTTATGAAGGCAATCCAGAAACACAGTGTGCTTAGCGATCAGAGCGCACACAGTGATCTGACAAATACCCAAAAATACAAGAACGAGCTCTGAGACGTGGAAACTCTGTAGACTGCACACCTGATCCTATCCTAAACACAACTAAAAGCGGCTGTGGATTGCGCCTAACAACTACCTAGGCAACTCGGCACAGCCTAAGAAACTAGCTAGCCTGAAGATAGAAAAATAGGCCTGACTTGCCCCAGAGAAATTCCCCAAAGGAAAAGGCAGCCCCCCACATATAATGACTGTGAGTAAGATGAAAAGACAAAACGTAGGGATGAAATAGATTCAGCAAAGTGGGGCCCGATATTCTAGGACAGAGCGAGGACAGTAAAGCGAACTTTGCAGTCTACAAAAAACCCTAAAGCAAAACCACGCAAAGGGGGCAAAAAAAAAAACCCACCGTGCCGAACTAACGGCACGGCGGTACACCCTTTGCGTCTCAGAGCTTCCAGAAAAACAAAAGACAAGCTGGACAGAAAAAAAGCAACAAAAAAGCAAAAAGCACTTAGCTATACAGAGCAGCAGGTCACAGGAACAATCAGGAGAAGCTCAGATCCAACACTGAAACATTGACAAGGAACAAGGATAGCTGCATCAGGCGGAGTTAAGTAATGAAGCAGTTAACGAGCTCACCAGAACACCTGAAGGAGGAAGCTCAGAAGCTGCAGTACCAATTGTGACCACAGGAGTGAATTCAGCCACAGAATTCACAACACTCGTCACAGCCGGAGGACTAAATACCCCTAAAGATGGAAATAGGAATACTATCTTGCCTCAGAGCAGAACCCCAAAGTACTTAATTCCTGCAGTACTCGGGGGTGTATCCCTTCCGGACCCGGAGATTTGTCAATTTTAGTGATTTTTAGACGCCGCCGTACTTCCTGCTGGGATAAGCAGGTGGCATTTAATGGGGAATTTTTGTTATCACAGATCATATTGTCTGCAATGGAATTTTCTTGTGTAAGGCTGGGTTCACATTGCATTAATGGCATCCGTTAGACGGACTACGTTACACTGCGGCATAACGCAGTTCGTTAACGCCGCCATTGAATCCAATGTCGGACGCATCGCTAGCGCACGCCTACAATGGGCGTGCGCTATCGATGTGCCGTCATTGAGTGACGGACCCCGAGACGCGGGCTGCGTTTCCGGGTCCGTCACCGCTAGCGCAGATAGAGCTAGCAGATGCTCTATCTGCGCAAGCGCGCTGCCATACCGGCATTTGCATTATCAGCAGCCCGGTAACGTATGTGTTGAACGGGCTGCTGTTAACGCAATGTGAACCCAGCCTAAATACTGATGAAAAAAAGTCATTTAGCATATGGGCTTTTTCCTCATCCTCATTTCACCCATACTATTTTTAAGGGGGCCAACACTATCATTTTTTTAGTTTCTTACTATTTACGTAGTTAAAGAATATTTTGGGATTATTTTTACTCTCTCTGGCAATGAGTCTCTCTGTCTCAATTTTTGCTGCGTTGATTTGCTTTTTACAGAATTTATTTAATTTTCTGTAATTATTTAATGCCTCATCACTACCTACTTGCTTTAATTCTCTAAATGCTTTCTTTTTGTCACTTATTGCGCCCCTAAAGGTACCGTCACATTAGGCGACGCTGCAGTGATCTAGACAACGATGCCGATCGCTGCAGCGTCGCTGTTTGGTCGCTGGAGAGCTGTCACACAGACAGCTCTCCAGCGACCAACGATCCCGAAGTCCCCGGGTAACCAGGGTAAACATCGGGTTACTAAGCGCAGCCCTGCGCTTAGTAACCCGATGTTTACCCTGGTTACCATTGTAAAAGTAAAAAAAAAAAACACTACATACTTACATTCCTGTCGCGTCCCCCGGCCTCAGCTTCCCTGCATTGTGTAAGCGCGCTGGCCGGAAAGCAGAGCGGTGACGTCACCGCTGTGCTTTGCTTTACGGCCGGCCGACGCTGACACTGGGGGACGCAGGGAAGCTGACGCTGAGGAACGTGACAGGAATGTAAGTATGTAGTGTTTTTTTTTTACTTTTACAATGGTTACCAGTGAAGACATCGCTGAATCGGCGTCACACACGCCGATTCAGCGATGTCAGCGGGTGATCCAGCGACGAAATAAAGTCCTGGACTTTCCCCAGCGACCAACAATCTCCCAGCAGGGGCCTGATCGTTGGTCGCTGTCACGCATAACGATTTTGTTAACGATATCGTTGCTACGTCACAAAAAGCAACGATATCGTTAACGATATCGTTATGTGTGACGGTACCTTTATAGCTCTCTTTAGTCATACTGGTTTCCTCCTATGTCTAGTACTAGATGGTGGCCCGATTCTAACGCATCGGGTATTCTAGAATATGCATGTCCACATAGTATATTGCACAGCCCAAGTAGTATATTGCCCAGACACGTAGTATATTGCCCAGGCACGTAGTATATTACCCAGACACGTAGTATATTGCCCAGACACGTAGTATATTGCCCAGCCACGCAGTATATTGCCCAACCATGTAGTATATTGCCCAGTGACGTAGTATATTGCCCAGTCACGTAGTATGTTGCCCAGTCATGTAGTATATTGCTCAACCACATAGTATATTGCCCAGTCACGTAGTATATTGCCCAGCCACGCAGTATATTGCCCAGTTACGTAGTATATTGCCTAGTGAAGTAGTATATTGCGCAGCCACGTAGTATATTGCCCAGTTACGTAGTATATTGCCTAGTGACGTAGTATATTGCGCAGCCACGTAGTATATTGCCCAGTGACGTAGTATATTGCCCAGCGACGTAGTATACAGCAGAGCCACGTAGTATATTCCCCAGTGACGTAGTATACAGCACAGAGCCATGTAGTATATTGCCCAGCCATGTAGTATATTGCACAGCGACGTAGTATACAGCACAGAGCCACGTAGTATATTGACCAGTTACGTAGTATATTGGCCAGTCACGTAGTATATTGCCCAGCTACGTAGTATATTGCCCAGCCAGGTTTGTCAAAGGTTGAAAAATAAACATATACTCACCTTTCGAGGGCCCCTTGTAGTCCACGGCAGCTTCTGGTCCCAGGGTTGGTATGGGCGCAAGGACCTGTGATGACGTCGCGGTCACATGACCATGAAGTCATGGCAGGTCTTTCTAGCACAGGCGCACAGGGCCTGTGATGACGTCGCAGTCACATGACCGTGACGTCATGGCAGGTCCTTCTCGCGCAGGTGCGCAGGGCCTGTGATGACGTCGCGGTCACATGACCGTGACGTCATGGCAGGTCCTTCTCACATACTATCTTTGCCACCGGAACCTGCAACGGAAGATGGCGGCCGGCGCGAGCAACTACGGAAGGTGAGTATAGCAGGTTTGTTTTTTTTTTAAATTAAGTTAATAGCGGCGGTAACGGAGTGCGTTACCCGCAGCATAACGCAGTCCGTTACCGCCGGCATTAACCCTGTGTTAGCGGTGACCGAAGGGGAGTATGCGGGCGACAGGCACTGACTGCGGGGAGTAAGGAGTGGCCATTTTCTTCCGGACTGTGCTCGTCACTGATTGGTCGCGGCAGCCATGACAGGCAGTTGGTGAGACCAATCAGCGAATGAATAACCGTGACAGAAGGACAGATAGACGGAAGTGACCCTTAGACAATTATATAGATGTTTATTCCCATACGGTATTATACTGTGCACAGGTCCTATCCAGGATGCTAATAAATGTCTCCCATTTTCTTTGTGTATTTTTGTGTCTCAGGATATCGTCCCAGTTAATTGCACCAAGATCCTCTCTCATCCGTTGGAAATTTGCCCTCCTGAAGTTTAGTGTCCTTATAACCCCTCTATTATACATCTTTTTAAAGGATACATGAAAACTTATTATTTTGTGATCGCTATTTCCCAAGTAACCCCCAACCCTTATATTTGATATGTGGTCTGGCCTGTTGGTTAATATTAGGTCTAGCAGTGCCCCCCTTCTTGTTGGGTCCTGAACCAGTTGTGAAAGGTAATTGTCTCTCATAGTTGTCAAAAACCGATTACCTTTGCTGGAACTGCAGGTTTCTGTTCCCCAATCTATTTCAGGGTAGTTGAAGTCCCCCATAATAATGACTTCTCCTTGAGTCGCAGCTTCATCTATTTGCTTTACGAGGATATTCTCCATTGCTTCCATTATTTTTGGAGATTTATAACAAACCCCTATCAGTAATTTATTATTTTTTCCCCCTCCCCTTATCTCGACCCACAGGGATTCTACATTTTCATTGAATTCACCTATATTATCACGCCGGATGGGTTTTAAGGACGATTTTACATATAGACACACCCCTCCCCCTCGCTTATCTGTACGGTCATTTCTGAACAGGCTATAGCCCTGCAAGTTAACAGCCCAGTCATGGCTCTCATCCAGCCACGTTTCAGATATCCCCACCATGTCATAATTATGCTCCAACAACATTAGTTCTAATTCGTCCATTTTGTTGGCGAGGCTTCTGGCATTAGTATACATGCACTTGATGTTCCTCTCTGTACCTCTACTCTTTCTTAAATTATTAACTGTTCTAATTCTAACCCCACCCCCCATGCCACCGCCACCACCAACTTCCTTATTTGTGCCCAGGTCTCTGTCTGCACTATCTTCCCCTCCTATAAATTGAATACCCTCCCCCTCAATCCCTAGTTTAAACACTCCTCCAACCTTCTAGCCATTTTCTCCCCCAGCACAGCTGCACCTTCCCCATTGAGGTGCAGCCTGTCCCTAGCGTAGAGCCTGTAGCCAACTGAGAAGTCGGCCCAGTTCTGCAGGAACCCAATCCCCTCCTTCCTACACCAATTCTTGAGCCACTTATTAACCTCCCTAATCTCCCGTTGCCTCTCTGGCATGGCACATGGTACAGGCAGTATTTCGGAGAATACCACGTTGGAGGTCCTTGCTCTCAGCTTGCAGCCTAATTCCCTGAAATCATCTTTAAGGACCTTCCACCTACCTCTAACTTTGTCATTAGTGCCAATGTGCACCATGACCGCTGGGTCCTCACCAGCCCCTCCCAATAATCTGTCCACCCGATCAGCGATGTGTCGGACTCGAGCGCCCATAGGCAGCACACCGGTCGACGATCCCTGTCTTTGTGACAGATTGCCCTATCTGTTCCCCTAATAATTGAGTCCCCCACTACCAGCACCACGAGCAGGTCATACGAGTCTAGTCACATTTCGGGGTGCTCTGATCATATTTCAGGGAGTCTGGTCACATATTGGGGCGTCTGGTAACATTTTGGGGCTTCTAGTCACATTTCAAAGTGCTCGAGTCAGATTTAGGGGCGCTCTGGTCCCATTTCAGGGAGCTCTAGTCACATTTTGGGTCTCTCTGATAACATGTAAGGACGTTCTGATCATATTTTGGGGAGCCTAGTCACATTTCGGGGCATTCCGGTCACATTTAAGGGTGCACGGGTCAGATTAAGGGGCGTTCTGGTCACATTGCAGGGCACTCTGGTCACATTTTAGGGCATCTAGTCACATTTCAAGGTGCTCGAGTCACATTTAGGGGCGCTCTGGTCAAATTTCGGGGTGCTGTGGACACATTTTGGGGCTCTTTGATCACATGTAAGGGTGTTCTGTTCATACTTTGGGGAGCCTATTCTAATTTCGGGGCATTCCAATCACATTTCAGGGTGCACGGGTCAGATTTAGGGGCGTTCTGGTCACATTTCAGGGCACTCTGGTTACATTTCAGGGCACTCTGGTCACATTTCGGGCATCTGGTCACATTTTGGGGCATTTGCTCACATTTCAGGGTGCTCGGGTCAGTTTTAGGGGCGCTGTGGTCACATTTTGGGCAACAGGTCACATTTCTGGCTTCTGGTCACATTTCGGGTCACCTTGGTCATATTTCGGTGGTGCTCTGGTCACATTTCGGGGTGCTTTGTTCACAATTCGGGGTGTTATGGTCACATTTCGGGGTGCTCTGGTCACATTTCAGGGCGCTATGGTCACATTTCAGGGCATTCTGGACACATTTCGGAACGCTCTGGTCACATTTAGGGGTGTCTGGTCACATTTCAGGTGCTCTGATCACATTTCGGGGCGCTTTGGTAACATTTCGGGTGCTCTGATCACATTTCGGGTGCTATGGTCACATTCTGGTCATATTTCTGGGCACTTTGGTCACATTTCGGGGCGCTTTGGTCACATTTGGGGGAGCTCTGGTCACATCGCAGGGCGCTATGATCACATTTCGGGGCATTCTGGACACATTTCGGAACACTTGTTACATTTTGAGGTGTCTGGTCACATTTCGGGGAGTCTGCTCACATTTCAGGGTGCTCGGGTCAGATTTAGGGGCGCTGTGGTCACATTTTGGGCAATATGGTCACATTTCTGGCTTCTGGTTACATTTCGGGTCACCTTGGTCACATGTCGGGGTGCTTTGTTCACAATTCAGGGCGTTCTGGTCACATTTACGGGCATCTGGTCACATTTGTGGTCATATTTCCGTCCGCTTTGGTCACATTTTGGGACACCCGAGACACATTTACAGGCGCTTTGGTCACATTTCAGGGCACTCTGGTCATATTTTGGGGCGTTCTGATCACATTTTGTGGGATGTGGTCACATTTCATGACTCTGATCATATTTCAGGGCGCTCTGTTCACATTTTGGGCATCTGGTCACACTTCAGGGCGCTCTGATCACATTTTGTGGGATGTGGTCACATTTCATGACACTGATCACATTTCAGGGCGCTCTGTTCACATTTTGGGCATCTGTTCACATTTACAGGCACTTTGGTAACATTTTGGGGCACTCTGGTCATATTTCTGGGCACTTAGGTCACATTTCGGGACGCTTTGGTCACATTTTGGGCGCTATGGTCACATTGCGGGCATCTGGTCATATTTCTGGGCACTTTGGTCACATTTCGGGGTGCTTTGGTCACATTTCGGGTGCTATGGTCACATTGCGGGCATCTGGTTATATTTCTGGGCACTTTGGTCACATTTTGGGGTGTCTGGTCACATTTCGGGTGCTCTAGTCACATTTTGGGGCGCTCTGATCACATTTTGGGTGCTCTGATCACATTCTGGGCATCTGGTCATATCTCTGGGCATCTGGTCACATTTCGGGGCGGTTTGGTCACATTTCGGGGAGCTATGGTCACATCTCAGGGCGCTATGGCTACGTTCACATTTGCGTTGTTGTGTGTTGCGTCGGCGACGCAACGCACAACGCATGCAAAACGCATGCAAAAACGCATGGTTTTGTGACGCATGCGTCCATTTTTGGCTTGCTTTTGGACGCAAAAAAATGCAACTTGCTGCGTCCTCTGCGCCCTGACACTTGCGCCAAAAATGACGCATGCGTCACAAAACGCAAGACAACGCATGTCCATGCGTCCCCATGTTAAATATAGGAGCGCATGATGCATGCGTCGCCGCGGCTGCGCCCGACGCAACGCTAATGTGAACGTAGCCTATGATCACATTTCGGGGCATTCTGGACACATTTCTGAACACTCTGGTCACATGTTGGGGTGTGTGGTCACATTTCTAGGCACTTTGGTCACATTTCGGGGAGCTCTGGTCACATTTCAGGGTGCCATGGTCACATTTTGGGGCGTTGTGAACACATTTTGGGACGTTGTGGACACATTTCGGGAGCTATGGTCACATTCTGGGCATCTGGTCACATTTCGGGGCACCTTGGTCACATTTCGGGGCGCTTTGGTCACATTTCGGGGAGCTATGGTCACATTTCGGGGAGCTATGGTCACATTTTGGGCATCTGTTCACATTTCGGGGCACTCTGGTCACATTTACAGGCACTTTGGTAACATTTTGGGGCACTCTGGTCATATTTCTGGGTACTTAGGTCACATTTCGGGCGCTATGGTCACATTGCGGGCATCTGGTCATATTTCTGGGCACTTTGGTCACATTTCGGGGTGCTTTGGTCACATTTCGGGTGCTATGGTCACATTGCGGGCATCTGGTCATATTTCTGGGCACTTTGGTCACATTTTGGGGTGTCTGGTCACATTTCGGGTGCTCTAGTCACATTTCGGGGCGCTCTGGTCACATTTTGGGTGCTCTGATCACATTCTGGGCATCTGGTCATATCTCTGGGCATCTGGTGACATTTCGTGGCAGTTTGGTCACATTTCGGAGAGCTCTTATCACATCTCAGGGCGCTATGGCTACGTTCACATTTGCGTTGTTGTGTGTTGCGTCGGCGACGCAACGCACAACGCATGCAAAAACGCATGGTTTTGTGACGCATGCGTCCATTTTTGGCTTGCTTTTGGAAGCAAAAAAATGCAACTTGCTGCGTCCTCTGCGCCCTGACACTTGCGCCAAAAATGACGCATGCGTCACAAAAAACGCAAGACAACGCATGTCCATGCATCCCCATGTCAAATATAAGGGCGCATGATGCATGCGTCGCCGCGGCTGCGCCCAACGCAACGCTAATGTGGACGTAGCCTATGATCACATTTCGGGGCATTCTGGACACATTTCTGAACACTCTGGTCACATGTTGGGGTGTGTGGTCACATTTCTGGACACTTTGGTCACATTTCGGGGAGCTCTGGTCACATTTCAGGGTGCCATGGTCACATTTTGGGGTGTTGTGGACACATTTTGGGACGCTCTGGTCACATTTTGGGGTGTCTGGTCACATTTCGGGGAGCTCTGATCACATTTCGGGGCGCTCTGGTTACATTTCGGGGAGCAATATTCACATTTCGGGGCGCTCTGGTCACATTTCGGGGCGCTCTGGTCACATTTACGGGAGCTCTGGTCACATTTACGGGAGCTCTGGTTACATTTACGGCCGCTTTGGTCACATTTCGGGACGCTCTGGCCACATTTCGGGGCGTTGTGGACACATTTCTGGATGCTCTGCTCACATTTTGGGGAGCTCTGATCACATTTCGGGGCGCTCTGGTCACATTTTGGGGGGATATCTGGTCACATTTACGGGAGCTCTGGTCACATTTACGGCCGCTTTGTTCACATTTCGGGACGCTCTGGCCACATTTACGGGCGCTTTGGTCACATTTCAGGCATCTGGTCACATTTCGGGGCACTCTGTTCACATTTACAGGCACTTTGGTAACATTTTGGGGCACTCTGGTCATATTTCGGGGCACTTTGGTCACATTTCGGGACGCTATGGTCACATTGCGGGCATCTGGTTATATTTCTGGGCACTTTGGTCACATTTCGGGGTGCTTTGGTCACATTTCGGGTGCTATGGTCACATTGCGGGCATCTGGTCATATTTCTGGGCACTTTGGTCACATTTTGGGGTGTCTGGTCACATTTCGGATGCTCTGGTCACATTTTGGGGCACTGGTCACATTTTGGGTGCTCTGATCACATTCTGGGCATCTGGTCATATCTCTGGGCATCTGGTCACATTTCGGGGCGGTTTGGTCACATCTCGGGGAGCTCTGGTCACATCTCAGGGCGCTATGATCACATTTCGGGGCATTCTGGACACATTTCGGAACACTCTGGTCACATGTTGGGGTGTGTGGTCACATTTCAGGGAACTCTGGTCACATCTCAGGGAGCTCTGGTCACATTTCAGGGCACCATGGTCACATTTTGGGGCGTTGTGGACACATTTTGGGACGCTCTGATCACATTTCGGGACACTATGGTCACATTTCGGGAGCTATGGTCACATTCTAGGCATCTGGTCATATTTCGGGGCGCTTTGGTCACATTTCGGGGCGCTTTGGTCACATTTCGGGGAGCTATGGTCACATTTCAAGGCATTCTGGACACATTTCGGCACGCTCTGGTCACATTTTGGGGTGTCTGGTCACATTTTGGGGAGCTCTGATCACATTTCGGGGCGCTCTGGTTACATTTCGGGGAGCAATAGTCACATTTCGGGGCGCTCTGGTCACATTTCGGGGCGCTCTGGTCACATTTACGGGAGCTCTGGTCACATTTACGGGAGCTCTGGTTACATTTATGGCCGCTTTGGTCACATTTCGGGACGCTCTGGCCACATTTCGGGATGCTCTGGCCACATTTCGGGGCGTTGTGGACACATTTCTGGATGCTCTGCTCACATTTTGGGGAGCTCTGATCACATTTCAGGGCGCTCTGGTCACATTTTGGGGCGCTCTGGTCACATTTACGGGAGCTCTGGTCACATTTACGGCCGCTTTGTTCACATTTCGGGACGCTCTGGCCACATTTACGGGCGCTTTGGTCACATTTCAGGCATCTGGTCACATTTCAGGGCACTCTGGTCACATTTTGGGCACCTGTTCACATTTCGGGGCACTCTGGTCACATTTACAGGCACTTTGGTAACATTTTGGGGCACTCTGGTCATATTTCTGGGCACTTTGGTCACATTTCGGGACGCTATGGTCACATTGCGGGCATCTGGTCATATTTCTGGGCACTTTAGTCACATTTCAGGGTGCTGGGGTCACAATTCAGGGCGTCTGCCCACACTTCGGGGTGCTCTGGTCACATTTGGGGGCGCTCTGGTCACATTTCGGGCATCTGGTAGTATTTCTGGGCGCTCTGTTCACATTTTGGGGCGCTTTGGTCATATTTCCGGCCGCTCTGATCACATTTCAGGGCACTCTGGTCACATTTCGGGGAGCTCTGGTCACATTTCAGGGAGCTATGGTCACATTTTGTGGGATGTGGTCACATTTCAGGGCGCTCTGTTCACATTTTGGGCATCTGGTCACATTTCAGGGCGCTCTGTTCACATTATCGGCATCTGTTCACATTTCGGGGCACTCTGGTCACATTTACAGGCACTTTGGTAACATTTTGGGGCACTCTGGTCATATTTCTGGGCACTTTGGCCACATTTCGGGACACTTTGGTCACATTTCGGGCACTATGGTCACATTTCGGGCATCTGGTCATATCTCTGGGCACTTTGGTCACATTGCGGGCATCTGGTCCTATTTCTGGGCACTTTGGTCACATTTTGGGGTGTCTGGTCACATTTCGGGGCACTCTTGTCACATTCCGGGGAGTTCTGGTCACAATTCGGGGCGCTCTGATCACATTTTGTGGGATGTGGTCACATTTCATTGCACTCTGGTCACATTTCAGGGCGCTCTGCTCACATTTTGGGCATCTGGTCACATTTCAGGGCGCTCTGTTCACATTTTGGGCATCTGTTCACATTTCGGGGCACTCTGGTCACATTTACAGGCACTTTGGTAACATTTTTGGGCACTCTGGTAATATTTCTGGGCACTTTGGTCATATTTCGGGCGCTATGGTCACATTGCGGGCATCTGGTCATATTTCTGGGCACTTTGGTCACATTTCGGGGTGCTTTGGTTACATTTCGGGTGCTATAGTCACATTGCGAGCATCTGGTCATATTTCTGGGCACTTTGGTCACATTTTGGGGTGTCTGGTAACATTTTGGGGCACTCTGGTCATATTTCTGGGCACTTAGGTCACATTTCGGGACGCTATGGTCACATTGCGGGCATCTGGTCATATTTCTGGGCACTTTGGTCACATTTCGGGGTGCTTTGGTCACATTTCGGGTGCTATGGTCACATTGCGGGCATCTGGTCATATTTCTGGGCACTTTGGTCACATTTTGGGGTGTCTGGTCACATTTTGGATGCTCTGGTCACATTTTGGGGCACTGGTCACATTTTGGGTGCTCTGATCACATTCTGGGCATCTGGTCATATCTCTGGGCATCTGGTCACATTTCGGGGCGGTTTGGTCACATCTCGGGGAGCTCTGGTCACATCTCAGGGCGCAATGATCACATTTCGGGGCATTCTGGACACATTTCGGAACACTCTGGTCACATGTTGGGGTGTGTGGTCACATTTCTGGGCACTTTGGTCACATTTCAGGGAACTCTGGTCACATTTCAGGGCACCATGGTCACATTTTGGGGCATTGTGGACACATTTTGGGACGCTCTGATCACATTTCGGGACACTATGGTCACATTTCGGGAGCTATGGTCACATTCTAGGCATCTGGTCATATTTCGGGGCGCTTTGGTGACATTTCGGGGCGCTTTGGTCACATTTTGGGGAGCTATGGTCACATTTCAAGGCATTTTGGACACATTTCGGCACGCTCTGGTCACATTTTGGGGTGTCTGGTCACATTTCGGGGAGCTCTGATCACATTTTGGGGCACTCTGGTTACATTTCGGGGAGCTATAGTCACATTTCGGGGCGCTCTGGTCACATTTATCGGAGCTCTGGTCACATTTTCGGCCGCTTTGGTCACATTTCGGGACGCTCTGGCCATATTTCAGGGTGCTGTGGTCACATTTTGGGGCGTTGTGGACACATTTCTGGATGCTCTGCTCACATTTCGGGGAGCTCTGATCACATTTCAGGGCGCTCTGGTCACATTTTGGGGTGCTCTGGTCACATTTACGGCCGCTTTGTTCACATTTTGGGACGCTCTGGCCACATTTACGGGCGCTTTGGTCACATTTCAGGCATCTGGTCACATTTCAGGGCACTCTGGTCACATTTCAGTGAGCTCTGGTCACATTTTGGGGCGCTCTGATCACATTTTGTGGGATGTGTTCACATTTCATGGCACTCTGATAACATTTAAAGGCGCTCTGTTCACATTTTGGGACTCTGGTCACATGTCGGGCGCTGTGGTCACATTTCTGGGAGCTCTGATCAACTTTTGGGGCGTGTGGTGACATTTCAGGGCGCCCTGGTCACATTTCAGAGCATGTGGTCACATTTCAGGGTGCTGGGGTCACAATTCAGGGCGTCTGCTCACACTTCGGGGTGCTCTGGTCACATTTGGGGGCGCTCTGGTCACATTTCGGGCATCTGGTAGTATTTCTGGGCGCTCTGTTCACATTTTGGGGCGCTTTGGTCATATTTCCGGCCGCTCTGATCACATTTCAGGGCACTCTGGTCACATTTCGGGGAGCTCTGGTCACATTTCAGGGAGCTATGGTCACATTCTGTGGGATGTGGTCACATTTCAGGGCGCTCTGTTCACATTTTGGGCATCTGGTCACATTTCAGGGTGCTCTGTTCACATTATCGGCATCTGTTCACATTTCGGGGCACTCTGGTCACATTTACAGGCACTTTGGTAACATTTTGGGGCACTCTGGTCATATTTCTGGGCACTTTGGTCACATTTCGGGACACTTTGGTCACATTTCGGGCACTATGGTCACATTTCGGGCATCTGGTCATATTTCTGGGCACTTTGGTCACATTTCGGAAGCTATGGTCACATTGCGGGCATCTGGTCCTATTTCTGGGCACTTTGGTCACATTTTGGGGTGTCTGGTCACATTTCGGGGCACTCTTGTCACATTCCGGGGAGTTCTGGTCACAATTCGGGGCGCTCTGATCACATTCTGTGGGATGTGGTCACATTTCAGGGCGCTCTGCTCACATTTTGGGCATCTGGTCACATTTCAGGGCGCTCTGTTCACATTTTGGGCATCTGTTCACATTTCGGGGCACTCTGGTCACATTTACAGGCACTTTGGTAACATTTTGGGGCACTCTGGTAATATTTCTGGGCACTTTGGTCACATTTCGGGACGCTTTGGTCACATTTCGGGCGCTATGGTCACATTGCGGGCATCTGGTCATATTTCTGGGCACTTTGGTCACATTTCGGGGTGCTTTGGTCACATTTCGGGTGCTATAGTCACATTGCGAGCATCTGGTCATATTTCTGGGCACTTTGGTCACATTTTGGGGTGTCTGGTAACATTTTGGGGCACTCTGGTCATATTTCTGGGCACTTTGGTCACATTTCGGGACGCTATGGTCACATTGCAGGCATCTGGTCATATTTCTGGGCACTTTGGTCACATTTCGGGGTGCTTTGGTCACATTTCGGGTGCTATGGTCACATTGCGGGCATCTGGTCATATTTCTGGGCACTTTGGTCACATTTTGGGGTGTCTGGTCACATTTCGGATGCTCTGGTCACATTTTGGGGCACTGGTTACATTTTGGGTGCTCTGATCACATTCTGGGCATCTGGTCATATCTCTGGGCATCTGGTCACATTTCGGGGCGGTTTGGTCACATCTCGGGGAGCTCTGGTCACATCTCAGGGCGCAATGATCACATTTCGGGGCATTCTGGACACATTTCGGAACACTCTGGTCACATGTTGGGGTGTGTGGTCACATTTCTGGGCACTTTGGTCACATTTCAGAGAACTCTGGTCACATCTCAGGGAGCTCTGGTCACATTTCAGGGCACCATGGTCACATTTTGGGGCGTTGTGGACACATTTTGGGACGCTCTGATCACATTTCGGGACACTATGGTCACATTTCGGGAGCTATGGTCACATTCTAGGCATCTGGTCATATTTCGGGGCGCTTTGGTCACATTTCGGGGCACTTTGGTCACATTTCGGGGAGCTATGGTCACATTTCAAGGCATTCTGGACACATTTCGGCACGCTCTGGTCACATTTTGGGGTGTCTGGTCACATTTCGGGGAGCTCTGATCACATTTTGGGGCACTCTGGTTACATTTCGGGGAGCTATAGTCACATTTCGGGGCGCTCTGGTCACATTTATCGGAGCTCTGGTCACATTTTCGGCCGCTTTGGTCACATTTCGGGACGCTCTGGCCATATTTCAGGGCGCTATGGTCACATTTTGGGGCGTTGTGGACACATTTCTGGATGCTCTGCTCACATTTCAGGGAGCTCTGATCACATTTCAGGGCGCTCTGGTCACATTTTGGGGTGCTCTGGTCACATTTACGGCCGCTTTGTTCACATTTTGGGACGCTCTGGCCACATTTACGGGCGCTTTGGTCACATTTCAGGCATCTGGTCACATTTCAGGGCACTCTGGTCACATTTCAGTGAGCTCTGGTCACATTTTGGGGCGCTCTGATCACATTTTGTGGGATGTGTTCACATTTCATGGCACTCTGATAACATTTAAAGGCGCTCTGTTCACATTTTGGGACTCTGGTCACATTTCGGGCGCTGTGGTCACATTTCTGGGAGCTCTGATCAACTTTTGGGGCGTGTGGTGACATTTCAGGGCGCCCTGGTCACAATTCAGAGCATGTGGTCACATTTCAGGGTGCTGGGGTCACAATTCAGGGCGTCTGCCCACACTTCGGGGTGCTCTGGTCACATTTGGGGGCGCTCTGGTCACATTTCGGGCATCTGGTAGTATTTCTGGGCGCTCTGTTCACATTTTGGGGCGCTTTGGTCATATTTCCGGCTGCTCTGATCACATTTCAGGGCACTCTGGTCACATTTCGGGGAGCTCTGGTCACATTTCAGGGAGCTATGGTCACATTTTGTGGGATGTGGTCACATTTCAGGGCGCTCTGTTCACATTTTGGGCATCTGGTCACATTTCAGGGCGCTCTGTTCACATTTTCGGCATCTGTTCACATTTCGGGGCACTCTGGTCACATTTACAGGCACTTTGGTAACATTTTGGGGCACTCTGGTCATATTTCTGGGCACTTTGGTCACATTTCGGGACACTTTGGTCACATTTCGGGCACTATGGTCACATTTCGGGCATCTGGTCATATTTCTGGGCACTTTGGTCACATTTCGGAAGCTATGGTCACATTGCGGGCATCTGGTCCTATTTCTGGGCACTTTGGTCACATTTTGGGGTGTCTGGTCACATTTCGGGGCACTCTTGTCACATTCTGGGGAGTTCTGGTCACAATTCGGGGCACTCTGATCACATTTTGTGGGATGTGGTCACATTTCATTGCACTCTGGTCACATTTCAGGGCGCTCTGCTCACATTTTGGGCATCTGGTCACATTTCAGGGCGCTCTGTTCACATTTTGGGCATCTGTTCACATTTCGGGGCACTCTGGTCACATTTACAGGCACTTTGGTAACATTTTGGGGCACTCTGGTCACATTTTGGGTGCTCTGATCACATTCTGGGCATCTGGTCATATCTCTGGGCATCTGGTCACATTTCGGGGCGGTTTGGTCACATTTCGGGGAGCTCTGGTCACATCTCAGGGAGCTCTGGTCACATTTCTGAGCACTTTGGTCACATTTCGGGGTGCTCTGGTTACATTTCGGGGAGCTCTGGTCACATTTCAGGGCGCCATGGTCACAATTTGGGGCGTTGTGGACACATTTTGGGACGATCTGATCACATTTCGGGACGCTATGGTCACATTCTAGGCATCTGGTCATATTTCGGGACGCTTTGGTCACATTTCGGGGCGCTTTGGTCAAATTTCGGGGAGCAATGGTCACATTTCAAGGCATTCTGGACACATTTTGGCATGCTCTGGTCACATTTTGGGGTGTCTGGTCACATTTCGGGGAGCTCTGATCACATTTTGGGGCGCTCTGGTTACATTTCGGGGAGCTATAGTCACATTTCGGGGCGCTCTGGTCACATTTACAGGAGCTCTGGTCACATTTACGGCCGCTTTGGTCACATTTCGGGACGCTCTGGCCACATTTCAGGGCGCTATGGTCACATTTTGGGGCGTTGTGGACACATTTCTGGATGCTCTGCTCACATTTCGGGGAGCTCTGATCACATTTCAGGGCGCTTTGGTCACATTTACGGGAGCTCTGGTCACATTTACGGCCGATTTGTTCACATTTCGGGACGCTCTGGCCACATTTCAGTGAGCTCTGGTCACATTTCGGGGTGCTCTGATCACATTTTGTGGGATGTGTTCACATTTCATGGCACTCTGATCACATTTAAAGGCTCTCTGTTCACATTTTGGGACTCTGGTCACATTTCGGGCGCTGTGGTTACATTTCTGGGAGCTCTGATCAACTTTTGGGGCGTGTGGTGACATTTCAGGGCGCCCTGGTCACATTTCAGAGCATGTGGTCACATTTCAGGGTGCTGGGGTCACAATTCAGGGCGTCTGCTCACATTTCGAGGTGCACTGGTCACATTTGGGGGAGCTCTGGTCACATTTCGGGCATCTGGTAGTATTTCTGGGCGCTCTGTTCACATTTTGGGGCGCTCTGGTCACATTTCAGTGAGCTCTGGTCACATTTCGGGGCGCTCTGATCACATTTTGTGGGATGTGTTCACATTTCATGGCACTCTGATCACATTTAACCCCTTAGCGACCGCCGATACGCCTTTTAACGGCGGCCGCTAAGGGTACTTAAACCACAGCGCCGTTAATTAACGGCGCTGTGGAAAAAGTGAATAGCGCCCCCCAGAGGCCGATTTTCTCTGGGGTCTCGGCTGCCAGGGGTAGCCAAGACCCCAGAGAACATGATTCGGGGGGTTTTTAACCCACCCCGCATTTGCGATCGCCGGTAATTAACCGTTTACCAGCGATCGAAAAAAAAACAAAAAACAAAAAAAACGCGATCTCTTTTTAATTTCTCTGTCCTCCGATGTGATCGCACATCGGAGGACAGAGAAAAGGGGTCCCAGGTGGCCCCCCAATACTCGCCTAGCTCCCCCGATGCTCCTCGTGTCTCCCGGTGGGCGCCGCCATCTTCAAAATGGCGGGCGCATGCGCAGTGCGCCCGCCGGCTGGCCCCGCGAGAATCTTTGGGGTCTCGGCTGCCGGGGGTAGCCGAGACCCCAAAGAGCATGATCGGGGTCGGTTTTACCGACCCCTGTTTTGCGATCGCCGGTAATTAACTGTTTACCGGCGACCGCAAAAAAAAAAAAAGTGTAATTCTCTGTCCTCTGATGTGATCGCACATCAGAGGACAGAGAAATAGGGGGATTCGGGGACCCTACAATACTCACCTGTGTCCCTGGATCCTCTTGCTGCTCCTCCTGGCCGCCGGCAGAAGAAAATGGCGGGCGCATGCGCAGTGCGCCCGCCATCTGTCTCCATCTGCCGGCCGGCAGGAGAACAGCAGTTGGGGCTAAAATTAGGGGTAGGGTTAGGGGTAGGGTTAGGGCTAGGGTTGGGGATAAATTTAGGGTTAGGGTTGGGGCTAAATTTAGGGTTAGGGTTGGGGCTAAATTTAGGGTTAGGCTTCTTTCACACTTACGTCGGTACGGGGCCGTCGCAATGCGTCGGCCCGATATACCGACGCACGTTGTGAAAATTGTGCACAACGTGGGCAGCAGCTGTAGTTTTTCAACGCATCCGCTGCCCAATCTATGTCCTGGGGAGGAGGGGGTGGAGTTACGGCCATGCATGCGCGGTCAGAAATGGCGGATGCGACGTACAAAAAAACGTTTCATTGAACGTTTTTTTGTGCCGACGGTCTGCCAAAACACAACTGATCCAGTGCACGACGGACGCGACGTGTGGCCATCCGTCACGATCCGTCGGCAATACAAGTCTATGGGCAAAAAACGCATCCTGCGGGCACATTTGCAGGATCTGTTTCTTGTCCAAAACGACGGATTGCGACGGAATGCCAAACGACGCAAGTGTGAAAGTAGCCTTAGGGCTAGGGTTAGGGTTGGGGCTAAAGTTAGGGCTAGGGTTGGGGCTAAAGTTAGGGTTAGAGCTGGGATTAGGGTTAGGATTAGGGTTGGTATTAGGGTTAGGGTTGGCATTAGGGTTACGCTTGGAATTAGGGTTAGGTTTGGGATTAGGGTTAAGGTTAGGGTTGTGATTAGGGGTGTATTGGGATTAGGGTTAGGTTTGAGGTTAGGGTTGAGATTAGGATTAGGGGTGTGTTGGATTTAGGGTTTTGGTTAGGGTTGACATTAGGGTTGTTTTGGGGTAAGGGTTGTGATTATGGTTAGGGTTAGTGATTAGGATTATGGATCAGGTTGGGATTAGGGTTAGGGGTGTGTTGGGGTTAGGGTTAGAGCTAGAATTGGGGGGTTTCCACTGTTTAGGTACATCAGGGGGTCTCCAAACACGACAGCCAATTTTGCGCTCAAAAAGTCAAATGGTGCTCCCTCCCTTCTGAGCTCTGCCGTGCGCCCAAACAGTGGGTTACCCCCACATATGGGGCATCAGCGTACTCGGGATAAATTGGACAACAACTTCTGGGGTCGAATTTCTCTTGTTACCCTTGTGAAAATAAAAACTTGGGGGCTACAATATCTTTTTTGTGGAAAAAAAAATATTTTTTATTTTCACGGCTCTGCATTATAAACTTCTGTGAAGCACTTGGGCATTCAAGGTTCTCACCACACATCTAGATAAGTTCCATGGGGGGTCTAGTTTCCAAAATGGGGTCACTTGTGGGGGATTTCTACTGTTTAGGCACATCAGGGGCTCTCCAAACGCGACATGGCGTCCGATCTCAATTCCAGCCAATTCTACATTGAAAAAGTAAAACGGCACTCCTTCTCTTCCAAGCTCTGTGGTGCGCCCAAACAGTGGTTTACCCCCACATATTGGGTATCGACGTACTCATGAGAAATTGCACAACAACTTTAGTGGTCTAATTTCTCCTGTTACCCTTGTGAAAATAAAAATTTGTGGGCAAAAAGATCATTTTTGTAGAAAAAATGCGATTTTTTTTTTTCCACGGCTCTACATTATAAACTTCTGTGAAGCACATGGGGGTTCAAAGTGCTCACCACACATCTAGATGTTCCTTAAGGGGTCTAGTTTCCAAAATGGGGTCACTTGTGGGGGGTTTCCACTGTTTAGGCACATCAGAGGCTCTCCAAACGCGACATGGCGTCCAATCTCAATTCCAGCCAATTCTACATTGAAAAAGTAAAACGGCGCTCCTTCACTTCCAAGCTCTGCGGTGCGCCCAAACAGTGGTTTACCCTCACATATGGGGTATCGACGTATTCAGGAGAAATCGCACAACAACTTTTGTGGTCTAATTTCTCCTGTTACCCTTGTGAAAATAAGAATTTGTGGGCGAAAAGATCATTTTTGTGTAAACAAAAGCGATTTTTTATTTTCACGGCTCTACGTTATAAACTTCTGTGAAGAACATGGGGGTTCAAAATGCTCACCACACATCTAGATATGTTCCTTAAGGAGTCTAGTTTCCAAAATGGTGTCACTTGTGGGGAGTTTCCACTGTTTAGGTACATCAGGGGCTCTCTAAACGTGACATGGCGTCCGATCTCAATTCCAGCCAATTCTGCATTGAAAAAGTCAAACGGCGCTCCTTCACTTCTAAGTTCTGCGGTGCGCCCAAAAAGTGGTTTACCCCCACATATGGGGTATTGGCGTATTCAGGAGAAATTGCATAACAAAATTTATGGTTACATTTCTGTTTTTACACTTGTGAAAATAAAAAAAATGGTTCTGAATTAAGATGTTTGCAAAAAAAAGTTATATGTTCATTTTTTCCTTCCACATTGTTTCAGTTCCTGTGAAGCACGTAAAGGGTTAATAAACTTCTTGAATGTGGTTTTGAGAACCTTGAGGGGTGTAGTTTTTAGAATGGTGTCACACTTCATTATTTTCTATCATATAGACCCCTCAAAATGACTTCAAATGTGATGTGGTCCCTAAAAAAAAATGGTGTTGTAAAAATGAGAAATTGCTGGTCAACTTTTAACCCTTATAACTCCCTAACAAAAAAAAAATTTGTTTCCAAAATTGTGCTGATGTAAAGTAGACATGTGGGAAATGTTATTTATTAACTATTTTTCGTGACATATCTCTCTGATTTAAGGGCATAAAAATACAAAGTTTGAAAATTGCAAAATTTTAAAAATTTTCGCCATATTTCCGTTTTTTTCATAAATAATCGCAAGTAATATCGAAGAAATGTTACCACTATCATGAAGTACAATATGTCACGAAAAAACAATCTTAGAATCACTGGGATCCGTTGAAGCGTTCCAGAGTTATAACCTCATAAAGTGACAGTGGTCAGAATTGCAAAAATTGGCTCGGTCATTAAGTACCAAATTGGCTGTCACTAAGGGGTTAAAGGCGCTCTGTTCACATTTTGGGACTCTGGTCACATTTTGGGCGCTGTGGTTACATTTCTGGGAGCTCTGATCAACTTTTGGGGCGTGTGGTGACATTTCAGGGCGCCCTGGTCACATTTCAGAGCATGTGGGTCACAATTCAGGGCGTCTGCTCACATTTTGGGGTGCTCTGGTCACATTTGGGGGCGCATTGGTCACATTTGGGGGAGCTCTGGTCACATTTCGGGCATCTGGTAGTATTTCTGGGCGCTCTGTTCACATTTTGGGGCGCTCTGGTCATATTTCCGGCCGCTCTGATCACATTTCAGGGCACTCTAGTCAGATTTCGGGGAGCTCTGGTCACATTTCAGGGCACTCTGGTCACATTTCGGGGAGTTCTGGTCAAATTTCGGGGCACTCTTGTCACATTTCATGGCACTCTGTTCACATTTTGGGCATCTGGTCACATTTCAGGGCGCTCTGTTCACATTTTGGGCATGTGTTCACATTTTGGGGCACTCTGGTCACATTTACAGGCACTTTGGTCACATTTTGGGGTGTCTGGTCACATTTCGGGTGCTCTGGTCACATTTTGGGTGCTCTGATCACATTCTGGGCATCTGGTCACATTTTGGGGCGGTTTGGTCACATTTCAGGGCGGTTTGGTCACATTTCGGGGCATTCTGGACACATTTCGGAACACTCTGGTCACATGTTGGGGTGTGAGGTCACATTTCTGGGCACTTTGGTCACATTTCGGGGAGCTCTGGTCACATCTCAGGGAGCCATGGTCACATTTCTGGGCACTTTGGTCACATTTCGGGGAGCTCTGGTGACATTTCAGGGTTACATTTTGGGGCGTTGTGGACACATTTTGGGACGCTATGGTCACATTTCGGGAGCTATCGTCACATTCTGGGCACCTGGTCATATTTCGGGGCGCTTTGGTCACATTTCGGGGTGCTTTGGTCACATTTCGGGGAGCTATGGTCACATTTCAAGGCATTCTGGACACATTTCGGCACGCTCTGGTCACATTTTGGGGTGTCTGGTCACATTTCGGGGAGCTCTGGTCACATCTCAGGGCGCTATGATAACATTTCGGGGCATTCTGGACACATTTCGGAACACTCTGCTCACATGTTGGGGTGTGTGGTCACATTTCTGGGCACTTTGGTCTCATTTCGGGGAGCTCTGGTCACATCTCAGAGAGCCATGGTCACATTTCTGGGCGCTCTGGTTACATTTCGGGGAGCTCTGGTCACATTTCGGGAGCTGTGGTCACATTCTGGGCATCTGGTCATATTTCGGGGCGCTTTGGTCACATTTCGGGGGCTCTGGTCACATTCTGGGCATTCTGGACACATTTCGGAACACTCTGGTCACATGTTGGGGTGTGTGGTCACATTTCTGGGCACTTTGGTCACATTTCAGGGAACTCTGGTCACATCTCAGGGAGCTCTGGTCACATTTCAGGGCACCATGGTCACATTTTGGGGCGTTGTGGACACATTTTGGGACGCTCTGATCACATTTCGGGACACTATGGTCACATTTCGGGAGCTATGGTCACATTCTAGGCATCTGGTCATATTTCGGGGCGCTTTGGTGACATTTCGGGGCGCTTTGGTCACATTTCGGGGAGCTATGGTCACATTTCAAGGCATTCTGGACACATTTCGGCACGCTCTGGTCACATTTTGGGGTGTCTGGTCACATTTCGGGGAGCTCTGATCACATTTTGGGGCACTCTGGTTACATTTATCGGAGCTCTGGTCACATTTTCGGCCGCTTTGGTCACATTTCGGGACGCTCTGGCCATATTTCAGGGTGCTATGGTCACATTTTGGGGCGTTGTGGACACATTTCTGGATGCTCTGGTCACATTTCGGGGAGCTCTGATCACATTTCAGGGCGCTCTGGTCACATTTTGGGGTGCTCTGGTCACATTTACGGCCGCTTTGTTCACATTTTGGGACGCTCTGGCCACATTTACGGGCGCTTTGGTCACATTTCAGGCATCTGGTCACATTTCAGGGCACTCTGGTCACATTTCAGTGAGCTCTGGTCACATTTTGGGGCGCTCTGATCACATTTTGTGGGATGTGTTCACATTTCATGGCACTCTGATAACATTTAAAGGCGCTCTGTTCACATTTTGGGACTCTGGTCACATTTTGGGCGCTGTGGTCACATTTCTGGGAGCTCTGATCAACTTTTGGGACGTGTGGTGACATTTCAGGGCGCCCTTGTCACATTTCAGAGCATGTGGTCATATTTCAGGGTGCTGGGGTCACAATTCAGGGCGTCTGCTCACATTTCGGGGTGCTCTAGTCACATTTGGGGACGCTCTGGTCACATTTGGGGGAGCTCTGGTCACATTTCGGGCATCTGGTAGTATTTCGGGGCACTCTGGTCATATTTCCGGCCGTTCTGATCACATTTCAGGGCACTCTGGTCACATTTCGGGGAGTCCTGGTCACATTTCAGGGCACTCTGGTCACATTTCGGGACGCTATGGTCACATTGCGGGCATCTGGTCATATTTCTGGGCACTTTGGTCACATTTCGGGGTGCTTTGGTCACATTTCGGGTACTATGGTCACATTGCGGGCATCTGGTCAAATTTCGGGGCACTCTTGTCACATTTCATGGCACTCTGTTCACATTTTGGGCATCTGGTCACATTTCAGGGCGCTCTGTTCACATTTTGGGCATGTGTTCACATTTTGGGGCACTCTGGTCACATTTACAGGCACTTTGGTCACATTTTGGGGTGTCTGGTCACATTTCGGGTGCTCTGGTCACATTTTGGGTGCTCTGATCACATTCTGGGCATCTGGTCACATTTTGGGGCGGTTTGGTCACATTTCAGGGCGGTTTGGTCACATTTCGGGGCATTCTGGACACATTTCGGAACACTCTGGTCACATGTTGGGGTGTGAGGTCACATTTCTGGGCACTTTGGTCACATTTCGGGGAGCTCTGGTCACATCTCAGGGAGCCATGGTCACATTTCTGGGCACTTTGGTCACATTTCGGGGAGCTCTGGTGACATTTCAGGGTTACATTTTGGGGCGTTGTGGACACATTTTGGGACGCTATGGTCACATTTCGGGAGCTATCGTCACATTCTGGGCACCTGGTCATATTTCGGGGCGCTTTGGTCACATTTCGGGGAGCTATGGTCACATTTCAAGGCATTCTGGACACATTTCGGCACGCTCTGGTCACATTTTGGGGTGTCTGGTCACATTTCGGGGAGCTCTGGTCACATCTCAGGGCGCTATGATAACATTTCGGGGCATTCTGGACACATTTCGGAACACTCTGCTCACGTTGGGGTGTGTGGTCACATTTCTGGGCACTTTGGTCTCATTTCGGGGAGCTCTGGTCACATCTCAGAGAGCCATGGTCACATTTCTGGGCGCTCTGGTTACATTTCGGGGAGCTCTGGTCACATTTCGGGAGCTGTGGTCACATTCTGGGCATCTGGTCATATTTCGGGGCGCTTTGGTCACATTTCGGGGGCTCTGGTCACATTCTGGGCATTCTGGACACATTTCGGAACACTCTGGTCACATGTTGGGGTGTGTGGTCACATTTCTGGGCACTTTGGTCACATTTCAGGGAACTCTGGTCACATCTCAGGGAGCTCTGGTCACATTTCAGGGCACCATGGTCACATTTTGGGGCGTTGTGGACACATTTTGGGACGCTCTGATCACATTTCGGGACACTATGGTCACATTTCGGGAGCTATGGTCACATTCTAGGCATCTGGTCATATTTCGGGGCGCTTTGGTGACATTTCGGGGCGCTTTGGTCACATTTCGGGGAGCTATGGTCACATTTCAAGGCATTCTGGACACATTTCGGCACGCTCTGGTCACATTTTGGGGTGTCTGGTCACATTTCGGGGAGCTCTGATCACATTTTGGGGCACTCTGGTTACATTTATCGGAGCTCTGGTCACATTTTCGGCCGCTTTGGTCACATTTCGGGACGCTCTGGCCATATTTCAGGGTGCTATGGTCACATTTTGGGGCGTTGTGGACACATTTCTGGATGCTCTGCTCACATTTCGGGGAGCTCTGATCACATTTCAGGGCGCTCTGGTCACATTTTGGGGTGCTCTGGTCACATTTACGGCCACTTTGTTCACATTTTGGGACGCTCTGGCCACATTTACGGGCGCTTTGGTCACATTTCAGGCATCTGGTCACATTTCAGGGCACTCTGGTCACATTTCAGTGAGCTCTGGTCACATTTTGGGGCGCTCTGATCACATTTTGTGGGATGTGTTCACATTTCATGGCACTCTGATAACATTTAAAGGCGCTCTGTTCACATTTTGGGACTCTGGTCACATTTTGGGCGCTGTGGTCACATTTCTGGGAGCTCTGATCAACTTTTGGGACGTGTGGTGACATTTCAGGGCGCCCTTGTCACATTTCAGAGCATGTGGTCATATTTCAGGGTGCTGGGGTCACAATTCAGGGCGTCTGCTCACATTTCGGGGTGCTCTAGTCACATTTGGGGACGCTCTGGTCACATTTGGGGGAGCTCTGGTCACATTTCGGGCATCTGGTAGTATTTCGGGGCACTCTGGTCATATTTCCGGCCGTTCTGATCACATTTCAGGGCACTCTGGTCACATTTCGGGGAGCTCTGGTCACATTTCAGGGCACTCTGGTCACATTTCGGGGAGTCCTGGTCACATTTCAGGGCACTCTGGTCACATTTCGGGGAGTCCTGGTCACATTTCAGGGCACTCTGGTCACATTTCGGGGAGCTCTGGTCACATTTCAGGGCACTCTGGTCACATTTCGGGGAGTTCTGGTCACATTTCAGGGCACACTGTTCACATTTCGGGGAGTTCTGGTCACATTTCGGGGCACTCGTCACATTTTGGGGCGCTCTGATCACATTTTGTGGGATGTGGTCACATTTCGTGGCACTCTGGTCACATTTCAGGGCGCTCTGGTCACATTTCAGGGCACTCTGGTCACATTTCGGGGAGTCCTGGTCACATTTCAGGGCACTCTGGTCACATTTCGGGGAGCTCTGGTCACATTTCGGGGAGCTCTGGTCACATTTCAGGGCACTCTGGTCACATTTCGGGGAGTCCTGGTCACATTTCAGGGCGCTCTGGTCACATTTCAGGGCACTCTGGTCACATTTCGGGGAGCTCTGGTCACATTTCAGGGCACTCTGGTCACATTTCGGGGAGTCCTGGTCACATTTCAGGGCACTCTGGTCACATTTCGGGGAGTTCTGGTCACATTTCAGGGCACACTGTTCACATTTCGGGGAGTTCTGGTCACATTTCGGGGCACTCGTCACATTTTGGGGCGCTCTGATCACATTTTGTGGGATGTGGTCACATTTCGTGGCACTCTGGTCACATTTCAGGGCGCTCTGTTCACATTTTGGGGAGCTCTGGCCACATTTCAGAGCATGTGGTCACATTCCAGGTGCTCTGGTCAATTTCAGGGTGCTCGGGTCACAATTCAGGGCGTCTGCTCACATTTCAGGGCGCTCTGGTCACATTTTGGGCATCTGGTCACATTCCGGGGAGTTCTGGTCACATTTTGTGGGATGTGGTCACATTTCATGGCACTCTGGTCACAATTCAGGGCGTCTGCTCACATTTCAGGGCGTCTGCTCACATTTCAGGGCGTCTGCTCACATTTCAGGGCGCTCTGCTCACATTTCAGGGCGCTCTGGTCACGGTTCAGGGCACTCTGGTCACATTTCAGAGCATTTGGTTACATTTCAGGGTGTTCTGCTCATATTTCGGCCGCTATAGTGACGCACTAGTGGCGGGTGTGACTCGCGGGTGATGTGCAGCTGTCGCCTCTGTGCGGTCGCGGTGACCCGCGGGTGATGTGGCGGGTGTAGGAGGCGCTGTGGGGCTGGCCTGTGCTGACGCCCGCCTCCTCTCCGCGCTCTGGCTCTGCTATGGACGGGATATGGCTGCTCTCCGGCGCCTGCATCGTCTTCACTCTCGCCATGTTCTCCAGCGGCCTGTGAGTGTCTCGGGTGGGGTCTCTGTGACGTGAGGGCGGCTGCCCCGTGTAGTGACGTGAGTGTCTCGGGTGGGAGTCTCTGTGACATGGGGGCTCTCGGTCCCTCGCTGTAGCCTCTCTCCTCTCTCTCAGGTCGGACCTGCGGGTGATGATCACCCGGCGGACTGTGGACAACATCCAGTTCCTGCCGTTCCTGACTACAGCTGTCAAGTAGGTCGGGGTGGTGCTGACTACGCCAATATGTCCCGGTATTTGCCGAGTTTGTGCCTATTAGTGCGTCCAATTGTAAGTCTAGGTATGGAAGAGCAGGGGTTAATGAGGACAGGGTGGAGGTCGGGCCGAGGCTAGTCCGGGGACAGGGTGGAGGTCGGGCCGAGGCTAGTCCGGGGACAGGGTGGAGGTCCGGCCGAGGCTAGCCCGGGGACAGGGTGGAGGTCGGGCCGAGGCTAGCCCGGGGACAGGGTGGAGGTCGGGCCGAGGCTAGTCCGGGCACAGGGTGGAGGTCGGGCCGAGGCTAGTCCGGGGACAGGGTGGAGGTCGGGCCGAGGCTAGTCCGGGGACAGGGTGGAGGTCGGGCCGAGGCTAGTCCGGGGACAGGGTGGAGGTCGGGCCGAGGCTAGTCCGGGGACAGGGTGGAGGTCGGGCCGAGGCTAGTCCGGGGACAGGGTGGAGTTCGGGCCGAGGCTAGTCTGGGGACAGGGTGGAGCTCGGGCCGAGGCTAGTGCGGGGACAGGGTGGAGCCTGGGTTGGGACGAGGCTGGTTCGGGGACGGGTTGGAACTTTAGTCGGGCCGAGGCTAGTCCGGGGACAGGGTGGAGGTCGGGCCGAGGCTAGTCCGGAGACGGGGTGGGACCCTGGTCGGGGACAGGGTGGAGCCCAGATCGGGCCAAGGTTAGTTTGGGGACAGGTTGGAGCTTGGGTTGGGACAAGGCTGGTACGGGGACTGGTTGGAACCCTGGTCGGGCCGAGGCTAGTCCGAGAACAGGGTGGAGGTCGGGCCGAGGCTAGTCCGGGGACAGGGTGGAGGTCGGGCCGAGGCTAGTCCGGGGACAGGGTGGAGGTCGGGCCGAGGCTAGTCCGGGGACAGGGTGGAGGTCGGGCCGAGGCTAGTCCGGGGACAGGGTGGAGGTCGGGCCGAGGCTAGTCTGGGGACAGGGTGGAGCCTGGGTTGGGACGAGGCTGGTACGGGGACGTGTTGGAACCCTAGTCGGGCCGAGGCTAGTCCAGGGACAGGATGGAGCCTGGGTTGGGACGAGGCTGGTACGGGGACAGGTTGGAACCCTGGTCGGGCCGAGGCTAGTCCGGGAACAGGGTGGAGGTCGGGCCGAGGCTAGTCCGGGGACAGGGTGTAGGTCGGGCCGAGGCTAGTCCGGGGACAGGGTGGAGCCTGGGTTGGGACGAGGCTGGTACGGGGACAGGTTGGAACCCTGGTCGGGCCGAGGCTAGTCCGGGAACAGGGTGGAGGTCGGGCCGAGGCTAGTCCGGGGACAGGGTGGAGCCTGGGTTGGGACGAGGCTGGTACGGGGACAGGTTGGAACCCTGGTCGGGCCGAGGCTAGTCCGAGAACAGGGTGGAGGTCGGGCCGAGGCTAGTCCGGGGACAGGGTGGAGGTCGGGCCGAGGCTAGTCCGGGGACAGGGTGGAGCCTGGGTTGGGACGAGGCTGGTACGGGGCCGGGTTGGAACTCTAGTCGGGCCGAGGCTAGTCTGGGGACAGGGTGGAGGTCGGGCCGAGGCTAGTCCGGGGACAGGGTGGAGCCTGGGTTGGGACGAGGCTGGTACGGGGACAGGTTGGAACCCTGGTCGGGCCGAGGCTAGTCCGGGAACAGGGTGGAGGTCGGGCCGAGGCTAGTCCGGGGACAGGGTGGAGGTCAGGCCGAGGCTAGTCCGGGGACAGGGTGGAGCCTGGGTTGGGACGAGGCTGGTACGGGGACGTGTTGGAACCCTAGTCGGGCCGAGGCTAGTCCGGGGACAGGATGGAGCCTCGGTTGGGACGAGGCTGGTACGGGGACAGGTTGGAACCCTGGTCGGGCCGAGGCTAGTCCGGGAACAGGGTGGAGGTCGGGCCGAGGCTAGTCCGGGGACAGGGTGGAGGTCGGGCAGAGGCTGGTACGGGGACGGGTTGGAACCCTAGTCGGGCCGAGGCTAGTCCGGGGAAAGGGTGGAGGTCGGGCCGAGGCTAGTCCGGGGACAGGGTGGAGCCTGGGTTGGGACGAGGCTGGTACGGGGACGGGTTGGAACCCTAGTCGGGCCGAGGCTAGTCCGGGGACAGGGTGCAGGTCGGGCCGAGGCTAGTCCGGGGACAGGGTGGAGCCTGGGTTGGGACGAGGCTGGTACGGGGACAGGTTGGAACCCTGGTCGGGCCGAGCCTAGTCCGGGAACAGGGTGGAGGTCGGGCCGAGGCTAGTCCGGGGACAGGGTGGAGCCTGAGTTGGATCCCTGGTCGGGCCAAGGCTAGTACGGGGACAGGGTGGAGCCTGGGTTGGAACCCTGGTCGGGCCAAGGCTAGTCCGGGGACAGGGTGGAGCCTGGGTTGGGACGAGGCTGGTACGGGGACAGGTTGGAACCCTGGTCGGGCCGAGGCTAGTCCGGGAACAGGGTGGAGGTCGGGCCGAGGCTAGTCCGGGGACAGGGTGGAGCCTAGGTTGGACCCCGGGTCGGGCCGAGGCTAGTCCGGGGACAGGGTGGAGCCTAGGTTGGAACCCTGGTCGGGCCGAGGCTAGTCCGTGGACAGGGTGGAGCCTGGGTTGGAACCCTGGTCGGGCCGAGGCTAGTCCGGGGACAGGGTGGAGCCTGGGTTGGAACCCTGGTCGGGCCGAGGTTAGTTCAGGGACAGGGTGGAGCCTGGGTTGGAACCCTGGTCGGGCCAAGGCTAGTCCGGGGACAGGGTGGAGGTCGGGCCGAGGCTAGTCCGGGGACAGGGTGGAGGCCGGTCCGAGGCTAGTCCGGGGACAGGGTGGAGCCTGGGTTGGGACGAGGCTGGTACGGGGACAGGTTGGGACCCTGGTCGGGCCGAGGCTAGTCCGGGGACAGGGTGGAGCCTGGGTTGGAACCCTGGTGGGGACAGGGTGGAGCCTGGTCGGGCCGAGGCTAGTCCGTGGACAGGGTGGAGCCTGGGTTGGAACCCTGGTCAGGCCGAGGCTAGTCCGGGGACAAGGTGGAGGTCGGGCCAAGGCTCGTATGGGGGCGGGATGGAGCCCGGGTCGGGCCAAGGATAGGCTATAAAGAAGATAGAGGGAATGCTGCAAGACTGTTCTATGTTATAGATGGAGGGGTTGGGGTGACGATGGGTGGAGTAGTGAGAGTGCTGAGAAAGTGTGTGTCTCTTGCAGTAATCTGGGCTGGTTGTATTATGGCCTCCTGAAGAAGGACTGGACCCTGATCACGGTGAACTCCATCGGGGCTTCGCTGCAATCGCTCTACATCGTAGCCTTCATTGTCTACACCACTGATAAGGTTCATGTCCAGTATGAGCGGCAAGTGACTGTGATGAGGGCTCTGCTGCTCCTGGCTGTGCCTGACATGTCCTGATCTTGTGTTGCAGCGTTACCCCCTGTCTCAAGTGTTCTTATCGCTGGGTGTCCTGATTTTGGCATACACATACTTCTACCTCTGGATTCCAGATGTGGACACACGCCTTAACCAGTTGGGTCTCTTCTGCAGCGTCTTCACCATCAGCATGTACCTCTCCCCGATGGCAGACCTGGTACTCCAGCTGACAATTCATCACTAGCACTACAAGTGCTAGTGTAGTTACAGTAATGTACGAGGCAGGAGTAGTAGAGCAGCAGTAATAATGTAGGAGGATGAGGTAGTAGAAATGTGCGAGGCTGGAGTAGTGGAGCAATAGTAGTAATGTAGGAGGATGGGGTAGTAGAAATGTACGAGGCTTGAGTAGTGGAGCAATAGTAGTAATGTAGGAGGATGGGGTAGTAGAAATGTACGAGGCTGGAGTAATGGAGCAATAGTAGTAATGTAGGAGGATGGGGTAGTAGAAATGTACGAGGCTGGAGTAGTGGAGCAATAGTAGTAATGTAGGAGGATGGGGTAGTAGAAATGTACGAGGCTGGAGTAATGGAGCAATAGTAGTAATGTAGGAGGATGGGGTAGTAGAAATGTACGAGGCTGGAGTAGTGGAGCAATAGTAGTAATGTAGGAGGATGGGGTAGCAGTAATGTACGAGGCTGGAGTAGTGGAGCAATAGTAGTAATGTAGGAGGATGGGGTAGTAGACATGTAGGAGCACGTGGCGGTGGAGCAGTAGTAGTAATGTAAGGGGATGTAGCAGTCAGAAGTAGTAGTAATGTAGAAAGATGTGGCGATGTAGCAGCACTAGTATTATATAGTATATGTAGTATAGCAGCACTATAGTATTATACAGTCTGTTCTATAGCAGCACTATAGTATTATATAGTATACAGTACAGACAAAAAGTTTGGGCACACCTCATTTAAAGATTTTTCTGTATTTTCATGACTGAAAATTGTAAATTCACATTGAAGGCATCAAAACTATGAATTAACACATGTGGAATTATATACTTAACAAAAAAGTGTGAAACAACTGAAATTATGTCTTATATTCTAGGTTCTTCAAAGTAGCCACCTTTTGCTTTGATGACTGCTTTGCACACTCTTGGCATTCTCTTGATGAGCTTCAAAAGGTAGTCACCACTCACCGGGAATGGTTTTCACTTCACAGGTGTGCCCTGTCAGGTTTAATAAGTGGGATTTCTTGCCTTATAAATGGGGTTGGGACCATCAGTTGTGTTGAGCAGAAGTCTGGTGGATACACAGCTGATAGTCCTACTGAATAGACTGTTAGAATTTGTATTATGGCAAGAAAAAAGCAGCTAAGTAAAGAAAAACGAGTGGCCATCGTTACTTCAGGAAATGAAGGTCAGTCAGTCCGAAAAATTGGGAAAACTTTGAAAGTGTCTCAAACTGCAGTGGCAAAAACCATCAAGCGCTACAAAGAAACTGGCTCACATGAGGACTGCCCCAGGAAAGGAAGACCAAGAGTCACCTCTGCTTCTTAGGATAAGTTTATCCGATTCACCAGCCTCAGAAATCGCAGGTTAACAGCAGCTCAGATTAGAGACCAGATCATTGCCACACAGAGTTCTAGCAGAATACACATCTCTACAACAACTGTAAGGGCTTGTTTTCACATGCGAGAAACACGTCCGTGTCTCGCATGTGGAAACGAAGTTCTGGCAGCGGCACTGTGGAGCGGAGCGTGCGGCCGCATAGCAACACATGGAGCTGCACGCTCCGCTCCGCAGTGCCGGCACCAGAGCTTCGTTTCCACATGCGAGACACGGACGTGTCCCTCGCAAGTGAAAACAAGCCCTTAAGAGGAGACTTTGTGCAGAAGGCCTTCATGGTAAAATAGCTGCTAGGAAACCACTGCTAAGGACAGGTAACAAGCAGAAGAGACTTGTTTGGGCTAAAGAACACAAGGAATGGACATTAGACCAGTGGAAATCTGTGCTTTGGTCTGATGAGTCCAAATTTGAGATCTTTGGTTCCAACCACCATGTCTTTGTGCGACGCAGAAAAGGTGAACGGATGGACTCTACATGCCTGGCTCCCACAGTGAAGCATGGAGGAGGAGGTGTGATGGTGTGGAGGTGCTTTGCTGGTGACACTGTTGGGGATTTATTCATAATTGAAGGCACACTGAACCAGCATGGCTACCACAGCATCTTGCAGCGGCATGCTATTCCATCCGGTTTGCGTTTAGTTGGACCATCATTCATTTTTAAACAGGACAATAACCCCAAACACACCTCCAGGCTGTGTAAGGGCTATTTGACCAAGAAGGAGAGTGATGAGGTGCTACGCCAGATGACCTGCCCTCCACAGTCACCAGACCTGAACCCAATCGAGATGGTTTGAGGTGAGCTGGACCGCAGAGTGAAGGCAAAAAGGCCAACAAGAGCTAAGCATCTCTGGGAACTCCTTCAAGATTGTTGGAAGACCATTCCCAGTGACTACCTCTTGAAGCTCATCAAGAGAATGCCAAGAGTGTGCAAAGCAGTCATCGAAGCAAAAGGTGGCTACTTTGAAGAACCTAGAATATAAGACATCATTTCAGTAGTTTCACACTTTTTTGTTAAGTATATGATTCCACATGTGTTAATTCATAGTTTTGATGCCTTCAGTGTGAATGTACAATTTTCATAGTCATGAAAATACAGAAAAATCTTTAAATGTGAAGGTGTGTCCAAACTTTTGGTCTGTACTGTATGTAGTATAGCAGCACTAGAGTATTATATAGTATATGTCGTATAGCAGCACTATAGTATTATGTATTATACAGTATATGTAGTATAGCAGCACTATAGTATTGTGTATTATTATACAGTATGTGTAGTATAGTGTTCTATGTGAGCCGCTTTTGGTGGTAACGCTCGGTCTCTTCCACAGGCTCAGATCATTAGGAGTAAATCCACCAAGTGCCTGTCGTTCCCTCTGACAGTCACCACGCTGCTGACATCCACATCCTGGGTGCTGTACGGCCTGCAGCGCAGGGACCCCTACATCATGGTGAGTGTGGCCTGCTTGTCCTCACCCAACACACCGTGGGTCACCGCTCACCTCCACCTGTCTGTTCACAGGTCCCCAACTTCCCTGGGATTGTGACGAGCATCCTGCGCCTTTGGCTGTTCAGCAAATACCCGCAGGCACAAGCATTGTACCGCCCCCTGCAGGCCTGAGCTGTGCTGCCTCATACGTGCCTTCTGGGGAGAGGAGCCGTCTGCACTAAATCATGTACTTCTAATTGTCTATGGGACGGTCGAGATACATGGAAGACTCCGGGTCTGGAGGCTGCGGTGCCAGCACACGATGGGGGCAAATACATGTGGGCGCCTCCCTTACACACTGCGCCATGTGGCCAGTGACCCATCCTTGTGATTGGAGGGGTTAACTTCTCACTGCAGCAATCAAGGGCCACCTGTCTACAAGGTGGTTGTCCTCACTGTAGTGAAACTCAATCAGCAATATGACCGGGGGAAGCAGTGCGCAGCACACACACAGTTTACATGTTGGGTCACATGACCCATGTTACTCTGGGGGCGGGGCCTATCGGTGATTCCACAGTGCCTGATTCACATTTAGAATAAATTCTAATTTACACTATCTCCAGAGTCATCAGATGTCAGCGCCCGACAAGGGAAGAGGGACGGAGGGGCAGAGACCAAGGGGGGAGAGGAGTAAAGGGGACGGAGGGGAGGTCGCCTGGGAGGGGGAATGAAGTGTGTGCTCAGAGGGACTACAGCTGGGAATGTGAGCATGGTACTTGCTGCATTATGCCAGGGGCAGGTTGATGCTGATCAGTCGCCTGCAGCGAGCAGATTATGACAGTGCCCGACTGGCATGGGTCAGGTAATGTCTGATTACAGGGTGACACTGTGAAGATAGTGTGCAAAACATCTCATGCCAAGGAGAAGAGGATCCTGGGAAACGTGTGCCTACACATCTGCAGACAGGTCATGACACCCTCACCACTCACACATACCTGCATATTTACACCCCAGCGCAGAGACAACCTCCCTACCATATAACTGATGAGGGAATAATGGAGACCACCAGAGAGCACAAGGTGACATCATCATCCTGTATTTCCATACACACTACAGCCCGGCCCAGGACCGGAGTGCGGTGGGCACGGTATGGTCAGTTGGTGGCACCTTGGTGTTATCACACAGCTGGAGATGTCCTCAGGTGGTGGTACTGCACCTCTACAGGGTGCAGCATGTCAACTGCAGGGCTCTGACCATCAGGAGGTGGCCTCGGGTTATTGATCTGTAGTTCGAAAACTGACCCGATGTCTCCTCTAAAAGCGCAAGCCTTGACGCTTCAAGTCAGCCTTGGCCTCACAGATCTGAGCCTGCAGCTCGTGGGCAGCTTCCTCGCAGTCATTGAAGGTGGCCACGCGATACCCAACAGTCGCCAAAGAGAAGCACCCAAACACAACCAGCAGGTAGATGGGCATCGGCCAGACAACCTCCCAGCATGCCCTGGGAATAGCGATGCCCAAAAGATCAAAGGTCAGGGTCACCCAGACTCCACAGAGAAGGCTCAGGCCCAGCAGCCACTCCACCAGCTTTGTCATCTCCAGTCCTACAAGAGAAGGGGAACATGATGAGTGCGCTCCAAGTACAGCCCCCAAACTGTACACATACAAGTCACCCCCCCCCCCCCCGTACAGTATAATCGGCAGAGCCACCTGTAATCACACACATTACACCCCCCATACAGTATAATCGGCAGAGCCACCTGTAATCACGCACATTACACCCCCCCGTACAGTATAATCGGCGGAGCCCCCTGTGATCACACACATTACACCCCCCGTACAGTATAATCGGCGGAGCCCCCTGTAATCACGCGCATTACCACACATTACACCCCCCGTACAGTATAATTGGCAGAGCCCCCTGTGATCACACACATTACACCCCCCATACACTATAATCAGCGGAGCCCCCTGTGATCACACACATTACACCCCCCATACACTATAATCAGCGGAGCCCCCTGTGATCACACATATTACACCCCCCGTACAGTATAATTGTCAGAGCCCCCTGTGATCACACACATTACACCCCCCGTACACTATAATCAGCGGAGCCCCCTGTGATCACACACATTACACCCCCCGTACAGTATAATCGGCGGAGCCCCCTGTAATCACACACATTACATCCCCCATACACTATAATCGGCGGAACCCCCTGTAATCACACACATTACACCCCCTGTACACTATAATCGGCGGAACCCCCTGTAATCACACACATTACACCCCCTGTACACTATAATCGGCGGAACCCCCTGTAATCACGCACATTACACCCCCCGTGCACTATAATCGGCGGAGCCCCCTGCAATCACACACATTACACCCCCCCTACACTATAATCGGCAGAGCCCCCTGTGATCACACACATTACACCCCCCCCCGTACACTATAATCGGCAGAGCCCCCTGTAATCACACACATTACACCCCCTGTACACTATAATCGGTGGAGCCCCCTGTGATCACACACATTACATACCCCCCCCCCTACACTATAATCGGCGGAACCCCCTGCAATCACGCACATTACACCCCCCCCCCCGTACACTATAACCGGCGGAGCCCCCTGTAATCACACACATTACACCCCCCGTACACTATAACCGGCGGAGCCCCCTGTAATCACACACATTACACCCCCCGTACACTATAATCGGCAGAGCCCCCCCTGTGATCACAAACATTACACCCCCATACACTATAATCGGCAGAACCCCCTGCAATCACGCACATTACGGTTATGACCTGGTGGTAAGGACAATAATGGACCTAGTGGGTAAGAGCACACGGAATGACCTAATAGTTACTAATAATATAGGACGAGCTCTGAGACGTGGGAACTCTGCTGACCGCAATCCCTAATCCTATCACACACACTAGAAATAGCCGTGGATTGCTCCAAACGCTCCCTATGCAACTCGACACAGCCTAAGAAACTAGCTAGCCCTAGAGATAGAAAAATAAAGCCTACCTTGCCTCAGAGAAATTCCCCAAAGGAAAAGGCAGCCCCCCACATATAATGACTGTGAGTAAAGATGAAAATTACAAACACAGAGATTAAATAGATTTAGCACAGTGAGGCCCGACTTACTGAACAGACAGAGGATAGAAAAGGTAACTTTGCGGTCAGCACAAAAACCTACAAAAAGACCACGCAGAGGGCGCAAAAAGACTCATGGTGCGGAGGCGCTCCCTCTGCGTCCCAGAGCTTCCAGCAAGCAAGACAAAAATCAAAAAAGCAAGCTGGACAGAAAAATAGCAAACCAGAGAAAAACAAGCAGGAACTTAGCTTCTGCTGGGAAGACAGGTCACAAGAACGATCCAGGAGAGAACTAGACCAATACTGGAACATTGACAGGTGGCATGGAGCAAAGATCTAAGTGGAGTTAAATAAAGCAGCCAGCTAACGAATTAACCTCGTCACCTGTAGAAAGAAACTCAGAAGCCGCAGCTCCACTCACAACCACCAGAGGAAGCCCATGGACAGAACCAGCCGAAGTACCATTCATGACCACAGGAGGGAGCTTGACAACAGAATTCACAACACATTACACCCCCCCTCCCCTATAATCAGCAGAGCCCCCTGTAATCACACAATACACCCCCCGTACAGTATAATCGTCGGAGCCCCCTGTAATCACACACATTACACCCCCCGTACACAATAATCAGCGGAGCCACCTGTAATCACACACATTACACCCCCCGTACACTATAATCGGCAGGGCCTCCTGTAATCACACACATTACACCCCCCGTACACTATAATCGGCAGAGCCCCCTGTAATCACACAATACACCCCCCGTACAGTATAATCGGCGGAGCCCCCTGTAATCACACACATTACACCCCCCGTACACAATAATCAGCGGAGACACCTGTAATCACACACATTACACCCCCCGTACAGTATAATCGGCGGAGCCCCCTGTAATCACACACATTACACCCCCCGTACAATATAATCGGCGGAGCCCCCTGTAATCACACACATTACACCCCCCGTACACTATAACCGGCAGAGCCCCCTGTGATCACACACATTACACCCCCCCCGCCCCCCCTACACTATAATCAGCGGAGCCCCCTGTAATCACACACATTACACCCCCCGTACAGTATAATCGGCGGAGCCCCCTGTAATCACACATATTACACCCCCCGTACACAATAATCGGCGGAGCCCCCTGTAATCACACACATTACACCCCCCGTACAGTATAATCGGCGGAGCCCCCTGTAATCACACACATTACACCCCCCATACACAATAATCGGCACAGCCCCCTGTAATCACACACATTACACCCCCCGTACACTATAATCGGCAGAGCCTCCTGTAATCACACACATTACACCCCCCCGCCCCCCCCTACACTATAATCAGCGGAGCCCCCTGTAATCACACACATTACACCCCCCGTACACTATAACCGGCAGAGCCCCCTGTGATCACACACATTACACCCCCCTGCCCCCCCCTACACTATAATCAGCGGAGCCCCCTGTAATCACACACATTACACCCCCCGTACAGTATAATCGGCGGAGCCCCCTGTAATCACACATATTACACCCCCCGTACACAATAATCGGCGGAGCCCCCTGTAATCACACACATTACACCCCCCGTACAGTATAATCGGCGGAGCCCCCTGTAATCACACACATTACACCCCCCATACACAATAATCGGCAGAGCGCCCTGTAATCACACACATTACACCCCCCGTACACTATAATCGGCAGAGCCTCCTGTAATCACACACATTACACCCCCCGTACAGTATAATCGGCAGAGCCCCCTGTAATCACACACATTACACCCCCCGTACACAATAATCGGCAGAGCCCCCTGTAATCACACACATTACACCCCCCGTACACAATAATCGGCAGAGCCCCCTGTAATCACACACATTACACCCCCCGTACACTATAATCGGCAGAGCCCCCTGTAATCACACACATTACACCCCCCGTACAGTATAATCGGCGGAGCCCCCTGTAATCACACACATTACACCCCCCGTACAGTATAATCGGCGGAGCCCCCTGTAATCACACACATTACACCCCCCGTACACAATAATCGGCGGAGCCCCCTGTAATCACACACATTACACCCCCCGTACACAATAATCGGCAGAGCCCCCTGTAATCACACACATTACACCCCCCGTACACTATAATCGGCGGAGCCCCCTGTAATCACACACATTACACCCCCCGTACACTATAATCGGCGGAGCCCCCTGTAATCACACACATTACACCCCCCGTACACTATAACCGGCGGAGCCCCCTGTAATCACACACATTACACCCCCCGTACACTATAATCGGCGGAGCCCCCTGTAATCACACACATTACACCCCCCGCACACTATAATCGGCGGAGCCCCCTGTAATCACACACATTACACCCCCCGTACACTATAACCGGCGGAGCCCCCTGTAATCACACACATTACACCCCCCGCACACTATAATCGGCGGAGCCCCCTGTAATCACACACATTACACCCCCCGCACACTATAATCGGCGGAGCCCCCTGTAATCACACACATTACACCCCCCGTACACTATAACCGGCGGAGCCCCCTGTAATCACACACATTACACCCCCCGCACACTATAATCGGCGGAGCCCCCTGTAATCACACACATTACACCCCCCGCACACTATAATCGGCGGAGCCCCCTGTAATCACACACATTACACCCCCCGCACACTATAACCGGCGGAGCCCCCTGTAATCACACACATTACAACCCCCGTACACTATAATCGGCGGAGCCCCCTGTAATCACACACATTACAACCCCCGTACACTATAATCGGCGGAGCCCCCTGTAATCACACACATTACACCCCCCGCACACTATAACCGGCGGAGCCCCCTGTAATCACACACATTACAACCCCCGTACACTATAATCGGCGGAGCCCCCTGTAATCACACACATTACACCCCCCGTACACTATAACCGGCGGAGCCCCCTGTAATCACACATTTCCGGTTTCCCGTCACCAGACATGTCGGTTACCGGGAAGATGCAGTCTTCTCTCAACTTCCGGGTAGGGCCAGTCAGGTGGCTCGCTGTAGGCGGGGCTGCCGTGAACTGTGGGAGATGTAGTTTTTTCTTGATATTTGCAGGGTGAAGCCCAATAAGTCACATGAACCGTGTGCCTGCGTGTTGTGCCGAGCGTCCTGTGTAGAACGACAAATACCAGAACTCCTGTGCGATTGTGTCACAACAACATCGGTTCTTACTCAAAACCAGAGCCACAGGGCAAACTAGTGAGAAATAACAACGGAATGTTCACACATGGCGTTTTACTGCTTTTTTATGCGTCTTATGCACATGGCGGACCTGCCATGTGACCCCCGCCTGTGGCGTACCTGCCGTGTGACCCCCGCCCGTGGCGTACCTGCCGTGTGACCCCCGCCCGTGGCGTACCTGCCGTGTGATCCCCGCCCGTGACGGACCTGCTGTGTGATCCCCGCACGTGGCGGTCCTGCCGTGTGACCCCCACCCGTGGCGTACCTGCCATGTGACCCCCGCTCGTGGCGGACTTGCCGTGTGACCTCCGCCCGTGGCAGATCTGCCGTGTGATCCCTGCACATGGCGATCCTGCTGTGTGACTCCCCCACGTGACAGACCTGCCGTGTGACCCCCGCCCATGGCGGACCTGCCGTGTGACCCCCGCCCGTGGCGTACCTGCCGTATACCCCTGCCCGTGGCGGTCCTGCTGTGTGACCCCCCACGTGACGGACCTGCCGTGTGACCCCCGCCCATGGCGGACCTGCCGTGTGACCCCCGCCCGTGGCGTACCTGCCGTGTACCCTTGCCCGTGGCGGTCCTGCTGTGTGACCCCCCACGTGACGGACCTGCCGTGTACCCCTGCCTGTGGCGGTCCTGCTGTGTGACCCCCCATGTGACGGACCTGCCGTGTGACCCCCGCCCATGGCGGACCTGCTGTGTGACCCTCGCCTGTGGTGTACCTGCCATGTGGCCCCCGCCCGTGGCGGACCTGCAGTGTGAACCCCGCCTGTGGCGGACCTGCCGTGTGACCCCCGCCCGTGGTGAACCTGCCGTGTGATCTCCGCACGTGGGGGTCCTGCTGTGTGACCCCCGCACGTGACGGACCTGCCGCATGACCCCTTCACATGGGGGATCTGCTTTTTGCCGCACATCTCATGGTCCTGTCACCGTCTTCCGACCGGGAGGGGACAAACACGTCACAAAGGGGTCATGATCACAGTCTGCTGGCCGGGAGGGTGCAAACACATCACAAAACAACAGTGCATAGCTCTGCCACCTTCAGGCTGAGTTGCTGCAGTTGCCCTGTCAGAGCAGTAATAGGATCTATAATGGATGAAAAAACTTTCAGTCAGAGACAATGTCACCACTCTGTTGCCCGGGTGAGTGGGACCAGGGTCTCCTTCTCTGTCCCCTAACGCTAGGTGGTGCCCTGTTATGAACAGGTGATTCAGAACCACAATGGACCTAGTGGTTAAGAGCACACAAAGTGACCTGATAGTTACAAACATAGGACGAGCTCTGAGACGTGGGAACTCTGCTGACCGCAATCCCTAATCCTATCATACCACACTAGAGGTAGCCATGGAGCGCTCCTGACAAAAACCTAGGCGCCTCGGGCACAGCCTGAGAAACTAGCTAGCCCTGAAGATAGAAAAATAAGCCTACCTTGCCTCAGAGAAATTCCCCAAAGGAAAAGGCAGCCCCCCACATATAATGACTGTGAGTAAGATGAAAACACAAACACAGAGATGAAATAGATTTTAGCAAAGTGAGGCCCGACTTACTGAATAGACCGAGGATAGGAAAGATAGCTTTGCGGTCAGCACAAAAACCTATAAACAACCACGCAGAGGGGGCAAAAAGACCCTCCGCACCGACTAACGGTACGGAGGTGCTCCCTCTGCGTCTCAGAGCTTCCAGCAAGCAAGAAAAACCAATATAGCAAGCTGGACAGAAAATATAGCAAATAAAAGAAACACAAGCAAAACTTAGCTTATGCAGGGCAGACAGGCCACAAGAACGATCCAGGAGAAAGCAAGACCAATACTGGAACATTGACTGGAGGCCAGGAACAAAGAACTAGGTGGAGTTAAATAGAGCAACACCTAACGACTTAACCTCGTCACCTGAGGAAGGAAACTCAGAAGCCGCAGCCCCACTCACATCCACCAGAGGAAGCTCATAGACAGAACCAGCCGAAGTACCACTCATGACCACAGGAGGGAGCTTGACCACAGAATTCACAACAGTACCCCCCCCTTGAGGAGGGGTCACCGAACCCTCACCAGAGCCCCCAGGCCGACCAGGATGAGCCAAATGAAAGGCACGAACCAGATCGGCAGCATGAACATCAGAGGCAAAAACCCAGGCATTATCTTCCTGACCATAACCCTTCCACTTGACCAGGTACTGGAGTTTCCGTCTCGAAATACGAGAATCCAAAATCTTCTCCACTATATACTCCAACTCCCCCTCAACCAAAACAGGGGCAGGAGGATCAACGGATGGAACCACAGGTGCCACGTATCTCCGCAACAATGACCTATGGAATACGTTATGGATGGAAAAAGAAGCTGGAAGGGTCAAACGAAAAGACACAGGATTAAGAACCTCAGAAATCCTATACGGACCAATGAAACGAGGCTTAAACTTAGGAGAGGAAACTTTCATAGGAATATAACGAGATGACAACCAAACCAAATCCCCAACACGAAGTCGGGGACCCACACAGCGCCTGCGGTTAGCGAAACGTTGAGCCTTCTCCTGAGACAATGTCAAATTGTCCACCACATGAGTCCAAATCTGCTGCAACCTATCCACCACAGTATCCACACCAGGACAGTCAGAAGACTCAACCTGCCCTGAAGAGAAACGAGGATGGAAACCAGAATTGCAGAAAAACGGCGAAACCAAAGTAGCCGAGCTGGCCCGATTATTAAGGGCGAACTCAGCCAAGGGCAAAAAGGACACCCAATCATCCTGATCGGCAGAAACAAAACATCTCAGATATGTTTCCAAGGTCTGATTGGTTCGTTCAGTCTGGCCATTTGTCTGAGGATGGAAAGCCGAGGAAAAAGACAAATCAATGCCCATCCTAGCACAAATGGCTCGCCAAAACCTCAAAACAAACTGGGAACCTCTGTCAGAAACGATGTTCTCCGGAATGCCATGTAAACGAACCACATGCTGGAAGAACAATGGCACCAAATCAGAGGAGGAAGGCAATTTAGACAAGGGTACCAAATGGACCATCTTAAAGAAGCGATCACAAACAACCCAAATGACCGTCATTTTTTGAGAGACGGGGAGATCCGAAATAAAATCCATAGAGATATGTGTCCAGGGCCTCTTCGGGACTGGCAAGGGCAAAAGCAACCCACTGGCACGAGAACAGCAGGGCTTAGCCCGAGCACAAATCCCAAAGGACTGCACAAACGAACGCACATCCCGCGACAGAGACGGCCACCAAAAGGATCTAGCCACCAAATCTCTGGTACCAAAGATTCCAGGATGACCAGCCAACACCGAACAATGAACCTCAGAGATAACTCTACTCGTCCATTTATCAGGGACAAACAGTTTCTCCGCTGGGCAACGGTCAGGTCTATTAGCCTGAAATTTTTGCAGCACCCGCCGCAAATCAGGGGAGATGGCAGACAAAATTACCCCCTCTTTGAGAATACCCGCCGGCTCAGACAAACCCGGAGCGTCGGGCACAAAACTCCTAGACAGGGCATCCGCCTTCACATTTTTAGAGCCCGGAAGGTACGAAACCACAAAGTCAAAACGGGAGAAAAACAGCGACCAACGAGCCTGTCTAGGATTCAACCGTTTGGCAGACTCGAGATAAGTCAAGTTCTTGTGATCAGTCAAGACCACCACGCGATGCTTAGCTCCTTCAAGCCAATGACGCCACTCCTTGAATGCCCACTTCATGGCCAGCAATTCTCGATTGCCAACATCATAATTGCGCTCAGCAGGCGAAAACTTCCTGGAAAAGAAGGCGCATGGTTTCATCACCGAGCCATCAGAACTTCTTTGCGACAAAACAGCCCCTGCTCCAATCTCAGAAGCATCAACCTCGACCTGGAACGGGAGCGAAACATCTGGTTGGCACAACACAGGGGCAGAAGAAAAACGACGCTTCAACTCTTGAAAAGCTTCCACAGCAGCAGAAGACCAATTGACCACATCAGCACCCTTCTTGGTTAAATCAGTCAACGGTTTAGCAATACTAGAAAAATTATTGATGAAGCGACGATAAAAATTAGCAAAGCTCAGGAACTTTTGCAGACTCTTCAGAGATGTCGGCTGAGTCCAATCATAAATGGCCTGAACTTTAACAGGGTCCATCTCGATAGTAGAAGGGGAAAAAATGAAACCCAAAAATGAAACCTTCTGAACACCAAAGAGACACTTTGACCCCTTCACAAACAAAGAATTTGCACGCAGGACCTGGAACACCATTCTGACCTGCTTCACGTGAGACTCCCAATCATCCGAGAAGACCAAAATATCATCCAAGTATACAATCAGGAATTTATCCAGGTACTCTCGGAAGATGTCATGCATAAAGGACTGAAACACTGATGGAGCATTAGAAAGCCCGAATGGCATAACCAGGTACTCAAAATGGCCCTCGGGCGTATTAAATGCTGTTTTCCATTCATCGCCTTGTTTAATACGCACAAGATTATACGCACCACGAAGATCTATCTTGGTGAACCAACTAGCCCCCTTAATCCGAGCAAACAGATCAGACAGCAGCGGCAAGGGGTACTGAAATTTGACCGTGATTTTATTTAGAAGGCGGTAATCAATACAAGGTCTCAGCGAACCATCCTTCTTGGCCACAAAAAAGAACCCTGCTCCCAATGGCGACGACGACGGGCGAATATGACCCTTCTCCAAGGATTCCTTTACGTAACTCCGCATAGCGGCGTGCTCAGGCACAGACAAATTAAACAGTCGACCTTTAGGAAACTTACTACCAGGAATCAAATCGATAGCACAATCACAATCCCTATGCGGAGGTAGGGCACTGGACTTGGGCTCATCAAATACATCCCGGTAATCCGACAAGAACTCTGGGACCTCAGAAGGGGTGGATGATGAAATAGACAGAAATGGAACATACCATGTACCCCCTGACAACCCCAGCTGGACATAGACATTGATTTCCAATCCAAAACTGGGTTATGGACTTGTAGCCATGGCAACCCCAACACGACCACATCATGCAGATTATGCAACACCAAAAAGCGAATATCCTCCTGATGCGCAGGAGCCATGCACATGGTCAGCTGGGTCCAGTACTGAGGCTTATTCTTGGCCAAAGGCGTAGCATCAATTCCTCTCAATGGAATAGGATACTGCAAGGGCTCCAAGAAAAACCCACAGCGCCTAGCATACTCCAAGTCCATCAAATTCAGGGCAGCGCCTGAATCCACAAATGCCATGACAGAATAGGATGACAAAGAGCAGATCAAAGTAACGGACAAAAGAAATTTCGACTGTACCGTACCAATGGTGGCAGACCTAGCGAACCGCTTAGTGCGCTTAGGACAATCGGAGATAGCATGAGTGGAATCACCACAGTAAAAACACAGCCCATTCTGACGTCTGTGTTCTTGCCGTTCAGCTCTGGTCAAAGTCCTATCGCACTGCATAGGCTCAGGTCCATGCTCAGATAATACCGCCAAATGGTGCACAGTTTTACGCTCACGCAAGCGTCGACCGATCTGAATGGCCAAAGACATAGACTCATTCAGACCAGCAGGCATAGGAAATCCCACCATGACATCCTTAAGGGCTTCAGAGAGACCTTTTCTGAAAGTTGCTGCCAGCGCACATTCATTCCATTGAGTGAGCACAGACCACTTCCTAAACTTCTGACAATATATCTCTACCTCATCCTGACCCTGACACAGAGCCAGCAAATTTTTCTCTGCCTGATCCACTGAATTAGGTTCATCATACAGCAATCCGAGCGCCAGAAAAAATGCATCAATATCACATAATGCAGGATCTCCTGGCGCAAGGGAAAATGCCCAGTCTTGAGGGTCGCCACGTAATAAAGAAATAATGATCTTAACTTGTTGAACTGGGTCACCAGAGGAGCGGGGTTTCAAAGCCAGAAACAGTTTACAATTATTCTTAAAACTCAGAAACTTAGCTCTATCTCCAGAAAACAAATCAGGAATAGGAATTCTTGGTTCTAACATAGAATTCTGAACTACAAAGTCTTGAATATTTTGTACTTTTGCAGTGAGATGATCCATACAAGAAGACAGACCTTTAATGTCCATCACTACACCTGTGTCCTGAACCACCCAAATGTCTAGGGGAAAAGAAAGACAAAACACAGTACAGAGAAAAAAAAATGGTCTCAGAACTTCTCTTTTCCCTCTATTGAGAAGCATTAGTACTTTGGGCCTCCAGTACTGTTATGAACAGGTGATTCAGAACCACAATGGACCTATTGGTTAAGAGCACACAAAGTGACCTGATAGTTACAAACATAGGACAAGCTCTGAGACGTGGGAACTCTGCTGATCGCAATCCCTAATCCTATCATACCACACTAGAGGTAGCCGTGGAGCGCTCCTGACAAAAACCTAGGCTCCTCGGGCACAGCCTGAGAAACTAGCTAGCCCTGAAGATAGAAAAATAAGCCTACCTTGCCTCAGAGAAATTCCCCAAAGGAAAAGGCAGCCCCCCACATATAATGACTGTGAGTAAGATGAAAACACAAACACAGAGATGAAATAGATTTTAGCAAAGTGAGGCCCGACTTACTGAATAGACCGAGGATAGGAAAGATAGCTTTGCGGTCAGCACAAAAACCTATAAACAACCACGCAGAGGGGGCAAAAAGACCCTCCGCACCGACTAACGGTACGGAGGTGCTCCCTCTGCGTCTCAGAGCTTCCAGCAAGCAAGAAAAACCAATATAGCAAGCTGGACAGAAAATATAGCAAATAAAAGAAACACAAGCAAAACTTAGCTTATGCAGGGCAGACAGGCCACAAGAACGATCCAGGAGAAAGCAAGACCAATACTGGAACATTGACTGGAGGCCAGGAACAAAGAACTAGGTGGAGTTAAATAGAGCAACACCTAACGACTTAACCTCGTCACCTGAGGAAGGAAACTCAGAAGCCGCAGCCCCACTCACATCCACCAGAGGAAGCTCATAGACAAAACCAGCCGAAGTACCACTCATGACCACAGGAGGGAGCTTGACCACAGAATTCACAACAGTGCCCTAGCTTGCCCTGTTCCCTGGGTTACTTCTGATGGTGAAGACGCCGGGGCCACATACTTTGCCCCACCCAGGGAAGAGGGGAGTAGTTGTGCACCGTAGTACACCAATCAGACTAACAAGGCAATACGAACAGGGATAACGGAAAATACCAATTATACAAATACACTCACACATAACAAAGGAATGCATTGGGGAGTGAAGGATAGGGTTAAACCGAGAAGAAAGAGACACATTCAAAACCTAGCAATAGTCACAGATAAATCCACCAAACGCATACTCTTATATCCACTAATGCCTATCTTCCCAGCCATGCAGCATTAAGTGCTCTGACAATGAGTGCTAGCTAGGGCCCAGATTATATTGGAGATAGGAGTGGCGAACCATGCTCTGCTGAGAGCCTTAGCTCCAGGAGTTCTCAACATGGCCAATTAACCCCTGCACTGCCGAAAGAAATTTACACATATGAAGGTGAAGTGTTTCAAATCAGTGCAGGAGTAGGAGCGATCTGACGCTGCGGGTCTCTGGCTCCACTGTCATGGTAACCCGTGGCAAATACTGTCCACTGTTCCAGAAAAGATTTGATTGTATTTCCTTCTATGATGCCAATTTCAGTGGAGTCTATAGAGGATATCACCTGTTCTTTATTGGCAAAATGCTTAAGCTGCATGGCTGGAAGTTGTTGTTGGTTGTTATTGGAGAAGCTGTTTGGTGGATTTATCTGTGACTGTTGCTAGGTTTTGAGTGTGTGATAATTCCCTTTCTTCTCCTTTGGTTTAACCCCATCCTCCACTCACCAGTGCATTCCTCTGTTGCATGTGTGAGTATAGTTGTATGATTGGTATTTTCCTTTATCAATGTTCATATTACCTTGTTAGTCTGGTTGGTGTAGTACGGTACACTACTACTCCCCTCTTCCCTGGGTGGGGGAAGGGCACAGACTGAGGGCGTATTCAGGAGATAAGTCAAGGGACGTGGCCCTTGCATCTTCACCATCAGAGATAATCCGGGGAACAGGGCAAGCTAGGGAGCCCCTAGTGGTAGGGACAGGGAAGGAGCCCCTGGTCCCGGGACACCCGACAAGAGTCGTGACTAGGGTTGAGCGACTTTAACTTTTTTAGGGTCGAGTCGGTTTCGCGAAACCCGACTATCTCAAAAGTCGAGTCGAGTGAAATCGGCCGATTATCGCGAAAAGTCGGGGATCGACCGAAACACGAAACCCAATGCAAAGTCAATTGGAAAAATCTCTCTCTCTCTCTCTCCAGAAAAGCTGGTGTTACACATTGCAAATCGCTACAGCGCACAAGCGAGAAGATGGCGATAGGCGTGCACGCCCCTAAGACCTATGTCATCACTTTGCCCACGCTCCTTCTTTGGCTGATAAAATGGCGCCAAACGCGTCATACGAAACGCGACTTTGGCGCGAAGATCGCCGACCGCATGGCCGATCCCACACTAGGATCGGGTCGGGTTTCATGAAACCCGACTTTGCTAAAAGTCGGCAACTTTTGAATTTGTTCGATCCGTTTCGCTCAAGCCTAGCCGTGACATTAACTCTGGCCAAAACCATTTTTTGATCCATTATGGATCCTGTCACTGCTTTGACAGTGACACTATTACAATTAAAACTTCTGGAGGCCGAGTCATTGGAAGCTAATACTAGCTTGAATGATCAATTCAGTACTGGAATTCCATTTTTTCTATCCAGTTCCATTGAGACCATCAGTCTTGGATCAGTTTCAAGATCTAGTAGAGAAGGAGTTGGTGGAATTAAAAAAAGATACACAGACTAGCAACTTACGGTATACTGTGACAATTTATCCAAAGCAGAAAGAAAAGCTTTGAGAGACCTGAAAAACAATGATGATCTAATAATAATAATCTTTAATTTTATGTAGCGTTAACATATTCCACAGTTCTTTACAGTTTGCACACATTATCATCGCTGTCCCCGATGGGGCTCACAATCTAAATTCCTTATAAGTATGTCTTTGGAATGTGGGAAGAAACCGGAGAACCCGGAGGAAACCCACGCAAACACGGAGAGAACATACAAACTCTTTGCAGATGTTGTCCTTTCCACCATGCTGCCCTAATCATTCGTCCATCAGTCAAGGGTGGTACAATTGTTACACTAAATGCTGGTCTCTAGAAGAAACTGAACATGGCGGATTTGGAAAACAAGGATGTATACTTTGAACTGCCTAAAGATCCTACCACTCACTTTAATTCTATCTTATATGATTTAATGCAAGAGGGTTTACACATAGGTGCAATAAATAAAAAAGTGGCAGAATACCTCGACATTGATCATCTCACCATACCTATATACCATTTGTGAAGGATCTACACCTCGCCACCCCACCTGACATTAATATTATGTCAGCGGGATCACATGGTAAGATCTCCCCACTTGTACCAACGTGTTGTTCTGCGCCCCCTGGGGTCTGCTTGAGACAGTTTTACAGAAAACCCCCTGTCCACACAGGCCCAGGGAGGCACGGGGAGTGAGAGGAGGTGGCTCACACAGTCACTGATGTGGCACCATACTTGCCCACAACCCTAACAGGCTGAGAGACCCCATTGACTAGCACCAGTGAAACCACGCCTGGTCAGCCTGTTAGGACTGCCACCAATTCCTTGATCGATATACTCCTGGTCGGTTAACAGGGTTATATCGGGCCAGAAACCAGCCCCAGTAGCATGGGAAGTTAAATCGAGAAACGGACGTGTGGATTTGTGGATCGAGAAAAAAGAGCAGCCCAAGGTTAAATTATATATTTCATCGCCTTAAGGGAACACTAGACAATACATTATTTACACAATGGTTATATATACACAATGGTCAGATTTTCAAATACAATAGTGGTAGGACAAAAAGCACTAGGGAAAGCCCTGAAGGAGCATTTAATCCCTTGGTTGGTGACACACTTTTCCACCCAGAGGATGGTCCTTATTCCCTTCCTCTGAAGGTTTGAAGCTAAATTTCCAAACCCTATGAAAGATCATAACTCCTGTCTGGACGGTTCTAGTGTGGCGGTTTTGGCACCACTGGATCCAGATGGGCTCCTGTTGTGAATTCTGTGGCTGAATTCACTCCTGTGGTCACAAGTGGTACTGCAGCTTCTGAGCTTCCTCCCTCAGGTGTTCTGGTGAGCTCGTTGGCTGCTTTGTTATTTAACTCCACCTGATTCTGTCTTCCTTGCTCCTTGTCAATGTTCCAGTGTTGGATCTGAGCTTCTGGATCTTTCCTGTGGCCTGCTGCTCTGCTTAGATAAGTGCTTCTTTGCTTTTGTTGCTACTTTTTCTGTCCAGCTTGTTAATTCGTTTTGCTGGAAGCTCTGAGACGCAAAGGGTGTACCGCCGTGCCGTTAGTTCGGCACGGTGGGTCTTTTTGCCCCCTTTGCGTGGTTTTTTGCTTTAGGGTTTTTTGTAGACTGCAAAGTTCTCTTTGCTATCCTCGCTCTATCTAGAATATCGGGCCTCACTTTGCTGAATCTATTTCATCCCTACGTTTGTCTTTTCATCTTGCTAACAGTCATTATTTGTGGGGGGCTGCTTTTCCTTTGGGGTATTTTTCTGAGGCAAGTCAGGCTTGTTTTTCTATCTTCAGGCTAGTCAGCTCCTCAGGCTGTGCCGAGTTGCATAGGTAGTGTCAGGCGCAATCCACAGCTGCCTTTAGTTGTGTTTAGGATAGGTTCAGGTATTGCGGTCTACAGAGATTCCACGTCTCAGAGCTTGTTCTATTGTTTTTTGGGTTATTGTCAGATCACTGTATGTGCTCTGATTGCTGGCACACTGTGTCACTGGATTGCCTACATAACAGTACAAGGAGCCAACCTAATGATTCTCAATAGAGGGAAAAAAGAAGTTCTGACATCATTTTTTTTTCTCAGCTCTGTGTTCAGTCTTTTTTTTCCCCTAGACATTTGGGTGTTTCAGGACACAGGTGTGGACATGGATATTCAGGGTCTGTGCTCTTCAATGGATAATCTGGTTACAAATGTACAAAGGATTCAAGATACTATTGATCAGAAATCTATGTTAGAACCAAGAATTCCTATTCCTGATTTGTTTTTTGGTGATAGAACTAAGTTTCTTAATTTCAAAAATAATTGTAAGCTATTTCTGGCCTTGAAACCTCATTCTTCTGGTAATCCTATTCAACAGGTTTTGATTATTATTTCTTTTTTGCGCGGCGACCCTCAGGACTGGGCATTTTCTCTTGCGCCAGGAGACCCTGCATTGAGTAATGTCAATGCGTTTTTCCTGGCGCTCGGATTACTTTACGATGAGCCTAATTCAGTGGATCAGGCTGAGAAAAATTTGCTGGCTTTGTGCCAGGGCCAGGATGATATAGAAGTATATTGTCAGAAATTTAGGAAGTGGTCAGTACTCACTCTGTGGAATGAATCTGCGCTGGCAGCTTTGTTCAGAAAGGGTCTCTTTGAGGCTCTTAAGGATGTCATGGTGGGTTTTCCTATGCCTACTGGTTTGAATGAGTCTATGTCTTTGGCCATTCAGATCGGTCGACGTTTGCGCGAGCGTAAATCTGTGCACCATTTGGCGGTATTGTCTAAGATTAAACCTGAGCCTATGCAGTGCGATAGGACTATGACCAGAGTTGAACGGCAAGAACACAGACGTCTGAATGGTCTGTGTTTCTACTGTGGTGATTCCACTCATGCTATTTCTGATTGTCCTAAGCGCACTAAGGCTACGTTCACATTGGCGTTCCGCCAATGTGCGTCGCTGTTGCGCCGGCGACGCAGCGGCGACGCAGCGGCGACGCGCCCCTATGTTTAACATAGGGGACGCGTGCGTCGTTTTGGTGGCGTTTTTCGCCACGTGCGTCGTTTCCAACGCTAGCGTCGGACGCAAGAAAACGCTACATGTAGCATTTTCTGTGCGTCCGATTTTCGTCGGAAAACGACGCACGCGTCGCAAAACGCGCGCGTTTTTGCACGCGTTTGCGCGCGTTTTAGCGTGCGTCGCGCGTTGCGTCGCCGACGCACGGCGGCGCAACGCTAATGTGAACATAGCCTAAGCGGTTCGATAGGTCTGCCGTCATTGGTACTGTACAATCCAAATTCCTTCTGTCCATTACCTTGATATGCTCTTTGTCATCGTATTCTGTCATGGCGTTTGTGGATTCAGGCGCTGCCCTGAATCTGATGGATTTGGATTATGCTAAACGTTGTGGGTTTTTCTTGGAGCCTTTGCGGTGTCCTATTCCGTTGAGAGGAATTGATGCTACACCTTTGGCCAAGAATAAACCTCAGTACTGGACCCAGCTGACCATGTGCATGGCTCCTGCACATCAGGAAGTTATTCGCTTTCTGGTGCTACATAATCTGCATGATGTGGTCGTGTTGGGGTTGCCATGGCTGCAAACCCATAATCCAGTATTGGATTGGAACTCTATCTCGGTATCCAGCTGGGGTTGTCAGGGGGTACATGGTGATGTTCCATTTTTGTCTATTTCGTCATCCACTCCTTCTGAGGTCCCAGAGTTCTTGTCTGATTATCAGGATGTATTTGAAGAGCCCAAGTCCGATGCCCTACCTCCGCATAGGGATTGTGATTGTGCTATCAATTTGATTCCTGGTAGTAAAATCCCAAAAGGTCGATTATTTAATTTATCCGTGCCTGAACACGCCGCTATGCGCAGTTATGTGAAGGAATCCCTGGAGAAGGGACATATTCGCCCATCGTCATCACCACTGGGAGCAGGGTTCTTTTTTGTAGCCAAGAAGGATGGTTCGCTGAGACCGTGTATTGATTACCGCCTTCTTAATAAAATCACTGTTAAATTTCAGTATCCCTTGCCATTGTTATCTGACTTGTTTGCTCGGATTAAGGGGGCTAGTTGGTTCACTAAGATAGATCTTCGTGGTGCGTATAATCTGGTGAGAATCAGGCAAGGAGATGAATGGAAAACTGCATTTAATACGCCCGAGGGTCATTTTGAGTATCTAGTGATGCCGTTCGGACTTGCCAATGCTCCATCTGTGTTTCAGTCTTTTATGCATGACATCTTCCGTGAGTATCTGGATAAATTCCTGATTGTTTACTTGGATGACATTTTGATCTTCTCAGATGATTGGGACTCTCATGTGAAGCAGGTCAGAATGGTTTTCCAGGTCCTGCGTGCTAATTCTTTGTTTGTGAAGGGATCAAAGTGTCTCTTCGGTGTGCAGAAAGTTTCATTTTTGGGGTTCATCTTTTCCCCTTCTACTATCGAGATGGATCCGGTTAAGGTCCAAGCCATCCAGGATTGGACTCAGCCGACATCTCTGAAAAGTCTGCAAAAGTTCCTGGGCTTTGCTAATTTTTATCGTCGCTTCATCTGTAATTTTTCTAGCATTGCCAAACCATTGACCGATTTGACCAAGAAGGGTGCTGATTTGGTTAATTGGTCTTCTGCTGCTGTGGAAGCTTTTCAGGAGTTGAAGCGTCGTTTTTGTTCTGCCCCTGTGTTGTGTCAACCAGATGTTTCTCTTCCGTTCCAGGTCGAGGTTGATGCTTCTGAGATTGGAGCAGGGGCGGTTTTGTCACAGAGAGGTTCTGGTTGCTCAGTGTTGAAACCATGTGCTTTCTTTTCCAGGAAGTTTTCGGCTGCTGAGCGTAATTATGATGTGGGCAACCGAGAGTTGCTGGCCATGAAGTGGGCATTCGAGGAATGGCGTCATTGGCTTGAAGGAGCTAAGCATCGCGTGGTGGTATTGACTGATCATAAGAACCTTACTTATCTCGAGTCTGCCAAGCGCTTGAATCCTAGACAGGCCCTTTGGTCGTTATTTTTTGCCCGCTTCGATTTTGTGATTTCGTACCTTCCGGGCTCTAAAAATGTGAAGGCGGATGCTCTGTCTAGGAGTTTTGTGCCCGACTCTCCGGGTTCATCTGAGCTGGCGAGTATCCTCAAGGAAGGAGTCATTGTGTCTGCCATCTCCCCTGATTTGCGGCGAGTGTTGCAAAAATTTCAGGCGAATAAACCTGATCGTTGTCCGGCGGAGAAACTGTTCGTCCCTGATAGGTGGACTAGTAAAGTTATCTCTGAACTTCATTGTTCGGTGTTGGCTGGTCATCCTGGAATTTTTGATACCAGAGAGTTAGTGGCTCGATCCTTCTGGTGGCCATCTCTGTCACGGGATGTACGTACTTTTGTGCAGTCCTGTGGGATTTGTGCTAGGGCTAAGCCCTGCTGTTCACGTGCCAGTGGGTTGCTTTTGCCCTTGCCGATCCCAAAGAGGCCTTGGACACATATTTCGATGGATTTCATTTCTGACCTTCCCGTTTCTCAAAAGATGTCAGTCATTTGGGTGGTCTGTGATCGCTTTTCTAAAATGGTCCATCTGGTGCCCTTGGTTAAATTGCCTTCCTCCTCTGATTTGGTGCCTTTGTTCTTCCAGCATGTGGTTCGTTTGCATGGCATTCCTGAGAATATTGTTTCTGACAGAGGTTCCCAGTTTGTTTCAAGGTTTTGGCGAGCCTTTTGTGGTAGGATGGGCATTGACCTATCTTTTTCCTCGGCTTTCCATCCTCAGACTAATGGCCAGACCGAACGAACCAATCAGACCTTGGAAACATATCTGAGATGTTTTGTTTCTGCAGACCAGGATGATTGGGTGTCCTTTTTGCCGTTGGCTGAGTTCGCCCTTAATAATCGGGCCAGCTCGGCTACCTTGGTCTCTCCATTTTTCTGCAATTCTGGGTTCCATCCTCGTTTCTCTTCAGGACAGGTTGAGTCTTCGGACTGTCCTGGTGTGGATTCTGTGGTGGACAGGTTGCAGCAGATCTGGACTCAGGTAGTGGACAATTTGACCTTGCCCCAGGAGAAGGCTCAACTTTTCGCTAATCACAGACGCCGTGTGGGTCCCCGACTTCGTGCTGGGGATCTGGTTTGGTTATCTTCTCATCATATTCCTATGAAGGTTTCCTCTCCTAAATTTAAACCTCGTTTTATTGGTCCGTATAGGATTTCTGAGATTCTCAATCCTGTGTCTTTTCGTCTGACCCTCCCAGACTCCTTTTCCATACATAATGTATTCCATAGGTCGTTGTTGCGGAGATACGTGGCACCTATGGTTCCATCTGTTGAGCCTCCTGCCCCGGTTTTGGTGGAGGGGGAATTGGAGTATATTGTGGAGAAAATTTTGGATTCTCGTGTTTCTAGACGGAAACTCCAGTATCTGGTTAAATGGAAGGGTTATGCTCAGGAAGATAATTCCTGGGTTTTTGCCTCTGATGTCCATGCTCCAGATCTTGTTCGTGCCTTTCATGTGGCTCATCCTGGTCGGCCTGGGGGCTCTGGTGAGGGTTCGGTGACCCCTCCTCAAGGGGGGGGTACTGTTGTGAATTTTGTGGCTGAATTCACTCCTGTGGTCACAAGTGGTACTGCAGCTTCTGAGCTTCCTCCCTCAGGTGTTCTGGTGAGCTCGTTGGCTGCTTTGTTATTTAACTCCACCTGATTCTGTCTTCCTTGCTCCTTGTCAATGTTCCAGTGTTGGATCTGAGCTTCTGGATCTTTCCTGTGGCCTGCTGCTCTGCTTAGATAAGTGCTTCTTTGCTTTTGTTGCTACTTTTTCTGTCCAGCTTGTTAATTCGTTTTGCTGGAAGCTCTGAGACGCAAAGGGTGTACCGCCGTGCCGTTAGTTCGGCACGGTGGGTCTTTTTGCCCCCTTTGCGTGGTTTTTTGCTTTAGGGTTTTTTGTAGACTGCAAAGTTCTCTTTGCTATCCTCGCTCTATCTAGAATATCGGGCCTCACTTTGCTGAATCTATTTCAGCCCTACGTTTGTCTTTTCATCTTGCTAACAGTCATTATTTGTGGGGGGCTGCCTTTTCCTTTGGGGTATTTTTCTGAGGCAAGTCAGGCTTGTTTTTCTATCTTCAGGCTAGTCAGCTCCTCAGGCTGTGCCGAGTTGCATAGGTAGTGTCAGGCGCAATCCACAGCTGCCTTTAGTTGTGTTTAGGATAGGTTCAGGTATTGCGGTCTACAGAGATTCCACGTCTCAGAGCTCGTTCTATTGTTTTTTGGGTTATTGTCAGATCACTGTATGTGCTCTGATTGCTGGCACACTGTGTCACTGGATTGCCTACATAACAGGCTCCTACTACGCATTAAGAGCAAATGCAGCTTTACTACCTGACTTCTAGTAGTTGTTCTATGTATCTCCATAGCCCTAGGTGCTAGAACAGATCGAAACCCTGGAAGGTATCCGGTCTGGTCCAGGGATCTCAGAAATATACACGATGTATGGCTAGGACATATAATATCTCCATAACTACTTACGGAATCATAGTTGACTTAACAAACCAATTTTAACCGCATGGTCTCCACGTGGCAGCAATCCTTTTGTTCTGCTCTGGGCTGGTCAAGGTGTGAGATCAGTCACAGCCCTTTGACTCTCGGACCCCCCCGGCTGCTTGGTGTTCTGTTACAACTGTACACTGATAGGGGTATTAATAATCCCATGCCAAATAGGATACAAGTGATTGACATGGAATATCTCCAATATTCTCCATACCATTTCCAAATATATTTCCATCGACCTAAGACCCATGGTGGCAGAATTGGGTCATGGGGAGAAAAACTAGTTGCCCTGGTACATCATTATTTACAACCATTGGTCAAGGATATTCTTAGCTATATTAAAGACACAAAAAATGTAACTATTGTATTTGACAAATTTGTCTGGCAAACACATTATAAATGGTTATCGTGTGACATAGTAGCACTTTACAATGCAATACAATGCTTGTCATACCATCTTAACACTTTTAATACATACAGTATAGAAATCAAATAATTTCTGTTATCTTCTGCACATTTTCTTTTAACCCATAACCATTTTAGTTTTGATGGCCATTTTATCTTGCAGAAGAAAGGAGTAAGCATGGGTTCCGAGTTCTCTCCGTCTCTTGCAAATATAGTCATGGCCAGATGGGAGGAACTATATCTATACAATAAGGATAATATGTACAGTAATAAAATCATTAGGTAAGGAAGATACATAAATGATCTCTTAATGGCATGGGGATGTACTGAGAAAGAGGCCAAAGGGCTTGTGCAATATATCAATCATTTTAACCTTAAATTTACAGACATTACATCATACGAGTATTAACTTTTCAAATAACAGCAGATAATAAACATGTAAAAGTCAGTTTAGCACCTTATAGGAAACCAACTGCTGGTAATTCTATTCTTGCAGCCAATTTCTGCCATCCTCCTCATATTACAAAAAAGAATTCCCTTCAGAGAACTTGTCGAATGAAATGCAATTGTTCTGAACAAAACACATATCATAGTGAGTCTCGCAACGTTTGTGAGAACAATTACTTTCTAACACCAAGAATAATTCTAAGAAAGACTCTATTCTATTGTCACATTCTCAACAACATACAATCCCCAAAATAATAACATAATTTCCGTAAAAAAAAATTTATATATTCTTACTCGAGATGAACCATTAAAAAATGTACTTACCAATGATGTGCAATTTGTTGCCAAAAAAAGCACCCACGTTGGCCACTATACTGGCCCCAGTGTATCCCATAGGTTCTAATAGGGAAAAGAAACAGAAAACATGGCTGAATGTGAAAGGTTTCTGTTCTGTCCTCACTAGCTGAGGCAGGCTCATACGTAGCTATACAGTCAGCTAAACCGCTATACCGGGGTCCAATAAGAAGACTGTGGTTGAGTCTGTGCTTTATTAAACGTAGTGGTATATTGATGCGGTGAAACTGTGAACAATGATATACATAGAATCAGTGCATGGTATAGAACAGATACATAATACACATGATATACATTATGCATAACATTTAGAAGGCTAGAAACTGAACTGGGAGTACAACTGGCTAGGCTAGGCTAATATGGAGCAGAAATATCTATAGGAAGCATAAAGACATACCGGCAATGCAATCGCAAGGGGGATGAAGTGAAGCGTCTTTCCTTGAAGGCAGACTGAGGAAAGTGAAAGGAAAAAATGGAGGGAAATGGAGGCTGAGCTACCATAATGCATTGAACAAAACCAAAAAAGGGGGTAACTAAGGACCCTAGAAAAATCAAAACACCTAAACAACAAGGATCCCTAAAATATAACGTTTATTGAACCAATAATAAAAAATCTCTTAATCATGACACAAGTAAAAACGAATTAAATAAACAAATTATGTACCTATTAGGTCCTAGTAAGTCACTACGCTAAATCCTACCTGCCAGTGGAGGTTGGCACCCTAATTTTCTGCGGTAGGCGCCCCCACTCCGCGTCGACTCGACCCTCACAAGTCCCTAGAATTCCCTAAATAAGGAACCCTAGGAGATCCTAACAATATCCCTAAAGGAAAATCCTACCTGGCAGTGGGGGTAGGCACCCTAATTTGAAACGGTAGGCGCCCCCACTCCGCGTCGACTAACCCTAGGAACCCTACAAAGTCCCTAAATAGGGATAGAAATAAAGAAATGTACCCAAAAACTCCCAAAAAACCCAAAGATAAAGAGAAAAAAAAAAAAAAATAGAAACAAAAAATATATACAAAAAAAATGAGACAATGTCTCATCCCCTAAGAGATACACCCAAATAGTCCAATATCGGGTATCTCTATAATATAGCACAAATATGCTCTTATATGTGTAAATGCAGAAATCTCAAGATGGGTAAATGAGATGATACTGTATGATTTTAATATTGTCCATATACAAAAAAGCGCTCATACAATATAATACATGGATGCTTATAGTGTGTATATCAAATGAAAAACACACTATTTACTGCATACTGACATGCACCATAACAAAAAACCACCTCTACAGATAGTGGTCAAAATTATATGTCAAGACGTCTCAATGAGCCAGTGCCTTATTACAGAGACATGTATCACAAAGAAGAAAATGGGAATCAAATAGCACCTCAGGGTAAATAGCAAAGCACCTCAGGGTAAATAGATATCACCATGTATTGTACCTATCCCATTTAAAGTGCACAGTGCAATAAGCATGATCTAACAAGTAGATAAAATCCGGACATCTCCGCAAGCCTGCAGATGAGTATCAATGATATGGCATTTTTTGGGGGGATGATTGTGTCCCTCCATGTTTGAGAATATATTGCCTCTCTGGGGGCCCCAGGCTTGTGGGGTCGACCTGTTACATTACTGCAGCATGCACTTAAGATAACTTGTCTATAAGATTTTATCTACTTGTTAGATCATGCTTATTGCACTGTGCACTTTAAATGGGATAGGTACAATATATGGTGATATCTATTTACCCTGAGGTGCTTTGCTATTTACCCTGAGGTGCTATTTGATTCCCATTTTCTTCTTTGTGATACATGTCTCTCTAATAAGGCACTGGCTCATTGAGACGTCTTGACATATAATTTTGACCACTATCTGTAGAGGTGGTTTTTTGTTATGGTGCATGTCAGTATGCAGTAAATAGTGTGTTTTTCATTTGATATACACACTATAAGCATCCATGTATTATATTGTATGAGCGCTTTTTTGTATACAGGTCCTTCTCAAAAAATTAGCATATAGTGTTAAATTTCATTATTTACCATAATGTAATGATTACAATTAAACTTTCATATATTATAGATTCATTATCCACCAACTGAAATTTGTCAGGTCTTTTATTGTTTTAATACTGGTGATTTTGGCATGCAACTCCTGATAACCCAAAAAACCTGTCTCAATAAATTAGCATATCAAGAAAAGGTTCTCTAAACGACCTATTACCCTAATCTTCTGAATCAACTAATTAACTCTAAACACATGCAAAAGATACCTGAGGCTTTTATAAACTCCCTGCCTGGTTCATTACTCAAAACCCCCATCATGGGTAAGACTAGCGACCTGACAGATGTCAAGAAGGCCATCATTGACACCCTCAAGCAAGAGGGTAAGACCCAGAAAGAAATTTCTCAACAAATAGGCTGTTCCCAGAGTGCTGTATCAAGGCACCTCAATGGTAAGTCTGTTGGAAGGAAACAATGTGGCAGAAAACGCTGTACAACGAGAAGAGGAGACCGGACCCTGAGGAAGATTGTGGAGAAGGACCGATTCCAGACCTTGGGGAACCTGAGGAAGCAGTGGACTGAGTCTGGTGTGGAAACATCCAGAGCCACCGTGCACAGGCGTGTGCAGGAAATGGGCTACAGGTGCCGCATTCCCCAGGTAAAGCCACTTTTGAACCATAAACAGCGGCAGAGGCGCCTGACCTGGGCTACAGAGAAGCAGCACTGGACTGTTGCTAAGTGGTCCCAAGTACTTTTTTCTGATGAAAGCAAATTTTGCATGTCATTCGGAAATCAAGGTGCCAGAGTCTGGAGGAAGACTGGGGAGAAGGAAATGCCAAAATGCCTGAAGTCCAGTGTCAAGTACCCACAGTCAGTGATGGTGTGGGGTGCCATGTCAGCTGCTGGTGTTGGTCCACTGTGTTTCATCAAGGGCAGGGTCAATGCAGCTAGCTATCAGGAGATTTTGGAGCACTTCATGCTTCCATCGGCTGAAATGCTTTATGGAGATGAAGATTTCATTTTTCAGCACGACCTGGCACCTGCTCACAGTGCCAAAACCACTGGTAAATGGTTTACTGACCATGGTATTACTGTGCACAATTGGCCTGCCAACTCTCCTGACCTGAACCCCATAGAGAATCTGTGGGATATTGTGAAGAGAAAGTTGAGAGACGCAAGACCCAACACTCTGGATGAGCTTAAGGCCGCTATTGAAGCATCCTGGGCCTCCATAACATCTCAGCAGTGTCACAGGCTGATTGCCTCCATGCCACGCCGCATTGAAGCAGTCATTTCTGCCAAAGGATTCCCGACCAAGTATTGAGTGCATAACTGAACATTATTATTTGATGGTTTTTTTGTTTGTTATTAAAAAACACTTTTATTTGATTGGATGGGTGAAATATGCTAATTTATTGAGACAGGTTTTTTGGGTTATCAGGAGTTGTATGCCAAAATCATCAGTATTAAAACAATAAAAGACCTGACAAATTTCAGTTGGTGGATAATGAATCTATAATATATGAAAGTTTAATTGTAATCATTACATTATGGTAAATAATGAAATTTAACACTATATGCTAATTTTTTGAGAAGGACCTGTATGGACAATATTAAAATCATACAGTATCATCTCATTTACCCATCTTGAGATTTCTGCATTTACACATATAAGAGCATATTTGTGCTATATTATAGAGATACCCGATATTGGACTATTTGGGTGTATCTCTTAGGGGATGAGACATTGTCTCATTTTTTTTGTATATATTTTTTGTTTCTATTTTTTTTTTTCTCTTTATCTTTGGGTTTTTTGGGAGTTTTTGGGTACATTTCTTTATTTCTATCCCTATTTAGGGACTTTGTAGGGTTCCTAGGGTTAGTCGACGCGGAGTGGGGGCGCCTACCGTTTCAAATTAGGGTGCCTACCCCCACTGCCAGGTAGGATTTTCCTTTAGGGATATTGTTAGGATCTCCTAGGGTTCCTTATTTAGGGAATTCTAGGGACTTGTGAGGGTCGAGTCGACGCGGAGTGGGGGCGCCTACCGCAGAAAATTAGGGTGCCAACTTCCACTGGCAGGTAGGATTTAGCGTAGTGACTTACTAGGACCTAATAGGTACATAATTTGTTTATTTAATTCGTTTTTACTTGTGTCATGATTAAGAGATTTTTTATTATTGGTTCAATAAACGTTATATTTTAGGGATCCTTGTTGTTTAGGTGTTTTGGTTCTACCATAATGCATTGCAAAGGAGGAGGAGAATCAGACATGGATAATACAAACACAGAAGATTGAACTGTCAACATAACTCTGACCGCTAGAGGGAGCCAAAGCACTAAAAACAAATAAAGATATGAACATCTATACTGAGAAACCTGCAATTACGCAAACAGATAATCAGGGTAACAATATTAGATGGCGGAGACAGAACTGTTTCTATAATGTGGAGCAAACTGGTGCAAGACATCGATGGAAGAAGATCAGACACATTCACATCTGCATTTACCCAGCGGGAATGTTTCCTCCATGATTTCCTGTGATCCTACAAATGTCATCTGTCTTATTGAATGTGGTATCTACAGTATAATATTCAGTGTATCTGGTCCATTACCAGCTGCATCATTCTAATGCCGTTAATCCTTTAGCACCATCAGCCTCAGCAGTAGCGAAACATTTTTCCAAAACACAAAAAAGGGAATTTGGCGAGTTTTAGGTTTTTAAGAATAGAAATAATCTATAGAACTGACCAACTATTCCCATAGGGTGTTACTGGATATTTCTGCTGGAAACCCCATCGCCACATGGTTTACACCTCACACAAGATCTTAGGTTATAATATTGATGGTTCATCCTGTCTTTTCGGTTTGTGATTGTATTTTGTTGTTTTCTATTGTTATATTAATGACACTTTCTGGTTGGTTATTCTCATTATTTGGAGGAGACGCCTGTTGATTTCTCCCATATATAAGATTGACCACCCACAGTTAGCTAGACCATAATAAGACTAACGTGGAAGCGGGCAGGTCCTGTCTTTAATCATGGACCTGCTCTACTGCCGATGTGTATGGAGACTTCTGTTTTAATTAGTTGAATAAATGTTAATTTTATATATTAACTATTACAAGCCTCTATTTTGCTGGATCACATTTTTTCTTCCTCATCTGTCCTGATTAGTCCAGATTCCCCATCTCACCTTCTTAGTTCTCACCATCCTCTGTCCTGATAAGACCACAGTCACTATTTGGCCTTAGTCTTTGCCCACAACTACTTTACTCATGAGTCCACAGTTACCATCTGGTCCCTATCTCTCTCCTATGCCTCTGTCCTGATAAGAGCACAGTCACCTTCTGGCCCTCGTCCTCCTCAACCTCTGCCCTGATACGTCCACAGTAGACGTCTGGTCCTCGTCTTTCTACTCTGCATATATCCTGATGAGTCCACAGTCACTATCTGGTCTTTATCTCTCTCCTCGGCCTCTCTCCTGATGAGTCCACAGTCACTACCTGGTCTTTATCTCTCTTCTCAGCCTCTGTCCTGGTGAGTCCACAGTCACTACCTGGTCTTTATCTCTCTCTTCGGCCTCTGTCCTGGTGAGTCCACAGTCACTACCTGGTCTTTATCTCTCTCTTTGGCCTCTGTCCTGGTGAGTCCACAGTCACTACCTGGTCTTTATCTCTCTCTTCGGCCTCTGTCCTGGTGAGTCCACAGTCACTACCTGGTCTTTATCTCTCTCTTCGGCCTCTGTCCTGGTGAGTCCACAGTCACTACCTGGTCTTTATCTCTCTGCTCGGCCTCTGTCCTGATGAGTCCACAGTCACAGTCTGGTCCTTGTCTTTCTCCTCGGCCTCTGTCCTGATAAGTCCACAGTCACTGTCTGGTCCTTGTCTCTCTTCTCGGCCTCTGTCCTGATGAGTCAACAGTCACTACCTGGTCTTTATCTCTCTCTTCGGCCTCTGTCCTGGTGAGTCCACAGTCACTACCTGGTCTTTATCTCTCTCTTCGGCCTCTGTCCTGGTGAGTCCACAGTCACTACCTGGTCTTTATCTCTCTCTTCAGCCTCTGTCCTGGTGAGTCCACAGTCACTACCTGGTCTTTATCTCTCTCTTCGGCCTCTGTCCTGGTGAGTCCACAGTCACTACCTGGTCTTTATCTCTCTGCTCGGCCTCTGTCCTGATGAGTCCACAGTCACAGTCTGGTCCTTGTCTCTCTCCTCGGCCTTTGTCCTGATAAGTCCACAATCACTGTCTGGTCCTTGTCTCTCTTCTCGGCCTCTGTCCTGGTGAGTCCACAGTCACTGTCTGGTCCTTGTCTCTCTTCTTGGCCTCTGTGCTGATGAAGAAGTCCCCCAAAAAATTCACATAAAATGCATTTTTTATTAAGCCATGTCTAAAAGATATTAAAATTGGATGATATCATACAAAGAAGAATGAGCAAGCAAACTTTGGGCAGAAGGATGAATAAGGTCCAACAATAATAATCAATATATAAATAACAGAGAAGTTCCTTCATAAATAGATCAACAGATTAATAACAGCACAGTGCTTGAAATAAATCATGTGCAAAAATACATGATGAGGACCAAAAACATCCAGGAGAACTGGGTGTAATTATTCATATAGTATAATGCAATGCATAGTAGGAAAAAGGTTTTTTTTACTTAGAAACTTTATAAAAGAGAAAAAACATTTCTCTGCACATCTTATCCAAACATAGACACAAATTGAGAAAGTGCTTGAAGGGGTGCACCCCTTCTGAGGAGATTCTCGAAACGCGCGTCAGGGGGTACGTTGTGGCAGTCCGGATTCTGGGTAATTATATGCATTTTTTCAGCTAATACTTATCAAGCACTTTCTCAATTTGTGTCTATGTTTGGCTAAGATGTGCAGAGAAATGTTTTTTCTCTTTTATAAAGTTTCTAAGTAAAAAAAACTTTTTCCTACAATGCATTGCATTATACTATATGAATAATTACACCCAGTTCTCCTGGATGTTTTTGGTCCTCATCATGTATTTTTGCACATGATTTATTTCAAGCACTGTGCTGTTATTAATCTGTTGATCTATTTATGAAGGGACTTTCTCTGTTATTTATATATTTATTATTGTTGGACCTTATTCATCCTTCTGCCCAATGTTTGCTTGTTCATTCTTCTTTGTATAATATCATCCCATTTTAATATCTTTTAGACATGGCTGAATAAAATATACATTTTATATGAATTTGTTGGAGGACTTCTTTTTTGTAGGCTTTTTTGATTTCCACAGTTCTCCGTGTTTATAGTGTAGGGCACGTTCTGTTTTTTCTCTGTCCACTCCTGATGCATCCACAATCACTGGAGCTCCTCTTTCTCCTTGGCCTCAGTCATAATAAGTTCACAGTAACCCTCTTTCCCTCGTCTTTGTCCTTATTCTGGGTCTTGATGAGTCTGCAGTCGCCGTCTAGCTCTCGTTTTTGTCTTCAAATATCAGAAGACTGACAGTCAGTTCCAAACAGTATACTGGTCTGAACAGGTGCTTACTAAGAGCAGCTATCTCTACACACAACTAACAAAGTTGTCCTCTGTAGCGCTATAGCATGTAAACATCAAATATATGACATTTGAATTGCATTACTGCACTAGAAAATAGGAAAAAACTAAGGTAGCGCATAATTTGGACTATTCATGCATATCCAGCAGGAAACGACAAGGCAATCTTTTGCTTCTTTTTGTTGGCTGCTGGACATGCATGAATTATCCAAATTATGCGCTTAGCTTTTTCCTATTCTCTAGTGCAGTAAACCAATTCAAATGTCATATATTTCATGTTTACATGCTTTAGTGCCACAGAGAGCAACTTTATTTGTTAGTCGTCTTTGTCCTCAGCCTCTGTCCTGATGAGTCCACAGTCACCATCTGTCCATCGTTTTTCTCCCCGGCCTTTGTCCTGATGCATCTGCAGCGCCCCAGAGACCTGGTCGTTGCAGTAATGTCGTTCTTCCACCAGGGGGAGCGATGTTACGTCTGAGTTCACCCTGCCAGGTATCACAGCCACACACACACACTTCACACACCAGCCACCAGGGGGAGCAAAAGGTTCTATCTATTAGGCCACTCCTCACATTTGGGTAAAACTGGGGGTTGGATAGGAAGTGCGGGAGAAGCTGACTGGAGGGAGAAGGAGATAGTCGGAGTTGGAGCCAGGAGAGGGAGAGAAGCAGACTGGGCTCGGCCCAGGGAATTCCTGTCAGGCAGACAGAGGAACAAGAAGGAACATCAGTGGCTCAGTAGGAAGGACACGGAGCTGCGCCTGCAACCCATACGGCAGCCTCCTAAAAATGAACAAGAAAGGAAGTGTGCAGTAGTGAGTGAGCACAGAAGTCATAGCAACAGGAGTAAAACAACAGCGGGAGACCAGCTAGAAGCAGGCTGCCTCCATCTGAGCGCAGATCCGTTGGCAGGAACACCGAGGGAGTAATAGACTCTACGCTTTACTTCAAAGACCGGCAGAGCAGTCGATTCCAAGTTGGCTGTCCGACCTAAAAACCTAAGCAGACAAGGTGGCAACGCGGAGGAGTGGCGTCTCTAGGGTCCCTATAAAATAGCCTCAGGCCACCACCGTCATACGGGTTATGTACTATCCATCTGGGGGACAGAGAGAGAGAAGTAACAAGAGTGAGGACCTTATGGTAGCTAATGCAAGTAGGGACCTACTACGTTACTGTGCGCAAGGGGAAGGCTACTGATTTCCACCTGGATAATGGGACTCTGGAATTGCCATCAGACCGGCCGGACTCTGCCTACCCTGTCATCCGGCACTCTGGACTGTGGATGCTGAAGCCTTCAGTAAAGGTAAAGAGACTGCACCCATTGTGTCCTCGTTACTTGCCGCGCCTTGCACCATCCACCATCAACATGTACACTTCTGGGAAGCCCTGAGGATATACTTCACCTGTGGGAAGGTATACCATCTAGCTGCCATTCCATCACCCCAGCGGACCCCTAAGCAGTGTCGGTCACCTTGACCGAATACCACAGGTGGCGTCACGAACACTACCGTTACCTACGAACTCTGCCTTTTATTGGGCGCCCCTCATAGGGCCACGGTCCGGGTCGGGCCACCGTGACATCCCCGCTGAGGGAACTGAAGGACCCGGTACCGAGTACTCCATTGCCCTTACGTGGGGGTGATCCACATCCTCAGTCACCGCCTGGCCTCATCTTTCTCCTCGGCCTCTGTCACGATGAGTCCAGAGTCACCATATGGCCCTCATCTTTCTCCTCGGCCTCAATCCTGATGAGTCCAGAGTCACCATATGGCCCTCAACTTTCTCCTTGGTCTCAGTCCTGATGAATCCAGAGTCACCATATGGTCCTCATCTTTCTCCTTGGCCTCAGTCCTGATGAGTCCACAGTCTCCGTCTAACCCCAGTGTGTCTCCTCGGCCTTTGTCCTGATGCATCGACAATCACCGCCTGGCCTCATCTTTCTCCTCAACCTCTGTCCCGATGAGTCCAGTCACCATATGGCCTTCGTCTTTGTTCTTGGCCTCAGTCCTGATGAGTCCACAGTCTCCATCTAGCTCCACTGTTTCTCCTCAGCCTCTGTTCTGATAAGTCCACAATCTCTGTCTAGCCCCAGTATTTCTCCTCAGCCTTTGTCCTGATGAGTCCACAGTCACTGCCTGGCCTCATCTTTCTCCTCGGCCTCTGTCCTGATGAGTCCAGAGTTACCATATGGCCCTCGATTTTCTCCTTGGCCTTGGTCCTGATGAGTCCACAGTCTCCATCTAGCCCCAGTGTTTCTCCTCGGCCTTTGTCCTGATAAGTCAGTTTCTTCCTTTTCAGCTTAGGCTGCTTTCACACATCAGGTTTTTGCCGTCAGGCTGAATCTGGCTATTTTTTGAAAAACCGGAACCGACGAAATCTGTCGCCGGATCAGTTTTTTTCTCATAGACTTGTATTAGCGCCTGATCGCGCCCCATGGCCTCCCATTGCTTCCAGTTTTCGCCGGATCAGGCTAAAATTGTTATACCAGCGTCTGGAAAAACGTCTACAGTAATGTTTTTTGTCCGCGGCGAAAAACCGGACAGCGCCGTTCCGGCTTTTTGCTACAATGGAAGCCTATGGGCTCGAGTTCATAAGAGGCGCCCTCTGCTGGTTGTCCTCATAAGAACTCAAGCCTGGGAGCTTTTGTTACAGATTGAGGGTCTTCAGTGAGTGGATTGAGCGAAGAATAAATTATTACAACAACCTTTGTTTTTATTTCATTAAAATAATTTTCAATAATGTGTTTGTGTTTTTTTAACCCTTCACTAGTATTGGATTAATAATGGATAGGTGTCATAATTGACGCCTCTCCATTATTAATCTGGCTTAATGTCACCTTACAATAGCAAGGTGACATTAACCCTTCATTACCCCATATCCCACCGCTACACGGGAATGGGAAGAGAGTGGCCAAGTGCCAGAATAGGCGCATCTTCCAGATGTGCCTTTTCTGGGGTGGCTGGGGGCAGGTGTTTTTAGCCGGGGGGGGGGGCAATAACCGTGGACTTTCTCCAGGCTATTAATATCTGCCCTCAGTCACTGGCTTTACTACTCTGGCGGAGAAAATTGCGCGGGAGCCCATGCCAATTTTTTCCGCCATTTAACCCTTTAATTTAATAGCTAGAATGGCCAAATTTTGCATATATACACTACTAACATTAGTAGTGTGGAATATGCCAAAAAAATGGGGATATGAGATGGTTTACTGTATGTAAACCATGTCTCATATCATGTCGGGTTTAGGAAGGAGATAGCAAAAGCCGGTAATTGAATTACCGGCTTTAAAGCTATCTAGCGCTGTATGAAGTAATATTATATATACATATATGTGTCTCACTGACATATATATATATATACCTATTCTATGTGTACACATTTATTCTACCTATTCTAATGTAAGCTGTCAGTGTGATTTTACTCTACACCGCACTGAATTGCCGGCTTTTCTCTCTAACACCGCTGCGTATTTCTCGCAAGTCACACTGCTGGTCCGTGTGTAATCCGTATTTTTGGGGCTTCCATAGACTTTCATTGGCGTTTTTTTTGTGCAATACGGTAACAAACGCAGCATGCTGCGATTTTCTACGGCCGTAGAAAGCCGTATAATACTGATCAGTAAAATACGGCAGATAGGAGCAGGGGCATAGAGAATAATTGGGACATTTGTTAGGCGTGTTTTACGGACGTATTTTATGTGCTCATACGTCCATAAAACTCGCTAGTGTGACTCCAGCCTGAAGAGTGGCATCATGGGCTCCTCAAAACAACTGTCTAATGATCTGAAAACAAAGATTATTCAACATAGTTGTTCAGGGGAAGGATACAAAAAGCTGTCTCAGAGATTTAACCTGCCATTTCCACTGGGAGGAACATAGTAAGGAAATGGAAGAACACAGGTACAGTTCTTATTAAGGCCAGAAGTGGCAGGCCAAGAAAAACATCAGAAAGGCAGAGAAGAATGGTGAGATCAGTCAAGGACAATCCTCAGACCACCTCCAGAGAGCTGCAGCATCAACTTGCTGCAGATGGTGTCACTGAGCATCGGTCAACTATACAACGCACTTTGCACAAGGAGAAGCTATATGGGAGAGTGATGCGAAAGAAGCCATTTCTGCAAGCACACCACAAACAGAGTCGGTTGAGGTATGCAAAAGCACATTTGGAGAAGCCAATTTCTTTTTGGAAGAAGGTCCTGTGGATTGATGAAACCAAGATTGAGGTGTTTGGTCATACAAAAAGGCGTTCTGCATGGCGGCCAAAAAACACAGCATTCCAAGAAAAACACTTGCTACCCACAGTAAAATTTGGTGGAGGTTCCATCATGTTTTGGAGCTGTGAGGCCAATGCCGGCACCGGGAATCTTGTTAAAGTTGAGGGACGCATGGATTCCTCTCAGTATCAGCAGATTCTTGGCAATAATGTTCATGAATCAGTGACAAAGTTGAAGTTACGCAGGGGATGGATCTTTCAGCAAGACAATGATCCAAAACACCGCTCCAAATCTACTCAGGCATTCATGCAGAGGAACAATTACACTGTTCTGGAATGGCCATCCCAGTCCCCAGACCTGAATATCATTGAACATCTGTGGGATCATTTGAAGAGGGCTGTCCATGCTCGGCGACCATCAAACTTAACTGAACTGGAATTGTTTTGTAAAGAGGAATAGTCAAAAATACCTTCATCCAGGATCCAGGAACTCATTAAAAGCTACATGAAGCGACTAGAGGCTGTTATTTTTGCAAAAGGAGGATCTACTATATATTAATGTCACTTTTCTGGTGGGGTGCCCATACTTATGCACCTGTCAAATTTTGTTTGAATGCAGAGTGCACATTTTCTGTTATGTTGTATGTGGTAATTCCTGAAGAAGGGGCCATAAGAGCCCCGAAACGCGTTGAATAAACCACTGTTTTAATCCTACTATCAACTGGAACCTCATCATTATTGTGGCAGTGCGGATTTAATCCACACTTCCTATAGTATACTGGTTTTTTAATCTGAGCATGCTCCGATACAATTGGTCAGCCCCCAGGAAACAGATATAAACAATACCAGTGAGGCCCTCACTCATCCACTTAGCAACCAGCAAGACAAATTATACCCTGTCGCCAGAGCCTGATCTCAAACCTGCCAGCAGAGCCTGAGCTGAAACCTGCCACCAGAGCCTGAGCTGAAACCTGCAACCATAGCCAGAGCTGAAATCTGCCACCAGAGCCAGAGCTGAAATCTGCCACCAGAGCCAGAGCTGAAACCGGCCACCAGAGCCAGAGCTGGAACCTGCCACCAGAGCCAGAGCTGAAACCTGCCACCAGAGCCTCTGCCACCAGAGCCAGAGCTGAAATCTGCCACCAGAGCCAGAGCTGAAACCTGCCACCAGAGCCTGAGCTGAAACCTGCCACCAGAGTGAGCTGAAATCTGCCACCAGAAACTGAGCTGAAACATGCCACCAGAGCCAGAGCTGAAATCTGCCACCAGAGTCTCAGATGAAACCTGCCACCAGAGCTGAAATCTGCCACAAGAGCCAGAGCTGAAACCTGCCGCCACAGCTGAAATCTGCCACCAGAGCTGAAACCTGCCACCAGAGCCTGAGCTGAAACCTGCCACCAGAGTGAGCTGAAATCTGCCACCAGAGACTGAGCTGAAACATGCCACCAGAGCCAGAGCTGAAATTTGCCACCAAAGTCTCAGATGAAACCTGACACCAGAGCTGAAATCTGCCACAAGAGCCAGAGCTGAAACCTGCCGCCAGAGCTGAAATCTGCCACCAGAGCCAGAGCTGAAACCTGCCACCAGAGCCTGAGCTGAAACCTGCCACCAGAGCGAGCTGAAATCTGCCACCAGAGACTGAGCTGAAACATGCCACCAGAGCCAGAGCTGAAACCTGCCACCAGAGCAGAAACCTGCCACCAGAGCCAGAGCTGAAATCTGCCACCAGAGACTGAGCTAAAACCTGCCACCAGAGCGAGCTGAAATCTGCCACCAGAGCCTGAGCTGAAACATGCCACCAGAGCGAGCTGAAATCTGCCACCAGAGCCTGAGCTGAAACATGCCACCAGAGCCAGAGTTGAAATCTGCCACCAGAGCCTGAGATGAAACCTGCCACCAGAGCCTGAGCTGAAACATACCACCAGAGCCAGAGTTGAAATCTGCCACCAGAGCCTGAGATGAAACCTGCCACCAGAGCCTGAGCTGAAACATGCCACCAGAGCCCAGCCAGCAGCCCAGCAGACAGCTCTAGCCACAGCCAGCTACAGCCAGCCATAGGCAGACATGTCTTATTCTGGGAGCCCTCCCCCGCGTCGTCAGCATTGTGAGGTAAATACCGTATATACTCGAGTATAAGCCGAGATTTTCAGCCCATTTTTTTAGGCTGAAAGTACCCCTCTTGGCTTATACTCGAGTCATTGTCCCTGGGGGTGTCGGAGGGAGAGTGACGGCTGTGACATACTCACCTGCTTCTGGCACGGTCCCTGCAGCCCTAATGGTCTCTGGGCGCTGACAGCTTCTTTCAGCGTTGAGCGGTCACATGGTACCACTCATTACAGTAATGAATATGGACGCGACTCCAATCCCATAGGGGTGGAGCCACATATTCATTACCAGTACCAGTGACTGCTCAAAGCTGGAAGAGCTGCCACGCCTGGAGAGTCCATCAGAGAAGCTGCCAGGGACCGCTCCGGGAGCAGGTGAGTGTAATGGGGAGGAGGAGCATGGAGATATTCACATCTCCTCGTTCCACCGCCGGGTGCCATCTTCCGCGTCATCTGCTTGTGACGCTCAGGTCAGAGGGCGCAATGACGTGGTTAGTGCGCGCCCTCTGCCTGAGCGTCAGTGCGGAGAAAACACAGCGGTGCCCGACAGTGGAACGGGGAAAGGTGACTGTAGCAAGTGCTGGGGGCCTGAGCAACGAGAGGTGAGTATGTGTTTTTTTTTTTTAAATTCGCAGCAACAGCATATCTACTATATAATTGTCTAAGGGTCACTTCCGTCTGTCCTTCTGTCTTTCTTTCTGTCTGGCTCGGATATTCATTGGTTGCGGCCTCTGTCTGTCATGGAAATGCAAGTCGCTGATTGGTCTCGCCAGCTGCCTGTCATGGCTGCCGCAATGAATCAGAGACGGCTACAGTCCGATTAGTCGCTCCCTACTCCCCTGCAGTAAGTGCCCGGCGCCCGCTCCATACTACCTGCAGTCAGTGCCCGGTGCCCGCTCCATACTCCCCGCAGTCAGTGCCTGGCGCCCGCTCCATACTCCCCGCAGTCAGTGCCCAGAGCCCGCTCCATACTCCCCGCAGTCAGTGCCCGGCGCCCGCTCCATACTCCCCGCAGTCAGTGCCCGGCGCCCGCTCCATACTCCCCGCAGTCAGTGCCCGGTGCCCGCTCCATACTCCCCTCCAGTCACCGCTCACACAGGGTTAATGCCAGCGGTAACGGACCGTGTTATGCCGCGGGTAACTCACTCCATTACCGCCGCTATTAACCCTGTGTGACCAAGTTTTTACTATTGATGCTGCCTATGCAGCATCAATAGTAAAAAGATCTAATGTTAAAAATAATAAAAAAGCAAAAAACCTGCTATTCTCACCTTCCGTAGTCCGACGATGCTCTCGCGCCTGCCGCCAGCATCCGGTCCCAGAGATACATTGCGAAATTACCCAGAAGACTGCTAAGTGATCTGGGTAATTTTGCAATGCATCCTGGGAACGCAATATGGCGGCAGCCGCGCGCAGCGCCAGAGGTTTGCTGGATCTACGCTGGCTCCCGCCGGCAGGTGAGTATATAACTATTTTTTATTTAAATTCTTTTTTTTTTTTAACAGGGATATGGTGCCCACAGTGCTAAATACTACGTGGGCTGTGTTAGATACCGCGTGGCTGCTATATACTACCTGGCCAGTGTTAGATACTATGTGGGCTGTGTTCTATACTGCGTGGGCTGCGTCGTTATATACTACATGGCTGCTATATACTACGTGAGCAGTTTTATATACTACGTGGCTGTGTTCTATACTGCGTGCTATATACTATGGGGCCACTGTTAGATACTATGTTGGCTGTGCTATATATTACGTGGCCAGTGTTACATACTATGTGGGCTGTGTTATATACTGCGTGGCTGCTATATACTGTGTGGGCTGTGTTATATACTACGTGCGCTGTGTTATTTACTGCGTGGCCTATATTAATGCATCGGGTATTCTACAATATGTATGTATGTATATAGCAGCCACATGGTATATACCACAGGCCACGTAGTACTCCTATATACTACGTGGCCTGTGCTATATACTATGTGGCTGCTATATACAGTACATACATACATATTCTAGAATACCCGATGCGTTAGAATCGGGCCACCATGTATTCTACTATATAATTGTCTAAGGGTCACTTCCATCTTTCTGTCTGTCTGTCTTTCTGTCTGTCACGGAAATCCCAAGTCGCCGATTAGTCGCGGCAAAACATCCACGACCAATCAGCGACGGGCACAGTCCGGCGGCAAAATGGCCGCTCCTTACTCCACGCAGTCAGTGCTCACACAGGGTTAATGGCAGCATTAACGGACCGCGTTATGCCGCGGTGTAACGCACTCCGTTATCGCTGCTATTAAACCTGTGTGATCAACTTTTTACTATTGCCTATGCAGCATCAATAGTAAAATGATCTAATGTTAAAAATAATAAAAAAAAATTAAAAATAGTTATATACTCACCGTCCGTCGGCCCCTCGGATCCAGCCGAGGCCTTTCTCGCTCCTCGCGACGCCCCGGTGACCGCTCCATGCATTGCGATGTCGCGAGATGATGACGTAGCGGCCTCGCGAGACCGCTACGTCATCATCTTGCGACACCGGAGCGTCGCGAGAAGCATCGGTAAAGGCCTCGCTTGGATCCGGGGGGATGTCGGAGGGTGAGTATAGAACTATTTTTTATTTTAATTCTTTTTTTTAACAGGGATATGATGCCCACATTGCTATATACTGTGCAATATACTACGTGGGCTGTGCAATATACTAGGTGAGCTGTGCAATATACTACGTGGGCTGGGCAATATACTACGTGGCTGTGCAATATACTACATGGGCTGTGCAATATACTACGTGGGCTGTGCAATATACTACGCGGGCTGGGCAATATACTACGCAGGCTGTGCAATATACTACACGGGCTGTGCAATATACTACGTGGGCTGTGCAATATACTACACGGGCTGGGCAATATACTACGCGGGCTGTGCAATATACTACCCGGGCTGTGCAATATACTACGCGGGCTGTGCAATATACTACATGGGCTGTGCAATATACTACGTGGGCTGTGCAATATACTACGCGGGCTGGGCAATATACTACGTGGGCTGGGCAATATACTACGTGGGCTGGGCAATACACTACGTGGGCTGTGCAATACACTACGTGGCTGTGCAATATACTACGTGGCTGTGCTATATACTACGTTGCTGTGCAATATAATACGTGGGCTGTGCAATATACTACGTGGGCTGTGCAATATACTAAGTGGGCTGTGCAATATACTACGCGGGCTGTGCAATATACTACGTGGGCTGTGCAAAACACTACATGGGCTGTATAATATACTACGTGGGCTGGGCAATATACTATGTGGCTGTGCAATATACTACGTGGGCTGTGCACTATACTACGTGGGCTGGGCAATATACTACGTGGGTTGTGCAATATACTACGTGGGCTGGGCAATATGCTACGTGGCTGTGCAATATACTACGTGGGCTGTGCAATATACTACGTGGGCTGGGCAATATACGTGGGCTGCACAATACACTACGTGGTTGTGCAATATACTACGTGGCTGTGCTATATACTACGTGGCTGTGCAATATACTACGTGGCTGTGCTATATACTAAGTGGCTGTGCTATATACTAAGTGGCTGTGCAATATACTACGTGGCTGTGCAATATACTACGTGGGCTGTGCAATACACTACGTGGCTGTGCAATATACTACGTGGCTGTGCTATATACTAAGTGGCCGGCCGCGAACAATCAGCGAATTGGCGCGGGATTGGAACCACGCTTCGCTAATTGGTCATAGCCGGCCGAATCCTGTGTATTCAATGTATTATTCTAAAATCTTCATAAATAAACTACGGTACATACATATTCTAGAATACCCGATGCATTTGAATCGGGCTACCATCTAGTAGGGTATAATAGTCTATGGAGCATCTTATGGGGCCATAATCAGCATTTGTGGAGCATTATACGGAGCAAATGTGTCTATGGAGCATCTTATGGGGCCATAATCAGCATTTGTGCAGCATTATATGGGGCAAATGTGTCTATAGAGCATCTTATGGGGCCATAATCAGCATTTGTGCAGCATTATATGGGGCAAATGTCTGTATGGAGCATCTTATGGGGCCATAATCAGCATTTGTGCAGCATTATATGGGCATATTTTATTATGGAGCATCTTATGGGGCCATAATCAGCATTTGTGCAGCATTATATGGGGCAAATGTCTGTATGGAGCATCTTAAGGGGCCATAATCAACATTTGTGCAGCATTGTATGGGGCATATTTTATTATGGAGTATCTTATGGGGGCCATGCCCATCATGAACTGTATGGAGCATTATATGGGGCTCCTGATTCAATATGGATATTCAAAAACACTTAACCTACTGAGGTCTCAATTAATTTTACTTTTATTGGTATCTATTTTTTATTTTGACATTTACCGGTAGCTGCTGCATTTTCCACCCTAGGCTTATACTTGAGTCATTAAGTTTTCCTAGTTTTTTGTGGCAAAATTAGGGGGCTCGGCTTATACTCGGGTCGGCTTATACTCGATCTTTACGTAATATATATATATATATATATATATATATATATATATATATACATATATATCTATATTTATTAATCTATCATTTTTGTACAACAGGAAGCTGCAGCAGCAGAAGAAGAGGTGCTTCCAGAAGGAGACGGATGGGGTGGAGAGATACCCAGAGTGGGCTCGCAATTGGCAAGATTCTTGCAAGCATCGCAGAACCACATCATCACACTGCACACAACACATAAAAACAGATCATTACAGACATCACACTACACACAACACATAACCTACATCCAAGAACATCATTTTTATTTTTTTATAGTCTTCTGATTCTGGTGCACGATCCAGAGGTCCTCAAAGCGCCTCCCAGGGTCGTCGGCGTGCGAGTCAGGGTGGTCGTCATCGGGTACGTACCTTTTTTTTAAAATTTTATGTTGTTGTTTTGAGTCTAATGTTTTGTTGTTTTTTTTCTTTTTTAACAGGTTTCACAGTGTGCTCCTGACTCAGACGGTGAGGAGGCCGGGCTAGACATCGACCTCCTCATCGATCCGATCCAAGAGCTGGAGCCGCTGTGGAATATGGGGCACTGCTGCCACGCTGATCTTAGTGTTACCCATACCTCCCAACTTTTGAAGATGGGAAAGAGGGACAAAGTCAGCAACGCGCGCCGCGGCAAATTTTAGGCCACGCCTCTGACCACACCCATTCACTAGTCACACCCATATCCACGTCTCAACCACACCCATTTAGCACTGCTGATCACACTGTTCATAAAGAATAATTATAAACAAAAAAATATGGCCACACAGTGCTCCATACTGTATAATGGCCACACATGATGCCCCATACTGTATAATGGCCACACATGATGCTCAATACTGTATAATGGCCACACAGTGCTCCATACTGTATAACGGCCACACATGATGCTCAATACTGTATAATGGCCACACATGATGCTCAATACTGTATAATGGCCACACAGTGCTCCATACTGTATAACGGCCACACATGATGCTCAATACTGTATAATGGCCGCACATGATGCTCAATACTGTATAACGGCCACACAGTGCTCCATACTGTATAATGGCCGCACATGATGCTCCATACTGTATAATGGCCACACAGTGTTCCATACTGTATAATGACTGCACATGATGCTCCATACTGTATAATGGCCACACATGATGCTCAATACTGTATAATGGCCACACATGATGCTCCATACTGTATAATGGCCGCACATGATGCTCAATACTGTATAACGACCCCACATGATGCTCAATACTGTATAACGGCCACACATAATGCTCCATACTGTATAATTGCCGCACATGATGCTCAATACTGTATAATGACCACACATGATGCTCAATACTGTATAACGGCCCCACATGATGCTCCATACTGTATAAGAGCCACACATGATGCTACATACTGTATAACGGCCACACATGATGCTACATACTGTATAATGGCCGCACATGATGCTCCATACTGTATAACAGCCACACATGATGCTACATACTGTATAACGGCCACACATGATGCTACATACTGTATAATGGCCGCACATGATGCTCCATACTGTATAATAGCCACACATGATGCTCCATACTGTATAACGGCCACACATGATGCTACATACTGTATAACGGCCACACATGATGCTCCATACTGTATAATAGCCACACATGATGCTCCATACTGTATAATGGCCACACATGATGCTCCATACTGTATAATTGCCGCACATGATGCTCAATACTGTATAATGACCCCACATGATGCTCAATACTGTATAACGGCCCCACATGATGCTCCATACTGTATAACAGCCACACATGATGCTACATACTTTATAATGACCCCACATGATGCTCCATACTGTATAACGGCCCCACATGATGCTCCATACTGTATAACAGCCACACATGATGCTACATACTGTATAACGGCCACACATGATGCTACATACTGTATAATGGCCGCACATGATGCTCCATACTGTATAATAGCCACACATGATGCTCCATACTGTATAACGGCCACACATGATACTACATACTGTATAACGGCCACACATGATGCTCCATACTGTATTATAGCCACACATGATGCTCCATACTGTATAATGGCCACACATGATGCTCAATACTGTATAATGACCCCACATGATGCTCAATACTGTATAATGGCCGCACATGATGCTCCATACTGTATAACGGCCACACATGATGCTCCATACTGTATAACGGCCACACATGATGCTACATACTGTATAACGGCCACACATGATGCTCCATACTGTATAATGGCCCCACATGATGCTTAATACTGTATAATGACCCCACATGATGCTCAATACTGTATAATGGCCGCATATGATGCTCCATACTGTATATTGGCCGCACATGATACTTCGTACCGTATAATGGCCACACATAGCTACTCCTACACACGCGGCTGCGCTCCGTACACTTTGCATACACGGCTCCGCTCCATACACACGGCTCCACTCCATACATCTCAAACACACACGGCTCCGTTCCGTTCACCTCGTACACATTCAGCTCCGCTCCATACACCTCATACACACACTGCTCCGCTCCATACATCTCGTACACACGGCACTACGTACACCTCATACACACACCGCTCCGCTCCATACACATTGCAGAAGCTACTCCACAAGCTACCTTGCACACACATGGCTCCGCTGCGTACACCTCATACACATACGGCTCCTCTCCATACATCTCGTACACACACGGCACTACTCCGTACACCTCGTACATACACGGCTCCGCTCTATACACATTGCACACACTGCTCCGCTCCGTATACCTTGCACACACATGGCTTTGCTCCGCACACCTCGTACACACGTGGCTCCACTCCATACACCTTTCACACTCTGCTCTCATCCGAACACCTCTTACACGACTCCGCTCCGTACACCTCGTACACACGACTCCGCTCCGTACACCTTTCACATGCTGCTCCGCTCCGTACACCTTGTACACACGCGGCTGTGCTCCGTACACCTCGTACACACGCGGCTGTGCTCTGTACACCCCTTACACACACGGCTCCGCTCCGTACACCTTTCACATGCTGCTCTGCTCCGTACACCTCGTACACACGCGGCTGCGCTCCGTACACCTCATGCACACGGCTCCGTACACCTCGTACACACGCGGCTGCGCTCCGTACACCTCATGCACACGGCTCCGTACACCTCGTACACACGGCTCCGTACACCTCATACACACGTGGCTGCGCTCCGTACACCTCATGCACACGGCTCTGTACACCTCGTACACACTCGGCTGCGCTCCGTACACCTCATGCACACGGCTCCGTACACCCCTTACACACACGGCTCAGCTCCATACACCTCGTACACACACGGCTCTGCTACATCCACCCTGTAAACACCTCCTGACCTCACACATACGCTGCCTTACCCTCCTCCGGCGCCATGGCAACCAGCAAAGTCCTGTACACGGAGGTCCTCCTCCCGAATCCGATCATGTGACCCCTGACTCCTCCCATCCTGTGACCTCATCACAGGTCCTGTGCACAGAGCAGCCATTATGTGCTGCTGTGCTGGCCGGGTGCAGGGAGCTCTCAGCTGACCGACCGGGTGATTCACATACCTCCCAACCAGTGCGGGACAATTAATGTCCTGCCCGGGATCGCGGGGCTGACTGTCAAAATCAGGACAGTCCCGCTGGATCCGGGACGGTTGGGAGGTATTACCCGTCGGCTCTGGGAGGAAGTCTGCCAACAGCTTCTGGACCACTGGGAGGACCTCGATGTTCGGTGTTGTGAGTTCTGTTTTTGGGCGCCCTCTGGTGGTTACTGATGGTACTGGGTGATTTGTGTTCTGCTGTCTCTGGTGTCCACCTGTTCTATTAGGATTTGGGAGTTTCCTATTTAACCGGGCTTTCTTGTCATTTCCCCGCCGGCTATCAAGGTTATCAGAGTGTTTTGTTACCTCAGCTTCTGGCTTCAGTAATCTTCAGGACAAGCTAAGTTTTTGATTTTCTTGTTCCACGTTTTGCTTTATTTTTGTCTTGTCCAGCTTGCATATAATTGTTTCTTTGCTGCTGGTTGCTCTAGTGGGCTGTAATTGCTCCTCATGTTCCATGAGTTGGAACATGAGTTCAAGTAATTGCAGGATGGTTTTTTGAAGGGTTTTTTGCTGACCGCGCAGTTTACTTTTGTATCCTCTGCTATCTAGTTTTAGCGGGCCTCATTTTGCTGAATCTGTTTTCATACTGTGTATGTGCCTTCTTCTCGTTTCACCGTCATTATATGTGGGGGGCTGCTATTTCTGTGGGGTATTTCTCTGGAGGCAAGAGAGGTCTGTGTTTCTTCTAATAGGGGAAGTTAGATCTTTGGCTGGTGCGAGACGTCTAGGATCAACGTAGGCACGTTCCCCGGCTATTGTTATTTGTGTGTTCAAGTTTAGGGTCGCGGTCAGCTCAGGTTCCATCACCCTAGAGCTCGTTGGTGCTTGTCCTTTTGTGATTCCCTGCCATTGGAATCATGACAGTATAGCCGGCCAAAATGTTTGGGCTGAAGTAGGAGGAAAAGTAGTCTGAGGAAGTTTTTTTTTTTTTTTTCTCTCCTCTGAGGTTGCTGCCTAGCCTTAATTGCAGCCTGGCTGATTTTTTTTTTTTTTTTTTTTCCTCCTCTTAATCCTTGAATGGCTCTGACCTTAGCTGTTTATCATGGACGTCCAGAGTTTAGCTTCCAGCAGCTTCTTGCTGCTAAGGTTCAAAATATACAAGATTTTGTTCTACATGCTCCTATGTCTGAACCTAGAATTCCTATTCCAGAGTTCTTTGCTGGAGATAGATCTAGTTTTCTGAATTTTAGGAACAATTGCAAGCTGTTCCTTTCTTTGAAATCTCGCTCTTCTGGAGACCCTGCTCAGCAGGTTAAGATTATTATATCTTTCCTGCGGGGTGACCCTCAAAATTGGGCATTTGCATTGGCACCAGGGGATCCTGCGTTGCTTAATGTGGATGCGTTTTTTCTGGCATTGGGTTTGCTCTATGAGGAACCTAACCAGGAGATTCAGGCTGAAAAAGCTTTATTAGCTCTCTCTCAGGGGCAAGATGAAGCAGAAATATATTGTCAAAAATTTCGGAAATGGTCAGTGCTTACTCAGTGGAATGAGTGCGCCCTGGCTGCAAAGTTCAGAGATGGCCTTTCTGAGGCCATTAAAGATGTTATGGTGGGGTTCCCTGCGCCTACGGGTCTGAATGAGTCTATGACTATGGCTATTCAGATTGATCGGCGTTTACGGGAGCGCAAACCTGTGCACCATTTGGCGGTGTCTTCTGAGCAGGCACTTGAGACAATGCAATGTGATAGAGTTCAGTCTAGAAGTGAACGGCAAAACTATAGGCGGAAAAATGGGTTGTGCTTTTATTGTGGTGATTCAGCTCATGTTATATCAGCATGCTCTAAACGCACAAAAAAGGTTGATAAGTCTGTTGCCATTAGTACGTTACAGTCTAAGTTCATTCTGTCTGTGACTCTGATTTGCTCATTATCATCCATTTCCGTCGATGCCTATGTAGATTCAGGCGCTGCCCTGAGTCTTATGGATTGGTCATTTGCCAAGCGATGTGGGTTTAGTCTTGAGCCTCTGGAAGTCCCTATTCCTTTGAAGGGAATTGACTCTACACCTTTAGCTATGAATAAACCTCAGTACTGGACACAAGTGACCATGCGTATGACTCCCGTTCATCAGGAGGTGATTCGCTTCCTGGTATTGTATAATTTACATGATGTTCTAGTACTTGGTCTGCCATGGTTACAAACTCATAATCCAGTCCTTGACTGGAAAACAATGTCTGTGTTAAGCTGGGGATGTCAGGGGGTTCATGATGATGCACCTCCGATTTCTATCGCTTCATCTACTCCTTCTGAGGTTCCTGTATTTTTGTCTGATTATCGGGATGTTTTTGAGGAGCCTAAGCTCAGTTCGCTTCCTCCTCACAGGGATTGCGATTGTGCTATAGATTTAATTCCTGGTAGTAAATTTCCTAAAGGTCGTTTGTTCAATCTGTCAGTGCCAGAGCATACTGCTATGCGGGATTATGTTAAGGAGTCCTTGGAAAAGGGACATATCCGTCCATCTTCGTCCCCTTTGGGAGCAGGTTTTTTTTTCGTGGCCAAAAAAGATGGGTCCTTGAGGCCTTGTATAGATTATCGTCTTTTGAATAAGATTACCGTAAAATATCAGTATCCTTTGCCTTTGTTGACTGATTTGTTTGCTCGCATTAAGGGGGCTAAATGGTTCACTAAGATTGATCTTCGGGGTGCGTATAATCTTATACGAATAAAGCAAGGTGATGAGTGGAAAACCGCATTTAATACGCCTGAGGGCCATTTTGAGTATTTGGTAATGCCTTTCGGACTTTCTAATGCTCCTTCAGTCTTCCAGTCCTTTATGCACGATATTTTCCGTGAATATCTGGATAAATTTATGATTGTGTATTTGGATGATATTTTGTATTTTTCTGATGACTGGGAGTCTCATGTTCAGCAGGTCAGGAAGGTGTTTCAGGTCCTGCGGGCTAATTCCTTGTTTGTAAAGGGCTCAAAGTGTCTCTTTGGAGTCCAGAAGATTTCTTTCTTGGGGTATATTTTTTCCCCTTCTACTATTGAGATGGATGCCGTCAAGGTTCGGGCTATTTGTGACTGGACGCAGCCTGCATCTCTTAAGAGTCTGCAGAAGTTCTTGGGCTTTGCTAATTTCTATCGTCGTTTTATAACTAATTTTTCTAGTGTTGTTAAGCCTTTGACGGATTTGACTAAGAAGGGTGCTGATGTTGCTGATTGGTCTCCTGCGGCTGTGGAGGCCTTTCAGGAACTTAAACGCCGGTTTTCTTCTGCTCCTGTGTTGCGTCAGCCTGATGTTTTGCTTCCTTTCCAAGTTGAGGTTGATGCTTCCGAGATTGGAGCAGGGGCGGTTTTGTCACAGAGAAGCTCCGATTGCTCGGTGATGAAGCCATGTGCGTTCTTTTCTAGAAAATTTTCGCCCGCTGAGCGGAATTATGATGTGGGTAATCGGGAACTTTTGGCCATGAAGTGGGCATTTGAGGAGTGGCGTCATTGGCTGGAGGGTGCTAGACATCGTGTGGTGGTCTTGACTGATCACAAAAATCTGATTTACCTTGAGTCTGCCAGGCGTCTGAATCCTAGACAGGCTCGTTGGTCACTGTTTTTCTCTCGTTTCAATTTTGTGGTTTCATACCTGCCAGGTTCAAAGAATGTGAAGGCGGATGCTCTTTCTAGGAGTTTTGTGCCTGACTCCCCTGGAAATTCTGAGCCCACTGGTATCCTTAGGGATGGGGTGATTTTGTCGGCCGTCTTCCCAGACTTGCGACGTGCTTTGCAGGAGTTTCAGGCGGGTAAACCTGATCGTTGTCCGCCTGAGAGACTGTTTGTTCCGGATAGTTGGACCAGTAGAGTCATCTCCGAGGTCCATTCTTCTGCGTTGGCAGGTCATCCTGGAATATTTGGTACTAGAGACTTGGTGGCCAGGTCTTTTTGGTGGCCTTCCTTGTCGAGGGATGTGCGTTCTTTTGTGCAGTCTTGTGAGGTTTGTGCTCGGGCTAAGCCTTGCTGTTCTCGAGCCAGTGGATTGTTGTCACCTTTGCCTATCCCGAAGAGGCCTTGGACGCACATTTCCATGGACTTTATTTCGGATCTCCCTGTCTCTCAAAAAATGTCTGTCATCTGGGTTGTGTGTGACCGCTTTTCTAAAATGGTTCATCTTGTACCTTTGCCTAAGTTGCCTTCCTCCTCTGAGTTGGTCCCTCTGTTTTTCCAGAACGTGGTTCGTTTGCATGGGATTCCGGAGAACATCGTTTCTGACAGGGGATCCCAGTTTGTGTCTAGATTTTGGCGGACGTTCTGTGCTAAGATGGTCATTGATTTGTCCTTTTCGTCTGCATTCCATCCTCAGACGAATGGCCAGACGGAGCGAACTAATCAGACCTTGGAAACTTATTTGAGGTGTTTTGTTTCTGCTGATCAGGATGACTGGGTTACCTTTTTGCCGCTGGCCGAGTTTGCCCTTAATAATCGGGCTAGTTCTGCTACCTTGGTTTCTCCTTTCTTTTGTAATTCGGGGTTTCATCCTCGTTTTTCCTCTGGTCAGGTGGAGCCTTCTGATTGTCCTGGAGTGGACATGGTGGTGGATGGGTTGCATCGGATTTGGAGTCATGTGGTGGACAATTTGAAGTTGTCCCAGGAGAAGGCTCAGCAGTTTGCTAATCGCCGTCGCCGCGTGGGTCCTCGACTTCGTGTTGGGGACTTGGTGTGGTTGTCTTCTCGTTTTGTTCCTATGAAGGTCTCTTCTCCTAAGTTCAAGCCTCGGTTCATCGGTCCTTATAGGATCTTGGAAATTCTTAACCCTGTGTCGTTTCGTTTGGATCTCCCGGCATCATTTGCTATTCATAATGTGTTCCATCGGTCGTTGTTGCGGAGGTATGAGGTACCTGTTGTTCCTTCTCTTGAGCCTCCTGCTCCGGTGCTGGTGGAGGGAGAATTGGAGTATGTTGTAGAGAAGATCTTGGATTCTCGTGTTTCCAGACGGAAACTCCAATATTTGGTCAAGTGGAAGGGTTATGGTCAGGAGGATAATTCTTGGGTGGTTGCCTCTGATGTTCATGCTGATGATTTGGTCCGCGCTTTTCATAGGGCTCATCCTGGTCGCCCTGGTGGTTCTCGTGAGGGTTCGGTGACCCCTCCTCAAGGGGGGGGTACTGTTGTGAGTTCTGTTTTTGGGCTCCCTCTGGTGGTTACTGATGGTACTGGGTGATTTGTGTTCTGCTGTCTCTGGTGTCCACCTGTTCTATTAGGATTTGGGAGTTTCCTATTTAACCGGGCTTTCTTGTCATTTCCCTGCCAGCTATCAAGGTTATCAGAGTGTTTTGTTACCTCAGCTTCTGGCTTCAGTAATCTTCAGGACAAGCTAAGTTTTTGATTTTCTTGTTCCACGTTTTGCTTTATTTTTGTCTTGTCCAGCTTGCATATAATTGTTTCTTTGCTACTGGTTGCTCTAGTGGGCTGTAATTGCTCCTCATGTTCCATGAGTTGGAACATGAGTTCAAGTAATTGCAGGATGGTTTTTTGAAGGGTTTTTTGCTGACCGCGCAGTTTACTTTTGTATCCTCTGCTATCTAGTTTTAGCGGGCCTCATTTTGCTGAATCTGTTTTCATACTGTGTATGTGCCTTCTTCTCGTTTCACCGTCATTATATGTGGGGGGCTGCTATTTCTGTGGGGTATTTCTCTGGAGGCAAGAGAGGTCTGTGTTTCTTCTAATAGGGGAAGTTAGATCTTCGGCTGGTGCGAGACGTCTAGGATCAACGTAGGCACGTTCCCCGGCTATTGTTATTTGTGTGTTCAGGTTTAGGGTCGCGGTCAGCTCAGGTTCCATCACCCTAGAGCTCGTTGGTGCTTGTCCTTTTGTGATTCCCTGCCATTGGAATCATGACAGTTCGGGCCCAGAATCAAGCACGTAAGTATTCACAGTTCAATTATGTTGCTGGATGTAATGTATTATATACTAACCAATTTGTGCTTTCACATTACAGGCGAGAGAGTTGTCAAGCGGTGGCGGTAACTCAGGGATCGCTTCAAGAAGGAGTTCAACAAGGAGTTGCAGGCCCCGAGTGGATCGGGAGGACGCAGGAGCAAATATAAATATGCTAGAGCCCTGTCGTTCCTCAGGTCGAGATGGTGAGCAGAAGATAAATATTACCCACTCCACTTAATAAAAAATGTTTACATGTCTAACACTTTTTTTGGGTTTCAGCCAGGGCCAAGCAATATCAATATATTAATTATATATGTTTTCTCTTTATTCCATAGCACTGTCTGCAGCACTCAGGAGCCTGCAGAGTTGAACCCCTCTGGAGCTATCCTTCAGGAGTCCACCACAGCAGGACTCTAAGACAGACCCGACCCATCTACACCTTCCCAGCCTTCTTTCACATCTGATCCCTTAGTCCCATCCACCCGCGCTTGAGCATCATGGCCGACTGTGTTACATGAAGTTGCTGGTGCGGATGTAGCTTTTCCTTTACCTCACCCCTCTGACACTGCTGCCACCTGTAGAACACCTGTGGGTTCTGGGTGGCAGCGCCAGAGGGGTCAGGAAAAGAGCTATGCGCCCGAGTTCTTGCATCTGAATGCAGCCTTCCAGAACTGTCTCAAACTGTTGTCTGAGCAAATGACTGCAGGATTTAATTTGCTCAACAACAGGATTCTTGAGTTGCGCACACGTCTGGATAGGATGCATTCAGATGCAAGTAAATCGCCAAACCACTCTTTTTTCCAGGCAGTACTCGAGCGCATAGACAAGCTATCTCCTGACCAGCAGATGCATGTAATGCAAGCCTGCCAGTTTGCCCTAGCGCATGTTACCTCCCAAGCACCTCCACCAACCCCGGTAGTTCCTCCACCACCTGCCCCCCCTCCAGCCACTGTCCCTCCTCCCCCTCCTGTACAATACCAGCACTCTGCCCCATACCAGCAGTCTGCCCTGTACCAGCATCCTGCCCCGTACCAGCAGTCTGCCCAGTACCAACATCCCGCCCCATGCCAGTTCCCAACCACATCACCTGCGCCTCCACTCCCTACCCAACCTCTACTCCCTGCCCACTACCACCAGTCTCCTTCAACACCCATCATGCCCCAAACACAACCCTCTGCTCTACCCACCACCTCTTCTGCCTCCCAATCCCTCCACCCCTCAAACCTTCCAAATTCCCAATATTACTGCCGGTTTCATGTCCACCCGTTCTCTTTCTTTCTCTATCCCTTCACCTGTTTTACCTACTGATCCGTCACCACCACCATCACATTCCTCTCTCCACACTCCCAATGTCGAAGTGGCCTAATCTGACAGCCTCTCCACCCCACACTATTTAAATTTATAAAGTTTTTTTTGGTTTCATAATTTGTTAATAAAAAAAAGTTTATTGGTTTAAAAATGTTGTCTTTCATTTATTTATAAGGTTTATAAGGTTAAATACGTTGGTTAAAACAAGGTTAAAGGGAACCTGTCACCCCCAAAATCGATGGTGAGGTAAGCTCACCGTCATCAGGGAGTTATCTACAGCATCCCTTTAAATACTGTGGGTAAAGAAGGTAAAATACTTTTGGGAAAACCCAAACAGGTACACAACTTTGGGTTAAAGAAGGTAAAATTGGGGAAAAAAACAACAAGGTACACAACTTTGGGTAAAGAGGGTAAAATACTTTGGGTAAAGAAGGTCAATGACTTTTGGTTACAAGGTCCAAGAGAAATTTTTCAAACTATCTCATCCTGCCAGTCTACTCTTCCTTGAGGTGAAATAAAGTATTCAGCAAATTTGTCCCTCATTCTGGAAACTTACACAGAACGTCTATAAGTAATGTTCTGATAATCAGGCAAGGTGGTTTCTTCAAAACTGTCAATGGAAATCTGTTCCATGCATATAACAAAATTGTGCAGGACCACACAAGCTTTCACCACCTCGTCAACAGTCTCAGTCTTCAGGTTGATAGCGATTAACAGAACTCGCCATTTTGCTGTCAGAATCCCAAAAGCGCACTCCACTATTCTTCGTGCTTGTGTTAGGCGATAATTAAAAATTCTTTTAGTTGGCGCCAATCCACTACTGGAGTATGTTTTCAGCAGGTGTTCCGAGAGTTGGAACGATTCATCTCCAACACATACAAATGGCATTGGCGGCCCTGAGGTTTCAGGCAGCGATCTTGGTGGTGGAAATTGGAAGGTGTTTCCATAGAGATGATGCCCTATTGCAGGCACTTTGAAAACTTGGGAATCATTGGAGCGGCCATAGGCCCCATTATCGACCGCTATAAATATGTATTCTGTATCTGCGATGGCCATGAACACAATGGAGAAATATTTTTTATAGTTAAAATATTCTGATCCAGATGCAGCAGGTTTTACGATGCAGATATGTTTCCCATCCACTGCACCCAAGCATTGGGAAACTGACAAATTTGTTGGAATTTTTCTGCTTTTTCCAGACAACTCTCGGTTGTCGGATGTGGTATAAACTCGCCATGTAAAAAGTCCCACAATGTACGGCAGGTGTGCTTCACAATTCCAGAGATGGTGCAAAATACCAGCAATAACATTACAGTTATAAGTCAGCTTTAACAGTAAGAGATACAATTAAAAATATTATTAAAAACTACCAGCAACAACATTACAGTTATAAATCAGCTTTAACAGTATTAGATACAATAAAAATGGCTTACCTAAGAGTCACCATCAGACGCTCCGCCGGTGAAATGGAGAAGCGACAATATGTGCCACTTCTTCTGATGAGGTGTCCAATTTGTTCCATCAATAGATCAAAGTTCTCTGATTTCATCCGCACATGAGAAAAATTTCTTGGGGTCTCCTCGTAGCTCCATGTATAGTGTAGGTATTCTACCCCACGTGTCATTCTCTGTGCTGTGATTGGGTGGATCCACAAACGCCGTCGGTGCAGCCACATGATGCACTGCTGTCTCTCTCGCTCCTTCTCCAGAACCATCACTCTCAAACGATTCGCCTCAAAAGTAAAATCCACAGTAATCTGCAGAATGTTTGCCATCACGCCTTCCATCTTCGCCACTTGCTCTACAACCTGTCAAAGATGGGCTGTAGGAACACTGTATATATAGGTTTTCAGTAGCCAATCACGTTTGGGAGCCTCCCATGGGCATTTTTAAAAACCAGATGTCAAAAAAATGGATAAAAAAAGGGCCGAAACGGATAAAAACCTGAGGAAACGGATCGGATTTTTCACCGGTTCCGCTAGTTGGATCCGGCGAAAAAACGGATCAGTTTTTTCAGTTTTTCACAATTTACGCCGGATTCATCGCCAAAATCGGCATGACAGCAAAAAAGTGATGTGTGAAAGCAGCCTTAGATGTCTCCGGCCACCTTGTTTTCACGGCATTGGATGATCCCTCATTTCCATACACTAGCAGCGCCCACTGGTGTCTGCCCTGCTTGGATTCCAGTAGCGTACCCCCTCCATGTCCTGTGACCCCGCTCTCGCTCTCCAGCCCTGGCGACAATAACAGGATCTGTGTGTTTGTGCAGCGTGTGAGGCAGGAAGCCGATGCTTTTCCTGGACAGAGGTTCCCACTATATTTTTCTTCCTAGTGTTCCTTCCACAACAACACATGGCACTTTCTCCAGACGCGGTCTGACCCCCTGAGCAAATCTGTAAACCCCAGTAGTTACATAAATGGCAGGTGGGACAACACTGAGCCGACATTTCCCACGTCCTGAACGTTGGCAAAGTCTCTGTGGCCTGAGGATGAAACTTCGGTGGTATGGCTGGCATCAGTGCTGCCCACTGGCCCAGAGGACCCGAACAGGTGGCCCTAAAGGGGTCGTCACTGATGTGCCTGGAGTGTTTAGAATGGAGTTTGTTTATAAGATGTTTTGGTGTGACCGAGTGCACGGATCAGCCCTGACAACAGACCTGCAGACGTTGGCCGGGTAACCTGGTAAATAATTAGAATCGCCAGCGAGTAGTCTGGTCAGGAAGCAGGAGACATGAGCAAGCAGAAGGATCTGAGCAGTTCGGACATGGGCCAAATTAGGGTATGGGTCATTAAAAACGATAGGTGTTGTGGAGGTCCCTGGAATATGGCAGATCCTGTGGGGTGTTCCAGTATATGGCACACGTGATAGACAGGTTAGGACAGAGAATCGCAGCTTGGTAATTATGGGGCTGACCAGTCACCACCTACAATGGGCAAGTGATCATCCAAACTGGACCACGGAGCGATGAAAGGTGGCCCAATTTGATGATTTTCATGTTCTGTCATGTGCGCAGCCATGTGTGTTATCTGGAGAAGGCATCTGGTGCACTTTGGGAAGAAGACAGTATTGCAGAGCGATGGGGGATGTTGTGCAGTCGAACGATCAGCTGTGAGATATGCAAGTAACAGAGTCCGATCCAGTGAGTCTGCACCAAACAACAACCAGGTCTACGGTGGGGTCAAGGCCCTGACAGGTCAGAGGAGGTGATACACTAGATGTCTGACAAATAGGGTGGTGTCTTCTGTTCTGCGGTTCTTGCCTTCCATCTACAGGTCCCCACCAATTTGGCATTTTAAGTTGCAATCCAGTGGGTCGTCAGAAGACAACGATCTGGTTCTCTGTGTCATGGCTATGGTGCATCTACAACCCAAAGAAGAAGACTGATGCCCAAGCAAGACTGACTCCCTCCTCAGTGTGAGGAGCTTCTTCTATTGTACCAGAAGCCACAATAAGACCAGGCCGAAGGGGAGATGGAGATCGCTGGAAATGACACCGGGAGCAGCTCTGGGTTACAAGCTGTTAACAGGTCAGAAAAATCGAAGCTGCTGTTGTCTTTGAGCTCTATTGTGAGGTGCCCATCAGCAGCCTCCCTCCACACGATGGCTGTACACGACTCACGAGAAGCCTTCTCTACCAGGGCTGGGCAGTCAGTAAAAAACGGACCGACTCCTATCATGTATAATACGTTGGGTCAGTAGTACAAGGCAGGATGTGCTGTAAACATTTCCTTACAATTTTGGAAAAGTTCTGAAATATCCTATTAATGTCTGTTCTGTTCTCAGCATTCAGTGGAGATGAAGCTGTGCTGCACTTTATATCCATGCTTAGTAGTGACCAGTGCTGTGGAGTCAGAGAAATTGAGGAGTCCGAGTCTGAGTTTGGCCTTACCGACTCCACAGCCCTTCTATCTAGCACGCCCGGACCAGAGATCACCCCCAGACCACGGGGCTCACCCCTGGATCACAGAGCGCACCCCCAGACCGCAGGTGTTCTGTACTTTGCAGTCTAGGCGCCTCTCGCTGACAGTACAAACACCTGTGAAGAGTGCACACTGGGACTTGTTCTAATCAACTGGATGATCCCATGGTCTTTTCTCCATCATATATGCAGTGCATCCCCCTGTAGACCCCATCACAAGCATCCAGCGAGTGGGACGGGACATGGATGCTATAGATTCTTTTGTGAACTGTGTGCCACACTCCACCCGTTCATATTGGATTTCATCATTATGGCATGTGGTTATTTTCTTCAGGGCGGCTGTATGAGATTTCTGCCTCCACATTGCTTTGGCCAGTTTCTGGATGGCCTGTCCTGAGTATTTCCTAAAGAAAGTAAATGAGGAAGCGCTGACCCCAGATCCACATTTCTAATAATCCAGGGGTCAGATTAGCCGGGCATTATCCCGGAGAAGTCATGTGTGAAATCTAGACAAGTAGAACAAAAGCTCCTGGGACCCCAGCTCTGGCTATAACCCAAGGAGGATCCATTACCTTCGCCTGTCCTCTGGTGGCCACAAGCAGCATTACACCACAGAGTTAGGCTGCCGTCACACTGGCAGTATTTGGTCAGTATTTTACATCAGTATTTCTCAGCCAAAACCAGGAGTGGGTGATAAATGCAGAAGTGGTGCATATGTTTCTATTATACTTTTCTTCTATTTGTCCCACTCCTGCTTTTAGCTTACAAATACTGATGTAAAATACTGACCAAATACTGCTAGTGTGCTGGCAGCCTAAATGATCAAGACTGACCGGAGACGGGAAACATCACAAAAATGCCCTCATAAGACAAAGGTGTATAGAGTGTAAGGCACATAATGACCCTCACCAGTGGCAGCACCGTAGCCATCACCTACAGTCATGGCCAAAATTTTTGAGAATGACACCAAAATTATATTTTCACATGCTCTGCTGTCCTCTGGTTTTTATTAGTGTTTGTCTGATGTTTATATCACATATAGAAATATAATTGCAATCATATTATGAGTACCAATAGGTTATATTGACAGTTAGAATGAGTTAATGCAGCAAGTCAATATTTGCAGTGTTGACCCTTCTTCTTCAAGACCTCTGCAATTCTCCCTGGCATGCTCTCAATCAACTTCTGGAACAAATCCTGACTGATAGCAGTCCATTCTTGCATAATCAATGCTTGCATTTTGCCAGAATTTGTTGGTTTTTGTTTGTCCACCCGTCTCTTGATGATTGACCACAAGTTCTCAATGGGATTAAGATCTTGGGAGTTTCCAGGCCATGGACCCAAAATCTCTGTTTTGTTCCATGAGCCATTTAGTTATCACCTTTGCTTTATGGCAAGGTGCTCCATCATGCTGGAAAAGGCATTGTTGGGCGCCAAACTGCTCTTGGACGGTTGGGAGAAGTTGCTCTTGGAGGACACTCTGGTACCATTCTTTATTCATGGCTGTGTTTTTAGGCAAGACTGTGAGTGAGCCGATTCCCTTGGCTGAGAAGCAACCCCACACATGAATGGTTTCAGGATGCTTTACAGTTGGCATGAGACAAGACTGGTGGTATCGCTCACCTCTTCTTCTCCGAATAAGCTGTTTTCCAGACGTCCCAAACAATCGAAAAGGGGATTCATCAGAGAAAATGACTTTGCCCCAGTCCTCAGCAGTCCACTCCCTGTACCTTTTGCAGAATATCAGTCGGTCCCTGATGTTTTTTCTGGAGAGAAGTGGGTTCTTTGCTGCCCTCCTTGAAACCAGGCCTTGCTCAAAGAGTCTCCGCCTCACAGTGCGTGCAGAAGCACTCACACCAGCCTGCTGCCATTCCTGAGCAAGCTCGGCACTGCTGGTAGTCCGATCCTGCAGCTGAAACAGTTTTAAGATACGGTCCTGGCGCTTGCTGGTCTTTCTTGGGCACCCTGGAGCCTTTTTGACAACAATGGAAGCTCTCTCCTTGAAGTTCTTGATGATGCGATAGATTGGTGACTGAGGTGCAATCTTTGTAGCTGCGATACTCTTCCATGTTAGGCCATTTTTGTGCAGTGCAATGATGGCTGCACGTGTTTCTTTAGAGATAACCATGGTTAACTGAAGAGAAACAATGATATCAAGCACCAGCCTCCTTTTAAAGTGTCCAGTGATGTCATTCTTACTTAATCATGACTGATTGATCGCCAGCCCTGTCCTCATCAACACCCACACCTGTGTTAATGGATCAATCACTAAAACGATGTTAGCTGCTCCTTTTAAGGCAGGACTGCAATGATGTTGAAATGTGTTTTGGGGGTTAAATTTCATTTTCTGGGCAAATATTGACTTTGCAAGTACAGTAATTGCTGTTAAGCTGATCACTCTGACATTCAGGAGTATATGCAAATTGCCATTAGAAGAAATGAAGCAGTAGACTTTGGAAAAATTAATATTTGTCTCATTCTCAAAATTTTTGTCCATGACTGTACTACCCACAGCCCAGACAGGAATCAGCAACAGCGTAATTACAGCTCTGGATCTCAATGGAGAAGACTACGTATTAGATTGTCAGCTCCGGGGAGCCTGTATACATGCAAGTCCGGCAACGACCTTCGGGAACCTGCGTGTGCTGCATGACTCTAGCAGCTCACAATCAGTCCCAACTTCTATGGATGCTATCAGCCATTTTAGGCACAGGCCAACACCAAGAGAAAAAAACTGATGCCAGAGTACAAAGTCAGAACCCTTTATTAAACAGTGCATGGAGGAATGTACACGATGGGGGTTATGTCCTCTTCTTGTTCTTCCCGATCACCTTCCCCGGGGGCACAGCGGGGGTTACAGTCTGGTACAGAGCAGAAGAGATCTTGTTCACGTAGTACAGATCCACAAGGGAGAAGATGAAGCTGCGTGATGAGCAGAGACACCATGATCACCCCCCTCCCATAATCACTGTGTGCCCCCATCCACCCCCTCACATACTCACCATGTAGTGACACAGACTCTGTGGACCAAGCCGGAAGCAAAAATAGCAATGAAGAGGCAGACGAGGACTGCAACACAAAACATACAGGTGATCACCCCGAGTGACCCAACCAACCACCCCTCGTGTACGAAATACGGTAGATGCTCCGGGGCCAGGAGACTGCACCCCTCCCTGGTTAGCATTCCCCCACTCACATTCAAGATCTGACTACATCCTAGCTTCTACTTCTCCCACAGGCAGGGCTTCAAGCAGAAGGCTTCCCCCACTCACATTCCAGATCTGACTACATCCTAGCTTCTACTTCTCCTCCCACAGGCAGGGCCTCAAGCAGAAGTCTTCCCCCACTCACATTCCAGATCTGACTACATCCTAGCTTCTACTTCTCCTCCCACAGGCAGGGCATCATGCAGAAGTCTTCCCCCACTCACATTCCAGATCTGACTACATCCTAGCTTCTACGTCTCCTCCCACAGGCAGGGCATCAAGCAGAAGTCTTCCCCCACTCACATTCCAGATCTGACTACATCCTAGCTTCAACTTCTCCTCCCACAGGCAGGGCCTCAAGCAGAAGGCTTCCCCCACTCACATTCCAGATCTGACTACATCCTAGCTTCAACTTCTCCTCTCACAGGCAGGGCATCAAGCAGAAGTCTTCCCCCACTCACATTCCAGATCTGACTACATCCTAGCTTCTACTTCTCCTCCCACAGGCAGGGCATCAAGCAGAAGTCTTCCCCCACTCACATTCCAGATCTGACTACATCCTAGCTTCTACTTCTCCTCCCACAGGCAGGGCATCAAGCAGAAGTCTTCCCCCACTCACATTCCAGATCTGACTACATCCTAGCTTCTACTTCTCCTCCCACAGGCAGGGCATCAAGCAGAAGTCTTCCCCCACTCACATTCCAGATCTGACTACATCCTAGCTTCTACTTCTCCTCCCACAGGCAGGGCATCAAGCAGAAGTCTTCCCCCACTCACATTCCAGATCTGACTACATCCTAGCTTCTACTTCTCCTCCCACAGGCAGGGCATCAAGCAGAAGTCTTCCCCCACTCACATTCCAGATCTGACTACATCCTAGCTTCTACTTCTCCTCCCACAGGCAGGGCATCAAGCAGAAGTCTTCCCCCACTCACATTCCAGATCTGACTACATCCTAGCTTCTACTTCTCCTCCCACAGGCAGGGCATCAAGCAGAAGTCTTCCCCCACTCACATTCCAGATCTGACTACATCCTAGCTTCTACTTCTCCTCCCACAGGCAGGGCATCAAGCAGAAGTCTTCCCCCACTCACATTCCAGATCTGACTACATCCTAGCTTCTACTTCTCCTCCCACTGGCAGGGCATCAAGCAGAAGTCTTCCCCCACTCACATTCCAGATCTGACTACATCCTAGCTTCTACTTCTCCCACAGGCAGGGCATCAAGCAGAAGTCTTCCCTCACTCACATTCCAGATCTGACTACATCCTAGCTTCTACTTCTCCTCCCACAGGCAGGGCATCAAGGAGAAGTCTTCCCCCACTCACATTCCAGATCTGACTACATCCTAACTTCTACTTCTCCCACAGGTAGGGCCTTAACCAGGGCACGCCCCACTCACATTCCAGATCTGACTACATCTTCTCCTCAGACAGACAGGGCTTTCACACACTCATCTTTCAGATCTGACTACATCCTATTTTCTACCTCCACCAGAAGTTCCTGCTCACCAAGTCCCATAGACAAGTCTCCAGTATACAGACATAAACTGTCCTGTGCATGTCATGGCTTCAATATAAATCAGTGCACACAACCCGGGCCATATGTGACAAGTGTGGATCCATAAGATCTTTGACAGGAATCTGGCACTATTGTACTAAATCCCGAGATCTCGCCGATCCTGCGTGCAGTTATCTATATATGAAGGACACATGGGGGGGATTTGAGCCCTGATGCTCTCACCTTCTGGAAACACCTTTGCCTGGAAACCTTTCCCAAATACAAGATTCTCTAGATTATTAAAGGCCTGAAGTTCAAATTAAGGAAATGTCACAGATCAGGTTTCTGGGGAAGAGCACATATTACAGGACGGCAGAAATAAGGATACAGTGAGGGAGAAGAGGAAGATGCCGGAGCCCAGGAACCCGCCCAGGATGGTCAGCCACTCCGAGGATGCCAGGTGGCGACTGTACATCTGCATTCCGGCGAAGAGGAGGAGCGAGACCAATGAGGAAAGCGCCAGCGAGATCCCGGTACTGACCGCTGTGGAGGAAAGACCACAAGTCACACAAGGGGCGACACGCCCTCCAATTACTGCATACACCCCACTAGTGATACCAGCAACCACTATACAGCACATACACCCCACTAGTGATAAAAGACCCCACTATTAACCACGTACTCCACACCATAGATAACAGCCACCACTATACGAGTACCCCCCACTAGTGATGACCGCCCCACCATACACCACGTACCCCCACTAGTGATAACCCCCATTAAACACCATGTAACCCCCACTATACATCACGTACCCTCACTAGTGATGATCGATAGCAGATGCCAGTAAAGTTCAAAGCGGCGGCGGGGGAGTTGGCGCTTGCGACAGGCGGCCCCCCCTGCCTCACAGGGGCCCCATAGCAGCTGCCTGCCTCTAACGCCGGCCCTGAATGGGCCCCCCTGTCTCGACAGGGCCCCGCCACTTGCTGGCCCTGCTACGTACCCTCTCTAGTGATGATCGCCCACCATACACCACGTACCCTCACTAGTGATAACCCCCCACTATACACCACGTACCCTCACTAGTGATAACCCCCACTATACACCACGTACCCTCACTAGTGATAACCCCCCACTATACACCACGTACCCTCACTAGTGATAACCCCCCACTATACACCACGTACCCTCACTAGTGATGATCCCCCCCACCATACACCATGTACCCTCACTAGTGATGATCCCCCCCACCATACACTACGTACCCTCACTAGTGATGATCGCCCACCATACACCACGTACCCTCACTAGTGATGATCCCCCCCACTATACACCACGTACCCTCACTAGTGATGATCCCCCCCACTATACAGCACGTACCCTCACTAGTGATAACCCCCCACTATACACCACGTACCCTCACTAGTGATAACCCCCCACTATACACCACGTACCCTCACTAGTGATAACCCCCACTATACACCACGTACCCTCACTAGTGATAACCCCCCACTATACACCACGTACCCTCACTAGTGATAACCCCCCACTATACACCTCGTACCCTCACTAGTGATAACCCCCCACTATACACCACGTACCCTCACTAGTGATAACCCCCCACTATACACCACGTACCCTCACTAGTGATGATCCCCCCACTATACACCACGTACCCTCACTAGTGATAAGCCCCACTATACACCACGTACCCTCACTAGTGATGATCCCCCCCACTATACACCACGTACCCTCACTAGTGATAACCCTCCACTATACACCACGTACCCTCAATAGTGATGATCCCCCCCACTATACACCACGTACCCTCAATAGTGATGATCCCCCCCACTATACACCACGTACCCTCACTAGTGATAACCCCCCACTATACACCACGTACCCTCACTAGTAATAACCCCCACTATACACCACGTACCCTCACTAGTGATAACCCCCACTATACACCACGTACCCTCACTAGTGATAAGCCCCACTATACACCACGTACCCTCACTAGTGATGATCCCCCCCACTATACACCACGTACCCTCACTAGTGATAACTCCCCACTATACACCACGTACCCTCACTAGTGATAACCCCCACTATACACCACGTACCCTCACTAGTGATAAGCTCCACTATACACCACGTACTCTCACTAGTGATAACCCCCCACTATACACCACGTACCCTCACTAGTGATAACCCCCCACTATACACCACGTACCCTCACTAGTAATAACCCCCACTATACACCACGTACCCTCACTAGTGATAACCCCCACTATACACCACGTACCCTCACTAGTGATAACCCCCCACTATACACCACGTACCCTCACTAGTGATGATCCCCCACTATACGCCACGTACCCTCACTAGTGATAACCCCCACTATACACCACGTACCCTCACTAGTGATAAACCCCCACTATACACCACGTACCCTCACTAGTGATAACCCCCCACTATACACCACGTACCCTCACTAGTAATAACTCCCCACTATACACCACGTACCCTCACTAGTGATAACCCCCCACTATACACCACGTACCCTCACTAGTGATAACCCCCCACTATACACCACGTACCCTCACTAGTGATAACCCCCACTATACACCACGTACCCTCACTAGTGATAACCCCCCACTATACACCACGTACCCTCACTAGTGATAACCCCCCACTATACACCACGTACCCTCACTAGTGATAACCCCCCACTATACACCACGTACCCTCACTAGTGATAACCCCCCACTATACACCACGTACCCTCACTAGTGATAACTCCCCTCTATACACCACGTACCCTCACTAGTGATAACCCCCACTATACACCACGTACCCTCACTAGTGATAACTCCCCACTATACACCACGTACCCTCACTAGTGATAACTCCCCTCTATACACCACGTACCCTCACTAGTGATAACTCCCCTCTATACACCACGTACCCTCACTAGTGATAACCCCCACTATACACCACGTACCCTCACTAGTGATAACCCCCCACTATACACCACGTACCCTCACTAGTGATAACTCCCCTCTATACACCACGTACCCTCACTAGTGATAACCCCCCACTATACACCACGTACCCTCACTAGTGATAACCCCCCACTATACACCACGTACCCTCACTAGTGATAACCCCCCACTATACACCACGTACCCTCACTAGTGATAACCCCCCACTATACACCACGTACCCTCACTAGTGATAACCCCAACCATACACCACGTACCCTCACTAGTGATAACCCCCCACTATACACCACGTACCCTCACTAGTGATGATCCCCACTATACACCACGTACCCTCACTAGTGATGATCCCCACTATACACCACGTACCCTCACTAGTGATAACTCCCCTCTATACACCACGTACCCTCACTAGTGATAACCCCCACTATACACCACGTACCCTCACTAGTGATAACCCCCCACTATACACCACGTACCCTCACTAGTGATAACCCCCCACTATACACCACGTACCCTCACTAGTGATAACCCCCACTATACACCACGTACCCTCACTAGTGATAACCCCCCACTATACACCACGTACCCTCACTAGTGATAACCCCCCACTATACACCACGTACCCTCACTAGTGATAACCCCCCACTATACACCACGTACCCTCACTATCCCCTGCCCGCCCTCTCGTTATGGACACGTCACCCTTCCGCCTCCTCCCTACCAGTAGCCGGTAGAGACCCCACAGTCCTCACATCCCCCGCTGCTACTCGCTTCTGCTCACGGAGATCTCACCCATCTCTGCTGCAGACACCACCGGCACAAGGATGCCCGAGACAAGGAGGAGCTACCTAATGCCCCGCCCACTGTCAGAGGACACGCCATCACAAAGCCCACATCACGGTACGAACCTCATCCATCCGCGCGACGTAAGGGAGTGTACGTCATCAATCCCCGCCCGGACAGCGACACCTCCTGGAGAACGAGAAGAGGAGCGATGGAACGAGTGGGGACAGTCCGGCTCTTTTTGGATCCTAAATGGATCCCTAGTAAATATGTGTTCACAATATTTATGCTGATGTTAGGGGTCCGAAACCCCGCCCACTTTCTAGGAACCAAGAAAATTGAAGAGTGGGCGGAGTTTTGCTTAAGTGGGCGGGGTTACAGCTGCCGAAATCCGGGATTTTACGAACAGTGAAAGCCATTCAGGGATTGTTATTTTAGTGGTTCTCACTGGGGGACACATCATTCAGAGGGAAACTGTGCAGGAGGAGAAGAGTGAGAGCAGTAATCCTGTGCAGGAGGAGAAGAGTGAGAGCAGTAATGCTGTGCAGGAGAAGAGTGAGAGCAGTAATCTTGTGCAGGAGGAGAAGAGTGAGAGCAGTAGTCCTGTGCAGGAGAAGAGTGAGAGCAGTAAACCTGTGCAGGAGGAGAAGAGTGAGAGCAGTAATCCTGTGCAGGAGGAGAAGAGTGTGTGCAGTAATCCTGTGCAGGAGGAGAAGAGTGAGAGCAGTAATCCTGTGCAGGAGGAGAAGAGTGAGAGCAGTAATCCTGTGCAGGAGGAGAAGAGTGAGAGCAGTAATCCTGTGCAGGAGGAGAAGAGTGTGTGCAGTAATCCTGTGCAGGAGGAGAAGAGTGTGTGCAGTAATCCTGTGCAGGAGGAGAATAGTGAGAGCAGTAATCCTGTGCAGGAGGAGAAGAGTGAGAGCAGTAGTCCTGTGCAGGAGGAGAAGAGTGTGTGCAGTAATCCTGTGCAGGAGGAGAAGAGTGACAGCAGTAATCCTGTGCAGGAGGAGAAGAGTGAGAGCAGTAGTCCTGTGCAGGAGGAGAAGAGTGAGAGCAGTAATCCTGTGCAGGAGGAGAAGAGTGAGAGCAGTAATCCTGTGCAGGAGGAGAAGAGTGAGAGCAGTAGTCCTGTGCAGGAGGAGAAGAGTGAGAGCAGTAATCCTGTGCAGGAGGAGAAGAGTGAGAGCAGTAATCCTGTGCAGGAGAAGAAGAGTGAGAGCAGTAATCCTGTGCAGGAGAAGAGTGAGAGCAGTAATCCTGTGCAGGAGGAGGAGAGTGAGAGCAGTAATCCTGTGCAGGAGGAGGAGAGTGAGAGCAGTAATCCTGTGCAGTAAGAGAAAGGTGAGAGCAGTAGTCCTGTGCAGGAGGAGAAGAGTGAGAGCAGTAGTCCTGTGCAGGAGGAGAAGAGTGAGAGCAGTAATGCTGTGCAGGAGGAGAAGAGTGAGAGCAGTAATCCTGTGCAGGAGAAGAGTGAGAGCAGTAAACCTGTGCAGGAGGAGAAGAGTGTGTGCAGTAATCCTGTGCAGGAGGAGAAGAGTGTGTGCAGTAATCCTGTGCAGGAGGAGAAGAGTGAGAGCAGTAATCCTGTGCAGGAGGAGAAGAGTGAGAGCAGTAGTCCTGTGCAGGAGGAGAAGAGTGAGAGCAGTAATCCTGTGCAGGAGGAGAAGAGTGAGAGCAGTAATCCTGTGCAGGAGGAGAAGAGTGTGTGCAGTAATCCTGTGCAGGAGGAGAAGAGTGAGAGCAGTAATCCTGTGCAGGAGGAGAAGAGTGAGAGCAGTAATCCTGTGCAGGAGGAGAAGAGTGAGAGCTGTAATCCTGTGCAGGAGGAGAGGAGTGAGAGCAGTAGTCCTGTGCAGGAGGAGAAGAGTGAGAGCAGTAATCCTGTGCAGGAGGAGAAGAGTGTGTGCAGTAATCCTGTGCGGGAGGAGAAGAGTGAGAGCGGTAGTCCTGTGCAGGAGGAGAAGAGTGAGAGCAGTAATCCTGTGCAGGAGGAGAAGAGTGAGAGCAGTAGTCCTGTGCAGGAGGAGAAGAGTGAGAGCAGTAATCCTGTGCAGGAGGAGAAGAGTGAGAGCAGTAATCCTGTGCAGGAGGAGAAGAGTGAGAGCAGTAATCCTGTGCAGGAGGAGAAGAGTGAGAGCAGTAGTCCTGTGCAGGAGGAGAAGAGTGAGAGCAGTAATCCTGTGCAGGAGGAGAAGAGTGAGAGCAGTAATCCTGTGCAGGAGAAGAGTGAGAGCAGTAATCCTGTACAGGAGGAGAAGAGTGAGAGCAGTAATCCTGTGCAGGAGGAGAAGAGAGAGAGCAGTAGTCCTGTGCAGGAGGAGAAGAGTGAGAGCAGTAATCCTGTGCGGGAGGAGAAGAGTGAGAGCAGTAGTCCTGTGCAGGAGGAGAAGAGTGAGAGCAGTAATCCTGTGCAGGAGGAGAAGAGTGAGAGCAGTAGTCCTGTGCAGGAGGAGAAGAGTGAGAGCAGTAATCCTGTGCAGGAGGAGAAGAGTGAGAGCAGTAGTCCTGTGCAGGAGGAGAAGAGTGAGAGCAGTAATGCTATGCAGGAGGAGAAGAGTGAGAGCAGTAATCCTGTGCAGGAGAAGAGTGAGAGCAGTAAACCTGTGCAGGAGGAGAAGAGTGAGAGCAGTAATCCTGTGCAGGAGGAGAAGAGTGTGTGCAGTAATCCTGTGCAGGAGGAGGAGAGTGAGAGCAGTAATCCTGTGCAGGAGGAGAAGAGTGAGAGCAGTAGTCCTGTGCAGGAGGAGAAGAGTGTGTGCAGTAATCCTGTGCAGGAGGAGAAGAGTGAGAGCAGTAATCCTGTGCAGGAGGAGAAGAGTGAGAGCAGTAATCCTGTGCAGGAGGAGAAGAGTGTGTGCAGTAATCCTGTGCAGGAGGAGAAGAGTGAGAGCAGTAGTCCTGTGCAGGAGGAGAAGAGTGAGAGCAGTAGTCCTGTGCAGGAGGAGAAGAGTGAGAGCAGTAGTCCTGTGCAGGAGGAGAAGAGTGAGAGCAGTAATCCTGTGCAGGAGGAGAAGAGTGAGCAGTAATCCTGTGCAGGAGGAGAAGAGTGAGAGCAGTAATCCTGTGCAGGAGGAGAAAAGTGAGAACAGTAGTCCTTTGCAGGAGGAGAAGAGTAATAGCAGTAATCCTGTGCAGGAAGAGAAGAGTGAGCAGTAATCCTGTGCAGGAGGAGAAGAGTGAGAGCAGTAATCCTGTGCAGGAGGAGAAGAGTGTGTGCAGTAATCCTGTGCAGGAGGAGAAGAGTGAGAGCAGTAGTCCTGTGCAGGAGGAGAAGAGTGAGAGCAGTAATCCTGTGCAGGAGGAGAAGAGTGAGAGCAGTAATCCTGTGCAGGAGGAGAAGAGTGTGTGCAGTAATCCTGTGCAGGAGGAGAAGAGTGAGAGCAGTAATCCTGTGCAGGAGGAGAAGAGTGAGAGCAGTAGTCCTGTGCAGGAGAAGAGTGAGAGCAGTAATCCTGTGCAGGAGGAGAAGAGTGAGAGCAGTAATCCTGTGCAGGAGGAGAAGAGTGTGTGCAGTAATCCTGTGCAGGAGGAGAAGAGTGAGAGCAGTAGTCCTGTGCAGGAGGAGAAGAGTGAGAGCAGTAATCCTGTGCAGGAGGAGAAGAGTGAGAGCAGTAATCCTGTGCAGGAGGAGAAGAGTGTGTGCAGTAATCCTGTGCAGGAGGAGAAGAGTGAGAGCAGTAATCCTGTGCAGGAGGAGAAGAGTGAGAGCAGTAGTCCTGTGCAGGAGGAGAAGAGTGAGAGCAGTAATCCTGTGCAGGAGGAGAAGAGTGAGAGCAGTAATCCTGTGCAGGAGGAGAAGAGTGTGTGCAGTAATCCTGTGCAGGAGGAGAAGAGTGAGAGCAGTAATCCTGTGCAGGAGGAGAAGAGTGAGAGCAGTAATCCTGTGCAGGAGGAGAAGAGTGAGAGCTGTAATCCTGTGCAGGAGGAGAGGAGTGAGAGCAGTAGTCCTGTGCAGGAGGAGAAGAGTGAGAGCAGTAATCCTGTGCAGGAGGAGAAGAGTGTGTGCAGTAATCCTGTGCGGGAGGAGAAGAGTGAGAGCAGTAATGCTGTGCAGGAGAAGAGTGAGAGCAGTAATCTTGTGCAGGAGGAGAAGAGTGAGAGCAGTAGTCCTGTGCAGGAGAAGAGTGAGAGCAGTAAACCTGTGCAGGAGGAGAAGAGTGAGAGCAGTAATCCTGTGCAGGAGGAGAAGAGTGTGTGCAGTAATCCTGTGCAGGAGGAGAAGAGTGAGAGCAGTAATCCTGTGCAGGAGGAGAAGAGTGAGAGCAGTAATCCTGTGCAGGAGGAGAAGAGTGAGAGCAGTAATCCTGTGCAGGAGGAGAAGAGTGTGTGCAGTAATCCTGTGCAGGAGGAGAAGAGTGTGTGCAGTAATCCTGTGCAGGAGGAGAATAGTGAGAGCAGTAATCCTGTGCAGGAGGAGAAGAGTGAGAGCAGTAGTCCTGTGCAGGAGGAGAAGAGTGTGTGCAGTAATCCTGTGCAGGAGGAGAAGAGTGACAGCAGTAATCCTGTGCAGGAGGAGAAGAGTGAGAGCAGTAGTCCTGTGCAGGAGGAGAAGAGTGAGAGCAGTAATCCTGTGCAGGAGGAGAAGAGTGAGAGCAGTAATCCTGTGCAGGAGGAGAAGAGTGAGAGCAGTAGTCCTGTGCAGGAGGAGAAGAGTGAGAGCAGTAATCCTGTGCAGGAGGAGAAGAGTGAGAGCAGTAATCCTGTGCAGGAGAAGAAGAGTGAGAGCAGTAATCCTGTGCAGGAGAAGAGTGAGAGCAGTAATCCTGTGCAGGAGGAGGAGAGTGAGAGCAGTAATCCTGTGCAGGAGGAGGAGAGTGAGAGCAGTAATCCTGTGCAGTAAGAGAAAGGTGAGAGCAGTAGTCCTGTGCAGGAGGAGAAGAGTGAGAGCAGTAGTCCTGTGCAGGAGGAGAAGAGTGAGAGCAGTAATGCTGTGCAGGAGGAGAAGAGTGAGAGCAGTAATCCTGTGCAGGAGAAGAGTGAGAGCAGTAAACCTGTGCAGGAGGAGAAGAGTGTGTGCAGTAATCCTGTGCAGGAGGAGAAGAGTGTGTGCAGTAATCCTGTGCAGGAGGAGAAGAGTGAGAGCAGTAATCCTGTGCAGGAGGAGAAGAGTGAGAGCAGTAGTCCTGTGCAGGAGGAGAAGAGTGAGAGCAGTAATCCTGTGCAGGAGGAGAAGAGTGAGAGCAGTAATCCTGTGCAGGAGGAGAAGAGTGTGTGCAGTAATCCTGTGCAGGAGGAGAAGAGTGAGAGCAGTAATCCTGTGCAGGAGGAGAAGAGTGAGAGCAGTAATCCTGTGCAGGAGGAGAAGAGTGAGAGCTGTAATCCTGTGCAGGAGGAGAGGAGTGAGAGCAGTAGTCCTGTGCAGGAGGAGAAGAGTGAGAGCAGTAATCCTGTGCAGGAGGAGAAGAGTGTGTGCAGTAATCCTGTGCGGGAGGAGAAGAGTGAGAGCGGTAGTCCTGTGCAGGAGGAGAAGAGTGAGAGCAGTAATCCTGTGCAGGAGGAGAAGAGTGAGAGCAGTAGTCCTGTGCAGGAGGAGAAGAGTGAGAGCAGTAATCCTGTGCAGGAGGAGAAGAGTGAGAGCAGTAATCCTGTGCAGGAGGAGAAGAGTGAGAGCAGTAATCCTGTGCAGGAGGAGAAGAGTGAGAGCAGTAGTCCTGTGCAGGAGGAGAAGAGTGAGAGCAGTAATCCTGTGCAGGAGGAGAAGAGTGAGAGCAGTAATCCTGTGCAGGAGAAGAGTGAGAGCAGTAATCCTGTACAGGAGGAGAAGAGTGAGAGCAGTAATCCTGTGCAGGAGGAGAAGAGAGAGAGCAGTAGTCCTGTGCAGGAGGAGAAGAGTGAGAGCAGTAATCCTGTGCGGGAGGAGAAGAGTGAGAGCAGTAGTCCTGTGCAGGAGGAGAAGAGTGAGAGCAGTAATCCTGTGCAGGAGGAGAAGAGTGAGAGCAGTAGTCCTGTGCAGGAGGAGAAGAGTGAGAGCAGTAATCCTGTGCAGGAGGAGAAGAGTGAGAGCAGTAGTCCTGTGCAGGAGGAGAAGAGTGAGAGCAGTAATGCTATGCAGGAGGAGAAGAGTGAGAGCAGTAATCCTGTGCAGGAGAAGAGTGAGAGCAGTAAACCTGTGCAGGAGGAGAAGAGTGAGAGCAGTAATCCTGTGCAGGAGGAGAAGAGTGTGTGCAGTAATCCTGTGCAGGAGGAGGAGAGTGAGAGCAGTAATCCTGTGCAGGAGGAGAAGAGTGAGAGCAGTAGTCCTGTGCAGGAGGAGAAGAGTGTGTGCAGTAATCCTGTGCAGGAGGAGAAGAGTGAGAGCAGTAATCCTGTGCAGGAGGAGAAGAGTGAGAGCAGTAATCCTGTGCAGGAGGAGAAGAGTGTGTGCAGTAATCCTGTGCAGGAGGAGAAGAGTGAGAGCAGTAGTCCTGTGCAGGAGGAGAAGAGTGAGAGCAGTAGTCCTGTGCAGGAGGAGAAGAGTGAGAGCAGTAGTCCTGTGCAGGAGGAGAAGAGTGAGAGCAGTAATCCTGTGCAGGAGGAGAAGAGTGAGCAGTAATCCTGTGCAGGAGGAGAAGAGTGAGAGCAGTAATCCTGTGCAGGAGGAGAAAAGTGAGAACAGTAGTCCTTTGCAGGAGGAGAAGAGTAATAGCAGTAATCCTGTGCAGGAAGAGAAGAGTGAGCAGTAATCCTGTGCAGGAGGAGAAGAGTGAGAGCAGTAATCCTGTGCAGGAGGAGAAGAGTGTGTGCAGTAATCCTGTGCAGGAGGAGAAGAGTGAGAGCAGTAGTCCTGTGCAGGAGGAGAAGAGTGAGAGCAGTAATCCTGTGCAGGAGGAGAAGAGTGAGAGCAGTAATCCTGTGCAGGAGGAGAAGAGTGTGTGCAGTAATCCTGTGCAGGAGGAGAAGAGTGAGAGCAGTAATCCTGTGCAGGAGGAGAAGAGTGAGAGCAGTAGTCCTGTGCAGGAGAAGAGTGAGAGCAGTAATCCTGTGCAGGAGGAGAAGAGTGAGAGCAGTAATCCTGTGCAGGAGGAGAAGAGTGTGTGCAGTAATCCTGTGCAGGAGGAGAAGAGTGAGAGCAGTAGTCCTGTGCAGGAGGAGAAGAGTGAGAGCAGTAATCCTGTGCAGGAGGAGAAGAGTGAGAGCAGTAATCCTGTGCAGGAGGAGAAGAGTGTGTGCAGTAATCCTGTGCAGGAGGAGAAGAGTGAGAGCAGTAATCCTGTGCAGGAGGAGAAGAGTGAGAGCAGTAGTCCTGTGCAGGAGGAGAAGAGTGAGAGCAGTAATCCTGTGCAGGAGGAGAAGAGTGAGAGCAGTAATCCTGTGCAGGAGGAGAAGAGTGTGTGCAGTAATCCTGTGCAGGAGGAGAAGAGTGAGAGCAGTAATCCTGTGCAGGAGGAGAAGAGTGAGAGCAGTAATCCTGTGCAGGAGGAGAAGAGTGAGAGCTGTAATCCTGTGCAGGAGGAGAGGAGTGAGAGCAGTAGTCCTGTGCAGGAGGAGAAGAGTGAGAGCAGTAATCCTGTGCAGGAGGAGAAGAGTGTGTGCAGTAATCCTGTGCGGGAGGAGAAGAGTGAGAGCGGTAGTCCTGTGCAGGAGGAGAAGAGTGAGAGCAGTAATCCTGTGCAGGAGGAGAAGAGTGAGAGCAGTAGTCCTGTGCAGGAGGAGAAGAGTGAGAGCAGTAATCCTGTGCAGGAGGAGAAGAGTGAGAGCAGTAATCCTGTGCAGGAGGAGAAGAGTGAGAGCTGTAGTCCTGTGCAGGAGGAGAAGAGTGAGAGCAGTAATCCTGTGCAGGAGGAGAAGAGTGAGAGCAGTAATCCTGTGCAGGAGAAGAAGAGTGAGAGCAGTAATCCTGTGCAGGAGAAGAGTGAGAGCAGTAATCCTGTGCAGGAGGAGGAGAGTGAGAGCAGTAATCCTGTGCAGGAGGAGAAGAGTGAGAGCAGTAATCATGTGCAGGAGGAGAAGAGTGAGAGCAGTAGTCCTGTGTGTCACGATATGGTATGAAATATCATAAGTAGTTCTCTTGCTAGCTTGCATGGGCTAAGCCCCCCTTCTTGGAGTGATACTGCCACAGTTTGAGCTGCAAATTCCTGGCTTTCCTTCTCTGAGAGTATGGGGGAAGAGAGGTTTTATTGCCGCATGGAATTTACGACTAGCATTTCCTGTGTAAGCTCTTGTTCAGCTATAAGGGAAGTAGAAACTTCAAGAATCCATGAAAGATTCTTTGTTTAGTTTTTGTTAGATATTAGGCAAACGATTTAAGCTAGGCACATGAAAATATATATTCGTAGTCTCACTCGGTGTATCTACACATCCCATGAAACTCGGATTTCTAACTCCATCTGGTAAAGAAGTAGGGTTTTCTCTGGAAAATGTATCCCAGATAGGACATATTTGATCTCATTAGAATGCTCACGTTAATCCGAGATCAATTATGAGTATGTTAAGACTCTGACATGTTTTGTAGTGAAGTTATAGAAATCAGAGGAAATAGTTTAAAGTTTACTCAGAATGTAGAGAGAGGAGGGTCTGGGTAAGCCAGCCCTTCTGTGATGTCAAAGCCTTAAGGTATTAAGTTTGTGGCAGGCTCCCCAGCTGTCTCTTCTGCTGATGTCTCCTTCTGGACTGCTTGTCTTCTGAAGCCAGCAGCACGTCCAAATGAGCTGGGACATATGGAAAAACTCCACTAGCCTGGATGCCTGTCATGCTTTAAACATGTGAGTGTTGCTTTTCTCATTTATTCCCTTTATGTTATAATTACCCATGTATATATTTGCAATTGTCTCATTTGTAACATCTTTATAAAATATTTTTGATAACGCACTGCCTAATTTTTAATGGGATATACTATTATATGTTAGTTTTTCTCCATGCTCTAAAAACCGTACCCTAAGTCTTCTGAAGGGAAAACGCTACTGTTACTGTTGAGTTGGGTTAGCTTCGGACCCGTTTAATCGAAGCTGGTGGCAGCGAGAAGTGTGCAGACTTTTGGGTTATGTTGTAGTGGCTGCGGCGTTAATAATTATTGTTCCTGCCTGAGTGGGAGTAGTTATCGTGTCGCTGCAGCGTGCCCAATAGCCAGTACATAGCAGGCAGCCTTTCTGGCGACTAATTACCCAGGGTGCAGTACCTAATCTGACCTGAGAGTAAGGGGGGCGCCAGAGAGCTGCAAGTGTTAAGTGGAACTGTAAGTGGGATATACATAAATCCCTGCAGTTCGTGGTATATAGAAAAGCAGTGGTCTACCTAGAATAAGCCCCTGCTGTAAACTAAGAGGTCAATAGCCTTGTGTGTGGTTTTTCATCACATCGTGGAGTGGAGGGATAACTAAGATAAGCCCCCCTGCACATGTGATAGCCGTCTGTTGGCCTGAAGTCACCTCAATCCGTGACGTAGGGGTGACGGTCACGGTGGGAATCCTGACCCAGTGTGGACAGCGGTCAGGGGAATCGTGACAATTGGTGGCAAGGCGGTGGGATATCTTAGAGCATTAGTGATTTGGTTTGAGTAATCATTCCTCTCACTAAAAACTTGCAGAAAGTTCTTGCGAGGACTCTGCGCAAATAAGTTTGGAGAACGAACTCAGTGCTTTTTAGTTGTGAGACAATTGTGTACGGGTAATTATCCCCTCCCTTTCTCTTTGTTTTTCTATCCTATCTTTTATTTGGCAACCATGGCTGCGAAAGGGGAAGCCTGGTACAACCAGCAGAAGAAGGACATTCTTGCTGGGATATGCACGTACCATGGCCTGAACCCCCAGGGTAAGACCAAGATTCAAATGGTCGCTGAACTGGTGCAATTTGAAGCAGACCAAGCCAGGTCACAGAGCCCAGAGGCCGCAGAAGCCAGCACAAGCGAACATGGTGCTGCAGCAGAGGTCCAACCACTGAATACGGGCCCTACTGGCAACCAGGGGGGTGCAGACCTCCTCCTGCAGCTGGCTCTGCAACAATGCTCCGCAGATGACCTAGAGAGACGTCTGCAGCTGATCCAGCAATACCAGGAGCGAGCCGAGCGAGAGGCCCAGGCCCAGCGTGCCGAGAGAGAGGCCCGAGCTGAGCGAGAGGCCCAGGCCCAGCGAGCCGAGCGGGAGGCTGAGAGAGCCGAGCGCCAAGCCCAGCGAGAACATGAATTGGAGAGGCTCCGGCAGGGGGGGATGCCCTCCACCGCCCAGAGACGTGAGCCCAGCAGCGCTCAGATACCTAAGCCCCGGCCCGATCACTTTCCTGTTATGGAGAAGGACGGGGACTTGGACACTTTTCTGCGGCCCTTTGAGAAAGCCTGCAGACAATACCAGCTGCCTACAGATGAATGGGCCCGATACCTGACACCAGGGCTGAGAGGTAAAGCTCTGGAGGCGTTTGCTGCCCTCCCTCAAGAACAAGATGGTGACTATGAGGCCATCAAAAAGGCTCTGATAGCCAAGTACCAGCTTACACCCGAGGTGTACCGTAGAAAGTTCCGGACCCTCCAACGTGGCCCACACGACAGTTACAGTGATGTGGTGCATGGACTGGGGACCCACTTTGACCAGTGGACCCAAGGACTGTCAGTGACCACCTTTGCACAGCTGCGAGACCTGATGATCAAAGACCAGTTCTTTCATCTTTGCCAAGCTGAGGTGCGACAGTTCGTGATGGACAGAGAACCCAAAGACGTGACGAAAGCAGCGCAGATTGCCGATGCCTATGAGGCCAACCGTAGATCGGAAGGGCGGAAGCCAGTCACCACCAGCTGGAGAGGGGGTAAGCCTGCAACCAACGCCAGTACCCCTGCCAGCCAACACACCAGAGGTCCTGGCCCCGTGGCCAACAGCACCAGCCCGACCACCGAACCTCGCACGTGTTACACCTGCCATCAGACTGGTCATATAATAGATCCAGATATACTGTTAGGGTGTTCGGGTGGTTTATTCAACGCGTTTCGAAGCTCAAAGGCTTCTTCTTCAGGAAGTTTCCACACAAAGATATGACACATGCTACTATTGCCCCGCTTATATACATTCTGAATTCAAATAACGGCGCCAAGCAGTCTTCTGGCATGTGACAGGCAATGTCAAAGTTCAAATAAAGCCGTATTACATAGAAACAAGTTGTTTTTAACATATATGTAAATCATTACTATTATAATTATAATCGATGAACAATATACTTAAATTGCACCTCTTTTTCAGATTCCAAGGTGGAAGGTATAAAAAAAAAAAAAAAAAAATGTGTGCGAGATCCCGGGACACGAACTGATTTGATGGATCCAACCATCCCCATTCTACTCCCTTCACTTCCAATTTCGCCACCAGAGGAAATATTCCTTAATACATTTTTTAATAAACATATGCAGGCATAGAAGGGTGTCAGCCGAATTTGTTCACCAGGAATAATTCCTCTGGTGGCGAAATTGGAAGTGAAGGGAGTAGAATGGGGATGGTTGGATCCATCAAATCAGTTCGTGTCCCGGGATCTCGCACACATTTTTTTTTATTTTTTATTTTTTATACCTTCCACCTTGGAATCTGAAAAAGAGGTGTAATTTAAGTATATTGTTCATCGATTATAATTATAATAGTAATGATTTACATATATGTTAAAAACAACTTGTTTCTATGTAATACGGCTTTATTTGAACTTTGACATTGCCTGTCACATGCCAGAAGACTGCTTGGCGCCGTTATTTGAATTCAGAATGTATATAAGCGGGGCAATAGTAGCATGTGTCATATCTTTGTGTGGAAACTTCCTGAAGAAGAAGCCTTTGAGCTTCGAAACGCGTTGAATAAACCACCCGAACACCCTAACAGTATATCTGGATCTATTATTTGTCGCAGCAGCGCAGATGTAATCCACATTTCATTTATTATAACGGTTCTGAGAGGTCGCAACGCCGACCTGTGGATCTGCAGCAGCTGACAACTACACGCTTGTACTGTGTACTACCAGGTGAGCAGTTCTCTCACAATTGATTAAGAACAATCCTGGGGATAAGACCCTATTTGCGCTTTTTTTGTCTCCTATCTTTCAATATCAGACTGGTCATATCAGTCTCTCCTGCCCAACCAAGCAGAAGAACACCCAAGCCAAGGCCCCAGGGCCTAATGCAGCAGTTCTTTTGGTGGGTGGTGTGGTTGGGAGGGTGTGTGACAACGTACAGCACGTCACTGTGGGAGGCCATGTTGCTACAGGCCTCAAGGACACCGGGGCTGAACGAACCCTCATCCGACCCGAACTGGCGGCCCCTGAAAAAATCATTCCGGGGAAAACCCTAACTGTCACTGGGATTGGGGGCATCAGCTGTCCCTTACCGATGGCCCGGGTTTTTATTGATTGGGGTGCTGGGAGCGGGGTGAAGGAAGTGGGGCTGTCTGATAATTTGCCCACTGATGTTTTGTTGGGGACTGATTTGGGGAGGATGGTTGCATACTACGTCCCTGACACCCCTCCCCAATCTACTAATAAGGGTAAAGTTAACCCTGATGATGATGATGATGGGAAATCGCATGTGTTACCTGACCATGCTTTATCTTGTAATGATGCATCTAATAACCATTTTTTCCCTAGGATTGATGGTGAAAATGTTGTACCTGTGCCAGCTGAACCTGATAATGATTTTTCTGTGAAGGTTAATGTGTCCATAGGTACAGGCGTGCCCAGCCACGTCGCTCTGCGGAGTGAGACGGCTGAGGAACCCCTAACAGGGGCAAGTGTCGGTGCTACAGGAAATGGGGAGATGCATGGGAACCGTGAGGAAGGTGATGCCATGAAAGTGACCAGTGCCACCGAGGAAGGTAACTGGCCCATAAGTAGCACTGCCCCTGGAGTGGATGGGGAGGTAGAGCCCATAGCAGCGCCGGCTGATGGGTCTGTAGAAACCCCCGGGGAGACAGCCTACGTAGCTGCTGTCACCCGCAGTCAGAGTGCCCGGAACGCAGATAACTGTCAGCCTTCCGGACCCTCCTCAGTCATCACTGTGACTGAACCAGAGGTGGACCCAGAGCAGGTCCAAGAGGGTTCCCGTGGGGAAGGGACCCTGACGTCGCTTTTGGCTTCCCCTAGCCACGAGTTTCAGGCCGCTATGCACACAGATGCGAGCCTAGAGAGTTTGAGACAACTCGCCGGGACGCGCTTCTCCGAGACCGATAAGGAGAAGGTGTTCTGGGAACAAGGTAGGTTGTACCGGGAGACAGTACCCGGAGAATCACAAAAGGAGTGGTTGAGGGAAAGACAGCTGGTCGTCCCACAGCAATTCCGGGGTGAGTTGTTGCGGATTGCCCATGAGATCCCGCTAGCTGGACACTTGGGGATCAGCAAAACTAAGGCCCGGCTGTCTCAACACTTCTATTGGCCTAAGATGGGGACAGATGTGTCAAACTACTGCCGCTCCTGTGTCACCTGTCAAAGGGTGGGGAAAGCGGGGCCTGCTCTTAAGGCTCCCCTGATCTCTTTGCCAGTGATAGAGGAGCCTTTCCAGAGGATCGCGGTGGACATTGTGGGCCCGCTGGCCGTCCCCAGCAGCTCTGGAAAGCAATATATCCTTACTGTGGTAGACTACGCTACCCGGTACCCAGAGGCAGTAGCTCTGTCCTCAACTAGGGCAGATAAGGTGGCGGATGCCCTGTTGGCCATCTTTTCACGTGTAGGATTTCCCAGGGAAATGCTTACTGATCAAGGGACCCAATTTATGTCTCGCCTAATGGAGGCTCTCTGTAAGAGAATGCAGGTGAAGCACCTGGTATCGAGTGCGTATCACCCACAGACCAATGGCTTGTGTGAACGCTTCAATGGTACCCTCAAACAGATGCTACGCATGCTGGTTGAGACCCAAGGGCGCGACTGGGAGCGGTACCTCCCACACCTGCTGTTCGCTTACCGAGAGGTTCCGCAGGCCTCGACGGGGTTCTCCCCCTTCGAGCTCCTGTACGGCAGGCGAGTTCGGGGACCCCTTGGGTTGGTAAGAGAATCCTGGGAAGAGGAGCCGAACCCTTCTGAAGTGTCCCTAGTGGAGTATGTCATGCGCTTCCGTGACAAGATGCAGACCTTGACGCAGTTGGTGCATGACAACATGACGCAGGCTCAGGCTGATCAGAAGCACTGGTACGACCAGAACGCCCGCGAGCGGACCTACCACGTGGGTCAAAAGGTGTGGGTGCTGGTCCCTGTACCAACGGATAAGCTTCAGGCAGCCTGGGAGGGCCCGTACGTCGTCCACCAACAGCTCAACCCGGTCACGTACGTGGTCACGCTTGACCAAGCTCGGGGTAGGCGAAAGGCCTTTCACGTCAACATGATGAAGGCTCATCACGAACGTGAACCTTTCGTCCTACCGGTCTGCAGCTTACCCGAAGACGGGGAGGAAGACACCCTCCTGGACTTGCTGGCCCAAGCCAAGGCCAATGGGTCCATCGAGGATGTGGAGGTAAGCGCCTTGTTAACTGAACCCCAGCGGGTGCAGTTGCAAACCACACTGGAACCCTTCCGGGTCGTATTCTCCAACCGACCTGGGAGGACTGAGTTAGCAGTCCACGAAGTGGACACCGGGAATCACGCCCCACTACGGCGAACACCCTATCGAATCTCTTACCAGGTGCAGCAGACTATGCGCCAAGAGATCGATGAGATGTTACAGCTGGGGGTGATTCGGCGGTCAAAGAGCGCGTGGGCATCACCTGTAGTTCTCGTGCCAAAGAAGGACCGAACCACCCGGTTCTGCGTGGACTACAGGGGGCTCAACGCCATCACAGCCTCGGATGCGCACCCAATGCCGCGGATGGAGGAGCTGCTTGAGAAGTTAGCTGGCGCAGATTACCTAACAATAATGGATCTGAGTCGAGGATACTGGCAGATTCCCCTGAGCCCCGAGGCGCAGGAAAAGTCCGCCTTTATCACACCCTTTGGACTGTACGAGTCCACGGTCATGCCCTTCGGCATGAAGAATGCCCCTGCCACTTTCCAGCGGATGGTCAACCTCCTGCTTCAGGGACTGGAGACGTACGCCGTGGCGTACTTGGATGACATTGCCATCTTCAGTCCCTCCTGGAAGGAACACCTGCAGCATCTCGAGGAGGTGCTCAGGCGAATTCACCAAGCCGGACTGACTATCAAGCCGGGAAAGTGTCAGATGGGCATGAGGGAGGTTCACTACCTGGGGCACCGGGTAGGCGGGAACACCCTGAAGCCAGAGCCTGACAAAGTGGGAGTGATCGTGAACTGGCCCACTCCCGTGACCAAGAAACAGGTGATGTCCTTCTTGGGCACTGCAGGGTACTATAGGCGCTTCGTAAAGCACTATAGTAGCCTGGAAAAACCATTGACGGACCTCACCAGGAAGAAGCTACCTCACATTGTCAACTGGACAGATGGCTGTGAGGGGGCCTTCCAGGCGTTGAAAACCGCACTGTGCAACGCCCCTGTGTTGAAAGCAGTCGACAGCAGTCGACCGTTCTTGGTGCAGACCGACGCCAGCGAGTTTGGCCTTGGTGCTGTGCTCAGCCAGGTTGACTCGGAAGACCAAGAGCACCCTGTGTTATACCTGAGCCGGAAACTTTTGCCGAGGGAAGTGGCCTACTCCACAATTGAGAAGGAGTGCCTGGCCATAGTCTGGGCCCTGCAGCGCTTGCAGCCCTACTTGTATGGTCACACTTTCACTGTGGTGACCGACCACAACCCTCTGCGCTGGCTAAACGCCATGTGTGGAACCAACGGCAGGTTGCTACGCTGGAGCCTTGCCCTTCAGCAGTTTGACTTCACCATTGAACATAAAACGGGCAAAGAGCATGGGAATGCAGATGGACTCTCCCGCCAGGGTGAACCTACTGAGGTGCCCATGGAGGCATACCGTGGGGTACTGCCTGCCTAGCGCACACCAAAAGGGGGAGGTGTCACGATATGGTATGAAATATCATAAGTAGTTCTCTTGCTAGCCTGCATGGGCTAAGGCCCCTTCTTGGAGTAACAGTTTGTAGCTGCAAATTCCTGGCTTTCCTTCTCTGAGAGTATGGGGGAAGAGAGGTTTTATTGCCGCATGGAATTTACAACTGGCATTTCCTGTGTAAGCTCTTGTTCAGCTATAAGGGAAGTAGAAACTTCAAGAATCCATGAAAGATTCTTTGTTTAGTTTTTGTTAGATATTAGGCAAACGATTTAAGCTAGGCACATGAAAATATATATTCGTAGTCTCACTCGGTGTATCTACACATCCCATGAAACTCGGGTTTCTAACTCCATCTGGTAAAGAAGTAGGGTTTTCTCTGGAAAATGTATCCCAGATAGGACATATTTGATCTCATTAGAATGCTCACGTTAATCCGAGATGAATTATGAGTATGTTAGGACTCTGACATGTTTTGTAGTGAAGTTATAGAAATCAGAGGAAATAGTTTAAAGTTTACTCAGAATGTAGAGAGAGGAGGGTCTGGATAAGCCAGCCCTTCTGTGATGTCAAAGCCTTAAGGTATTAAGTTTGTGGCAGGCTCCCCAGCTGTCTCTTCTGCTGATGTCTCCTTCTGGACTGCTTGTCTTCTGAAGCCAGCAGCACGTCCAAATGAGCTGGGACATATGGAAAAACTCCACTAGCCTGGATGCCTGTCATGCTTTAAACATGTGAGTGTTGCTTTTCTCATTTATTCCCTTTATGTTATAATTACCCATGTACATATTTGCAATTGTCTCATTTGTAACTTCTTTATAAAATATTTTTGATAACGCACTGCCTAATTTTTAATGGGATATACTATTATATGTTAGTTCTTCTCCATGCTCTAAAAACCGTACCCTAAGTCTTCTGAAGGGAAAATGCTACTGTTACTGTTGAGTTGGGTTAGCTTCGGACCCGTTTAATCGAAGCTGGTGGCAGCGAGAAGTGTGCAGACTTTTGGGTTATGTTGTAGTGGCTGCGGCGTTAATAATTATTGTTCCTGCCTGAGTGGGAGTAGTTATCGCGTCGCTGCAGCGTGCCCAATAGCCAGTACATAGCAGGCAGCCTTTCTGGCGACTAATTGCCCAGGGTGCAGTACCTAATCTGACCTGAGAGTAAGGGGGGCGCCAGAGAGCTGCAAGTGTTAAGTTGAACTGTAAGTGGGATATACATAAATCCCTGCAGTTCGTGGTATATAGAAAAGCAGTGGGATACCTAGAATAAGCCCCTGCTGTAAACTAAGAGGTCAATAGCCTTGTGTGTGGTTTTTCATCACATCGTGGAGTGGAGGGATAACTAAGATAAGCCCCCCTGCACATGTGATAGCCGTCTGTTGGCCTAAAGTCACCTCAATCCGTGACGTAGGGGTGACGGTCACGGTGTGAATCCTGACCCATTGGTGACAGCGGTCAGGGGAATCGTGACACTGTGCAGGAGGAGAAGAGTGAGAGCAGTAGTCTTGTGCAGCAGGAGAAGAGTGAGAGCTGTAGTCCTGTGCAGGAGGAGAAGAGTGTGTGCAGTAATCCTGTGCAGGAGGAGAAGAGCGAGAGCAGTAGTCCTGTGCAGGAGGAGGAAAGTGATAGCAGTAATCCTGTGCAGGAGGAGAAGAGTGAGAGCAGTAGTCCTGTGCAGGAGGAGAAGAGTCTGTGCAGTAATCCTGTGCAGGAGGAGGAGAGTGAGAGCAGTAATCCTGTGCAGGAGGAGGAGAGTGGGAGCAGTAATCCTGTGCAGGAGGACAAGAGTGAGTAGTAGTCCTGTGCAGGAGGAGAAGAGTGAGAGCAGTAGTCCTGTGCAGGAGAAGAGTGAGAGCAGTAATCCTATGCAGAGGAGGAGAGTGAGAGCAGTAATCCTGTGCAGGAGGAGAAGAGTGAGAGCAGTAGTCCTGTGCAGAAGAAGAGTGAGAGCAGTAATCCTATGCAGGAGGAGAAGAGTGAGAGCAGTAATCCTGTGCAGGAGGAGAAGAGTGAGAGCAGTAGTCCTGTGCAGCAGGAGAAGAGTGAGAGCAGTAGTCCTGTGCAGGAGGAGAAGAGTGAGAGCAGTAGTCCTGTGCAGGAGGAGAAGAGAGAGCAGTAGTCATGTGAAGGAGGAGAAGAGTGAGAGCAGTAGTCCTGTGAAGGAGGAGAAGACTGAGAGCAGTAGTCCTGTGAAGGAGGAGAAGAGTGAGAGCAGTAATCCTGTGCAGGAGGAGAAGAGTGAGAGCAGTAATCCCGTGCAGGAGGAGAAGGGTGAGAGCAGTGATTCTGTGCAGGAAAAGAGTGAGAGCAGTAATCCTGTGCAGGAGGAGAAGAGTGAGAGCAGTAATCCTGTGCAGGAGGAGAAGAGTGTGAGCAGTAATCCTGTGCAGGAGGAGAAGAGTGAGAGCAGTAATCCTGTGCAGGAGGAGAAGAGTGAGAGCAGTAATCCTGTGCAGGAAAAGAGTGAGAGCAGTAATCCTGTGCAGGAGGAGGAGAGTGAGAGCAGTAATCCTGTGCAGGAGGACAAGAGTGAGAGCAGTAATCCTGTGCAGGAGGAGAAGAGTGAGAGCAGTAATCCTGTGCAGGAGGAGAAGAGTGAGAGCAGTAATCCTGTGCAGGAGAAGAGTGAGAGCAGTAATCCTGTGCAGCAGAAGAGTGAGAGCAGTAATCCTGTGCAGGAGGAGAAGAGTGAGAGCAGTAATCCTGTGCAGGAGGAGGAGAGTGAGAGCAGTAATCCTGTGCAGGAGGAGAGTGAGCAGTAATCCTGTGCAGGAGGAGAAGAGTGAGAGCAGTAGTCCTGTGCAGGAGGAGAAGAGTGAGAGCAGTAGTGCCGTGCAGGAGAAGAGTGAGAGCAGTAATCCTGTGCAGGAGAAGAGTGAGAGCAGTAATCCTGTGCAGGAGGAGAAGAGTGAGAGCAGTAATCCTGTGCAGGAGAAGAGTGAGAGCAGTAATCCTGTGCAGGAGGAGAAAAGTGAGAGCAGTAATCCTGTGCAGGAGGAAAAGAGTGAGAGCAGTAATCCTGTGCAGGAGGAGAAGAGTGAGAGCAGTAATGCTGTGCAGGAGAAGAGTGAGAGCAGTAATCCTGTGCAGGAGGAGAAGATTGAGAGCAGTAATCCTGTGCAGGAGGAGAAGAGTGAGAGCAGTAGTCCTGTGCAGGAGGAGAAGAGTGAGAGCAGTAATCCTGTGCAGGAGGAGAAGAGTGAGAGCAGTAGTCCTGTGCAGGAGGAGAAGAGTGAGAGCAGTAGTCCTGTGCAGGAGGAGAAGAGTGAGAGCAGTAATCCTGTGCAGGAGAAGAGTGAGAGCCGTAATCCTGTGCAGGAGAAGAGTGAGAGCCGTAATCCTGTGCAGGAGAAGAGTGAGAGCCGTAATCCTGTGCAGGAGGAGAAGAGTGAGAGCCGTAATCCTGTGCAGGAGGAGAAGAGTGAGAGCAGTAATCCTGTGCAGGAGGAGAAGAGTGAGAGCAGTAATCCTGTGCAGGAGGAGAAGAGTGAGAGCAGTAGTCCTGTGCAGGAGGAGAAGAGTGAGAGCAGTAATCCTGTGCAGAATAGTGAGAGCAGTAATCCTGTGCAGGAGGAGAAGAGTGAGAGCAGTAGTCCTGTGCAGGAGGAGAAGAGTGAGAGCAGTAGTCCTGTGCAGGAGGAGAAGAGTGAGAGCAGTAATCATGTGCAGGAGGAGAAGTGTGAGAGAAGTAATCCTGTGCAGGAGGAGAAGAGTGAGAGCTGTAATCCTGTGCAGGAGGAGAAGAGTGAGAGCAGTAATCCTGTGCAGGAGGAGAAGAGTGAGAGCAGTAATCCTGTGCAGGAAGAGAAAGGTGAGAGCAGTAGTCCTGTGCAGGAGGAGAAGAGTGAGAGCAGTAGTCCTGTACAGGAGGAGAAGAGTGAGAGCAGTAATCCTGTGCAGGAGGAGAAGAGTGAGAGCAGTAATCCTGTGCAGGAGGAGAAGAGTGAGAGCAGTAATCCTGTGCAGGAGGAGAAGAGTGAGAGCAGTAAACCTGTGCAGGAAGAGAAAGGTGAGAGCAGTAGTCCTGTGCAGGAGGAGAAGAGTGAGAGCAGTAATCCTGTGCAGGAGAAGAGTGAGAGCAGTAATCCTGTGCAAGAGAAGAGTGAGAGCAGTAATCCTGTGCAGGAGGAGAAGAGTGAGAGCAGTAATCCTGTGCAGGAGAAGAGTGAGAGCAGTAATCCTGTGCAGGAGGAGAAGAGTGAGAGCAGTAATCCTGTGCAGGAGGAGAAGAGTGAGAGCAGTAATCCTGTGCAGGAGGAGAAGAGTGAGAGTAGTAATCCTGTGCAGGAGGAGAAGAGTGAGAGCAGTAATCCTGTGCAGGAGGAGAAGAGTGAGAGCAGTAATCCTGTGCAGGAGGAGAAGAGTGAGAGCAGTAATCCTGTGCAGGAGGAGAAGAGTGAGAGCAGTAGTCCTGTGCAGGAGGAGAAGAGTGAGAGCAGTAGTCCTGTGCAGGAGGAGAAGAGTGAGAGCAGTAGTCCTGTGCAGGAGAAGAGTGAGAGCAGTAGTCCTGTGAAGGAGGAGAAGAGTGAGAGCAGTAATCCTGTGCAGGAGGAGAAGAGTGAGAGCAGTAATCCTGTGCAGGAGGAGAAGAGTGAGAGCAGTAATCCTGTGCAGGAGGAGAAGAGTGAGAGCAGTAGTCCTGTGCAGGAGGAGAAGAGTGAGAGCAGTAGTCCTGTGCAGGAGGAGAAGAGTGAGAGCAGTAGTCCTGTGCAGGAGAAGAGTGAGAGCAGTAGTCCTGTGAAGGAGGAGAAGAGTGAGAGCAGTAGTCCTGTGAAGGAGGAGAAGAGTGAGAGCAGTAGTCCTGTGAAGGAGGAGAAGAGTGAGAGCAGTAATCCTGTGCAGGAGGAGAAGAGTGAGAGCAGTAATCCTGTGCAGGAGGAGAAGAGTGAGAGCAGTAATCCTGTGCAGGAAAATAGTGAGAGCAGTAATCCTGTGCAGGAGGAGAAGAGTGAGAGCAGTAATCCTGTGCAGGAGGAGAAGAGTGAGAGCAGTAATCCTGTGCAGGAAAAGAGTGAGAGCAGTAATCCTGTGCAGGAGGAGGAGAGTGAGAGCAGTAATCCTGTGCAGGAGGAGAAGAGTGAGAGCAGTAACCCTGTGCAGGAGGAGAAGAGTGAGAGCAGTAGTCCTGTGCAGGAGAAGAGTGAGAGCAGTAATCCTGTGCAGCAGAAGAGTGAGAGCAGTAATCCTGTGCAGGAGGAGGAGAGTGAGAGCAGTAATTCTGTGAAGGAGGAGGAGAGTGAGCAGTAATCCTGTGCAGGAGGAGAAGAGTGAGAGCAGTAGTCCTGTGCAGGAGGAGAAGAGTGAGAGCAGTAGTCCTGTGCAGGAGAAGAGTGAGAGCAGTAATCCTGTGCAGGAGAAGAGTGAGAGCAGTAATCCTGTGCAGGAGGAGAAGAGTGAGAGCAGTAGTCCTGTGCAGGAGGAGAAGAGTGAGAACAGTAATCCTGTGCAGGAGAAGAGTGAGAGCAGTAATCCTGTGCAGGAGGAGAAGAGTGAGAGCAGTAATCCTGTGCAGGAGGAGAAGAGTGAGAGCAGTAATCCTATGCAGGAGGAGAAGAGTGAGAGCAGTAGTCCTGTGCAGGAGAAGAGGGAAAGCAGTAATCCTGTGCAGGAGGAGAAGAGTGAGAGCAGTAATCCTGTGCAGGAGGAGAAGAGTGAGAGCAGTAATCCTGGGCAGGAGGAGGAGAGTGAGAGCAGTAATCCTGTGCAGGAGGAGAAGAGTGAGAGCAGTAGTCCTGTGCAGGAGAAGAGTGAGAGCAGTAGTCCTGTGAAGGAGGAGAAGAGTGAGAGCAGTAGTCCTGTGAAGGAGGAGAAGAGTGAGAGCAGTAGTCCTGTGAAGGAGGAGAAGAGTGAGAGCAGTAATCCTGTGCAGGAGGAGAAGAGTGAGAGCAGTAATCCTGTGCAGGAGGAGAAGAGTGAGAGCAGTAATCCTGTGCAGGAAAAGAGTGAGAGCAGTAATCCTGTGCAGGAGGAGAAGAGTGAGAGCAGTAGTCCTGTGAAGGAGGAGAAGAGTGAGAGCAGTAGTCCTGTGAAGGAGGAGAAGAGTGAGAGCAGTAATCCTGTGCAGGAGGAGAAGAGTGAGAGCAGTAATCCTGTGCAGGAGGAGAAGAGTGAGAGCAGTAATCCTGTGCAGGAAAAGAGTGAGAGCAGTAGTCCTGTGCAGAAGAAGAGTGAGAGCAGTAGTCCTGTGCAGCAGGAGAAGAGTGAGAGCAGTAGTCCTGTGCAGCAGGAGAAGAGTGAGAGCAGTAGTCCTGTGCAGGAGGAGAAGAGTGAGAGCAGTAGTCCTGTGCAGGAGGAGAAGAGAGAGCAGTAGTCATGTGAAGGAGGAGAAGAGTGAGAGCAGTAGTCCTGTGAAGGAGGAGAAGACTGAGAGCAGTAGTCCTGTGAAGGAGGAGAAGAGTGAGAGCAGTAATCCTGTGCAGGAGGAGAAGGGTGAGAGCAGTAATCCTGTGCAGGAGGAGGAGAGTGGGAGCAGTAATCCTGTGCAGGAGGACAAGAGTGAGCAGTAGTCCTGTGCAGGAGGAGAAGAGTGAGAGCAGTAGTCCTGTGCAGGAGAAGAGTGAGATCAGTAATCCTATGCAGAGGAGGAGAGTGAGAGCAGTAGTCCTGTGCAGGAGGAGAAGAGTGAGAGCAGTAGTCCTGTGCAGGAGGAGAAGAGAGAGCAGTAGTCATGTGAAGGAGGAGAAGAGTGAGAGCAGTAATCCTGTGCAGGAGGAGAAGAGTGAGAGCAGTAATCCTGTGCAGGAGGAGAAGGGTGAGAGCAGTGATCCTGTGCAGGAAAAGAGTGAGAGCAGTAATCCTGTGCAGGAGGAGAAGAGTGAGAGCAGTAATCCTGTGCAGGAAAAGAGTGAGAGCAGTAATCCTGTGCAGGAGGAGAAGAGTGAGAGCAGTAATCCTGTGCAGGAAAAGAGTGAGAGCAGTAATCCTGTGCAGGAGGAGGAGAGTGAGAGCAGTAATCCTGTGCAGGAGGAGAAGAGTGAGAACAGTAATCCTGTGCAGGAGGAGAAGAGTGAGAGCAGTAATCCTGTGCAGGAGGAGAAGAGTGAGAGCAGTAGTCCTGTGCAGGAGAAGAGTGAGAGCAGTAATCCTGTGCAGCAGAAGAGTGAGAGCAGTAATCCTGTGCAGGAGGAGAAGAGTGAGAGCAGTAATCCTGTGCAGGAGGAGGAGAGTGAGAGCAGTAATCCTGTGCAGGAGGAGAGTGAGCAGTAATCCTGTGCAGGAGGAGAAGAGTGAGAGCAGTAGTCCTGTGCAGGAGGAGAAGAGTGAGAGCAGTAGTGCCGTGCAGGAGAAGAGTGAGAGCAGTAATCCTGTGCAGGAGAAGAGTGAGAGCAGTAATCCTGTGCAGGAGGAGAAGAGTGAGAGCAGTAATCCTGTGCAGGAGAAGAGTGAGAGCAGTAATCCTGTGCAGGAGGAGAAAAGTGAGAGCAGTAATCCTGTGCAGGAGGAGAAGAGTGAGAGCAGTAATCCTGTGCAGGAGGAGAAGAGTGAGAGCAGTAATGCTGTGCAGGAGAAGTGTGAGAGCAGTAATCCTGTGCAGGAGGAGAAGAGTGAGAGCAGTAGTCCTGTGCAGGAGGAGAAGAGTGAGAGCAGTAATCCTGTGCAGGAGGAGAAGAGTGAGAGCAGTAGTCCTGTGCAGGAGGAGAAGAGTGAGAGCAGTAGTCCTGTGCAGGAGGAGAAGAGTGAGAGCAGTAGTCCTGTGCAGGAGGAGAAGAGTGAGAGCAGTAATCCTGTGCAGGAGAAGAGTGAGAGCAGTAATCCTGTGCAGGAGAAGAGTGAGAGCAGTAATCCTGTGCAGGAGAAGAGTGAGAGCCGTAATCCTGTGCAGGAGGAGAAGAGTGAGAGCCGTAATCCTGTGCAGGAGGAGAAGAGTGAGAGCAGTAATCCTGTGCAGGAGGAGAAGAGTGAGAGCAGTAATCCTGTGCAGGAGGAGAAGAGTGAGAGCAGTAGTCCTGTGCAGGAGAAGAGTGAGAGCAGTAATCCTGTGCAGAAGAGTGAGAGCAGTAATCCTGTGCAGGAGGAGAAGAGTGAGAGCAGTAGTCCTGTGCAGGAGGAGAAGAGTGAGAGCAGTAGTCCTGTGCAGGAGGAGAAGAGTGAGAGAAGTAATCATGTGCAGGAGGAGAAGTGTGAGAGAAGTAATCCTGTGCAGGAGGAGAAGAGTGAGAGCTGTAATCCTGTGCAGGAGGAGAAGAGTGAGAGCAGTAATCCTGTGCAGGAGGAGAAGAGTGAGAGCAGTAATCCTGTGCAGGAAGAGAAAGGTGAGAGCAGTAGTCCTGTGCAGGAGGAGAAGAGTGAGAGCAGTAGTCCTGTACAGGAGGAGAAGAGTGAGAGCAGTAATCCTGTGCAGGAGGAGAAGAGTGAGAGCAGTAATCCTGTGCAGGAGGAGAAGAGTAAGAGCAGTAATCCTGTGCAGGAGGAGAAGAGTGAGAGCAGTAAACCTGTGCAAGAAGAGAAAGGTGAGAGCAGTAGTCCTGTGCAGAAGAGAAGAGTGAGAGCAGTAATCCTGTGCAGGAGAAGAGTGAGAGCAGTAATCCTGTGCAGGAGAAGAGTGAGAGCAGTAATCCTGTGCAGGAGGAGAAGAGTGAGAGCAGTAATCCTGTGCAGGAGGAGAAGAGTGAGAGCAGTAATCCTGTGCAGGAGGAGAAGAGTGAGAGCAGTAATCCTGTGCAGGAGGAGAAGAGTGAGAGCAGTAATCCTGTGCAGGAGGAGAAGAGTGAGAGCAGTAATCCTGTGCAGGAGGAGAAGAGAGAGAGCAGTAATCCTGTGCAGGAGGAGAAGAGTGAGAGCAGTAGTCCTGTGCAGGAGGAGAAGAGTGAGAGCAGTAGTCCTGTGCAGGAGGAGAAGAGTGAGAGCAGTAGTCCTGTGCAGGAGAAGAGTGATAGCAGTAGTCCTGTGAAGGAGGAGAAGAGTGAGAGCAGTAGTCCTGTGAAGGAGGAGAAGAGTGAGAGCAGTAATCCTGTGCAGGAGGAGAAGAGTGAGAGCAGTAATCCTGTGCAGGAGGAGAAGAGTGAGAGCAGTAATCCTGTGCAGGAGGAGAAGAGTGAGAGCAGTAGTCCTGTGCAGGAGGAGAAGAGTGAGAGCAGTAGTCCTGTGCAGGAGGAGAAGAGTGAAAGCAGTAGTCCTGTGCAGGAGGAGAAGAGTGAGAGCAGTAGTCCTGTGCAGGAGAAGAGTGAGAGCAGTAGTCCTGTGAAGGAGGAGAAGAGTGAGAGCAGTAGTCCTGTGAAGGAGGAGAAGAGTGAGAGCAGTAGTCCTGTGAAGGAGGAGAAGAGTGAGAGCAGTAATCCTGTGCAGGAGGAGAAGAGTGAGAGCAGTAATCCTGTGCAGGAGGAGAAGAGTGAGAGCAGTAATCCTGTGCAGGAAAATAGTGAGAGCAGTAATCCTGTGCAGGAGGAGAAGAGTGAGAGCAGTAATCCTGTGCAGGAGGAGAAGAGTGAGAGCAGTAATCCTGTGCAGGAAAAGAGTGAGAGCAGTAATCCTGTGCAGGAGGAGGAGAGTGAGAGCAGTAATCCTGTGCAGGAGGAGAAGAGTGAGAGCAGTAACCCTGTGCAGGGGGAGAAGAGTGAGAGCAGTAGTCCTGTGCAGGAGAAGAGTGAGAGCAGTAATCCTGTGCAGCAGAAGAGTGAGAGCAGTAATGCTGTGCAGGAGGAGGAGAGTGAGAGCAGTAATCCTGTGAAGGAGGAGGAGAGTGAGCAGTAATCCTGTGCAGGAGGAGAAGAGTGAGAGCAGTAGTCCTGTGCAGGAGGAGAAGAGTGAAAGCAGTAGTCCTGTGCAGGAGGAGAAGAGTGAGAACAGTAATCCTGTGCAGGAGAAGAGTGAGAGCAGTAATCCTGTGCAGGAGGAGAAGAGTGAGAGCAGTAATCCTGTGAAGGAGGAGGAGAGTGAGAGCAGTAATCCTGTGCAGGAGAAGAGTGAGAGCAGTAATCCTGTGCAGGAGGAGAAGAGTGAGAGCAGTAGTCCTGTGCAGGAGGAGAAGAGTGAGAACAGTAATCCTGTGCAGGAGAAGAGTGAGAGCAGTAATCCTGTGCAGGAGGAGAAGAGTGAGAGCAGTAATCCTGTGCAGGAGGAGAAGAGTGAGAGCAGTAATCCTGTGCAGGAGGAGAAGAGTGAGAGCAGTATGCCTGTGCAGGAGAAGAGGGAAAGCAGTAATCCTGTGCAGGAGGAGAAGAGTGAGAGCAGTAATCCTGTGCAGGAGGAGAAGAGTGAGAGCAGTAATCCTGGGCAGGAGGAGGAGAGTGAGAGCAGTAATCCTGGGCAGGAGGAGAAGAGTGAGAGCAGTAGTCCTGTGCAGGAGAAGAGTGAGAGCAGTAGTCCTGTGAAGGAGGAGAAGAGTGAGAGCAGTAGTCCTGTGAAGGAGGAGAAGAGTGAGAGCAGTAGTCCTGTGAAGGAGGAGAAGAGTGAGAGCAGTAATCCTGTGCAGGAGGAGAAGAGTGAGAGCAGTAATCCTGTGCAGGAGGAGAAGAGTGAGAGCAGTATGCCTGTGCAGGAGAAGAGGGAAAGCAGTAATCCTGTGCAGGAGGAGAAGAGTGAGAGCAGTAATCCTGTGCAGGAGGAGAAGAGTGAGAGCAGTAATCCTGGGCAGGAGGAGGAGAGTGAGAGCAGTAATCCTGGGCAGGAGGAGAAGAGTGAGAGCAGTAGTCCTGTGCAGGAGAAGAGTGAGAGCAGTAGTCCTGTGAAGGAGGAGAAGAGTGAGAGCAGTAGTCCTGTGAAGGAGGAGAAGAGTGAGAGCAGTAGTCCTGTGAAGGAGGAGAAGAGTGAGAGCAGTAATCCTGTGCAGGAGGAGAAGAGTGAGAGCAGTAATCCTGTGCAGGAGGAGAAGAGTGAGAGCAGTAATCCTGTGCAGGAAAAGAGTGAGAGCAGTAATCCTGTGCAGGAGGAGAAGAGTGAGAGCAGTAATCCTGTGCAGGAGGAGAAGAGTGAGAGCAGTAATCCTGTGCAGGAAAAAAGTGAGAGCAGTAATCCTGTGCAGGAGGAGGAGAGTGAGAGCAGTAATCCTGTGCAGGAGGAGAAGAGTGAGAGCAGTAATCCTGTGCAGGAGGAGAAGAGTGAGAGCAGTAGTCCTGTGCAGGGGAAGAGTGAGAGCAGTAATCCTGTGCAGCAGAAGAGTGAGAGCAGTAATCCTGTGCAGGAGGAGAAGAGTGAGAGCAGTAATCCTGTGCAGGAGGAGAAGAGTGAGAGCAGTAATCCTGTGCAGGAGGAGGAGAGTGAGAGCAGTAATCCTGTGCAGGAGGAGAAGAGTGAGAGCAGTAGTCCTGTGCAGGAGAAGAGTGAGAGCAGTAGTCCTGTGAAGGAGGAGAAGAGTGAGAGCAGTAGTCCTGTGAAGGAGGAGAAGAGTGAGAGCAGTAGTCCTGTGAAGGAGGAGAAGAGTGAGAGCAGTAATCCTGTGCAGGAGGAGAAGAGTGAGAGCAGTAATCCTGTGCAGGAGGAGAAGAGTGAGAGCAGTAATCCTCTGCAGGAGAAGAGTGAGAGCAGTAATCCTGTGCAGGAGGAGAAGAGTGAGAGCAGTAATCCTGTGCAGGAGGAGAAGAGTGAGAGCAGTAATCCTGTGCAGGAAAAGAGTGAGAGCAGTAATCCTGTGCAGGAGGAGGAGAGTGAGAGCAGTAATCCTGTGCAGGAGGAGAAGAGTGAGAGCAGTAATCCTGTGCAGGAGGAGAAGAGTGAGAGCAGTAGTCCTGTGCAGGAGAAGAGTGAGAGCAGTAATCCTGTGCAGCAGAAGAGTGAGAGCAGTAATCCTGTGCAGGAGGAGAAGAGTGAGAGCAGTAATCCTGTGCAGGAGGAGGAGAGTGAGAGCAGTAATCCTGTGCAGGAGAAGAGTGAGAGCAGTAATCCTGTGCAGGAGGAGAAGAGTGAGAGCAGTAGTCCTGTGCAGGAGGAGAAGAGTGAGAACAGTAATCCTGTGCAGGAGGAGAAGAGTGAGAGCAGTAATCCTGTGCAGGAGGAGAAGAGTGAGAGCAGTAATCCTGTGCAGGAGGAGAAGAGTGAGAGCAGTAATCCTGTGCAGGAGGAGAAGAGTGAGAGCAGTAGTCCTGTGCAGGAGAAGAGGGAAAGCAGTAATCCTGTGCAGGAGGAGAAGAGTGAGAGCAGTAATCCTGTGCAGGAGGAGAAGAGTGAGAGCAGTAATCCTGTGCAGGAGGAGAAGAGTGAGAGCAGTAATCCTGTGCAGGAGGAGAAGAGTGAGAGCAGTAGTCCTGTGCAGGAGAAGAGGGAAAGCAGTAATCCTGTGCAGGAGGAGAAGAGGGAGAGCAGTAATCCTGTGCAGGAGGAGGAGAGTGAGAGCAGTAATCCTGTGCAGGAGGAGGAGAGTGAGAGCAGTAATCCTGTGCAGGAGGAGAAGAGTGAGAGCAGTAGTCCTGTGCAGAAGAAGAGTGAGAGCAGTAATCCTATGCAGGAGGAGAAGAGTGAGAGCAGTAGTCCTGTGCAGCAGGAGAAGAGTGAGAGCAGTAGTCCTGTGCAGGAGGAGAAGAGTGAGAGCAGTAGTCCTGTGCAGGAGGAGAAGAGAGAGCAGTAGTCATGTGAAGGAGGAGAAGAGTGAGAGCAGTAGTCCTGTGAAGGAGGAGGAGACTGAGAGCAGTAATCCTGTGCAGGAGGAGAAGAGTGAGAGCAGTAATCCTGTGCAGGAGGAGAAGAGTGAGAGCAGTAATCCTGTGCAGGAGGAGAAGAGTGAGAGCAGTAGTCCTGTGCAGGAGAAGAGGGAAAGCAGTAATCCTGTGCAGGAGGAGAAGAGTGAGAGCAGTAATCCTGTGCAGGAGGAGAAGAGTGAGAGCAGTAATCCTGTGCAGGAGGAGAAGAGTGAGAGCAGTAATCCTGTGCAGGAGGAGAAGAGTGAGAGCAGTAGTCCTGTGCAGGAGAAGAGGGAAAGCAGTAATCCTGTGCAGGAGGAGAAGAGGGAGAGCAGTAATCCTGTGCAGGAGGAGGAGAGTGAGAGCAGTAATCCTGTGCAGGAGGAGGAGAGTGAGAGCAGTAATCCTGTGCAGGAGGAGAAGAGTGAGAGCAGTAGTCCTGTGCAGAAGAAGAGTGAGAGCAGTAATCCTATGCAGGAGGAGAAGAGTGAGAGCAGTAGTCCTGTGCAGGAGGAGAAGAGTGAGAGCAGTAATCCTGTGCAGGAGGAGAAGAGTGAGAGCAGTAATCCTGTGCAGGAGGAGAAGAGTGAGAGCAGTAATCCTGTGCAGGAGGAGAAGAGTGAGAGCAGTAGTCCTGTGCAGGAGAAGAGGGAAAGCAGTAATCCTGTGCAGGAGGAGAAGAGTGAGAGCAGTAATCCTGTGCAGGAGGAGAAGAGTGAGAGCAGTAATCCTGTGCAGGAGGAGAAGAGTGAGAGCAGTAATCCTGTGCAGGAGGAGAAGAGTGAGAGCAGTAGTCCTGTGCAGGAGAAGAGGGAAAGCAGTAATCCTGTGCAGGAGGAGAAGAGGGAGAGCAGTAATCCTGTGCAGGAGGAGGAGAGTGAGAGCAGTAATCCTGTGCAGGAGGAGGAGAGTGAGAGCAGTAATCCTGTGCAGGAGGAGAAGAGTGAGAGCAGTAGTCCTGTGCAGAAGAAGAGTGAGAGCAGTAATCCTATGCAGGAGGAGAAGAGTGAGAGCAGTAGTCCTGTGCAGCAGGAGAAGAGTGAGAGCAGTAGTCCTGTGCAGGAGGAGAAGAGTGAGAGCAGTAGTCCTGTGCAGGAGGAGAAGAGAGAGCAGTAGTCATGTGAAGGAGGAGAAGAGTGAGAGCAGTAGTCCTGTGAAGGAGGAGGAGACTGAGAGCAGTAATCCTGTGCAGGAGGAGAAGAGTGAGAGCAGTAATCCTGTGCAGGAGGAGAAGAGTGAGAGCAGTAATCCTGTGCAGGAGGAGAAGAGTGAGAGCAGTAGTCCTGTGCAGGAGAAGAGGGAAAGCAGTAATCCTGTGCAGGAGGAGAAGAGTGAGAGCAGTAATCCTGTGCAGGAGGAGAAGAGTGAGAGCAGTAATCCTGTGCAGGAGGAGAAGAGTGAGAGCAGTAATCCTGTGCAGGAGGAGAAGAGTGAGAGCAGTAGTCCTGTGCAGGAGAAGAGGGAAAGCAGTAATCCTGTGCAGGAGGAGAAGAGGGAGAGCAGTAATCCTGTGCAGGAGGAGGAGAGTGAGAGCAGTAATCCTGTGCAGGAGGAGGAGAGTGAGAGCAGTAATCCTGTGCAGGAGGAGAAGAGTGAGAGCAGTAGTCCTGTGCAGAAGAAGAGTGAGAGCAGTAATCCTATGCAGGAGGAGAAGAGTGAGAGCAGTAGTCCTGTGCAGCAGGAGAAGAGTGAGAGCAGTAGTCCTGTGCAGGAGGAGAAGAGTGATAGCAGTAGTCCTGTGCAGGAGGAGAAGAGAGAGCAGTAGTCATGTGAAGGAGGAGAAGAGTGAGAGCAGTAGTCCTGTGAAGGAGGAGGAGACTGAGAGCAGTAGTCCTGTGAAGGAGGAGAAGAGTGAGAGCAGTAATCCTGTGCAGGAGGAGAAGGGTGAGAGCAGTAATCTTGTGCAGGAGGAGAAGAGAAAGAGCAGTAATCCTGTGCAGGAGGAGAAGAGTGAGAACAGTAATCCTGTGCAGGAGGAGAAGAGTGAGAGCAGTAGTCCTGTGCAGGAGGAGAAGAGTGAGAGCAGTAATCCTGTGCAGGAGGAGAAGAGTGAGAGCAGTAGTCCTGTGCAGGAGGAGAAGTGTGATAGCAGTAATCCTGTGCAGGAGGAGAAGAGTGAGAGCAGTAGTCCTGTGCAGGAGGAGAAGAGTGAGAGCAGTAATCCTGTGCAGGAGGAGAAGAGTGAGAGCAGTAGTCCTGTGCAGGAGGAGAAGAGTGAGAGCAGTAGTCCTGTGCAGGAGGAGAAGAGTGAGAGCAGTAGTCCTGTGCAGGAGAAGAAGAGTGAGAGCAGTAGTCCTGTGCAGGAGGAGAAGAGTGAGAGCTGTAGTCCTGTGCAGGAGGAGAAGAGTGAGAGCAGTAGTCCTGTGCAGGAGGAGAAGAGTGAGAGCTGTAGTCCTGTGCAGGAGAAGAGTGAGAGCAGTAATCCTGAGCAGGAGGAGAAGAGTGAGAGCAGTAATCCTGTGCAGGAGAAGAGTGAGAGCAGTAATCCTGTGCAGGAGGAGAAGAGTGAGAGGAGTAATCCTGTGCAGGAGGAGAAGAGTGAGAGCAGTAATCCTGTGCAGGAGAAGAGTGAGAGCAGTAATCATGTGCAGGAGAAGAGTGAGAGCAGTAATCCTGTGCAGGAGGAGAAGAGTGAGAGCTGTAATCCTGTGCAGGAGGAGAAGAGTGAGAGCAGTAATCCTGTGCAGGAGGAGAAGAGTGAGAGCAGTAATCCTGTGCAGGAGGAGAAGAGTGAGAGCAGTAGTCCTGTGCAGGAGAAGAGTGAGAGCAGTAATCCTGTGCAGGAGAAGAGTGAGAGCAGTAATCCTGTGCAGGAGGAGAAGAGTGAGAGCAGTTTTCCTGTGCAGGAGGAGAAGAGTGAGAGCAGTAGTCCTGTGCAGGAGGAGAAGACAAAGAGCAGTAATCCTGTGCAGGAGGAGAAGAGTGAGAACAGTAATCCTGTGCAGGAGGAGAAGAGTGAGAGCAGTAGTCCTGTGCAGGAGGAGAAGAGTGATAGCAGTAATCCTGTGCAGGAGGAGAAGAGTGAGAGCAGTAGTCCTGTGCAGGAGGAGAAGAGTGAGAGCAGTAATCCTGTGCAGGAGGAGAAGAGTGAGAGCAGTAGTCCTGTGCAGGAGGAGAAGAGTGAGAGCAGTAGTCCTGTGCAGGAGAAGAGTTAGAGCAGTAATCCTGTGCAGGAGAAGAGTGAGAGCAGTAATCCTGTGCAGGAGAAGAGTGAGAGCAGTAATCCTGTGCAGGAGGAGAAGAGTGAGAGCTGTAATCCTGTGCAGGAGGAGAAGAGTGAGAGCAGTAATCCTGTGCAGGAGGAGAAGAGTGAGAGCAGTAATCCTGTGCAGGAGGAGAAGAGTGAGAGCAGTAGTCTTGTGCAGGAGAAGAGTGAGAGCAGTAATCCTGTGCAGGAGAAGAGTGAGAGCAGTTTTCCTGTGCAGGAGGAGAAGAGTGAGAGCAGTAGTCCTGTGCAGGAGGAGAAGAGTGAGAGCAGTAATCCTGTGCAGGAGGAGAAGAGTGAGAGCAGTAATCCTGTGCAGGAGGAGAAGAGTGAGAGCTGTAATCCTGTGCAGGAGGAGAAGAGTGAGAGCTGTAATCCTGTGCAGGAGGAGAAGAGTGAGAGCTGTAATCCTGTGCAGGAGGAGAAGAGTGAGAGCAGTAATCCTGTGCAGGAGGAGAAGAATGAGAGCAGTAGTACTGTGCAGGAGGAGGAAAGTGAGAGCAGTAATCCTGTGCAGGAGGAGAAGAGTGAGAGCAGTAGTCCTGTGCAGGAGGAGAAGAGTGTGTGCAGTAATCCTGTGCAGGAGGAGAAGAGTGAGAGCAGTAGTCCTGTGCAGCAGGAGAAGAGTGAGAGCAGTAGTCCTGTGCAGGAGGAGAAGAGTGAGAGCAGTAGTCCTGTGCAGGAGGAGAAGAGAGAGCAGTAGTCATGTGAAGGAGGAGAAGAGTGAGAGCAGTAGTCCTGTGCAGGAGGAGAAGAGTGAGAGCAGTAATCCTGTGCAGGAGGAGAAGAGTGAGAGCAGTAGTCCTGTGCAGGAGGAGAAGAGAGAGCAGTAGTCATGTGCAGGAGGAGAAGAGAGAGCAGTAGTCATGTGCAGGAGGAGAAGAGTGAGAGCAGTAGTCCTGTGCAGGAGGAGAAGAGTGAGAGCAGTAATCCTGTGCAGGAGGAGAAGAGTGAGAGCAGTAGTCCTGTGCAGGAGGAGAAGTGTGATAGCAGTAATCCTGTGCAGGAGGAGAAGAGTGAGAGCAGTAGTCCTGTGCAGGAGGAGAAGAGTGAGAGCAGTAATCCTGTGCAGGAGGAGAAGAGTGAGAGCAGTAGTCCTGTGCAGGAGGAGAAGAGTGTGTGCAGTAATCCTGTGCAGGAGGAGGAGAGTGAGAGCAGTAATCCTGTGCAGGAGGAGGAGAGTGGGAGCAGTAATCCTGTGCAGGAGGAAAAGAGTGAGCAGTAGTCCTGTGCAGGAGGATAAGAGTGAGAGCAGTAGTCCTGTGCAGGAGGAGAAGAGTGAGAGCAGTAGTCCTGTGCAGGAGAAGAGTGAGAGCAGTAATCCTATGCAGGAGGAGAAGAGTGAGAGCAGTAGTCCTGTGCAGGAGGAGAAGTGTGAGAGCAGTAGTCCTGTGCAGGAGGAGAAGAGAAAGAGCAGTAATCCTGTGCAGGAGGAGAAGAGTGAGAACAGTAATCCTGTGCAGGAGGAGAAGAGTGAGAGCAGTAGTCCTGTGCAGGAGGAGAAGAGTGATAGCAGTAATCCTGTGCAGGAGGAGAAGAGTGAGAGCAGTAGTCCTGTGCAGGAGGAGAAGAGTGAGAGCAGTAATCCTGTGCAGGAGGAGAAGAGTGAGAGCAGTAGTCCTGTGCAGGAGGAGAAGAGTGAGAGCAGTAGTCCTGTGCAGGAGGAGAAGAGTGAGAGCAGTAGTCCTGTGCAGGAGGAGAAGAGTGAGAGCAGTAGTCCTGTGCAGGAGGAGAAGAGTGAGAGCTGTAGTCCTGTGCAGGAGGAGAAGAGTGAGAGCAGTAGTCCTGTGCAGGAGGAGAAGAGTGAGAGCAGTAATCCTGTGCAGGAGGAGAAGAGTGAGAGCAGTAGTCCTGTGCAGGAGGAGAAGAGTGAGAGCAGTAGTCCTGTGCAGGAGGAGAAGAGTGAGAGCTGTAGTCCTGTGCAGGAGAAGAGTGAGAGCAGTAATCCTGTGCAGGAGGAGAAGAGTGAGAGCAGTAATCCTGTGCAGGAGAAGAGTGAGAGCAGTAATCCTGTGCAGGAGGAGAAGAGTGAGAGGAGTAATCCTGTGCAGGAGGAGAAGAGTGAGAGCAGTAATCCTGTGCAGGAGGAGAAGAGTGAGAGCAGTAATCCTGTGCAGGAGGAGAAGAGAGAGAGCAGTAATCCTGTGCAGGAGGAGGAGAGTGAGAGCTGTAGTCCTGTGCAGGAGGAGAAGAGAGAGAGCAGTAATCCTGTGCAGGAGGAGGAGAGTGAGAGCTGTAGTCCTGTGCAGGAGGAGAAGAGTGAGAGCAGTAATCCTGTGCAGGAGGAGAAGAGTGAGAGCAGTAATCCTGTGCAGGAGGAGAAGAGAGAGAGCAGTAATCCTGTGCAGGAGGAGGAGAGTGAGAGCTGTAGTCCTGTGCAGGAGGAGAAGAGCGAGAGCAGTAATCCTGTGCAGGAGGAGAAGAGCGAGAGCAGTAATCCTGTGCAGGAGGAGAAGAGCGAGAGCAGTAATCCTGTGCAGGAGGAGAAGAGTGAGAGCAGTAATCCTGTGCAGGAGAAGAGTGAGAGCAGTAATCCTGTGCAGGAGGAGAAGAGTGAGAGGAGTAATCCTGTGCAGGAGGAGAAGAGTGAGAGCAGTAATCCTGTGCAGGAGAAGAGTGAGAGCAGTAATCATGTGCAGGAGAAGAGTGAGAGCAGTAATCCTGTGCAGGAGGAGAAGAGTGAGAGCTGTAATCCTGTGCAGGAGGAGAAGAGTGAGAGCAGTAATCCTGTGCAGGAGGAGAAGAGTGAGAGCAGTAATCCTGTGCAGGAGGAGAAGAGTGAGAGCAGTAGTCCTGTGCAGGAGAAGAGTGAGAGCAGTAATCCTGTGCAGGAGAAGAGTGAGAGCAGTAATCCTGTGCAGGAGGAGAAGAGTGAGAGCAGTTTTCCTGTGCAGGAGGAGAAGAGTGAGAGCAGTAGTCCTGTGCAGGAGGAGAAGACAAAGAGCAGTAATCCTGTGCAGGAGGAGAAGAGTGAGAACAGTAATCCTGTGCAGGAGGAGAAGAGTGAGAGCAGTAGTCCTGTGCAGGAGGAGAAGAGTGATAGCAGTAATCCTGTGCAGGAGGAGAAGAGTGAGAGCAGTAGTCCTGTGCAGGAGGAGAAGAGTGAGAGCAGTAATCCTGTGCAGGAGGAGAAGAGTGAGAGCAGTAGTCCTGTGCAGGAGGAGAAGAGTGAGAGCAGTAGTCCTGTGCAGGAGAAGAGTTAGAGCAGTAATCCTGTGCAGGAGAAGAGTGAGAGCAGTAATCCTGTGCAGGAGAAGAGTGAGAGCAGTAATCCTGTGCAGGAGGAGAAGAGTGAGAGCTGTAATCCTGTGCAGGAGGAGAAGAGTGAGAGCAGTAATCCTGTGCAGGAGGAGAAGAGTGAGAGCAGTAATCCTGTGCAGGAGGAGAAGAGTGAGAGCAGTAGTCTTGTGCAGGAGAAGAGTGAGAGCAGTAATCCTGTGCAGGAGAAGAGTGAGAGCAGTAATCCTGTGCAGGAGGAGAAGAGTGAGAGCAGTTTTCCTGTGCAGGAGGAGAAGAGTGAGAGCAGTAGTCCTGTGCAGGAGGAGAAGAGTGAGAGCAGTAATCCTGTGCAGGAGGAGAAGAGTGAGAGCAGTAATCCTGTGCAGGAGGAGAAGAGTGAGAGCTGTAATCCTGTGCAGGAGGAGAAGAGTGAGAGCTGTAATCCTGTGCAGGAGGAGAAGAGTGAGAGCTGTAATCCTGTGCAGGAGGAGAAGAGTGAGAGCAGTAATCCTGTGCAGGAGGAGAAGAATGAGAGCAGTAGTACTGTGCAGGAGGAGGAAAGTGAGAGCAGTAATCCTGTGCAGGAGGAGAAGAGTGAGAGCAGTAGTCCTGTGCAGGAGGAGAAGAGTGTGTGCAGTAATCCTGTGCAGGAGGAGGAGAGTGAGAGCAGTAATCCTGTGCAGGAGGAGGAGAGTGGGAGCAGTAATCCTGTGCAGGAGGAAAAGAGTGAGCAGTAGTCCTGTGCAGGAGGATAAGAGTGAGAGCAGTAGTCCTGTGCAGGAGGAGAAGAGTGAGAGCAGTAGTCCTGTGCAGGAGAAGAGTGAGAGCAGTAATCCTATGCAGGAGGAGAAGAGTGAGAGCAGTAGTCCTGTGCAGGAGGAGAAGTGTGAGAGCAGTAGTCCTGTGCAGGAGGAGAAGAGAAAGAGCAGTAATCCTGTGCAGGAGGAGAAGAGTGAGAACAGTAATCCTGTGCAGGAGGAGAAGAGTGAGAGCAGTAGTCCTGTGCAGGAGGAGAAGAGTGATAGCAGTAATCCTGTGCAGGAGGAGAAGAGTGAGAGCAGTAGTCCTGTGCAGGAGGAGAAGAGTGAGAGCAGTAATCCTGTGCAGGAGGAGAAGAGTGAGAGCAGTAGTCCTGTGCAGGAGGAGAAGAGTGAGAGCAGTAGTCCTGTGCAGGAGGAGAAGAGTGAGAGCAGTAGTCCTGTGCAGGAGGAGAAGAGTGAGAGCAGTAGTCCTGTGCAGGAGGAGAAGAGTGAGAGCTGTAGTCCTGTGCAGGAGGAGAAGAGTGAGAGCAGTAGTCCTGTGCAGGAGGAGAAGAGTGAGAGCAGTAATCCTGTGCAGGAGGAGAAGAGTGAGAGCAGTAGTCCTGTGCAGGAGGAGAAGAGTGAGAGCAGTAGTCCTGTGCAGGAGGAGAAGAGTGAGAGCTGTAGTCCTGTGCAGGAGAAGAGTGAGAGCAGTAATCCTGTGCAGGAGGAGAAGAGTGAGAGGAGTAATCCTGTGCAGGAGGAGAAGAGTGAGAGCAGTAATCCTGTGCAGGAGGAGAAGAGTGAGAGCAGTAATCCTGTGCAGGAGGAGAAGAGAGAGAGCAGTAATCCTGTGCAGGAGGAGGAGAGTGAGAGCTGTAGTCCTGTGCAGGAGGAGAAGAGAGAGAGCAGTAATCCTGTGCAGGAGGAGAAGAGTGAGAGCAGTAATCCTGTGCAGGAGGAGAAGAGTGAGAGCAGTAATCCTGTGCAGGGGGAGAAGAGTGAGAGCAGTAGTCCTGTGCAGGAGGAGAAGAGTGAGAGCAGTAGTCCTGTGCAGGAGGAGAAGAGTGAGAGCAGTAGTCTTGTGCAGGAGAAGAAGAGTGAGAGCAGTAATCCTGTGCAGGAGGAGAAGAGTGAGAGCAGTAATCCTGTGCAGGAGGAGAAGAGTGAGAGCAGTAATCCTGTGCAGGAGGAGAAGAGTGAGAGCAGTAATCCTGTGCAGGAGAAGAGTGAGAGCAGTAATCCTGTGCAGCAGAAGAGTGAGAATAGTAATCCTGTGCAGAAGGAGAAGAGTGAGAGCAGTAATCCTGTGCAGGAGGAGGAGAGTGAGAGCAGTAATCCTGTGCAGGAGGAGGAGAGTGAGCAGTAATCCTGTGCAGGAGAAGAGTGAGAGCAGTAGTCCTGTGCAGGAGGAGAAAAGTGAGAGCAGTAGTCCTGTGCAGGAGAAGAGTGAGAGCAGTAATCCTGTGCAGGAGGAGAAGAGTGAGAGCAGTAATCCTGTGCAGGAGGAGAAGATTGAGAGCAGTAGTCCTTTGCAGGAGGAGAAGAGTGAGAGCAGTAATCCTGTGCAGGAGAAGAGTGAGAGCAGTAATCCTGTGCAGGAGGAGAAGAGTGAGAGCAGTAATCCTGTGCAGGGGGAGAAGAGTGAGAGCAGTAATCCTGTGCAGGAGGAGAAGGGTGAGAGCAGTAGTCCTGTGCAGGAGGACAAGAGTGAGAGCAGTAATCCTGTGCAGGAGGAGAAGAGTGAGAGCAGTAATCCTGTGCAGGAGGAAGAGAGTGAGAGCAGTAATCCTGTGCAGGAGGAGAAGAGTGAGAGCAGTAGTCCTGTGCAGGAGAAGAGTGAGAGCAGTAATCCTGTGCAGGAGGAGAAGAGTGAGAGCAGTAGTCCTGTGGAGGAGAAGAGTGAGAGCAGTAATCCTGTGCAGGAGGAGAAGAGTGAGAGCAGTAGTCCTGTGCAGGAGGAGAAAAGTGAGAGCAGTAATCCTGTGCAGGAGGAGAAGAGTGAGAGCAGTAGTCCTGTGCAGGAGGAGAAGAGTGAGAGCAGTAGTCCTGTGCAGGAGGAGAAGAGTGAGAGCAGTAATCCTGTGCAGGAGGAGAAGAGTGAGAGCAGTAGTCCTGTGCAGAAGGAGGAGAGTGAGAGCAGTAGTCCTGTGCAGGAGGAGGAGAGTGAGAGCAGTAATCCTGAGCAGGAGGAGAAAAGTGAGAGCAGTAGTCCTGTGCAGGAGAAGAGTGAGAGAAGTAATCCTGTGCAGGAGGAGAAGAGTGAGAGCAGTAGTCCTGTGCAGGAGGAGAAGAGTGAGAGCATTAGTCCTGTGCAGGAGAAGAGTGAGAGCAGTAATCCTGTGCAGGAGGAGAAGAGTGAGAGCAGTAATCCTGTGCAGGAGGAGAAGAGAGAGAGCAGTAATCCTGTGCAGGAGAAGAGTGTGAGCAGTAATCCTGTGCAGGAGGAGAAGAGAGAGAGCAGTAATCCTGTGCAGGGGGAGAAGAGTGAGAGCAGTAATCCTGTGCAGGAGGAGAAGAGTGAGAGCAGTAGTCCTGTGCAGGAGAAGAGGGAAAGCAGTAATCCTGTGCAGGAGGAGAAGAGTGAGAGCAGTAATCCTGTGCAGGAGGAGAAGAGTGAGAGCAGTAATCTTGTGCAGGAGGAGGAGAGTGAGAGCAGTAATCCTGTGCAGGAGGAGAAGAGTGAGAGCAGTAGTCCTGTGCAAGAGAAGAGTGAGAGCAGTAATCCTGTGCAGGAGGAGAAGAGTGTGAGCAGTAGTCCTGTGCAGGAGAAGAGTGAGAGCAGTAATCCTGTGCAGGAGGAGAAGAGTGAGAGCAGTAGTCCTGTGCAGGAGGAGAAAAGTGAGAGCAGTAATCCTGTGCAGGAGAAGAGTGAGAGCAGTAGTCCTGTGCAGGAGGAGAAGAGTGAGAGCAGTAGTCCTGTGCAGGAGAAGAGGGAAAGCAGTAATCCTGTGCAGGAGGAGAAGAGTGAGAGCAGTAATCCTGTGCAGGAGGAGAAGAGTGAGAGCAGTAGTCCTGTGCAGGAGAAGAGTGAGAACAGTAATCCTGTGCAGGAGGAGAGGAGTGAGAGCAGTAGTCCTGTGCAGGAGGAGAAAAGTGAGAGCAGTAATCCTGTGCAGGAGGAGAAGAGTGAGAGCAGTAGTCCTGTGCAGGAGGAGAAGAGTGAGAGCAGTAGTCCTGTGCAGGAGAAGAGGGATAGCAGTAATCCTGTGCAGGAGGAGAAGAGTGAGAGCAGTAATCCTGTGCAGGAGGAGAAGAGTGAGAGCAGTAGTCCTGTGCAGAAGGAGAAGAGTGAGAGCAGTAATCCTGTGCAGGAGGAGAAGAGTGAGAGCAGTAATCCTGTGCAGGAGGAGAAGAGTGAGAGCAGTAGTCCTGTGCAGAAGGAGAAGAGTGCGAGCAGTAATCCTTTGCAGGAGGAGAAGAGTGAGAGCAGTAGTCCTGTGCAGGAGGAGGAGAGTGAGAGCAGTAATCCTGTGCAGGAAAAGAGTGAGAGCAGTAATCCTGTGCAGGAGGAGAAGAGTGAGAGCAGTAATCCTGTGCAGGAGGAGAAGAGTGAGAGCAGTAGTCCTGTGCAGAAGGAGAAGAGTGAGAGCAGTAGTCCTGTGCAGGAGGAGGAGAGTGAGAGCAGTAATCCTGAGCAGGAGGAGAAAAGTGAGAGCAGTAGTCCTGTGCAGGAGAAGAGTGAGAGCAGTAATCCTGTGCAGGAGGAGAAGAGTGAGAGCAGTAGTCCTGTGCAGGAGGAGAAGAGTGAGAGCAGTAGTCCTGTGCAGGAGGAGGAGAGTGAGAGCAGTAATCTTGTGCAGGAGGAGAAGAGTGAGAGCATTAGTCCTGTGCAGGAGAAGAGTGAGAGCAGTAATCCTGTGCAGGAGGAGAAGAGTGAGAGCAGTAATCCTGTGCAGGAGGAGAAGAGTGAGAGCAGTAATCCTGTGCAGGAGAAGAGTGAGAGCAGTAATCCTGTGCAGGAGGAGAAGAGAGAGAGCAGTAATCCTGTGCAGGGGGAGAAGAGTGAGAGCAGTAATCCTGTGCAGGAGGAGAAGAGTGAGAGCAGTAGTCCTGTGCAGGAGAAGAGGGAAAGCAGTAATCCTGTGCAGGAGGAGAAGAGTGAGAGCAGTAATCCTGAGCAGGAGGAGAAGAGTGAGAGCAGTAATCCTGTGCAGGAGGAGGAGAGTGAGAGCCGTAATCCTGTGCAGGAGGAGAAGAGTGAGAGCAGTAGTCCTGTGCAGGAGAAGAGTGAGAGCAGTAATCCTGTGCAGAAGGAGAAGAGTGAGAGCAGTAGTCATGTGCAGGAGAAGAGTGAGAGCAGTAGTCCTGTGCAGGAGGAGAAAAGTGAGAGCAGTAATCCTGTGCAGGAGGAGAAGAGTGAGAGCAGTAGTCCTGTGCAGGAGGAGAAGAGTGAGAGCAGTAGTCCTGTGCAGGAGAAGAGGGAAAGCAGTAATCCTGTGCAGGAGGAGAAGAGTGAGAGCAGTAATCCTGTGCAGGAGGAGAAAAGTGAGAGCAGTAGTCCTGTGCAGGAGAAGAGTGAGAGCAGTAATCCTGTGCAGGAGGAGAAGAGTGAGAGCAGTAGTCCTGTGCAGGAAGAGAAAAGTGAGAGCAGTAATCCTGTGCAGGAGGAGAAGAGTGAGAGCAGTAGTCCTGTGCAGGAGGAGAAGAGTGAGAGCAGTAGTCCTGTGCAGGAGAAGAGGGAAAGCAGTAATCCTGTGCAGGAGGAGAAGAGTGAGAGCAGTAATCCTGTGCAGGAGGAGAAGAGTGAGAGCAGTAGTCCTGTGCAGAAGGAGAAGAGTGAGAGCAGTAGTCCTGTGCAGGAGGAGAAGAGTGAGAGCATTAGTCCTGTGCAGGAGGAGAAGAGTGAGAGCATTAGTCCTGTGCAGGAGGAGAAGAGTGAGAGCAGTAATCTTGTGCAGGAGGAGAAGAGTGAGAGCATTAGTCCTGTGCAGGAGAAGAGTGAGAGCAGTAATCCTGTGCAGGAGGAGAAGAGTGAGAGCAGTAATCCTGTGCAGGAGGAGAAGAGTGAGAGCAGTAATCCTGTGCAGGAGAAGAGTGAGAGCAGTAATCCTGTGCAGGAGGAGAAGAGTGAGAGCAGTAATCCTGTGTAGGGGGAGAAGAGTGAGAGCAGTAGTCCTGTGCAGGAGAAGAGGGAAAGCAGTAATCCTGTGCAGGAGGAGAAGAGTGAGAGCAGTAATCCTGTGCAGGAGGAGAAGAGTGAGAGCAGTAATCCTGTGCAGGAGGAGAAGAGTGAGAGCAGTAGTCCTGTGCAGGAGGAGAAGAGTGAGAGCAGTAGTCCTGTGCAGGAGAAGAGGGAAAGCAGTAATCCTGTGCAGGAGGAGAAGAGTGAGAGCAGTAATCCTGTGCAGGAGGAGAAAAGTGAGAGCAGTAGTCCTGTGCAGGAGAAGAGTGAGAGCAGTAATCCTGTGCAGGAGGAGAAGAGTGAGAGCAGTAGTCCTGTGCAGGAAGAGAAAAGTGAGAGCAGTAATCCTGTGCAGGAGGAGAAGAGTGAGAGCAGTAGTCCTGTGCAGGAGGAGAAGAGTGAGAGCAGTAGTCCTGTGCAGGAGGAGAAGAGTGAGAGCAGTAGTCCTGTGCAGGAGAAGAGGGAAAGCAGTAATCCTGTGCAGGAGGAGAAGAGTGAGAGCAGTAATCCTGTGCAGGAGGAGAAGAGTGAGAGCAGTAGTCCTGTGCAGAAGGAGAAGAGTGAGAGCAGTAATCTTGTGCAGGAGGAGAAGAGTGAAAGCATTAGTCCTGTGCAGGAGAAGAGTGAGAGCAGTAATCCTGTGCAGGAGGAGAAGAGTGAGAGCAGTAATCCTGTGCAGGAGGAGAAGAGTGAGAGCAGTAATCCTGTGCAGGAGAAGAGTGAGAGCAGTAATCCTGTGCAGGAGGAGAAGAGTGAGAGCAGTAATCCTGTGTAGGGGGAGAAGAGTGAGAGCAGTAGTCCTGTGCAGGAGAAGAGGGAAAGCAGTAATCCTGTGCAGGAGGAGAAGAGTGAGAGCAGTAATCCTGTGCAGGAGGAGGAGAGTGAGAGCAGTAATCCTGTGCAGGAGGAGAAGAGTGAGAGCAGTAGTCCTGTGCAGGAGAAGAGTGAGAGCAGTAATCCTGTGCAGGAGGAGAAGAGTGAGAGCAGTAGTCCTGTGCAGGAGAAGAGTGAGAGCAGTAATCCTGTGCAGGAGGAGAAGAGTGAGAGCAGTAGTCCTGTGCAGGAGGAGAAGAGTGAGAACAGTAATCCTGTGCAGGAGGAGAAGAGTGAGAGCAGTAATCCTGTGCAGGAGGAGAAGAGTGAGAGCAGTAATCCTGTGCAGGAGGAGAAGAGTGAGAGCAGTAATCCTGTGCAGGAGGAGAAGAGTGAGAGCAGTAGTCCTGTGCAGGAGAAGAGGGAAAGCAGTAATCCTGTGCAGGAGGAGAAGAGTGAGAGCAGTAATCCTGTGCAGGAGGAGAAGAGTGAGAGCAGTAATCCTGTGCAGGAGGAGAAGAGTGAGAGCAGTAATCCTGTGCAGGAGGAGAAGAGTGAGAGCAGTAGTCCTGTGCAGGAGAAGAGGGAAAGCAGTAATCCTGTGCAGGAGGAGAAGAGGGAGAGCAGTAATCCTGTGCAGGAGGAGGAGAGTGAGAGCAGTAATCCTGTGCAGGAGGAGGAGAGTGAGAGCAGTAATCCTGTGCAGGAGGAGAAGAGTGAGAGCAGTAGTCCTGTGCAGAAGAAGAGTGAGAGCAGTAATCCTATGCAGGAGGAGAAGAGTGAGAGCAGTAGTCCTGTGCAGCAGGAGAAGAGTGAGAGCAGTAGTCCTGTGCAGGAGGAGAAGAGTGAGAGCAGTAGTCCTGTGCAGGAGGAGAAGAGAGAGCAGTAGTCATGTGAAGGAGGAGAAGAGTGAGAGCAGTAGTCCTGTGAAGGAGGAGAAGACTGAGAGCAGTAGTCCTGTGAAGGAGGAGAAGAGTGAGAGCAGTAATCCTGTGCAGGAGGAGAAGGGTGAGAGCAGTAATCCTGTGCAGGAAAAGAGTGAGAGCAGTAATCCTGTGCAGGAGGAGAAGAGTGAGAGCAGTAATCCTGTGCAGGAAAAGAGTGAGAGCAGTAATCCTGTGCAGGAGGAGAAGAGTGAGAGCAGTAATCCTGTGCAGGAGGAGAAGAGTGAGAGCAGTAATCCTGTGCAGGAAAAGAGTGAGAGCAGTAATCCTGTGCAGGAGGAGGAGAGTGAGAGCAGTAATCCTGTGCAGGAGGAGAAGAGTGAGAGCAGTAATCCTGTGCAGGAGGAGGAGAGTGAGAGCAGTAATCCTGTGCAGGAGGAGAAGAGTGAGAGCTGTAGTCCTGTGCAGGAGGAGAAGTGAGAGCAGTAATCCTGTGCAGGAGGAGAAGAGTGAGAGCAGTAATCCTGTGCAGGAGGAGAAGAGTGAGAGCAGTAGTCCTGTGCAGGAGGAGAAGAGTGAGAGCAGTAGTCCTGTGCAGGAGGAGAAGAGTGAGAGCAGTAGTCCTGTGCAGGAGGAGAAGAGTGAGAGCTGTAGTCCTGTGCAGGAGGAGAAGAGTGAGAGCAGTAGTCCTGTGCAGGAGGAGGAAAGTGAGAGCAGTAATCCTGTGCAGGAGGAGAAGATTGAGAGCAGTAGTCCTGTGCAGGAGGAGAAGAGTGTGTGCAGTAATCCTGTGCAGGAGGAGGAGAGTGAGAGCAGTAATCCTGTGCAGGAGGAGGAGAGTGGGAGCAGTAATCCTGTGCAGGAGGACAAGAGTGAGCAGTAGTCCTGTGCAGGAGAAGAGTGAGAGCAGTAATCCTATACAGGAGTAGGAGAGTGAGAGCAGTAGTCCTGTGCAGGAGGAGAAGAGTGAGAGCAGTAGTCCTGTGCAGGAGGAGAAGAGAGAGAGCAGTAATCCTGTGCAGGAGGAGAAGAGTGAGAACAGTAATCCTGTGCAGGAGGAGAAGAGTGAGAGCAGTAGTCCTGTGCAGGAGGAGAAGAGTGATAGCAGTAATCCTGTGCAGGAGGAGAAGAGTGAGAGCAGTAGTCCTGTGCAGGAGGAGAAGAGTGAGAGCAGTAGTCTTGTGCAGGAGAAGAAGAGTGAGAGCAGTAATCCTGTGCAGGAGGAGAAGAGTGAGAGCAGTAATCCTGTGCAGGAGGAGAAGAGTGAGAGCAGTAATCCTGTGCAGGAGGAGAAGAGTGAGAGCAGTAATCCTGTGCAGGAGGAGGAGAGTGAGAGCAGTAATCCTGTGCAGGAGGAGAAGAGTGAGAGCAGTAGTCCTGTGCAGAAGAAGAGTGAGAGCAGTAATCCTGTGCAGGAGGAGAAGAGTGAGAGCAGTAATCCTGTGCAGGAGGAGAAGAGTGAGAGCAGTAATCCTGTGCAGGAGGAGAAGAGTGAGAGCAGAGTCCTGTGCAGGAGAAGAGTGAGAGCAGTAATCCTGTGCAGGAGGAGAAGACTGAGAGCAGTAATCCTGTGCAGGAGGAGAAGAGTGAGAGCAGTAGTCCTGTGCAGGAGAAGAGTGAGAGCAGTAATGCAGTGCAGGAGAAGAGTGAGAGCAGTAATCCTGTGCAAGAGGAGAAGAGTGAGAGCAGTAATCCTGTGCAGGAGGAGAAGAGTGAGAGCAGTAATCCTGTGCAGGAGGAGAAGAGTGAGAGCAGTAGTCCTGTGCAGGAGGAGAAGAGTGAGAGCAGTAGTCCTGTGCAGGAGGAGAAGAGTGAGAGCAGTAATCCTGTGCAGGAGAAGAGTGAGAGCAGTAATCCTGTGCAGGAGAAGAGTGAGAGCGGTAATCCTGTGCAGGAGAAGAGTGAGAGCGGTAATCCTGTGCAGGAGGAGAAGAGTGAGAGCAGTAATCCTGTGCAGGAGGAGAAGAGTGAGAGCAGTAATCCTGTGCAGGAGGAGAAGAGTGAGAGCAGTAATCCTGTGCAGGAGGAGAAGAGTGAGAGCAGTAGTCCTGTGCAGGAGAAGAGTGAGAGCAGTAATCCTGTGCGGGAGAAGAGTGGGAGCAGTAATCCTGTGCGGGAGAAGAGTGAGAGCAGTAATCCTGTGCAGGAGAAGAGTGAGAGCAGTAATCCTGTGCAGGAGGAGAAGAGTGAGAGCAGTAATCCTGTGCAGGAGGAGAAGAGTGAGAGCAGTAATCCTGTGCAGGAGGAGAAGAGTGAGAGCAGTAATCCTGTGCAGGAGGAGAGTGAGAGCAGTAATCCTGTGCAGGAGGAGAAGAGTGAGAGCAGTAATCCTGTGCAGGAGGAGAAGAGTGAGAGCAGTAGTCCTGTGCAGGAGGAGAAGAGTGAGAGCAGTAATCCTGTGCAGGAGTAGAAGAGTGAGAGCAGTAGTCCTGTGCAGGAGAAGAGTGAGAGCAGTAATCCTGTGCAGCAGAAGAGTGAGAGCAGTAATCCTGTGCAGGAGGAGAAGAGTGAGAGCAGTAATCCTGTGCAGGAGGAGGAGAGTGAGAGCGGTAATCCTGTGCAGGAGGAGAGTGAGCAGTAATCCTGTGCAGGAGGAGAAGAGTGAGAGCAGTAGTCCTGTGCAGGAGGAGAAGAGTGAGAGCAGTAGTCCCGTGCAGGAGAAGAGTGAGAGTAGTAATCCTGTGCAGGAGGAGAAGAGTGAGAGCAGTAATCCTGTGCAGGAGGAGAAGAGTGAGAGCAGTAGTCCTGTGCAGGAGGAGAAGAGTGAGAGCTGTAGTCCTGTGCAGGAGGAGAAGAGTGTGTGCAGTAATCCTGTGCAGGAGGAGAAGAGTGAGAGCAGTAGTCCTGTGCAGGAGGAGGAAAGTGAGAGCAGTAATCCTGTGCAGGAGGAGAAGATTGAGAGCAGTAGTCCTGTGCAGGAGGAGAAGAGTGTGTGCAGTAATCCTGTGCAGGAGGAGGAGAGTGTGTGCAGTAATCCTGTGCAGGAGGAGGAGAGTGAGAGCAGTAATCCTGTGCAGGAGGAGGAGAGTGGGAGCAGTAATCCTGTGCAGGAGGACAAGAGTGAGCAGTAGTCCTGTGCAGGAGGAGAAGAGTGAGAGCAGTAGTCCTGTGCAGGAGAAGAGTGAGAGCAGTAATCCTATGCAGGAGGAGGAGAGTGAGAGCAGTAGTCCTGTGCAGGAGGAGAAGAGTGAGAGCAGTAGTCCTGTGCAGGAGGAGAAGAGAGAGAGCAGTAATCCTGTGCTGGAGGAGAAGAGTGAGAACAGTAATCCTGTGCAGGAGGAGAAGAGTGAGAGCAGTAGTCCTGTGCAGGAGGAGAAGAGTGATAGCAGTAATCCTGTGCAGGAGGAGAAGAGTGAGAGCAGTAGTCCTGTGCAGGAGGAGAAGAGTGAGAGCAGTAGTCTTGTGCAGGAGAAGAAGAGTGAGAGCAGTAATCCTGTGCAGGAGGAGAAGAGTGAGAGCAGTAGTCCTGTGCAGGAGAAGAGTGAGAGCAGTAATGCAGTGCAGGAGAAGAGTGAGAGCAGTAATCCTGTGCAAGAGGAGAAGAGTGAGAGCAGTAATCCTGTGCAGGAGGAGAAGAGTGAGAGCAGTAATCCTGTGCAGGAGGAGAAGAGTGAGAGCAGTAGTCCTGTGCAGGAGGAGAAGAGTGAGAGCAGTAGTCCTGTGCAGGAGGAGAAGAGTGAGAGCAGTAATCCTGTGCAGGAGAAGAGTGAGAGCAGTAATCCTGTGCAGGAGAAGAGTGAGAGCGGTAATCCTGTGCAGGAGAAGAGTGAGAGCGGTAATCCTGTGCAGGAGGAGAAGAGTGAGAGCAGTAATCCTGTGCAGGAGGAGAAGAGTGAGAGCAGTAATCCTGTGCAGGAGGAGAAGAGTGAGAGCAGTAATCCTGTGCAGGAGGAGAAGAGTGAGAGCAGTAGTCCTGTGCAGGAGAAGAGTGAGAGCAGTAATCCTGTGCGGGAGAAGAGTGGGAGCAGTAATCCTGTGCGGGAGAAGAGTGAGAGCAGTAATCCTGTGCAGGAGAAGAGTGAGAGCAGTAATCCTGTGCAGGAGGAGAAGAGTGAGAGCAGTAATCCTGTGCAGGAGGAGAAGAGTGAGAGCAGTAATCCTGTGCAGGAGGAGAAGAGTGAGAGCAGTAATCCTGTGCAGGAGGAGAAGAGTGAGAGCAGTAATCCTGTGCAGGAGGAGAAGAGTGAGAGCAGTAATCCTGTGCAGGAGGAGAAGAGTGAGAGCAGTAGTCCTGTGCAGGAGGAGAAGAGTGAGAGCAGTAGTCCTGTGCAGGAGTAGAAGAGTGAGAGCAGTAGTCCTGTGCAGGAGAAGAGTGAGAGCAGTAATCCTGTGCAGCAGAAGAGTGAGAGCAGTAATCCTGTGCAGGAGGAGAAGAGTGAGAGCAGTAATCCTGTGCAGGAGGAGGAGAGTGAGAGCGGTAATCCTGTGCAGGAGGAGAGTGAGCAGTAATCCTGTGCAGGAGGAGAAGAGTGAGAGCAGTAGTCCTGTGCAGGAGGAGAAGAGTGAGAGCAGTAGTCCCGTGCAGGAGAAGAGTGAGAGTAGTAATCCTGTGCAGGAGGAGAAGAGTGAGAGCAGTAATCCTGTGCAGGAGGAGAAGAGTGAGAGCAGTAGTCCTGTGCAGGAGGAGAAGAGTGAGAGCTGTAGTCCTGTGCAGGAGGAGAAGAGTGTGTGCAGTAATCCTGTGCAGGAGGAGAAGAGTGAGAGCAGTAGTCCTGTGCAGGAGGAGGAAAGTGAGAGCAGTAATCCTGTGCAGGAGGAGAAGATTGAGAGCAGTAGTCCTGTGCAGGAGGAGAAGAGTGTGTGCAGTAATCCTGTGCAGGAGGAGGAGAGTGTGTGCAGTAATCCTGTGCAGGAGGAGGAGAGTGAGAGCAGTAATCCTGTGCAGGAGGAGGAGAGTGGGAGCAGTAATCCTGTGCAGGAGGACAAGAGTGAGCAGTAGTCCTGTGCAGGAGGAGAAGAGTGAGAGCAGTAGTCCTGTGCAGGAGAAGAGTGAGAGCAGTAATCCTATGCAGGAGGAGGAGAGTGAGAGCAGTAGTCCTGTGCAGGAGGAGAAGAGTGAGAGCAGTAGTCCTGTGCAGGAGGAGAAGAGAGAGAGCAGTAATCCTGTGCTGGAGGAGAAGAGTGAGAACAGTAATCCTGTGCAGGAGGAGAAGAGTGAGAGCAGTAGTCCTGTGCAGGAGGAGAAGAGTGATAGCAGTAATCCTGTGCAGGAGGAGAAGAGTGAGAGCAGTAGTCCTGTGCAGGAGGAGAAGAGTGAGAGCAGTAGTCTTGTGCAGGAGAAGAAGAGTGAGAGCAGTAATCCTGTGCAGGAGGAGAAGAGTGAGAGCAGTAATCCTGTGCAGGAGGAGAAGAGTGAGAGCAGTAGTCCTGTGCAGGAGGAGGAAAGTGAGAGCAGTAATCCTGTGCAGGAGGAGAAGATTGAGAGCAGTAGTCCTGTGCAGGAGGAGAAGAGTGTGTGCAGTAATCCTGTGCAGGAGGAGGAGAGTGTGTGCAGTAATCCTGTGCAGGAGGAGGAGAGTGAGAGCAGTAATACTGTGCAGGAGGAGGAGAGTGGGAGCAGTAATCCTGTGCAGGAGGACAAGAGTGAGCAGTAGTCCTGTGCAGGAGGAGAAGAGTGAGAGCAGTAGTCCTGTGCAGGAGAAAAGTGAGAGCAGTAATCCTATGCAGGAGGAGGAGAGTGAGAGCAGTAGTCCTGTGCAGGAGGAGAAGAGTGAGAGCAGTAGTCCTGTGCAGGAGGAGAAGAGAGAAAGCAGTAATCCTGTGCTGGAGGAGAAGAGTGAGAACAGTAATCCTGTGCAGGAGGAGAAGAGTGAGAGCAGTAGTCCTGTGCAGGAGGAGAAGAGTGAGAGCAGTAATCCTGTGCAGGAGGAGAAGAGTGAGAGCAGTAGTCCTGTGCAGGAGGAGAAGAGTGAGAGCAGTAGTCTTGTGCAGGAGAAGAAGAGTGAGAGCAGTAATCCTGTGCAGGAGGAGAAGAGTGAGAGCAGTAATCCTGTGCAGGAGGAGAAGAGTGAGAGCAGTAATCCTGTGCAGGAGGAGAAGAGTGAGAGCAGTAATCCTGTGCAGGAGGAGGAGAGTGAGAGCAGTAATCCTGTGCAGGAGGAGAAGAGTGAGAGCAGTAGTCCTGTGCAGAAGAAGAGTGAGAGCAGTAATCCTGTGCAGGAGGAGAAGAGTGAGAGCAGTAATCCTGTGCAGGAGGAGAAGAGTGAGAGCAGTAATCCTGTGCAGGAGGAGAAGAGTGAGAGCAGTAGTCCTGTGCAGGAGAAGAGTGAGAGCAGTAATCCTGTGCAGGAGGAGAAGACTGAGAGCAGTAATCCTGTGCAGGAGGAGAAGAGTGAGAGCAGTAGTCCTGTGCAGGAGAAGAGTGAGAGCAGTAATGCTGTGCAGGAGAAGAGTGAGAGCAGTAATCCTGTGCAGGAGGAGAAGGGTGAGAGCAGTAATCCTGTGCAGGAGGAGAAGAGTGAGAGCAGTAGTCCTGTGCAGGAGGAGAAGAGTGAGAGCAGTAGTCCTGTGCAGGAGGAGAAGAGTGAGAGCAGTAATCCTGTGCAGGAGAAGAGTGAGAGCAGTAATCCTGTGCAGGAGAAGAGTGAGAGCAGTTATCCTGTGCAGGAGAAGAGTGAGAGCAGTAATCCTGTGCAGGAGGAGAAGAGTGACAGCAGTAATCCTGTGCAGGAGGAGAAGAGTGAGAGCAGTAATCCTGTGCAGGAGGAGAAGAGTGAGAGCAGTAATCCTGTGCAGGAGGAGAAGAGTGAGAGCAGTAGTCCTGTGCAGGAGGAGAAGAGTGTGTGCAGTAATCCTGTGCAGGAGGAGAAGAGTGAGGGCAGTAATCCTGTGCAGGAGGAGAAGAGTGAGAGCAGTAATCCTGTGCAGGAGGAGAAGAGTGAGAGCTGTAGTCCTGTGCAGGAGGACAAGAGTGAGAGCAGTAATCCTGTGCAGGAGGACAAGAGTGAGAGCAGTAATCCTGTGCAGGAGGAGAAGAGTGAGAGCAGTAATCCTGTGCAGGAGGAGAAGAGTGAGAGCTGTAGTCCTGTGCAGGAGGAGAAGAGTGAGAGCAGTAATCCTGTGCAGGAGGAGAAGAGTGAGAGCAGTAATCCTGTGCAGGAGGAGAAGAGTGAGAGCAGTAGTCCTGTGCAGGAGGAGAAGAGTGAGAGCAGTAGTCCTGTGCAGGAGGAGAAGAGTGAGAGCAGTAGTCCTGTGCAGGAGGAGAAGAGTGAGAGCTGTAGTCCTGTGCAGGAGGAGAAGAGTGAGAACAGTAGTCCTGTGCAGGAGGAGAAGAGTGAGAGCAGTAGTCCTGTGCAGGAGGAGAAGAGTGAGAGCTGTAGTCCTGTGCAGGAGGAGAAGAGTGAGAGCAGTAGTCCTGTGCAGGAGGAGAAGAGAGAGAGCAGTAATCCTGTGCAGGAGGAGAAGAGTGAGAGCAGTAGTTCTGTGCAGGAGGAGGAAAGTGAGAGCAGTAATCCTGTGCAGGAGGAGAAGAGTGAGAGCAGTAGTCCTGTGCAGGAGGAGAAGAGTGTGTGCAGTAATCCTGTGCAGGAGGAGAAGAGTGAGGGCAGTAATCCTGTGCAGGAGGAGAAGAGTGAGAGCAGTAATCCTGTGCAGGAGGAGAAGAGTGAGAGCTGTAGTCCTGTGCAGGAGGAGAAGAGTGAGAGCAGTAATCCTGTGCAGGAGAAGAGTGAGAGCAGTAATCCTGTGCAGGAGGAGAAGAGTGAGAGCTGTAGTCCTGTGCAGGAGGAGAAGAGTGAGAGCAGTAATCCTGTGCAGGAGGAGAAGAGTGAGAGCAGTAATCCTGTGCAGGAGGAGAAGAGTGAGAGCAGTAGTCCTGTGCAGGAGGAGAAGAGTGAGAGCAGTAGTCCTGTGCAGGAGGAGAAGAGTGAGAGCAGTAGTCCTGTGCAGGAGGAGAAGAGTGAGAGCTGTAGTCCTGTGCAGGAGGAGAAGAGTGAGAACAGTAGTCCTGTGCAGGAGGAGAAGAGTGAGAGCAGTAGTCCTGTGCAGGAGGAGAAGAGTGAGAGCTGTAGTCCTGTGCAGGAGGAGAAGAGTGAGAGCAGTAGTCCTGTGCAGGAGGAGAAGAGAGAGAGCAGTAATCCTGTGCAGGAGGAGAAGAGTGAGAGCAGTAGTCCTGTGCAGGAGGAGGAAAGTGAGAGCAGTAATCCTGTGCAGGAGGAGAAGATTGAGAGCAGTAGTCTTGTGCAGGAGGAGAAGAGTGTGTGCAGTAATCCTGTGCAGGAGGAGGAGAGTGAGAGCAGTAATCCTGTGCAGGAGGAGGAGAGTGGGAGCAGTAATCCTGTGCAGGAGGACAAGAGTGAGCAGTAGTCCTGTGCAGGAGGAGAAGAGTGAGAGCAGTAGTCCTGTGCAGGAGAAGAGTGAGAGCAGTAATCCTATGCAGGAGGAGGAGAGTGAGAGCAGTAGTCCTGTGCAGGAGGAGAAGAGTGAGAGCAGTAGTCCTGTGCAGGAGGAGAAGAGAGAGAGCAGTAATCCTGTGCAGGAGGAGAAGAGTGAGAACAGTAATCCTGTGCAGGAGGAGAAGAGTGAGAGCAGTAGTCCTGTGCAGGAGGAGGAAAGTGAGAGCAGTAATCCTGTGCAGGAGGAGAAGATTGAGAGCAGTAGTCCTGTGCAGGAGGAGAAGAGTGTGTGCAGTAATCCTGTGCAGGAGGAGGAGAGTGAGAGCAGTAATCCTGTGCAGGAGGAGGAGAGTGGGAGCAGTAATCCTGTGCAGGAGGACAAGAGTGAGCAGTAGTCCTGTGCAGGAGGAGAAGAGTGAGAGCAGTAGTCCTGTGCAGGAGAAGAGTGAGAGCAGTAATCCTATGCAGGAGGAGGAGAGTGAGAGCAGTAGTCCTGTGCAGGAGGAGAAGAGTGAGAGCAGTAGTCCTGTGCAGGAGGAGAAGAGAGAGAGAGCAGTAATCCTGTGCAGGAGGAGAAGAGTGAGAACAGTAATCATGTGCAGGAGGAGAAGAGTGAGAGTAGTAGTCCTGTGCAGGAGGAGAAGAGTGATAGCAGTAATCCTGTGCAGGAGAAGAGTGAGAGCAGTAGTCCTGTGCAGGAGGAGAAGAGTGAGAGCAGTAGTCTTGTGCAGGAGAAGAAGAGTGAGAGCAGTAATCCTGTGCAGGAGGAGAAGAGTGAGAGCAGTAATCCTGTGCAGGAGGAGAAGAGTGAGAGCAGTAATCCTGTGCAGGAGGAGAAGAGTGAGAGCAGTAATCCTGTGCAGGAGGAGGAGAGTGAGAGCAGTAATCCTGTGCAGGAGGAGAAGAGTGAGAGCAGTAGTCCTTTGCAGAAGAAGCGTGAGAGCAGTAATCCTGTGCAGGAGGAGAAGAGTGAGAGCAGTAGTCCTGTGCAGGAGGAGAAGAGTGAGAGCAGTAATCCTGTGCAGGAGGAGAAGAGTGAGAGCAGTAATCCTGTGCAGGAGGAGAAGAGTGCGAGCAGTAGTCCTGTGCAGGAGAAGAGTGAGAGCAGTAATCCTGTGCAGGAGGAGAAGACTGAGAGCAGTAATCCTGTGCAGGAGGAGAAGAGTGAGAGCAGTAGTCCTGTGCAGGAGAAGAGTGAGAGCAGTAATGCTGTGCAGGAGAAGAGTGAGAGCAGTAATCCTGTGCAAGAGGAGAAGAGTGAGAGCAGTAATCCTGTGCAGGAGGAGAAGAGTGAGAGCAGTAATCCTGTGCAGGAGGAGAAGAGTGAGAGCAGTAGTCCTGTGCAGGAGGAGAAGAGTGAGAGCAGTAGTCCTGTGCAGGAGGAGAAGAGTGAGAGCAGTAATCCTGTGCAGGAGAAGCGTGAGGGCAGTAATCCTGTGCAGGAGAAGCGTGAGAGCAGTAATCCTGTGCAGGAGAAGAGTGAGAGCAGTAATCCTGTGCAGGAGGAGAAGAGTGAGAGCAGTAATCCTGTGCAGGAGGAGAAGAGTGAGAGCAGTAATCCTGTGCAGGAGGAGACGAGTGAGAACAGTAATCCTGTGCAGGAGGAGAAGAGTGAGAGCTGTAATGTTGTGCAGGAGGAGAAGAGTGAGAGCAGTAATCCTGTGCAGGAGGAGAAGAGTGAGAGCAGTAATCCTGTGCAGGAAGAGAAAGGTGAGAGCAGTAGTCCTCTGCAGGAGGAGAAGAGTGAGAGCAGTAGTCCTGTACAGGAGGAGAAGAGTGAGAGCAGTAATCCTGTGCAGGAGGAGAAGAGTGAGAGCAGTAATCTTGTGCAGGAGGAGAAGAGTGAGAGCAGTAATCCTGTGCAGGAAGAGAAAGGTGAGAGCAGTAGTCCTGTGCAGGAGGAGAAGAGTGAGAGCAGTAATCCTGTGCAGGAGAAGAGTGAGAGCAGTAATCCTGTGCAGGAGGAGAAGAGTTAGAGCAGTAATCCTGTGCAGGAGAAGAGTGAGAGCAGTAATCCTGTGCAGGAGGAGAAGACTGAGAGCAGTAATCCTGTGCAGGAGGAGAAGAGTGAGAGCAGTAATCCTGTGCAGGAGGAGAAGAGTGAGAGCAGTAATCCTGTGCAGGAGGAGAAGAGTGAGAGCAGTAATCCTGTGCAGGAGGAGAAGAGTGAGAGCAGTAATCCTGTGCAGGAGGAGAAGAGTGAGAGCAGTAGTCCTGTGCAGGAGGAGAAGAGTGAGAGCAGTAGTCTTGTGCAGGAGGACAAGAGTGAGAGCAGTAGTCCTGTGAAGGAGGAGAAGAGTGAGAGCAGTAGTCCTGTGAAGGAGAAGAGTGAGAGCAGTAGTCCTGTGAAGGAGGAGAAGAGTGAGAGCAGTAATGCTGTGCAGGAGAAGAGTGAGAGCAGTAATCCTGTGCAAGAGGAGAAGAGTAAGAGCAGTAATCCTGTGCAGGAGGAGAAGAGTGAGCAGTAGTCCTGTGCAGGAGGATAAGAGTGAGAGCAGTAGTCCTGTGCAGGAGGAGAAGAGTGAGAGCAGTAGTCCTGTGCAGGAGAAGAGTGAGAGCAGTAATCCTATGCAGGAGGAGAAGAGTGAGAGCAGTAGTCCTGTGCAGGAGGAGAAGTGTGAGAGCAGTAGTCCTGTGCAGGAGGAGAAGAGAGAGAGAGCAGTAATCCTGTGCAGGAGGAGAAGAGTGAGAACAGTAATCATGTGCAGGAGGAGAAGAGTGAGAGTAGTAGTCCTGTGCAGGAGGAGAAGAGTGATAGCAGTAATCCTGTGCAGGAGAAGAGTGAGAGCAGTAGTCCTGTGCAGGAGGAGAAGAGTGAGAGCAGTAGTCTTGTGCAGGAGAAGAAGAGTGAGAGCAGTAATCCTGTGCAGGAGGAGAAGAGTGAGAGCAGTAATCCTGTGCAGGAGGAGAAGAGTGAGAGCAGTAATCCTGTGCAGGAGGAGAAGAGTGAGAGCAGTAATCCTGTGCAGGAGGAGGAGAGTGAGAGCAGTAATCCTGTGCAGGAGGAGAAGAGTGAGAGCAGTAGTCCTTTGCAGAAGAAGCGTGAGAGCAGTAATCCTGTGCAGGAGGAGAAGAGTGAGAGCAGTAGTCCTGTGCAGGAGGAGAAGAGTGAGAGCAGTAATCCTGTGCAGGAGGAGAAGAGTGAGAGCAGTAATCCTGTGCAGGAGGAGAAGAGTGCGAGCAGTAGTCCTGTGCAGGAGAAGAGTGAGAGCAGTAATCCTGTGCAGGAGGAGAAGACTGAGAGCAGTAATCCTGTGCAGGAGGAGAAGAGTGAGAGCAGTAGTCCTGTGCAGGAGAAGAGTGAGAGCAGTAATGCTGTGCAGGAGAAGAGTGAGAGCAGTAATCCTGTGCAAGAGGAGAAGAGTGAGAGCAGTAATCCTGTGCAGGAGGAGAAGAGTGAGAGCAGTAATCCTGTGCAGGAGGAGAAGAGTGAGAGCAGTAGTCCTGTGCAGGAGGAGAAGAGTGAGAGCAGTAGTCCTGTGCAGGAGGAGAAGAGTGAGAGCAGTAATCCTGTGCAGGAGAAGCGTGAGGGCAGTAATCCTGTGCAGGAGAAGCGTGAGAGCAGTAATCCTGTGCAGGAGAAGAGTGAGAGCAGTAATCCTGTGCAGGAGGAGAAGAGTGAGAGCAGTAATCCTGTGCAGGAGGAGAAGAGTGAGAGCAGTAATCCTGTGCAGGAGGAGACGAGTGAGAACAGTAATCCTGTGCAGGAGGAGAAGAGTGAGAGCTGTAATGTTGTGCAGGAGGAGAAGAGTGAGAGCAGTAATCCTGTGCAGGAGGAGAAGAGTGAGAGCAGTAATCCTGTGCAGGAAGAGAAAGGTGAGAGCAGTAGTCCTCTGCAGGAGGAGAAGAGTGAGAGCAGTAGTCCTGTACAGGAGGAGAAGAGTGAGAGCAGTAATCCTGTGCAGGAGGAGAAGAGTGAGAGCAGTAATCCTGTGCAGGAGGAGAAGAGTGAGAGCAGTAATCTTGTGCAGGAGGAGAAGAGTGAGAGCAGTAATCCTGTGCAGGAAGAGAAAGGTGAGAGCAGTAGTCCTGTGCAGGAGGAGAAGAGTGAGAGCAGTAATCCTGTGCAGGAGAAGAGTGAGAGCAGTAATCCTGTGCAGGAGGAGAAGAGTTAGAGCAGTAATCCTGTGCAGGAGAAGAGTGAGAGCAGTAATCCTGTGCAGGAGGAGAAGACTGAGAGCAGTAATCCTGTGCAGGAGGAGAAGAGTGAGAGCAGTAATCCTGTGCAGGAGGAGAAGAGTGAGAGCAGTAATCCTGTGCAGGAGGAGAAGAGTGAGAGCAGTAATCCTGTGCAGGAGGAGAAGAGTGAGAGCAGTAATCCTGTGCAGGAGGAGAAGAGTGAGAGCAGTAGTCCTGTGCAGGAGGAGAAGAGTGAGAGCAGTAGTCTTGTGCAGGAGGACAAGAGTGAGAGCAGTAGTCCTGTGAAGGAGGAGAAGAGTGAGAGCAGTAGTCCTGTGAAGGAGAAGAGTGAGAGCAGTAGTCCTGTGAAGGAGGAGAAGAGTGAGAGCAGTAATGCTGTGCAGGAGAAGAGTGAGAGCAGTAATCCTGTGCAAGAGGAGAAGAGTAAGAGCAGTAATCCTGTGCAGGAGGAGAAGAGTGAGCAGTAGTCCTGTGCAGGAGGATAAGAGTGAGAGCAGTAGTCCTGTGCAGGAGGAGAAGAGTGAGAGCAGTAGTCCTGTGCAGGAGAAGAGTGAGAGCAGTAATCCTATGCAGGAGGAGAAGAGTGAGAGCAGTAGTCCTGTGCAGGAGGAGAAGTGTGAGAGCAGTAGTCCTGTGCAGGAGGAGAAGAGAAAGAGCAGTAATCCTGTGCAGGAGGAGAAGAGTGAGAACAGTAATCCTGTGCAGGAGGAGAAGAGTGAGAGCAGTAGTCCTGTGCAGGAGGAGAAGTGTGATAGCAGTAATCCTGTGCAGGAGGAGAAGAGTGAGAGCAGTAGTCCTGTGCAGGAGGAGAAGAGTGAGAGCAGTAATCCTGTGCAGGAGGAGAAGAGTGAGAGCAGTAGTCCTGTGCAGGAGGAGAAGAGTGAGAGCAGTAGTCCTGTGCAGGAGGAGAAGAGTGAGAGCAGTAGTCCTGTGCAGGAGGAGAAGAGTGAGAGCAGTAGTCCTGTGCAGGAGGAGAAGAGTGAGAGCTGTAGTCCTGTGCAGGAGGAGAAGAGTGAGAGCAGTAGTCCTGTGCAGGAGGAGAAGAGTGAGAGCTGTAGTCCTGTGCAGGAGAAGAGTGAGAGCAGTAATCCTGAGCAGGAGGAGAAGAGTGAGAGCAGTAATCCTGTGCAGGAGAAGAGTGAGAGCAGTAATCCTGTGCAGGAGGAGAAGAGTGAGAGGAGTAATCCTGTGCAGGAGGAGAAGAGTGAGAGCAGTAATCCTGTGCAGGAGAAGAGTGAGAGCAGTAATCCTGTGCAGGAGAAGAGTGAGAGCAGTAATCCTGTGCAGGAGGAGAAGAGTGAGAGCAGTAATCCTGTGCAGGAGGAGAAGAGTGAGAGCAGTAATCCTGAGCAGGAGAAGAGTGAGAGCAGTAATCCTGTGCAGGAGGAGAAGAGTGAGAGCAGTAATCCTGTGCAGGAGGAGAAGAGTGAGAGCAGTAATCCTGTGCAGGAGGAGAAGAGTGAGAGCAGTAATCCTGTGCAGGAGAAGAGTGAGAGCAGTAATCCTGTGCAGGAGGAGAAGAGTGAGAGCAGTAATCCTGTGCAGGAGGAGAAGAGTGAGAGCAGTAATCCTGTGCAGGAGGAGAAGAGTGAGAGCAGTAATCCTGAGCAGGAGGAGAAGAGTGAGAGCAGTAATCCTGTGCAGGAGAAGAGTGAGAGCAGTAATCCTGTGCAGGAGTAGAAGAGTGAGAGGAGTAATCCTGTGCAGGAGGAGAAGAGTGAGAGCAGTAATCCTGTGCAGGAGAAGAGTGAGAGCAGTAATCCTGTGCAGGAGAAGAGTGAGAGCAGTAATCCTGTGCAGGAGGAGAAGAGTGAGAGCAGTAATCCTGTGCAGGAGGAGAAGAGTGAGAGCAGTAATCCTGTGCAGGAGGAGAAGAGTGAGAGCAGTAGTCCTGTGCAGGAGAAGAGTGAGAGCAGTAATCCTGTGCAGGAGAAGAGTGAGAGCAGTAATCCTGTGCAGGAGGAGAAGAGTGAGAGCAGTTTTCCTGTGCAGGAGGAGAAGAGTGAGAGCAGTAGTCCTGTGCAGGAGGAGAAGAGTGAGAGCAGTAATCCTGTGCAGGAGGAGAAGAGTGAGAGCAGTAATCCTGTGCAGGAGGAGAAGAGTGAGAGCTGTAATCCTGTGCAGGAGGAGAAGAGTGAGAGCTGTAATCCTGTGCAGGAGGAGAAGAGTGAGAGCTGTAATCCTGTGCAGGAGGAGAAGAGTGAGAGCAGTAATCCTGTGCAGGAGGAGAAGAATGAGAGCAGTAGTACTGTGCAGGAGGAGGAAAGTGAGAGCAGTAATCCTGTGCAGGAGGAGAAGAGTGAGAGCAGTAGTCCTGTGCAGGAGGAGAAGAGTGTGTGCAGTAATCCTGTGCAGGAGGAGGAGAGTGAGAGCAGTAATCCTGTGCAGGAGGAGGAGAGTGGGAGCAGTAATCCTGTGCAGGAGGAAAAGAGTGAGCAGTAGTCCTGTGCAGGAGGATAAGAGTGAGAGCAGTAGTCCTGTGCAGGAGGAGAAGAGTGAGAGCAGTAGTCCTGTGCAGGAGAAGAGTGAGAGCAGTAATCCTATGCAGGAGGAGAAGAGTGAGAGCAGTAGTCCTGTGCAGGAGGAGAAGTGTGAGAGCAGTAGTCCTGTGCAGGAGGAGAAGAGAAAGAGCAGTAATCCTGTGCAGGAGGAGAAGAGTGAGAACAGTAATCCTGTGCAGGAGGAGAAGAGTGAGAGCAGTAGTCCTGTGCAGGAGGAGAAGAGTGATAGCAGTAATCCTGTGCAGGAGGAGAAGAGTGAGAGCAGTAGTCCTGTGCAGGAGGAGAAGAGTGAGAGCAGTAATCCTGTGCAGGAGGAGAAGAGTGAGAGCAGTAGTCCTGTGCAGGAGGAGAAGAGTGAGAGCAGTAGTCCTGTGCAGGAGGAGAAGAGTGAGAGCAGTAGTCCTGTGCAGGAGGAGAAGAGTGAGAGCAGTAGTCCTGTGCAGGAGGAGAAGAGTGAGAGCTGTAGTCCTGTGCAGGAGGAGAAGAGTGAGAGCAGTAGTCCTGTGCAGGAGGAGAAGAGTGAGAGCAGTAATCCTGTGCAGGAGGAGAAGAGTGAGAGCAGTAGTCCTGTGCAGGAGGAGAAGAGTGAGAGCAGTAGTCCTGTGCAGGAGGAGAAGAGTGAGAGCTGTAGTCCTGTGCAGGAGAAGAGTGAGAGCAGTAATCCTGTGCAGGAGGAGAAGAGTGAGAGCAGTAATCCTGTGCAGGAGAAGAGTGAGAGCAGTAATCCTGTGCAGGAGGAGAAGAGTGAGAGGAGTAATCCTGTGCAGGAGGAGAAGAGTGAGAGCAGTAATCCTGTGCAGGAGGAGAAGAGTGAGAGCAGTAATCCTGTGCAGGAGGAGAAGAGAGAGAGCAGTAATCCTGTGCAGGAGGAGGAGAGTGAGAGCTGTAGTCCTGTGCAGGAGGAGAAGAGTGAGAGCAGTAATCCTGTGCAGGAGGAGAAGAGTGAGAGCAGTAATCCTGTGCAGGAGGAGAAGAGAGAGAGCAGTAATCCTGTGCAGGAGGAGAAGAGTGAGAGCAGTAATCCTGTGCAGGAGGAGAAGAGTGAGAGCAGTAATCCTGTGCAGGAGGAGAAGAGTGAGAGCAGTAGTCCTGTGCAGGAGGAGAAGAGTGAGAGCAGTAGTCCTGTGCAGGAGGAGAAGAGTGAGAGCAGTAGTCCTGTGAAGGAGGAGAAGAGTGAGAGCAGTAGTCTTGTGAAGAAGGAGAAGAGTGAGAGCAGTAATCCTGTGCAGGAGGAGAAGAGTGAGAGCAGTAATCCTGTGCAGGAGGAGAAGAGTGTGTGCAGTAATCCTGTGCAGGAGGAGGAGAGTGAGAGCAGTAATCCTGTGCAGGAGGAGGAGAGTGGGAGCAGTAATCCTGTGCAGGAGGAGAAGAGTGAGCAGTAGTCCTGTGCAGGAGGATAAGAGTGAGAGCAGTAGTCCTGTGCAGGAGGAGAAGAGTGAGAGCAGTAGTCCTGTGCAGGAGAAGAGTGAGAGCAGTAATCCTATGCAGGAGGAGAAGAGTGAGAGCAGTAGTCCTGTGCAGGAGGAGAAGTGTGAGAGCAGTAGTCCTGTGCAGGAGGAGAAGAGAAAGAGCAGTAATCCTGTGCAGGAGGAGAAGAGTGAGAACAGTAATCCTGTGCAGGAGGAGAAGAGTGAGAGCAGTAGTCCTGTGCAGGAGGAGAAGAGTGAGAGCAGTAGTCCTGTGCAGGAGGAGAAGAGTGAGAGCTGTAGTCCTGTGCAGGAGGATTAGAGTGAGAGCAGTAGTCCTGTGCAGGAGGAGAAGAGTGAGAGCAGTAATCCTGTGCAGGAGGAGAAGAGTGAGAGCAGTAGTCCTGTGCAGGAGGAGAAGAGTGAGAGCAGTAGTCCTGTGCAGGAGGAGAAGAGTGAGAGCAGTAGTCCTGTGCAGGAGGAGAAGAGTGAGAGCTGTAGTCCTGTGCAGGAGAAGAGTGAGAGCAGTAATCCTGTGCAGGAGGAGAAGAGTGAGAGCAGTAATCCTGTGCAGGAGAAGAGTGAGAGCAGTAATCCTGTGCAGGAGGAGAAGAGTGAGAGGAGTAATCCTGTGCAGGAGGAGAAGAGTGAGAGCAGTAATCCTGTGCAGGAGGAGAAGAGTGAGAGCAGTAATCCTGTGCAGGAGGAGAAGAGAGAGAGCAGTAATCCTGTGCAGGAGGAGGAGAGTGAGAGCTGTAGTCCTGTGCAGGAGGAGAAGAGTGAGAGCAGTAATCCTGTGCAGGAGGAGAAGAGTGAGAGCAGTAATCCTGTGCAGGAGGAGAAGAGAGAGAGCAGTAATCCTGTGCAGGAGGAGAAGAGTGAGAGCAGTAATCCTGTGCAGGAGGAGAAGAGTGAGAGCAGTAATCCTGTGCAGGAGGAGAAGAGTGAGAGCAGTAGTCCTGTGCAGGAGGAGAAGAGTGAGAGCAGTATTCCTGTGAAGGAGGAGAAGAGTGAGAGCAGTAGTCTTGTGAAGAAGGAGAAGAGTGAGAGCAGTAATCCTGTGCAGGAGGAGAAGAGTGAGAGCAGTAATCCTGTGCAGGAGGAGAAGAGTGAGAGCAGTAATCCTGTGCAGGAAAAGAGTGAGAGCAGTAATCCTGTGCAGGAGGAGAAGAGTGAGAGCAGTAATCCTGTGCAGGAGGAGAAGAGTGAGAGCAGTAATCCTGTGCAGGAGAAGAGTGAGAGCAGTAATCCTGTGCAGCAGAAGAGTGAGAATAGTAATCCTGTGCAGGAGGGGAAGAGTGAGAGCAGTAATCCTGTGCAGGAGGAGGAGAGTGAGAGCAGTAATCCTGTGCAGGAGGAGGAGAGTGAGCAGTAATCCTGTGCAGGAGAAGAGTGAGAGCAGTAGTCCTGTGCAGGAGGAGAAAAGTGAGAGCAGTAGTCCTGTGCAGGAGAAGAGTGAGAGCAGTAATCCTGTGCAGGAGGAGAAGAGTGAGAGCAGTAATCCTGTGCAGGAGGAGAAGATTGAGAGCAGTAGTCCTTTGCAGGAGGAGAAGAGTGAGAGCAGTAATCCTGTGCAGGAGAAGAGTGAGAGCAGTAATCCTGTGCAGGAGGAGAAGAGTGAGAGCAGTAATCCTGTGCAGGGGGAGAAGAGTGAGAGCAGTAATCCTGTGCAGGAGGAGAAGGGTGAGAGCAGTAGTCCTGTGCAGGAGAAGAGGGAAAGCAGTAATCCTGTGCAGGAGGACAAGAGTGAGAGCAGTAATCCTGTGCAGGAGGAGAAGAGTGAGAGCAGTAATCCTGTGCAGGAGGAAGAGAGTGAGAGCAGTAATCCTGTGCAGGAGGAGAAGAGTGAGAGCAGTAGTCCTGTGCAGGAGAAGAGTGAGAGCAGTAATCCTGTGCAGGAGGAGAAGAGTGAGAGCAGTAGTCCTGTGGAGGAGAAGAGTGAGAGCAGTAATCCTGTGCAGGAGGAGAAGAGTGAGAGCAGTAGTCCTGTGCAGGAGGAGAAAAGTGAGAGCAGTAATCCTGTGCAGGAGGAGAAGAGTGAGAGCAGTAGTCCTGTGCAGGAGGAGAAGAGTGAGAGCAGTAATCCTGTGCAGGAGGAGAAGAGTGAGAGCAGTAGTCCTGTGCAGAAGGAGGAGAGTGAGAGCAGTAGTCCTGTGCAGGAGGAGGAGAGTGAGAGCAGTAATCCTGAGCAGGAGGAGAAAAGTGAGAGCAGTAGTCCTGTGCAGGAGAAGAGTGAGAGAAGTAATCCTGTGCAGGAGGAGAAGAGTGAGAGCAGTAGTCCTGTGCAGGAGGAGAAGAGTGAGAGCATTAGTCCTGTGCAGGAGAAGAGTGAGAGCAGTAATCCTGTGCAGGAGGAGAAGAGTGAGAGCAGTAATCCTGTGCAGGAGGAGAAGAGAGAGAGCAGTAATCCTGTGCAGGAGAAGAGTGTGAGCAGTAATCCTGTGCAGGAGGAGAAGAGAGAGAGCAGTAATCCTGTGCAGGGGGAGAAGAGTGAGAGCAGTAATCCTGTGCAGGAGGAGAAGAGTGAGAGCAGTAGTCCTGTGCAGGAGAAGAGGGAAAGCAGTAATCCTGTGCAGGAGGAGAAGAGTGAGAGCAGTAATCCTGTGCAGGAGGAGAAGAGTGAGAGCAGTAATCTTGTGCAGGAGGAGGAGAGTGAGAGCAGTAATCCTGTGCAGGAGGAGAAGAGTGAGAGCAGTAGTCCTGTGCAAGAGAAGAGTGAGAGCAGTAATCCTGTGCAGGAGGAGAAGAGTGTGAGCAGTAGTCCTGTGCAGGAGAAGAGTGAGAGCAGTAATCCTGTGCAGGAGCAGAAGAGTGAGAGCCGTAGTCCTGTGCAGGAGGAGAAAAGTGAGAGCAGTAATCCTGTGCAGGAGAAGAGTGAGAGCAGTAGTCCTGTGCAGGAGGAGAAGAGTGAGAGCAGTAGTCCTGTGCAGGAGAAGAGGGAAAGCAGTAATCCTGTGCAGGAGGAGAAGAGTGAGAGCAGTAATCCTGTGCAGGAGGAGAAGAGTGAGAGCAGTAGTCCTGTGCAGGAGAAGAGTGAGAACAGTAATCCTGTGCAGGAGGAGAAGAGTGAGAGCAGTAGTCCTGTGCAGGAGGAGAAAAGTGAGAGCAGTAATCCTGTGCAGGAGGAGAAGAGTGAGAGCAGTAGTCCTGTGCAGGAGGAGAAGAGTGAGAGCAGTAGTCCTGTGCAGGAGAAGAGGGATAGCAGTAATCCTGTGCAGGAGGAGAAGAGTGAGAGCAGTAATCCTGTGCAGGAGGAGAAGAGTGAGAGCAGTAGTCCTGTGCAGAAGGAGAAGAGTGAGAGCAGTAATCCTGTGCAGGAGGAGAAGAGTGAGAGCAGTAATCCTGTGCAGGAGGAGAAGAGTGAGAGCAGTAGTCCTGTGCAGAAGGAGAAGAGTGCGAGCAGTAATCCTTTGCAGGAGGAGAAGAGTGAGAGCAGTAGTCCTGTGCAGGAGGAGGAGAGTGAGAGCAGTAATCCTGTGCAGGAAAAGAGTGAGAGCAGTAATCCTGTGCAGGAGGAGAAGAGTGAGAGCAGTAATCCTGTGCAGGAGGAGAAGAGTGAGAGCAGTAGTCCTGTGCAGAAGGAGAAGAGTGAGAGCAGTAGTCCTGTGCAGGAGGAGGAGAGTGAGAGCAGTAATCCTGAGCAGGAGGAGAAAAGTGAGAGCAGTAGTCCTGTGCAGGAGAAGAGTGAGAGCAGTAATCCTGTGCAGGAGGAGAAGAGTGAGAGCAGTAGTCCTGTGCAGGAGGAGAAGAGTGAGAGCAGTAGTCCTGTGCAGGAGGAGGAGAGTGAGAGCAGTAATCTTGTGCAGGAGGAGAAGAGTGAGAGCATTAGTCCTGTGCAGGAGAAGAGTGAGAGCAGTAATCCTGTGCAGGAGGAGAAGAGTGAGAGCAGTAATCCTGTGCAGGAGGAGAAGAGTGAGAGCAGTAATCCTGTGCAGGAGAAGAGTGAGAGCAGTAATCCTGTGCAGGAGGAGAAGAGAGAGAGCAGTAATCCTGTGCAGGGGGAGAAGAGTGAGAGCAGTAATCCTGTGCAGGAGGAGAAGAGTGAGAGCAGTAGTCCTGTGCAGGAGAAGAGGGAAAGCAGTAATCCTGTGCAGGAGGAGAAGAGTGAGAGCAGTAATCCTGAGCAGGAGGAGAAGAGTGAGAGCAGTAATCCTGTGCAGGAGGAGGAGAGTGAGAGCCGTAATCCTGTGCAGGAGGAGAAGAGTGAGAGCAGTAGTCCTGTGCAGGAGAAGAGTGAGAGCAGTAATCCTGTGCAGAAGGAGAAGAGTGAGAGCAGTAGTCATGTGCAGGAGAAGAGTGAGAGCAGTAGTCCTGTGCAGGAGGAGAAAAGTGAGAGCAGTAATCCTGTGCAGGAGGAGAAGAGTGAGAGCAGTAGTCCTGTGCAGGAGGAGAAGAGTGAGAGCAGTAGTCCTGTGCAGGAGAAGAGGGAAAGCAGTAATCCTGTGCAGGAGGAGAAGAGTGAGAGCAGTAATCCTGTGCAGGAGGAGAAAAGTGAGAGCAGTAGTCCTGTGCAGGAGAAGAGTGAGAGCAGTAATCCTGTGCAGGAGGAGAAGAGTGAGAGCAGTAGTCCTGTGCAGGAAGAGAAAAGTGAGAGCAGTAATCCTGTGCAGGAGGAGAAGAGTGAGAGCAGTAGTCCTGTGCAGGAGGAGAAGAGTGAGAGCAGTAGTCCTGTGCAGGAGAAGAGGGAAAGCAGTAATCCTGTGCAGGAGGAGAAGAGTGAGAGCAGTAATCCTGTGCAGGAGGAGAAGAGTGAGAGCAGTAGTCCTGTGCAGAAGGAGAAGAGTGAGAGCAGTAGTCCTGTGCAGGAGGAGAAGAGTGAGAGCATTAGTCCTGTGCAGGAGGAGAAGAGTGAGAGCATTAGTCCTGTGCAGGAGGAGAAGAGTGAGAACAGTAATCTTGTGCAGGAGGAGAAGAGTGAGAGCATTAGTCCTGTGCAGGAGAAGAGTGAGAGCAGTAATCCTGTGCAGGAGGAGAAGAGTGAGAGCAGTAATCCTGTGCAGGACGAGAAGAGTGAGAGCAGTAATCCTGTGCAGGAGAAGAGTGAGAGCAGTAATCCTGTGCAGGAGGAGAAGAGTGAGAGCAGTAATCCTGTGTAGGGGGAGAAGAGTGAGAGCAGTAGTCCTGTGCAGGAGAAGAGGGAAAGCAGTAATCCTGTGCAGGAGGAGAAGAGTGAGAGCAGTAATCCTGTGCAGGAGGAGAAGAGTGAGAGCAGTAATCCTGTGCAGGAGGAGAAGAGTGAGAGCAGTAGTCCTGTGCAGGAGGAGAAGAGTGAGAGCAGTAGTCCTGTGCAGGAGAAGAGGGAAAGCAGTAATCCTGTGCAGGAGGAGAAGAGTGAGAGCAGTAATCCTGTGCAGGAGGAGAAAAGTGAGAGCAGTAGTCCTGTGCAGGAGAAGAGTGAGAGCAGTAGTCCTGTGCAGAAGGAGAAGAGTGAGAGCAGTAGTCCTGTGCAGGAGGAGAAGAGTGAGAGCATTAGTCCTGTGCAGGAGGAGAAGAGTGAGAGCATTAGTCCTGTGCAGGAGGAGAAGAGTGAGAGCAGTAATCTTGTGCAGGAGGAGAAGAGTGAGAGCATTAGTCCTGTGCAGGAGAAGAGTGAGAGCAGTAATCCTGTGCAGGAGGAGAAGAGTGAGAGCAGTAATCCTGTGCAGGAGGAGAAGAGTGAGAGCAGTAATCCTGTGCAGGAGAAGAGTGAGAGCAGTAATCCTGTGCAGGAGGAGAAGAGTGAGAGCAGTAATCCTGTGTAGGGGGAGAAGAGTGAGAGCAGTAGTCCTGTGCAGGAGAAGAGGGAAAGCAGTAATCCTGTGCAGGAGGAGAAGAGTGAGAGCAGTAATCCTGTGCAGGAGGAGAAGAGTGAGAGCAGTAATCCTGTGCAGGAGGAGGAGAGTGAGAGCAGTAATCCTGTGCAGGAGGAGAAGAGTGAGAGCAGTAGTCCTGTGCAGGAGAAGAGTGAGAGCAGTAATCCTGTGCAGGAGGAGAAGAGTGAGAGCAGTAGTCCTGTGCAGGAGAAGAGTGAGAGCAGTAATCCTGTGCAGGAGGAGAAAAGTGAGAGCAGTAATCCTGTGCAGGAGGAGAAGAGTGAGAGCAGTAGTCCTGTGCAGGAGGAGAAGAGTGAGAGCAGTAGTCCTGTGCAGGAGAAGAGGGAAAGCAGTAATCCTGTGCAGGAGGAGAAGAGTGAGAGCAGTAATCCTGTGCAGGAGGAGAAGAGTGAGAGCAGTAGTCCTGTGCAGAAGGAGAAGAGTGAGAGCAGTAGTCCTGTGCAGGAGGAGGAGAGTGAGAGCAGTAATCCTGAGCAGGAGGAGAAAAGTGAGAGCAGTAGTCCTGTGCAGGAGAAGAGTGAGAGCAGTAATCCTGTGCAGGAGGAGAAGAGTGAGAGCAGTAGTCCTGTGCAGGAGAAGAGGGATAGCAGTAATCCTGTGCAGGAGGAGAAGAGTGAGAGCAGTAATCCTGTGCAGGAGGAGAAGAGTGAGAGCAGTTGTCCTGTGCAGAAGGAGAAGAGTGAGAGCAGTAATCCTGTGCAGGAGGAGAAGAGTGAGAGCAGTAATCCTGTGCAGGAGGAGAAGAGTGAGAGCAGTAGTCCTGTGCAGAAGGAGAAGAGTGCGAGCAGTAATCCTTTGCAGGAGGAGAAGAGTGAGAGCAGTAGTCCTGTGCAGGAGAAGGAGAGTGAGAGCAGTAATCCTGTGCAGGAGGAGAAGAGTGAGAGCAGTAATCCTGTGCAGGAGGAGAAGAGTGAGAGCAGTAATCCTGTGCAGGAGGAGAAGAGTGAGAGCAGTAATCCTGTGCAGGAGGAGAAGAGTGAGAGCAGTAGTCCTGTGCAGAAGGAGAAGAGTGAGAGCAGTAGTCCTGTGCAGGAGGAGGAGAGTGAGAGCAGTAATCCTGAGCAGGAGGAGAAAAGTGAGAGCAGTAGTCCTGTGCAGGAGAAGAGTGAGAGCAGTAATCCTGTGCAGGAGGAGAAGAGTGAGAGCAGTAGTCCTGTGCAGGAGGAGAAGAGTGAGAGCAGTAGTCCTGTGCAGGAGGAGGAGAGTGAGAGCAGTAATCTTGTGCAGGAGGAGAAGAGTGAGAGCATTAGTCCTGTGCAGGAGAAGAGTGAGAGCAGTAATCCTGTGCAGGAGGAGAAGAGTGAGAGCAGTAATCCTGTGCAGGAGGAGAAGAGTGAGAGCAGTAATCCTGTGCAGGAGAAGAGTGAGAGCAGTAATCCTGTGCAGGAGGAGAAGGGAGAGAGCAGTAATCCTGTGCAGGGGGAGAAGAGTGAGAGCAGTAATCCTGTGCAGGAGGAGAAGAGTGAGAGCAGTAGTCCTGTGCAGGAGAAGAGGGAAAGCAGTAATCCTGTGCAGGAGGAGAAGAGTGAGAGCAGTAAACCTGTGCAGGAGGAGAAGAGTGAGAGCAGTAATCCTGTGCAGGAGGAGGAGAGTGAGAGCCATAATCCTGTGCAGGAGGAGAAGAGTGAGAGCAGTAGTCCTGTGCAGGAGAAGAGTGAGAGCAGTAATCCTGTGCAGAAGGAGAAGAGTGAGAGCAGTAGTCATGTGCAGGAGAAGAGTGAGAGCAGTAATCCTGTGCAGGAGGAGAAGAGTGAGAGCAGTAATCCTGTGTAGGGGGAGAAGAGTGAGAGCAGTAGTCCTGTGCAGGAGAAGAGGGAAAGCAGTAATCCTGTGCAGGAGGAGAAGAGTGAGAGCAGTAATCCTGTGCAGGAGGAGAAGAGTGAGAGCAGTAATCCTGTGCAGGAGGAGGAGAGTGAGAGCAGTAATCCTGTGCAGGAGGAGAAGAGTGAGAGCAGTAGTCCTGTGCAGGAGAAGAGTGAGAGCAGTAATCCTGTGCAGGAGGAGAAGAGTGAGAGCAGTAGTCCTGTGCAGGAGAAGAGTGAGAGCAGTAATCCTGTGCAGGAGGAGAAGAGTGAGAGCAGTAGTCCTGTGCAGGAGGAGAAAAGTGAGAGCAGTAATCCTGTGCAGGAGGAGAAGAGTGAGAGCAGTAGTCCTGTGCAGGAGGAGAAGAGTGAGAGCAGTAGTCCTGTGCAGGAGAAGAGGGATAGCAGTAATCCTGTGCAGGAGGAGAAGAGTGAGAGCAGTAATCCTGTGCAGGAGGAGAAGAGTGAGAGCAGTTGTCCTGTGCAGAAGGAGAAGAGTGAGAGCAGTAATCCTGTGCAGGAGGAGAAGAGTGAGAGCAGTAATCCTGTGCAGGAGGAGAAGAGTGAGAGCAGTAGTCCTGTGCAGAAGGAGAAGAGTGCGAGCAGTAATCCTTTGCAGGAGGAGAAGAGTGAGAGCAGTAGTCCTGTGCAGGAGGAGGAGAGTGAGAGCAGTAATCCTGTGCAGGAAAAGAGTGAGAGCAGTAATCCTGTGCAGGAGGAGAAGAGTGAGAGCAGTAATCCTGTGCAGGAGGAGAAGAGTGAGAGCAGTAGTCCTGTGCAGAAGGAGAAGAGTGAGAGCAGTAGTCCTGTGCAGGAGGAGGAGAGTGAGAGCAGTAATCCTGAGCAGGAGGAGAAAAGTGAGAGCAGTAGTCCTGTGCAGGAGAAGAGTGAGAGCAGTAATCCTGTGCAGGAGGAGAAGAGTGAGAGCAGTAGTCCTGTGCAGGAGGAGAAGAGTGAGAGCAGTAGTCCTGTGCAGGAGGAGGAGAGTGAGAGCAGTAATCTTGTGCAGGAGGAGAAGAGTGAGAGCATTAGTCCTGTGCAGGAGAAGAGTGAGAGCAGTAATCCTGTGCAGGAGGAGAAGAGTGAGAGCAGTAATCCTGTGCAGGAGGAGAAGAGTGAGAGCAGTAATCCTGTGCAGGAGAAGAGTGAGAGCAGTAATCCTGTGCAGGAGGAGAAGAGAGAGAGCAGTAATCCTGTGCAGGGGGAGAAGAGTGAGAGCAGTAATCCTGTGCAGGAGGAGAAGAGTGAGAGCAGTAGTCCTGTGCAGGAGAAGAGGGAAAGCAGTAATCCTGTGCAGGAGGAGAAGAGTGAGAGCAGTAAACCTGTGCAGGAGGAGAAGAGTGAGAGCAGTAATCCTGTGCAGGAGGAGGAGAGTGAGAGCCATAATCCTGTGCAGGAGGAGAAGAGTGAGAGCAGTAGTCCTGTGCAGGAGAAGAGTGAGAGCAGTAATCCTGTGCAGAAGGAGAAGAGTGAGAGCAGTAGTCATGTGCAGGAGAAGAGTGAGAGCAGTAATCCTGTGCAGGAGGAGAAGAGTGAGAGCAGTAGTCCTGTGCAGGAGGAGAAAAGTGAGAGCAGTAATCCTGTGCAGGAGGAGAAGAGTGAGAGCAGTAGTCCTGTGCAGGAGGAGAAGAGTGAGAGCAGTAGTCCTGTGCAGGAGAAGAGGGAAAGCAGTAATCCTGTGCAGTTGGAGAAGAGTGAGAGCAGTAATCCTGTGCAGGAGGAGAAAAGTGAGAGCAGTAGTCCTGTGCAGGAGAAGAGTGAGAGCAGTAATCCTGTGCAGGAGGAGAAGAGTGAGAGCAGTAGTCCTGTGCAGGAGGAGAAAAGTGAGAGCAGTAATCCTGTGCAGGAGGAGAAGAGTGAGAGCAGTAGTCCTGTGCAGGAGGAGAAGAGTGAGAGCAGTAGTCCTGTGCAGGAGAAGAGGGAAAGCAGTAATCCTGTGCAGGAGGAGAAGAGTGAGAGCAGTAATCCTGTGCAGGAGGAGAAGAGTGAGAGCAGTAGTCCTGTGCAGAAGGAGAAGAGTGAGAGCAGTAATCCTGTGCAGGAGGAGAAGAGTGAGAGCAGTAATCCTGTGCAGGAGGAGAAGAGTGAGAGCAGTAATCCTGTGCAGGAAAAGAGTGAGAGCAGTAATCCTGTGCAGGAGGAGAAGAGTGAGAGCAGTAATCCTGTGCAGGAGGAGAAGAGTGAGAGCAGTAGTCCTGTGCAGAAGGAGAAGAGTGAGAGCAGTAATCCTGTGCAGGAGGAGAAGAGTGAGAGCAGTAATCCTGTGCAGGAGGAGAAGAGTGAGAGCAGTAGTCCTGTGCAGAAGGAGAAGAGTGCGAGCAGTAATCCTTTGCAGGAGGAGAAGGGTGAGAGCAGTAGTCCTGTGCAGGAGGAGGAGAGTGAGAGCAGTAATCCTGTGCAGGAGGAGAAGAGTGAGAGCAGTAATCCTGTGCAGGAGGAGAAGAGTGAGAGCAGTAATCCTGTGCAGGAGGAGAAGAGTGAGAGCAGTAATCCTGTGCAGGAGGAGAAGAGTGAGAGCAGTAGTCCTGTGCAGAAGGAGAAGAGTGAGAGCAGTAGTCCTGTGCAGGAGGAGGAGAGTGAGAGCAGTAATCCTGAGCAGGAGGAGAAAAGTGAGAGCAGTAGTCCTGTGCAGGAGAAGAGTGAGAGCAGTAATCCTGTGCAGGAGGAGAAGAGTGAGAGCAGTAGTCCTGTGCAGGAGGAGAAGAGTGAGAGCAGTAGTCCTGTGCAGGAGGAGGAGAGTGAGAGCAGTAATCTTGTGCAGGAGGAGAAGAGTGAGAGCATTAGTCCTGTGCAGGAGAAGAGTGAGAGCAGTAATCCTGTGCAGGAGGAGAAGAGTGAGAGCAGTAATCCTGTGCAGGAGGAGAAGAGTGAGAGCAGTAATCCTGTGCAGGAGAAGAGTGAGAGCAGTAATGCTGTGCAGGAGGAGAAGGGAGAGAGCAGTAATCCTGTGCAGGGGGAGAAGAGTGAGAGCAGTAATCCTGTGCAGGAGGAGAAGAGTGAGAGCAGTAGTCCTGTGCAGGAGAAGAGGGAAAGCAGTAATCCTGTGCAGGAGGAGAAGAGTGAGAGCAGTAAACCTGTGCAGGAGGAGAAGAGTGAGAGCAGTAATCCTGTGCAGGAGGAGGAGAGTGAGAGCCATAATCCTGTGCAGGAGGAGAAGAGTGAGAGCAGTAGTCCTGTGCAGGAGAAGAGTGAGAGCAGTAATCCTGTGCAGAAGGAGAAGAGTGAGAGCAGTAGTCATGTGCAGGAGAAGAGTGAGAGCAGTAATCCTGTGCAGGAGGAGAAGAGTGAGAGCAGTAATCCTGTGTAGGGGGAGAAGAGTGAGAGCAGTAGTCCTGTGCAGGAGAAGAGGGAAAGCAGTAATCCTGTGCAGGAGGAGAGGAGTGAGAGCAGTAATCCTGTGCAGGAGGAGAAGAGTGAGAGCAGTAATCCTGTGCAGGAGGAGGAGAGTGAGAGCAGTAATCCTGTGCAGGAGGAGAAGAGTGAGAGCAGTAGTCCTGTGCAGGAGAAGAGTGAGAGCAGTAATCCTGTGCAGGAGGAGAAGAGTGAGAGCAGTAGTCCTGTGCAGGAGAAGAGTGAGAGCAGTAATCCTGTGCAGGAGGAGAAGAGTGAGAGCAGTAGTCCTGTGCAGGAGGAGAAAAGTGAGAGCAGTAATCCTGTGCAGGAGGAGAAGAGTGAGAGCAGTAGTCCTGTGCAGGAGGAGAAGAGTGAGAGCAGTAGTCCTGTGCAGGAGAAGAGGGATAGCAGTAATCCTGTGCAGGAGGAGAAGAGTGAGAGCAGTAATCCTGTGCAGGAGGAGAAGAGTGAGAGCAGTTGTCCTGTGCAGAAGGAGAAGAGTGAGAGCAGTAATCCTGTGCAGGAGGAGAAGAGTGAGAGCAGTAATCCTGTGCAGGAGGAGAAGAGTGAGAGCAGTAGTCCTGTGCAGAAGGAGAAGAGTGCGAGCAGTAATCCTTTGCAGGAGGAGAAGAGTGAGAGCAGTAGTCCTGTGCAGGAGGAGGAGAGTGAGAGCAGTAATCCTGTGCAGGAAAAGAGTGAGAGCAGTAATCCTGTGCAGGAGGAGAAGAGTGAGAGCAGTAATCCTGTGCAGGAGGAGAAGAGTGAGAGCAGTAGTCCTGTGCAGAAGGAGAAGAGTGAGAGCAGTAGTCCTGTGCAGGAGGAGGAGAGTGAGAGCAGTAATCCTGAGCAGGAGGAGAAAAGTGAGAGCAGTAGTCCTGTGCAGGAGAAGAGTGAGAGCAGTAATCCTGTGCAGGAGGAGAAGAGTGAGAGCAGTAGTCCTGTGCAGGAGGAGAAGAGTGAGAGCAGTAGTCCTGTGCAGGAGGAGGAGAGTGAGAGCAGTAATCTTGTGCAGGAGGAGAAGAGTGAGAGCATTAGTCCTGTGCAGGAGAAGAGTGAGAGCAGTAATCCTGTGCAGGAGGAGAAGAGTGAGAGCAGTAATCCTGTGCAGGAGGAGAAGAGTGAGAGCAGTAATCCTGTGCAGGAGAAGAGTGAGAGCAGTAATCCTGTGCAGGAGGAGAAGAGAGAGAGCAGTAATCCTGTGCAGGGGGAGAAGAGTGAGAGCAGTAATCCTGTGCAGGAGGAGAAGAGTGAGAGCAGTAGTCCTGTGCAGGAGAAGAGGGAAAGCAGTAATCCTGTGCAGGAGGAGAAGAGTGAGAGCAGTAAACCTGTGCAGGAGGAGAAGAGTGAGAGCAGTAATCCTGTGCAGGAGGAGGAGAGTGAGAGCCATAATCCTGTGCAGGAGGAGAAGAGTGAGAGCAGTAGTCCTGTGCAGGAGAAGAGTGAGAGCAGTAATCCTGTGCAGAAGGAGAAGAGTGAGAGCAGTAGTCATGTGCAGGAGAAGAGTGAGAGCAGTAATCCTGTGCAGGAGGAGAAGAGTGAGAGCAGTAGTCCTGTGCAGGAGGAGAAAAGTGAGAGCAGTAATCCTGTGCAGGAGGAGAAGAGTGAGAGCAGTAGTCCTGTGCAGGAGGAGAAGAGTGAGAGCAGTAGTCCTGTGCAGGAGAAGAGGGAAAGCAGTAATCCTGTGCAGTTGGAGAAGAGTGAGAGCAGTAATCCTGTGCAGGAGGAGAAAAGTGAGAGCAGTAGTCCTGTGCAGGAGAAGAGTGAGAGCAGTAATCCTGTGCAGGAGGAGAAGAGTGAGAGCAGTAGTCCTGTGCAGGAGGAGAAAAGTGAGAGCAGTAATCCTGTGCAGGAGGAGAAGAGTGAGAGCAGTAGTCCTGTGCAGGAGGAGAAGAGTGAGAGCAGTAGTCCTGTGCAGGAGAAGAGGGAAAGCAGTAATCCTGTGCAGGAGGAGAAGAGTGAGAGCAGTAATCCTGTGCAGGAGGAGAAGAGTGAGAGCAGTAGTCCTGTGCAGAAGGAGAAGAGTGAGAGCAGTAATCCTGTGCAGGAGGAGAAGAGTGAGAGCAGTAATCCTGTGCAGGAGGAGAAGAGTGAGAGCAGTAATCCTGTGCAGGAAAAGAGTGAGAGCAGTAATCCTGTGCAGGAGGAGAAGAGTGAGAGCAGTAATCCTGTGCAGGAGGAGAAGAGTGAGAGCAGTAGTCCTGTGCAGAAGGAGAAGAGTGAGAGCAGTAATCCTGTGCAGGAGGAGAAGAGTGAGAGCAGTAATCCTGTGCAGGAGGAGAAGAGTGAGAGCAGTAGTCCTGTGCAGAAGGAGAAGAGTGCGAGCAGTAATCCTTTGCAGGAGGAGAAGGGTGAGAGCAGTAGTCCTGTGCAGGAGGAGGAGAGTGAGAGCAGTAATCCTGTGCAGGAGGAGAAGAGTGAGAGCAGTAATCCTGTGCAGGAGGAGAAGAGTGAGAGCAGTAATCCTGTGCAGGAGGAGAAGAGTGAGAGCAGTAATCCTGTGCAGGAGGAGAAGAGTGAGAGCAGTAGTCCTGTGCAGAAGGAGAAGAGTGAGAGCAGTAGTCCTGTGCAGGAGGAGGAGAGTGAGAGCAGTAATCCTGAGCAGGAGGAGAAAAGTGAGAGCAGTAGTCCTGTGCAGGAGAAGAGTGAGAGCAGTAATCCTGTGCAGGAGGAGAAGAGTGAGAGCAGTAGTCCTGTGCAGGAGGAGAAGAGTGAGAGCAGTAGTCCTGTGCAGGAGGAGGAGAGTGAGAGCAGTAATCTTGTGCAGGAGGAGAAGAGTGAGAGCATTAGTCCTGTGCAGGAGAAGAGTGAGAGCAGTAATCCTGTGCAGGAGGAGAAGAGTGAGAGCAGTAATCCTGTGCAGGAGGAGAAGAGTGAGAGCAGTAATCCTGTGCAGGAGAAGAGTGAGAGCAGTAATGCTGTGCAGGAGGAGAAGGGAGAGAGCAGTAATCCTGTGCAGGGGGAGAAGAGTGAGAGCAGTAATCCTGTGCAGGAGGAGAAGAGTGAGAGCAGTAGTCCTGTGCAGGAGAAGAGGGAAAGCAGTAATCCTGTGCAGGAGGAGAAGAGTGAGAGCAGTAAACCTGTGCAGGAGGAGAAGAGTGAGAGCAGTAATCCTGTGCAGGAGGAGGAGAGTGAGAGCCATAATCCTGTGCAGGAGGAGAAGAGTGAGAGCAGTAGTCCTGTGCAGGAGAAGAGTGAGAGCAGTAATCCTGTGCAGAAGGAGAAGAGTGAGAGCAGTAGTCATGTGCAGGAGAAGAGTGAGAGCAGTAATCCTGTGCAGGAGGAGAAGAGTGAGAGCAGTAATCCTGTGTAGGGGGAGAAGAGTGAGAGCAGTAGTCCTGTGCAGGAGAAGAGGGAAAGCAGTAATCCTGTGCAGGAGGAGAGGAGTGAGAGCAGTAATCCTGTGCAGGAGGAGAAGAGTGAGAGCAGTAATCCTGTGCAGGAGGAGGAGAGTGAGAGCAGTAATCCTGTGCAGGAGGAGAAGAGTGAGAGCAGTAGTCCTGTGCAGGAGAAGAGTGAGAGCAGTAATCCTGTGCAGGAGGAGAAGAGTGAGAGCAGTAGTCCTGTGCAGGAGAAGAGTGAGAGCAGTAATCCTGTGCAGGAGGAGAAGAGTGAGAGCAGTAGTCCTGTGCAGGAGGAGAAAAGTGAGAGCAGTAATCCTGTGCAGGAGGAGAAGAGTGAGAGCAGTAGTCCTGTGCAGGAGGAGAAGAGTGAGAGCAGTAGTCCTGTGCAGGAGAAGAGGGATAGCAGTAATCCTGTGCAGGAGGAGAAGAGTGAGAGCAGTAATCCTGTGCAGGAGGAGAAGAGTGAGAGCAGTTGTCCTGTGCAGAAGGAGAAGAGTGAGAGCAGTAATCCTGTGCAGGAGGAGAAGAGTGAGAGCAGTAATCCTGTGCAGGAGGAGAAGAGTGAGAGCAGTAGTCCTGTGCAGAAGGAGAAGAGTGCGAGCAGTAATCCTTTGCAGGAGGAGAAGAGTGAGAGCAGTAGTCCTGTGCAGGAGGAGGAGAGTGAGAGCAGTAATCCTGTGCAGGAAAAGAGTGAGAGCAGTAATCCTGTGCAGGAGGAGAAGAGTGAGAGCAGTAATCCTGTGCAGGAGGAGAAGAGTGAGAGCAGTAGTCCTGTGCAGAAGGAGAAGAGTGAGAGCAGTAGTCCTGTGCAGGAGGAGGAGAGTGAGAGCAGTAATCCTGAGCAGGAGGAGAAAAGTGAGAGCAGTAGTCCTGTGCAGGAGAAGAGTGAGAGCAGTAATCCTGTGCAGGAGGAGAAGAGTGAGAGCAGTAGTCCTGTGCAGGAGGAGAAGAGTGAGAGCAGTAGTCCTGTGCAGGAGGAGGAGAGTGAGAGCAGTAATCTTGTGCAGGAGGAGAAGAGTGAGAGCATTAGTCCTGTGCAGGAGAAGAGTGAGAGCAGTAATCCTGTGCAGGAGGAAAAGAGTGAGAGCAGTAATCCTGTGCAGGAGGAGAAGAGTGAGAGCAGTAATCCTGTGCAGGAGAAGAGTGAGAGCAGTAATCCTGTGCAGGAGGAGAAGAGAGAGAGCAGTAATCCTGTGCAGGGGGAGAAGAGTGAGAGCAGTAATCCTGTGCAGGAGGAGAAGAGTGAGAGCAGTAGTCCTGTGCAGGAGAAGAGGGAAAGCAGTAATCCTGTGCAGGAGGAGAAGAGTGAGAGCAGTAAACCTGTGCAGGAGGAGAAGAGTGAGAGCAGTAATCCTGTGCAGGAGGAGGAGAGTGAGAGCCATAATCCTGTGCAGGAGGAGAAGAGTGAGAGCAGTAGTCCTGTGCAGGAGAAGAGTGAGAGCAGTAATCCTGTGCAGAAGGAGAAGAGTGAGAGCAGTAGTCATGTGCAGGAGAAGAGTGAGAGCAGTAATCCTGTGCAGGAGGAGAAGAGTGAGAGCAGTAGTCCTGTGCAGGAGGAGAAAAGTGAGAGCAGTAATCCTGTGCAGGAGGAGAAGAGTGAGAGCAGTAGTCCTGTGCAGGAGGAGAAGAGTGAGAGCAGTAGTCCTGTGCAGGAGAAGAGGGAAAGCAGTAATCCTGTGCAGTTGGAGAAGAGTGAGAGCAGTAATCCTGTGCAGGAGGAGAAAAGTGAGAGCAGTAGTCCTGTGCAGGAGAAGAGTGAGAGCAGTAATCCTGTGCAGGAGGAGAAGAGTGAGAGCAGTAGTCCTGTGCAGGAGGAGAAAAGTGAGAGCAGTAATCCTGTGCAGGAGGAGAAGAGTGAGAGCAGTAGTCCTGTGCAGGAGGAGAAGAGTGAGAGCAGTAGTCCTGTGCAGGAGAAGAGGGAAAGCAGTAATCCTGTGCAGGAGGAGAAGAGTGAGAGCAGTAATCCTGTGCAGGAGGAGAAGAGTGAGAGCAGTAGTCCTGTGCAGAAGGAGAAGAGTGAGAGCAGTAATCCTGTGCAGGAGGAGAAGAGTGAGAGCAGTAATCCTGTGCAGGAGGAGAAGAGTGAGAGCAGTAATCCTGTGCAGGAAAAGAGTGAGAGCAGTAATCCTGTGCAGGAGGAGAAGAGTGAGAGCAGTAATCCTGTGCAGGAGGAGAAGAGTGAGAGCAGTAGTCCTGTGCAGAAGGAGAAGAGTGAGAGCAGTAGTCCTGTGCAGGAGGAGGAGAGTGAGAGCAGTAATCCTGAGCAGGAGGAGAAAAGTGAGAGCAGTAGTCCTGTGCAGGAGAAGAGTGAGAGCAGTAATCCTGTGCAGGAGGAGAAGAGTGAGAGTAGTAGTCCTGTGCAGGAGGAGAAGAGTGAGAGCAGTAGTCCTGTGCAGGAGGAGGAGAGTGAGAGCAGTAATCTTGTGCAGGAGGAGAAGAGTGAGAGCATTAGTCCTGTGCAGGAGAAGAGTGAGAGCAGTAATCCTGTGCAGGAGGAGAAGAGTGAGAGCAGTAATCCTGTGCAGGAGGAGAAGAGTGAGAGTAGTAATCCTGTGCAGGAGAAGAGTGAGAGCAGTAATCCTGTGCAGGAGGAGAAGAGTGAGAGCAGTAATCCTGTGTAGGGGGAGAAGAGTGAGAGCAGTAGTCCTGTGCAGGAGAAGAGTGACAGCAGTAGTCCTGTGCAGGAGGAGAAGAGTGAGAGCAGTAATCCTGTGCAGGAGGAGAAGAGTGAGAGCAGTAGTCCTGTGCAGGAGAAGAGTGAGAGCAGTAATGCAGTGCAGGAGAAGAGTGAGAGCAGTAATCCTGTGCAAGAGGAGAAGAGTGAGAGCAGTAATCCTGTGCAGGAGGAGAAGAGTGAGAGCAGTAATCCTGTGCAGGAGGAGAAGAGTGAGAGCAGTAGTCCTGTGCAGGAGGAGAAGAGTGAGAGCAGTAGTCCTGTGCAGGAGGAGGAGAGTGAGAGCAGTAATCTTGTGCAGGAGGAGAAGAGTGAGAGCATTAGTCCTGTGCAGGAGAAGAGTGAGAGCAGTAATCCTGTGCAGGAGAAGAAGAGTGAGAGCAGTAATCCTGTGCAGGAGGAGAAGAGTGAGAGCAGTAATCCTGTGCAGGAGAAGAGTGAGAGCAGTAATCCTGTGCAGGAGGAGAAGAGAGAGAGCAGTAATCCTGTGCAGGGGGAGAAGAGTGATAGCAGTAATCCTGTGCAGGAGGAGAAGAGTGAGAGCAGTAGTCCTGTGCAGGAGAAGAGGGAAAGCAGTAATCCTGTGCAGGAGGAGAAGAGTGAGAGCAGTAAACCTGTGCAGGAGGAGAAGAGTGAGAGCAGTAATCCTGTGCAGAAGGAGAAGAGTGAGAGCAGTAGTCATGTGCAGGAGAAGAGTGAGAGCAGTAATCCTGTGCAGGAGGAGAAGAGTGAGAGCAGTAGTCCTGTGCAGGAGGAGAAAAGTGAGAGCAGTAATCCTGTGCAGGAGGAGAAGAGTGAGATCAGTAGTCCTGTGCAGGAGGAGAAGAGTGAGAGCAGTAGTCCTGTGCAGGAGGAGAAGAGTGAGAGCAGTAGTCCTGTGCAGGAGAAGAGGGAAAGCAGTAATCCTGTGCAGGAGGAGAAGAGTGAGAGCAGTAATCCTGTGCAGGAGGAGAAAAGTGAGAGCAGTAGTCCTGTGCAGGAGAAGAGTGAGAGCAGTAATCCTGTGCAGGAGGAGAAGAGTGAGAGCAGTAGTCCTGTGCAGGAGGAGAAAAGTGAGAGCAGTAATCCTGTGCAGGAGGAGAAGAGTGAGAGCAGTAGTCCTGTGCAGGAGGAGAAGAGTGAGAGCAGTAGTCCTGTGCAGGAGAAGAGGGAAAGCAGTAATCCTGTGCAGGAAGAGAAGAGTGAGAGCAGTAATCCTGTGCAGGAGGAGAAGAGTGAGAGCAGTAGTCCTGTGCAGAAGGAGAAGAGTGAGAGCAGTAGTCCTGTGCAGGAGGAGGAGAGTGAGAGCAGTAATCCTGAGCAGGAGGAGAAAAGTGAGAGCAGTAGTCCTGTGCAGGAGAAGAGTGAGAGCAGTAATCCTGTGCAGGAGGAGAAGAGTGAGAGCAGTAGTCCTGTGCAGGAGGAGAAGAGTGAGAGCAGTAGTCCTGTGCAGGAGGAGGAGAGTGAGAGCAGTAATCTTGTGCAGGAGGAGAAGAGTGAGAGCATTAGTCCTGTGCAGGAGAAGAGTGAGAGCAGTAATCCTGTGCAGGAGGAGAAGAGTGAGAGCAGTAATCCTGTGCAGGAGGAGAAGAGTGAGAGTAGTAATCCTGTGCAGGAGAAGAGTGAGAGCAGTAATCCTGTGCAGGAGGAGAAGAGTGAGAGCAGTAATCCTGTGTAGGGGGAGAAGAGTGAGAGCAGTAGTCCTGTGCAGGAGAAGAGGGAAAGCAGTAATCCTGTGCAGGAGGAGAAGAGTGAGAGCAGTAATCCTGTGCAGGAGGAGAAGAGTGAGAGCAGTAATCCTGTGCAGGAGGAGGAGAGTGAGAGCAGTAATCCTGTGCAGGAGGAGAAGAGTGAGAGCAGTAGTCCTGTGCAGGAGAAGAGTGAGAGCAGTAATTCTGTGCAGGAGGAGAAGAGTGAGAGCAGTAGTCCTGTGCAGGAGAAGAGTGAGAGCAGTAGTCCTGTGCAGGAGGAGAAGAGTGAGAGCAGTAATCCTGTGCAGGAGGAGAAGAGTGAGAGCAGTAATCCTGTGCAGGAGGAGAAGAGTGAGAGCAGTAATCCTGTGCAGGAGGAGAAGAGTGAGAGCAGTAGACCTGTGCAGGAGGAGAAGAGTGTGAGCAGTAATCCTGTGCAGGAGGAGAAGAGTGAGAGGAGTAGTCCTGTGCAGGAGGAGAAGAGTGAGAGCAGTAGTCCTGTGCAGGAGGAGAAAAGTGAGAGCAGTAGTCCGTTGCAGGAGGAGAAGAGTGAGAGCAGTAGTCCTGTGCAGGAGGAGGAGAGTGAGAGCAGTAGTCCTGTGCAGGAGAAGAGGCAAAGCAGTAATCCTGTACAGGAGGAGAAGAGTGAGAGCAGTAATCCTGTGCAGGAGGAGAAGAGTGAGAGCAGTAGTCCTGTGCAGAAGGAGAAGAGTGAGAGCAGTAATCCTGTGCAGGCGGAGAAGAGTGAGAGCAGTAATCCTGTGCAAGAGGAGAAGAGTGAGAGCAGTAATCCTGTGCAGGAAAAGAGTGAGAGCAGTAATCCTGTGCAGGAGGAGAAGAGTGAGAGCAGTAATCCTGTGCAGGAGGAGAAGAGTGAGAGCAGTAGTCCTGTGCAGAAGGAGAAGAGTGAGAGCAGTAGTCCTGTGCAGGAGGAGGAGAGTGAGGGCAGTAATCTTGAGCAGGAGGAGAAAAGTGAGAGCAGTAGTCCTGTGCAGGAGAAGAGTGAGAGCAGTAATCCTGTGCAGGAGGAGAAGAGTGAGAGCAGTAGTCCTGTGCAGGAGGAGAAGAGTGAGAGCAGTAGTCCTGTGCAGGATTAGGAGAGTGAGAGCAGTAATCTTGTGCAGGAGGAGAAGAGTGAGAGCAGTAGTCCTGTGCAGGAGAAGAGTGAGAGCAGTAATCCTGTGCAGGAGGAGAAGAGTGAGAGCAGTAATCCTGTGCAGGAGGAGAAGAGTGAGAGCAGTAGTCCTGTGCAGGAGGAGAAGAGTGAGAGCAGTAATCTTGTGCAGGAGGAGAAGAGTGAGAGCAGTAGTCCTTTGCAGGAGGAGAAGAGTGATAGCAGTAGTCCTGTGCAGGAGGAGGAGAGTGAGAGCAGTAATCCTGTGCAGGAGGAGAAGAGTGAGAGCAGTAGTCCTGTGCAGGAGGAGAAGAGTGAGAGCAGTAATCCTGTGCAGGAGGAGGAGAGTGAGAGCAGTAATCCTGTGCAGGAGGAGAAGAGTGAGAGCAGTAGTCCCGTGCAGGAGGAGGAGAGTGAGAGCAGTAGTCCTGTGCAGGAGGAGGAGAGTGAGAGCAGTAATCCCATGCAGGAGGAGAAGAGTGAGAGCAGTAATCCCGTGCAAGAGGACAAGAGTGAGAGCAGTAGTCCTGTGCAGGAGGAGAAGAGTGAGAGCAGTAATCCTGTGCAGGAGGAGGAGAGTGAGAGCAGTAATCCTGTGCAGGAGGAGAAGAGTGAGAGCAGTAGTCCTGTGCAGGAGAAGAGTGAGAGCAGTAATCCTGTGCAGGAGGAGGAGAGTGAGAGCAGTAATCCTGTGCAGGAGGAGGAGAGTGAGAGCAGTAGTCCTGTGCAGGAGGAGAAGAGTGAGCAGTAGTCCTGTGCAGGAGGAGAAGAGTGAGAGCAGTAATCCTGTGCAGGAGGAGAAGAGTGAAAGCAGTAGTCCTGTGCAGGAGGAGAAGAGTGAGGGCAGTAGTCCTGTGCAGGAGAAGAGTGAGAGCAGTAATCCTGTGTAGGAGGAGGAGAGTGAGAGCAGTAATCCTGTGCAGAAGGAGAAGAGTGAGAGCAGTAGTCCTGTGCAGGAGGAGGAGAGTGAGAGCAGTAGTCCTGTGCAGGAGGAGGAGAGTGAGAGCAGTAATCTCGTGCAGGAGGAGAAGAGTGAGAGCAGTAATCCCGTGCAAGAGGAGAAGTGTGAGAGCAGTAGTCCTGTGCAGGAGGAGAAGAGTGAGAGCAGTAGTCCTGTGCAGGAGGAGGAGAGTGAGAGCAGTAATCCTGTGCAGGAGGAGAAGAGTGAGAGCAGTAATCCTGTGCAGGAGGAGGAGAGTGAGAGCAGTTATCCTGTGCAGGAGAAGAGTGACAGCAGTAGTCCTGTGCAGGAGGAGAAGAGTGAGAGCAGTAATCCTGTGCAGGAGAAGAAGAGTGAGAGCAGTAATCCTGTGCAAGAGGAGAAGAGTGAGAGGAGTTGTCCTGTGCAGGAGGAGAAGAGTGAGAGCAGTAATCCTGTGCAGGAGGAGAAGAGTGAGAGCAGTAGTCCTGTGCAGGAGGAGAAGAGTGAGAGCAGTAATCCTATGCAGGAGGAGAAGAGTGAGAGCAGTAATCCTGTGCAGGAGGTGAAGAGTGAGAGCAGTAGTCCTGTGCAGGAGGAGAAGAGTGAGAGCAGTAATCCTGTGCAGGAGGAGAAGAGTGAGAGCAGTAATCCTGTGCAGGAGGAGGAGAGTGAGAGCAGTAATGCTGTGCAGGAGGAGAAGAGTGAGAGCAGTAGTCCTGTGCAGGAGAAGAGTGAGAGCAGTAATCCTGTGCAGGAGGAGGAGAGTGAGAGCAGTAATCCTGTGCAGGAGGAGAAGAGTGAGAGCAGTAGTCCTGTGCAGGAGGAGAAGAGTGAGCAGTAGTCCTGTGCAGGAGGAGAAGAGTGAGAGCAGTAATCCTGTGCAGGAGGAGAAGAGTGAGAGCAGTAGTCCTGTGCAGGAGGAGAAGAGTGAGAGCAGTAATCCTGTGCAGGAGGAGAAGAGTGAGAGCAGTAGTCCTGTGCAGGAGGAGAAGAGTGAGAGCAGTAATCCTGTGCAGGAGGAGAAGAGTGAGAGCAGTACTCCTGTGCAGGAGGAGAAGAGTGAGAGCAGTACTCCTGTGCAGGAGGAGAAGAGTGAGAGCAGTAATCCTGTGCAGGAGGAGAAGCGTGAGAGCAGTAATCCTGTGCAGGAGGAGAAGAGTGAGAGCAGTAGTCCTGTGCAGCAGAAGAGTAAGAGCAGTAATCCTGTGCAGCAGGAGAAGACTGAGAGCAGTAATCCTGTGCAGGAGGAGAAGAGTGAGAGCAGTAATCCTGTGCAGGAGGAGAAGAGTGAGAGCAGTAGTCCTGTGCAACAGGAGAATAGTGAGAGCAGTAATCCTGTGCAGGAGGAGAAGCGTGAGAGCAGTAATCCTGTGCAGGAGGAGAAGAGTGAGAGCAGTAATCCTGTGCAGGAGGAGAAGAGTGAGAGTAGTAATCCTGTGCAGGAGGAGAAGGGTGAGAGCAGTAGTCCTGTGCAACAGGAGAACAGTGAGAGCATTAATCCTGTACAGGAGGAGAAGAGTGAGAGCAGTAATCCTGTGCAGGAGAAGAGTGAGAGCAGTAATCCTGTGCAGGAGAAGAGTGAGAGCAGTAATCCTGTGCAGGAGGAGAAGAGTGAGAGCAGTAATCCTGTGCAGGAGGAGAAGAGTGAGAGCAGTAATCCTGTGCAGGAGGAGAAGAGTGAGAGCAGTAATCCTGTGCAGGAGGAGAAGAGTGAGAGCAGTAATCCTGTGCAGGAGGAGAAGAGTGAGAGCAGTAGTCCTGTGCAGGAGGAGAAGAGTGAGAGCAGTAATCCTGTGCAGGAGAAGAGTGAGAGCAGTAATCCTGTGCAGGAGGAGAAGAGTGAGAGCAGTAGTCCTGTGCAGGAGGAGAAGAGTGAGAGCAGTAATCCTGTGCAGGAGAAGAGTGAGAGCAGTAATCCTGTGCAGGAGAAGAGTGAGAGCAGTAATCCTGTGCAGGAGGAGAAGAGTGAGAGCAGTAATCCTGTGCAGGAGAAGAGTGAGAGCAGTAATCCTGTGCAGAAGGAGACGAGTGAGAGCAGTAATCCTGTGCAGGAGGAGGAGAGTGAGAGCAGTAATCCTGTGCAGGAGGAGGAGAATGAGAGCAGTAGTCCTGTGCAGGAGGAGGAGAATGAGAGCAGTAATCCTGTGCAGGAGGAGGAGAATGAGAGCAGTAGTCCTGTGCAGGAGGAGGAGAATGAGAGCAGTAGTCCTGTGCAGGAGGAGAAGAGTGAGAGCAGTAATCCTGTGCAGGAGAAGAGTGAGAGCAGTAATCCTGTGCAGGAGGAGAAGAGTGAGAGCAGTAGTCCTGTGCAGGAGGAGAAGAGTGAGAGCTGTAGTCCTGTGCAGGAGAAGAGTGAGAGCAGTAATCCTGTGCAGGAGAAGAGTGAGAGCAGTAATCCTGTGCAGGAGGAGAAGAGTGAGAGCAGTAATCCTGTGCAGGAGAAGAGTGAGAGCAGTAATCCTGTGCAGGAGAAGAGTGAGAGCAGTAATCCTGTGCAGGAGGAGAAGAGTGAGAGCAGTAATCCTGTGCAGGAGAAGAGTGAGAGCAGTAATCCTGTGCAGGAGGAGAAGAGTGAGAGCAATAATCCTGTGCAGGAGGAGAAGAGTGAGAGCAGTAGTCCTGTGCAGGAGGAGGAGAGTGAGAGCAGTAATCCTGTGCAGGAGGAGAAGAGTGAGAGCAGTAATCCTGTGCAGGAGGAGAAGAGTGAGAGCAGTAATCCTGTGCAGGAGGAGAAGAGTGAGAGCAGTAATCCTGTGCAGGAGGAGAAGAGTGAGAGCAGTAATCCTGTGCAGGAGGAGAAGAGTGAGAGCAGTAATCCTGTGCAGGAGGAGAAGAGTGAGAGCAGTAATCCTGTGCAGGAGGAGGAGAATGAGAGCAGTAATCCTGTGCAGGAGGAGGAGAATGAGAGCAGTAGTCCTGTGCAGGAGGAGGAGAATGAGAGCAGTAATCCTGTGCAGGAGGAGGAGAATGAGAGCAGTAGTCCTGTGCAGGAGGAGGAGAATGAGAGCAGTAATCCTGTGCAGGAGGAGGAGAATGAGAGCAGTAGTCCTGTGCAGGAGGAGGAGAGTGAGAACAGTAATCCCGTGCAGGAGGAGAAGAGTGAGAGCAGTAATCCCGTGCAAGAGGAGAAGAGTGAGAGCAGTAGTTCTGTGCAGGAGGAGAAGAGTGAGAGCAGTAGTCCTGTGCAGGAGGAGGAGAGTGAGAGCAGTAATCCTGTGCAGGTGAAGAAGAGTGAGAGCAGTAATCCTGTGCAAGAGGAGAAGAGTGAGAGCAGTTGTCCTGTGCAGGACGAGAAGAGTGAGAGCAGTAATCCTGTGCAGGAAGAAAAGAGTGAGAGCAGTAGTCCTTTGCAGGAGGAGAAGAGTGAGAGCAGTAATCCTGTGCAGGAGGAGAAGAGTGAGAGCAGTAATCCTGTGCAGGAGGAGAAGAGTGAGAGCTGTAGTCCTGTGCAGGAGGAGAAGAGTGAGAGCTGTAGTCCTGTGCAGGAGGAGAAAAGTGAGAGCAGTAGTCCTGTGCAGGAGAAGAGGGAAAGCAGTAATCCTGTACAGGAGGAGAAGAGTGAGAGCAGTAATCCTGTGCAGGAGGAGAAGAGTGAGAGCAGTAGTCCTGTGCAGAAGGAGAAGAGTGAGAGCAGTAATCCTGTGCAGGAGGAGAAGAGTGAGAGCAGTAATCCTGTGCAAGAGGAGAAGAGTGAGAGCAGTAATACTGTGCAGGAAAAGAGTGAGAGCAGTAATCCTGTGCAGGAGGAGAAGAGTGAGAGCAGTAGTCCTGTGCAGAAGGAGAAGAGTGAGAGCAGTAATCCTGTGCAGCAGGAGAAGGGTGAGAGCAGTAATCCTGTGCAGGAGGAGAAGAGTGAGAGCAGTAGTCCTGTGCAGGAGGAGGAGAGTGAGAGCAGTAATCTTGTGCAGGAGGAGAAGGGTGAGAGCAGTAGTCCTGTGCAGGAGAAGAGTGAGAGCAGTAATCCTGTGCAGGAGGAGAAGAGTGAGAGCAGCAATCCTGTGCAGGAGAAGAGTGAGAGCAGTAGTCCTGTGCAGGAGGAGAAGAGTGAGAGCAGTAATCCTGTGCAGGAGGAGAAGAGTGAGAGCAGTAGTCCTGTGCAGGAGGAGAAGAGTGAGAGCAGTAGTCCTGTGCAGGAGGAGAAAAGTGAGAGCAGTAGTCCTTTGCAGGAGGAGAAGAGTGATAGCAGTAGTCCTGTGCAGGAGGAGGAGAGTGAGAGCAGTAATCCTGTGCAGGAGGAGAAGAGTGAGAGCAGTAATCCTGTGCAGGAGGAGGAGAGTGAGAGCAGTAATCCTGTGCAGGAGGAGAAGAGTGAGAGCAGTAGTCCCGTGCAGGAGGAGGAGAGTGAGAGCAGTAGTCCTGTGCAGGAGGAGAAGAGTGAGAGCAGTAATCCCGTGCAAGAGAACAAGAGTGAGAGCAGTAGTCCTGTGCAGGAGGAGAAGAGTGAGAGCAGTAGTCCTGTGCAGGAGGAGGAGAGTGAGAGCAGTAATCCTGTGCAGGAGGAGAAGAGTGAGAGCAGTAATCCTGTGCAGGAGGAGGAGAGTGAGAGCAGTTATCCTGTGCAAGAGGAGAAGAGTGAGAGCAGTAGTCCTGTGCAGGAGAAGAGTGACAGCAGTAGTCCTGTGCAGGAGGAGAAGAGTGAGAGCAGTAATCCTGTGCAGGAGAAGAAGATTGAGAGCAGTAATCCTGTGCAAGAGGAGAAGAGTGAGAGCAGTTGTCCTGTGCAGGAGGAGAAGAGTGAGAGCAGTAATCCTGTGCAGGAGGAGAAGAGTGAGAGCAGTAGTCCTGTGCAGGAGGAGAAGAGTGAGAGCAGTAATCCTGTGCAGGAGGAGAAGAGTGAGAGCAGTAATCCTGTGCAGGAGGAGAAGTGTGAGAGCAGTAGTCCTGTGCAGGAGGAGAAGAGTGAGAGCAGTAATCCTGTGCAGGAGGAGAAGAGTGAGAGCAGTAATCCTGTGCAGAAGGAGAAGAGTGAGAGCAGTAGTCCTGTGCAGGAGGAGGAGAGTGAGAGCAGTAGTCCTGTGCAGGAGGAGGAGAGTGAGAGCAGTAATCCCGTGCAGGAGGAGAAGAGTGAGAGCAGTAATCCCGTGCAAGAGGAGAAGTGTGAGAGCAGTAGTCCTGTGCAGGAGGAGAAGTGTGAGAGCAGTAGTCCTGTGCAGGAGGAGAAGAGTGAGAGCAGTAGTCCTGTGCAGGAGGAGGAGAGTGAGAGCAGTAATCCTGTGCAGGAGGAGAAGAGTGAGAGCAGTAATCCTGTGCAGGAGGAGGAGAGTGAGAGCAGTTATCTTGTGCAGGAGAAGAGTGACAGCAGTAGTCCTGTGCAGGAGGAGAAGAGTGAGAGCAGTAATCCTGTGCAGGAGAAGAAGAGTGAGAGCAGTAATCCTGTGCAAGAGGAGAAGAGTGAGAGCAGTTGTCCTGTGCAGGAGGAGAAGAGTGAGAGCAGTAATCCTGTGCAGGAGGAGAAGAGTGAGAGCAGTAGTCCTGTGCAGGAGGAGAAGAGTGAGAGCAGTAATCCTGTGCAGGAGGAGAAGAGTGAGAGCAGTAATCCTGTGCAGGAGGTGAAGAGTGAGAGCAGTAGTCCTGTGCAGGAGGAGAAGAGTGAGAGCAGTAATCCTGTGCAGGAGGATAAGAGTGAGAGCAGTAATCCTGTGCAGGAGGAGGAGAGTGAGAGCAGTAATGCTGTGCAGGAGGAGAAGAGTGAGAGCAGTAGTCCTGTGCAGGAGAAGAGTGAGAGCAGTAATCCTGTGCAGGAGGAGGAGAGTGAGAGCAGTAATCCTGTGCAGGAGGAGAAGAGTGAGAGCAGTAGTCCTGTGCAGGAGGAGAAGAGTGAGCAGTAGTCCTGTGCAGGAGGAGAAGAGTGAGAGAAGTAATCCTGTGCAGGAGGAGAAGAGTGAGAGCAGTAGTCCTGTGCAGGAGGAGAAGAGTGAGAGCAGTAATCCTGTGCAGGAGGAGAAGAGTGAGAGCAGTAGTCCTGTGCAGGAGGAGAAGAGTGAGAGCAGTAATCCTGTGCAGGAGGAGAAGAGTGAGAGCAGTAATCCTGTGCAGGAGGAGAAGAGTGAGAGCAGTACTCCTGTGCAGGAGGAGAAGAGTGAGAGCAGTAATCCTGTGCAGGAGGAGAAGAGTGAGAGCAGTAATCCTGTGCAGGAGGAGAAGAGTGAGAGCAGTAATCCTGTGCAGGAGGAGAAGAGTGAGAGCAGTAGTCCTGTGCAACAGGAGAATAGTGAGAGCAGTAATCCTGTGCAGGAGGAGAAGAGTGAGAGCAGTAATCCTGTGCAGGAGGAGAAGAGTGAGAGCAGTAATCCTGTGCAGGAGGAGAAGAGTGAGAGCAGTAATCCTGTGCAGGAGGAGAAGAGTGAGAGCAGTAGTCCTGTGCAACAGGAGAACAGTGAGAGCATTAATCCTGTACAGGAGGAGAAGAGTGAGGGCAGTAATCCTGTGCAGGAGAAGAGTGAGAGCAGTAATCCTGTGCAGGATAAGAGTGAGAGCAGTAATCCTGTGCAGGAGAAGAGTGAGAGCAGTAATCCTGTGCAGGAGGAGAAGAGTGAGAGCAGTAATCCTGTGCAGGAGGAGAAGAGTGAGAGCAGTAATCCTGTGCAGGAGGAGAAGAGTGAGAGCAGTAATCCTGTGCAGGAGGAGAAGAGTGAGAGCAGTAGTCCTGTGCAGGAGGAGAAGAGTGAGAGCAGTAATCCTGTGCAGGAGAAGAGTGAGAGCAGTAATCCTGTGCAGGAGGAGAAGAGTGAGAGCAGTAGTCCTGTGCAGGAGGAGAAGAGTGAGAGCAGTAATCCTGTGCAGGAGAAGAGTGAGAGCAGTAATCCTGTGCAGAAGAAGAGTGAGAGCAGTAATCCTGTGCAGGAGGAGAAGAGTGAGAGCAGTAATCCTGTGCAGGAGAAGAGTGAGAGCAGTAATCCTGTGCAGGAGGAGAAGAGTGAGAGCAGTAGTCCTGTGCAGGAGGAGTAGAGTGAGAGCAGTAGTCCTGTGCAGGAGGAGGAGAGTGAGAGCAGTAATCCTGTGCAGGAGGAGAAGAGTGAGAGCAGTAATCCTGTGCAGGAGGAGAAGAGTGAGAGCAGTAATCCTGTGCAGCAGGAGAAGAGTGAGAGCAGTAATCCTGTGCAGGAGGAGAAGAGTGAGAGCAGTAGTCCTGTGCAGGAGGAGGAGAGTGAGAGCAGTAATCCTGTGCAGGAGGAGAAGAGTGAGAGCAGTAATCCTGTGCAGGAGGAGAAGAGTGAGAGCAGTAATCCTGTGCAGGAGGAGACGAGTGAGAGCAGTAATCCTGTGCAGGAGGAGAGGAGTGAGAGCAGTAATCCTGTGCAGGAGGAGAAGAGTGAGAGCAGTAATCCTGTGCAGGAGGAGAAGAGTGAGAGCAGTAATCCTGTGCAGGAGGAGAAGAGTGAGAGCAGTAATCCTGTGCAGGAGGAGGAGAGTGAGAGCAGTAATCCTGTGCAGGAGGAGGAGAATGAGAGCAGTAATCCTGTGCAGGAGGAGGAGAATGAGAGCAGTAGTCCTGTGCAGGAGGAGGAGAATGAGAGCAGTAGTCCTGTGCAGGAGGAGGAGAATGAGAGCAGTAATCCTGTGCAGGAGGAGGAGAATGAGAGCAGTAGTCCTGTGCAGGAGGAGGAGAATGAGAGCAGTAGTCCTGTGCAGGAGGAGAAGAGTGAGAGCAGTAATCCTGTGCAGGAGAAGAGTGAGAGCAGTAATCCTGTGCAGGAGGAGGAGAGTGAGAGCAGTAGTCCTGTGCAGGAGGAGAAGAGTGAGAGCTGTAGTCCTGTGCAGGAGAAGAGTGAGAGCAGTAATCCTGTGCAGGAGAAGAGTGAGAGCAGTAATCCTGTGCAGGAGGAGAAGAGTGAGAGCAGTAATCCTGTGCAGGAGAAGAGTGAGAGCAGTAATCCTGTGCAGGAGGAGAAGAGTGAGAGCAGTAGTCCTGTGCAGGAGGAGAAGAGTGAGAGCTGTAGTCCTGTGCAGGAGGAGAAGAGTGAGAGCTGTAGTCCTGTGCAGGAGGAGAAAAGTGAGAGCAGTAGTCCTGTGCAGGAGAAGAGGGAAAGCAGTAATCCTGTACAGGAGGAGAAGAGTGAGAGCGGCAATCCTGTGCAGGAGGAGAAGAGTGAGAGCAGTAGTCCTGTGCAGAAGGAGAAGAGTGAGAGCAGTAATCCTGTGCAGGAGGAGAAGAGTGAGAGCAGTAATCCTGTGCAAGAGGAGAAGAGTGAGAGCAGTAATCCTGTGCAGGAGGAGAAGAGTGAGAGCAGTAGTCCTGTGCAGGAGAAGAGTGAGAGCAGTAATCCTGTGCAGGAGGAGAAGAGTGAGAGCAGTAATCCTGTGCAGGAGAAGAGTGAGAGCAGTAATCCTGTGCAGGAGGAGGAGAGTGAGAGCAGTAATCCTGTGCAGGAGGAGGAGAATGAGAGCAGTAATCCTGTGCAGGAGGAGGAGAATGAGAGCAGTAGTCCTGTGCAGGAGGAGGAGAATGAGAGCAGTAATCCTGTGCAGGAGGAGGAGAATGAGAGCAGTAGTCCTGTGCAGGAGGAGGAGAATGAGAGCAGTAGTCCTGTGCAGGAGGAGAAGAGTGAGAGCAGTAATCCTGTGCAGGAGAAGAGTGAGAGCAGTAATCCTGTGCAGGAGGAGGAGAGTGAGAGCAGTAGTCCTGTGCAGGAGGAGAAGAGTGAGAGCTGTAGTCCTGTGCAGGAGAAGAGTGAGAGCAGTAATCCTGTGCAGGAGAAGAGTGAGAGCAGTAATCCTGTGCAGGAGGAGAAGAGTGAGAGCAGTAATCCTGTGCAGGAGAAGAGTGAGAGCAGTAATCCTGTGCAGGAGGAGAAGAGTGAGAGCAGTAGTCCTGTGCAGAAGGAGAAGAGTGAGAGCAGTAGTCCTGTGCAGGAGGAGGAGAGTGAGAGCAGTAATCCTGAGCAGGAGGAGAAAAGTGAGAGCAGTAGTCCTGTGCAGGAGAAGAGTGAGAGCAGTAATCCTGTGCAGGAGGAGAAGAGTGAGAGCAGTAGTCCTGTGCAGGAGGAGAAGAGTGAGAGCAGTAGTCCTGTGCAGGAGGAGGAGAGTGAGAGCAGTAATCTTGTGCAGGAGGAGAAGAGTGAGAGCAGTAGTCCTGTGCAGGAGAAGAGTGAGAGCAGTAATCCTGTGCAGGAGGAGAAGAGTGAGAGCAGTAATCCTGTGCAGGAGAAGAGTGAGAGCAGTAGTCCTGTGCAGGAGGAGAAGAGTGAGAGCAGTAATCCTGTGCAGGAGGAGAAGAGTGAGAGCAGTAGTCCTGTGCAGGAGGAGAAGAGTGAGAGCAGTAGTCCTGTGCAGGAGGAGAAAAGTGAGAGCAGTAGTCCTTTGCAGGAGGAGAAGAGTGATAGCAGTAGTCCTGTGCAGGAGGAGGAGAGTGAGAGCAGTAATCCTGTGCAGGAGGAGAAGAGGGAGAGCAGTAGTCCTGTGCAGGAGGAGAAGAGTGAGAGCAGTAATCCTGTGCAGGAGGAGGAGAGTGAGAGCAGTAATCCTGTGCAGGAGGAGAAGAGTGAGAGCAGTAGTCCCGTGCAGGCGGAGGAGAGTGAGAGCAGTAGTCCTGTGCAGGAGGAGAAGAGTGAGAGCAGTAATCCCGTGCAAGAGAACAAGAGTGAGAGCAGTAGTCCTGTGCAGGAGGAGAAGAGTGAGAGCAGTAGTCCTGTGCAGGAGGAGGAGAGTGAGAGCAGTAATCCTGTGCAGGAGGAGAAGAGTGAGAGCAGTAATCCTGTGCAGGAGGAGGAGAGTGAGAGCAGTTATCCTGTGCAAGAGGAGAAGAGTGAGAGCAGTAGTCCTGTGCAGGAGAAGAGTGACAGCAGTAGTCCTGTGCAGGAGGAGAAGAGTGAGAGCAGTAATCCTGTGCAGGAGAAGAAGAGTGAGAGCAGTAATCCTGTGCAAGAGGAGAAGAGTGAGAGCAGTTGTCCTGTGCAGGAGGAGAAGAGTGAGAGCAGTAATCCTGTGCAGGAGGAGAAGAGTGAGAGCAGTAGTCCTGTGCAGGAGGACAAGAGTGAGAGCAGTAATCCTGTGCAGGAGGAGAAGAGTGAGAGCAGTAATCCTGTGCAGGAGGAGAAGTGTGAGAGCAGTAGTCCTGTGCAGGAGGAGAAGAGTGAGAGCAGTAATCCTGTGCAGGAGGAGAAGATTGAGAGCAGTAATCCTGTGCAGGAGGGGAAGAGTGAGAGCAGTAATCCTGTGCAGGAGGAGAAGAGTGAGAGCAGTAGTCCTGTGCAGGAGGAGTAGAGTGAGAGCAGTAGTCCTGTGCAGGAGGAGGAGAGTGAGAGCAGTAATCCTGTGCAGGAGGAGAAGAGTGAGAGCAGTAATCCTGTGCAGGAGGAGAAGAGTGAGAGCAGTAATCCTGTGCAGCAGGAGAAGAGTGAGAGCAGTAATCCTGTGCAGGAGGAGAAGAGTGAGAGCAGTAGTCCTGTGCAGGAGGAGGAGAGTGAGAGCAGTAATCCTGTGCAGGAGGAGAAGAGTGAGAGCAGTAATCCTGTGCAGGAGGAGGAGAGTGAGAGCAGTAATCCTGTGCAGGAGGAGAAGAGTGAGAGCAGTAATCCTGTGCAGGAGGAGAAGAGTGAGAGCAGTAATCCTGTGCAGGAGGAGACGAGTGAGAGCAGTAATCCTGTGCAGGAGGAGAGGAGTGAGAGCAGTAATCCTGTGCAGGAGGAGAAGAGTGAGAGCAGTAATCCTGTGCAGGAGGAGAAGAGTGAGAGCAGTAATCCTGTGCAGGAGGAGAAGAGTGAGAGCAGTAATCCTGTGCAGGAGGAGGAGAATGAGAGCAGTAATCCTGTGCAGGAGGAGGAGAATGAGAGCAGTAATCCTGTGCAGGAGGAGGAGAATGAGAGCAGTAGTCCTGTGCAGGAGGAGGAGAATGAGAGCAGTAATCCTGTGCAGGAGGAGGAGAATGAGAGCAGTAGTCCTGTGCAGGAGGAGGAGAATGAGAGCAGTAGTCCTGTGCAGGAGGAGAAGAGTGAGAGCAGTAATCCTGTGCAGGAGAAGAGTGAGAGCAGTAGTCCTGTGCAGGAGGAGAAGAGTGAGAGCTGTAGTCCTGTGCAGGAGAAGAGTGAGAGCAGTAATCCTGTGCAGGAGAAGAGTGAGAGCAGTAGTCCTGTGCAGGAGAAGAGTGAGAGCAGTAATCCTGTGCAGGAGGAGGAGAGTGAGAGCAGTAATCCTGTGCAGGAGGAGGAGAGTGAGAGCAGTAGTCCTGTGCAGGAGGAGAAGAGTGAGCAGTAGTCCTGTGCAGGAGGAGAAGAGTGAGAGCAGTAATCCTGTGCAGGAGGAGAAGAGTGAGAGCAGTAGTCCTGTGCAGGAGGAGAAGAGTGAGAGCAGTAATCCTGTGCAGGAGGAGGAGAGTGAGAGCAGTTATCTTGTGCAGGAGAAGAGTGACAGCAGTAGTCCTGTGCAGGAGGAGAAGAGTGAGAGCAGTAATCCTGTGCAGGAGAAGAAGAGTGAGAGCAGTAATCCTGTGCAAGAGGAGAAGAGTGAGAGCAGTTGTCCTGTGCAGGAGGAGAAGAGTGAGAGCAGTAATCCTGTGCAGGAGGAGAAGAGTGAGAGCAGTAATCCTGTGCAGGAGGAGAAGAGTGAGAGCAGTAATCCTGTGCAGGAGGAGGAGAATGAGAGCAGTAATCCTGTGCAGGAGGAGGAGAATGAGAGCAGTAATCCTGTGCAGGAGGAGGAGAATGAGAGCAGTAGTCCTGTGCAGGAGGAGGAGAATGAGAGCAGTAATCCTGTGCAGGAGGAGGAGAATGAGAGCAGTAGTCCTGTGCAGGAGGAGAAGAGTGAGAGCAGTAATCCTGTGCAGGAGAAGAGTGAGAGCAGTAATCCTGTGCAGGAGGAGAAGAGTGAGAGCAGTAGTCCTGTGCAGGAGGAGAAGAGTGAGAGCTGTAGTCCTGTGCAGGAGAAGAGTGAGAGCAGTAATCCTGTGCAGGAGAAGAGTGAGAGCAGTAGTCCTGTGCAGGAGAAGAGTGAGAGCAGTAATCCTGTGCAGGAGGAGGAGAGTGAGAGCAGTAATCCTGTGCAGGAGGAGGAGAGTGAGAGCAGTAGTCCTGTGCAGGAGGAGAAGAGTGAGCAGTAGTCCTGTGCAGGAGGAGAAGAGTGAGAGCAGTAATCCTGTGCAGGAGGAGAAGAGTGAGAGCAGTAGTCCTGTGCAGGAGGAGAAGAGTGAGAGCAGTAATCCTGTGCAGGAGGAGGAGAGTGAGAGCAGTTATCTTGTGCAGGAGAAGAGTGACAGCAGTAGTCCTGTGCAGGAGGAGAAGAGTGAGAGCAGTAATCCTGTGCAGGAGAAGAAGAGTGAGAGCAGTAATCCTGTGCAAGAGGAGAAGAGTGAGAGCAGTTGTCCTGTGCAGGAGGAGAAGAGTGAGAGCAGTAATCCTGTGCAGGAGGAGAAGAGTGAGAGCAGTAGTCCTGTGCAGGAGGAGAAGAGTGAGAGCAGTAATCCTGTGCAGGAGGAGAAGAGTGAGAGCAGTAATCCTGTGCAGGAGGTGAAGAGTGAGAGCAGTAGTCCTGTGCAGGAGGAGAAGAGTGAGAGCAGTAATCCTGTGCAGGAGGATAAGAGTGAGAGCAGTAATCCTGTGCAGGAGGAGGAGAGTGAGAGCAATAATGCTGTGCAGGAGGAGAAGAGTGAGAGCAGTAGTCCTGTGCAGGAGAAGAGTGAGAGCAGTAATCCTGTGCAGGAGGAGGAGAGTGAGAGCAGTAATCCTGTGCAGGAGGAGAAGAGTGAGAGCAGTAGTCCTGTGCAGGAGGAGAAGAGTGAGCAGTAGTCCTGTGCAGGAGGAGAAGAGTGAGAGAAGTAATCCTGTGCAGGAGGAGAAGAGTGAGAGCAGTAGTCCTGTGCAGGAGGAGAAGAGTGAGAGCAGTAATCCTGTGCAGGAGGAGAAGAGTGAGAGCAGTAGTCCTGTGCAGGAGGAGAAGAGTGAGAGCAGTAATCCTGTGCAGGAGGAGAAGAGTGAGAGCAGTAATCCTGTGCAGGAGGAGAAGAGTGAGAGCAGTACTCCTGTGCAGGAGGAGAAGAGTGAGAGCAGTAATCCTGTGCAGGAGGAGAAGAGTGAGAGCAGTAATCCTGTGCAGGAGGAGAAGAGTGAGAGCAGTAATCCTGTGCAGGAGGAGAAGAGTGAGAGCAGTAGTCCTGTGCAACAGGAGAATAGTGAGAGCAGTAATCCTGTGCAGGAGGAGAAGAGTGAGAGCAGTAATCCTGTGCAGGAGGAGAAGAGTGAGAGCAGTAATCCTGTGCAGGAGGAGAAGAGTGAGAGCAGTAATCCTGTGCAGGAGGAGAAGAGTGAGAGCAGTAGTCCTGTGCAACAGGAGAACAGTGAGAGCATTAATCCTGTACAGGAGGAGAAGAGTGAGGGCAGTAATCCTGTGCAGGAGAAGAGTGAGAGCAGTAATCCTGTGCAGGATAAGAGTGAGAGCAGTAATCCTGTGCAGGAGAAGAGTGAGAGCAGTAATCCTGTGCAGGAGGAGAAGAGTGAGAGCAGTAATCCTGTGCAGGAGGAGAAGAGTGAGAGCAGTAATCCTGTGCAGGAGGAGAAGAGTGAGAGCAGTAATCCTGTGCAGGAGGAGAAGAGTGAGAGCAGTAGTCCTGTGCAGGAGGAGAAGAGTGAGAGCAGTAATCCTGTGCAGGAGAAGAGTGAGAGCAGTAATCCTGTGCAGGAGGAGAAGAGTGAGAGCAGTAGTCCTGTGCAGGAGGAGAAGAGTGAGAGCAGTAATCCTGTGCAGGAGAAGAGTGAGAGCAGTAATCCTGTGCAGAAGAAGAGTGAGAGCAGTAATCCTGTGCAGGAGGAGAAGAGTGAGAGCAGTAATCCTGTGCAGGAGAAGAGTGAGAGCAGTAATCCTGTGCAGGAGGAGAAGAGTGAGAGCAGTAGTCCTGTGCAGGAGGAGTAGAGTGAGAGCAGTAGTCCTGTGCAGGAGGAGGAGAGTGAGAGCAGTAATCCTGTGCAGGAGGAGAAGAGTGAGAGCAGTAATCCTGTGCAGGAGGAGAAGAGTGAGAGCAGTAATCCTGTGCAGCAGGAGAAGAGTGAGAGCAGTAATCCTGTGCAGGAGGAGAAGAGTGAGAGCAGTAGTCCTGTGCAGGAGGAGGAGAGTGAGAGCAGTAATCCTGTGCAGGAGGAGAAGAGTGAGAGCAGTAATCCTGTGCAGGAGGAGAAGAGTGAGAGCAGTAATCCTGTGCAGGAGGAGACGAGTGAGAGCAGTAATCCTGTGCAGGAGGAGACGAGTGAGAGCAGTAATCCTGTGCAGGAGGAGAAGAGTGAGAGCAGTAATCCTGTGCAGGAGGAGAAGAGTGAGAGCAGTAATCCTGTGCAGGAGGAGAAGAGTGAGAGCAGTAATCCTGTGCAGGAGGAGGAGAGTGAGAGCAGTAATCCTGTGCAGGAGGAGGAGAATGAGAGCAGTAATCCTGTGCAGGAGGAGGAGAATGAGAGCAGTAGTCCTGTGCAGGAGGAGGAGAATGAGAGCAGTAATCCTGTGCAGGAGGAGGAGAATGAGAGCAGTAGTCCTGTGCAGGAGGAGGAGAATGAGAGCAGTAGTCCTGTGCAGGAGGAGAAGAGTGAGAGCAGTAATCCTGTGCAGGAGAAGAGTGAGAGCAGTAATCCTGTGCAGGAGGAGGAGAGTGAGAGCAGTAGTCCTGTGCAGGAGGAGAAGAGTGAGAGCTGTAGTCCTGTGCAGGAGAAGAGTGAGAGCAGTAATCCTGTGCAGGAGAAGAGTGAGAGCAGTAATCCTGTGCAGGAGGAGAAGAGTGAGAGCAGTAATCCTGTGCAGGAGAAGAGTGAGAGCAGTAATCCTGTGCAGGAGGAGAAGAGTGAGAGCAGTAGTCCTGTGCAGGAGGAGAAGAGTGAGAGCTGTAGTCCTGTGCAGGAGGAGAAGAGTGAGAGCTGTAGTCCTGTGCAGGAGGAGAAAAGTGAGAGCAGTAGTCCTGTGCAGGAGAAGAGGGAAAGCAGTAATCCTGTACAGGAGGAGAAGAGTGAGAGCGGCAATCCTGTGCAGGAGGAGAAGAGTGAGAGCAGTAGTCCTGTGCAGAAGGAGAAGAGTGAGAGCAGTAATCCTGTGCAGGAGGAGAAGAGTGAGAGCAGTAATCCTGTGCAAGAGGAGAAGAGTGAGAGCAGTAATCCTGTGCAGGAAAAGAGTGAGAGCAGTAATCCTGTGCAGGAGGAGAAGAGTGAGAGCAGTAGTCCTGTGCAGAAGGAGAAGAGTGAGAGCAGTAGTCCTGTGCAGGAGGAGGAGAGTGAGAGCAGTAATCCTGAGCAGGAGGAGAAAAGTGAGAGCAGTAGTCCTGTGCAGGAGAAGAGTGAGAGCAGTAATCCTGTGCAGGAGGAGAAGAGTGAGAGCAGTAGTCCTGTGCAGGAGGAGAAGAGTGAGAGCAGTAGTCCTGTGCAGGAGGAGGAGAGTGAGAGCAGTAATCTTGTGCAGGAGGAGAAGAGTGAGAGCAGTAGTCCTGTGCAGGAGAAGAGTGAGAGCAGTAATCCTGTGCAGGAGGAGAAGAGTGAGAGCAGTAATCCTGTGCAGGAGAAGAGTGAGAGCAGTAGTCCTGTGCAGGAGGAGAAGAGTGAGAGCAGTAATCCTGTGCAGGAGGAGAAGAGTGAGAGCAGTAGTCCTGTGCAGGAGGAGAAGAGTGAGAGCAGTAGTCCTGTGCAGGAGGAGAAAAGTGAGAGCAGTAGTCCTTTGCAGGAGGAGAAGAGTGATAGCAGTAGTCCTGTGCAGGAGGAGGAGAGTGAGAGCAGTAATCCTGTGCAGGAGGAGAAGAGGGAGAGCAGTAGTCCTGTGCAGGAGGAGAAGAGTGAGAGCAGTAATCCTGTGCAGGAGGAGGAGAGTGAGAGCAGTAATCCCGTGCAGGAGGAGAAGAGTGAGAGCAGTAGTCCCGTGCAGGCGGAGGAGAGTGAGAGCAGTAGTCCTGTGCAGGAGGAGAAGAGTGAGAGCAGTAATCCCGTGCAAGAGAACAAGAGTGAGAGCAGTAGTCCTGTGCAGGAGGAGAAGAGTGAGAGCAGTAGTCCTGTGCAGGAGGAGGAGAGTGAGAGCAGTAATCCTGTGCAGGAGGAGAAGAGTGAGAGCAGTAATCCTGTGCAGGAGGAGGAGAGTGAGAGCAGTTATCCTGTGCAAGAGGAGAAGAGTGAGAGCAGTAGTCCTGTGCAGGAGAAGAGTGACAGCAGTAGTCCTGTGCAGGAGGAGAAGAGTGAGAGCAGTAATCCTGTGCAGGAGAAGAAGAGTGAGAGCAGTAATCCTGTGCAAGAGGAGAAGAGTGAGAGCAGTTGTCCTGTGCAGGAGGAGAAGAGTGAGAGCAGTAATCCTGTGCAGGAGGAGAAGAGTGAGAGCAGTAGTCCTGTGCAGGAGGACAAGAGTGAGAGCAGTAATCCTGTGCAGGAGGAGAAGAGTGAGAGCAGTAATCCTGTGCAGGAGGAGAAGTGTGAGAGCAGTAGTCCTGTGCAGGAGGAGAAGAGTGAGAGCAGTAATCCTGTGCAGGAGGAGAAGATTGAGAGCAGTAATCCTGTGCAGGAGGGGAAGAGTGAGAGCAGTAATCCTGTGCAGGAGGAGAAGAGTGAGAGCAGTAGTCCTGTGCAGGAGGAGTAGAGTGAGAGCAGTAGTCCTGTGCAGGAGGAGGAGAGTGAGAGCAGTAATCCTGTGCAGGAGGAGAAGAGTGAGAGCAGTAATCCTGTGCAGGAGGAGAAGAGTGAGAGCAGTAATCCTGTGCAGCAGGAGAAGAGTGAGAGCAGTAATCCTGTGCAGGAGGAGAAGAGTGAGAGCAGTAGTCCTGTGCAGGAGGAGGAGAGTGAGAGCAGTAATCCTGTGCAGGAGGAGAAGAGTGAGAGCAGTAATCCTGTGCAGGAGGAGGAGAGTGAGAGCAGTAATCCTGTGCAGGAGGAGAAGAGTGAGAGCAGTAATCCTGTGCAGGAGGAGAAGAGTGAGAGCAGTAATCCTGTGCAGGAGGAGACGAGTGAGAGCAGTAATCCTGTGCAGGAGGAGAGGAGTGAGAGCAGTAATCCTGTGCAGGAGGAGAAGAGTGAGAGCAGTAATCCTGTGCAGGAGGAGAAGAGTGAGAGCAGTAATCCTGTGCAGGAGGAGGAGAATGAGAGCAGTAATCCTGTGCAGGAGGAGGAGAATGAGAGCAGTAATCCTGTGCAGGAGGAGGAGAATGAGAGCAGTAGTCCTGTGCAGGAGGAGGAGAATGAGAGCAGTAATCCTGTGCAGGAGGAGGAGAATGAGAGCAGTAGTCCTGTGCAGGAGGAGGAGAATGAGAGCAGTAGTCCTGTGCAGGAGGAGAAGAGTGAGAGCAGTAATCCTGTGCAGGAGGAGAAGAGTGAGAGCAGTAATCCTGTGCAGCAGGAGAAGAGTGAGAGCAGTAATCCTGTGCAGGAGGAGAAGAGTGAGAGCAGTAGTCCTGTGCAGGAGGAGGAGAGTGAGAGCAGTAATCCTGTGCAGGAGGAGAAGAGTGAGAGCAGTAATCCTGTGCAGGAGGAGGAGAGTGAGAGCAGTAATCCTGTGCAGGAGGAGAAGAGTGAGAGCAGTAATCCTGTGCAGGAGGAGAAGAGTGAGAGCAGTAATCCTGTGCAGGAGGAGACGAGTGAGAGCAGTAATCCTGTGCAGAAGGAGAGGAGTGAGAGCAGTAATCCTGTGCAGGAGGAGAAGAGTGAGAGCAGTAATCCTGTGCAGGAGGAGAAGAGTGAGAGCAGTAATCCTGTGCAGGAGGAGAAGAGTGAGAGCAGTAATCCTGTGCAGGAGGAGGAGAATGAGAGCAGTAATCCTGTGCAGGAGGAGGAGAATGAGAGCAGTAATCCTGTGCAGGAGGAGGAGAATGAGAGCAGTAGTCCTGTGCAGGAGGAGGAGAATGAGAGCAGTAATCCTGTGCAGGAGGAGGAGAATGAGAGCAGTAGTCCTGTGCAGGAGGAGGAGAATGAGAGCAGTAGTCCTGTGCAGGAGGAGAAGAGTGAGAGCAGTAATCCTGTGCAGGAGAAGAGTGAGAGCAGTAATCCTGTGCAGGAGGAGAAGAGTGAGAGCAGTAGTCCTGTGCAGGAGGAGAAGAGTGAGAGCTGTAGTCCTGTGCAGGAGAAGAGTGAGAGCAGTAATCCTGTGCAGGAGAAGAGTGAGAGCAGTAGTCCTGTGCAGGAGAAGAGTGAGAGCAGTAATCCTGTGCAGGAGGAGGAGAGTGAGAGCAGTAATCCTGTGCAGGAGGAGGAGAGTGAGAGCAGTAGTCCTGTGCAGGAGGAGAAGAGTGAGCAGTAGTCCTGTGCAGGAGGAGAAGAGTGAGAGCAGTAATCCTGTGCAGGAGGAGAAGAGTGAGAGCAGTAGTCCTGTGCAGGAGGAGAAGAGTGAGGGCAGTAGTCCTGTGCAGGAGAAGAGTGAGAGCAGTAATCCTGTGTAGGAGGAGAAGAGTGAGAGCAGTAGTCCTGTGCAGGAGGAGAAGAGTGAGAGCAGTAATCCTGTGCAGGAGGAGATGAGTGAGAGCAGTAATCCTGTGCAGGAGGAGAAGAGTGAGAGCAGTACTCCTGTGCAGGAGAAGAGTGAGAGCAGTAATCCTGTGCAGGAGGAGAAGAGTGAGAGCAGTAGTCCTGTGCAGGAGAAGAGTGAGAGCAGTAATCCTGTGCAGGAGGAGAAGAGTGAGAGCAGTAATCCTGTGCAGGAGGAGAAGAGTGAGAGCAGTAATCCTGTGCAGGAGGAGAAGAGTGAGAGCAGTAGTCCTGTGCAACAGGAGAATAGTGAGAGCAGTAATCCTGTGCAGGAGGAGAAGAGTGAGAGCAGTAATCCTGTGCAGGAGGAGAAGAGTGAGAGCAGTAATCCTGTGCAGGAGGAGAAGGGTGAGAGCAGTAGTCCTGTGCAGGAGGAGAAGAGTGAGAGCAGTAGTCCTGTGCAGGAGGAGAAGAGTGAGAGCAGTAATCCTGTGCAGGAGGAGAAGAGTGAGAGCAGTAATCCTGTGCAGGAGGAGAAGAGTGAGAGCAGTAATCCTGTGCAGGAGGAGAAGAGTGAGAGCAGTAATCCTGTGCAGGAGGAGAAGAGTGAGAGCAGTAATCCTGTGCAAGAGGAGAAGAGTGAGAGCAGTTGTCCTGTGCAGGAGGAGAAGAGTGAGAGCAGTAGTCCTGTGCAGGAGAAGAGTGAGAACAGTAATCCTGTGCAGGAGGAGAAGAGTGAGAGCAGTAGTCCTGTGCAGGAGGAGAAGAGTGAGAGCAGTAATCCTGTGCAGGAGGAGAAGTGTGAGAGCAGTAGTCCTGTGCAGGAGGAGAAGAGTGAGAGCAGTAATCCTGTGCAGGAGGAGAAGATTGAGAGCAGTAATCCTGTGCAGGAGGGGAAGAGTGAGAGCAGTAATCCTGTGCAGGAGGAGGAGAGTGAGAGCAGTAATCCTGTGCAGGAGGAGAAGAGTGAGAGCAGTAGTCCTGTGCAGGAGAAGAGTGAGAGCAGTAATCCTGTGCAGGAGGAGGAGAGTGAGAGCAGTAATCCTGTGCAGGAGGAGGAGAGTGAGAGCAGTAGTCCTGTGCAGGAGGAGAAGAGTGAGCAGTAGTCCTGTGCAGGAGGAGAAGAGTGAGAGCAGTAATCCTGTGCAGGAGGAGAAGAGTGAGAGCAGTAGTCCTGTGCAGGAGGAGAAGAGTGAGGGCAGTAGTCCTGTGCAGGAGAAGAGTGAGAGCAGTAATCCTGTGTAGGAGGAGAAGAGTGAGAGCAGTAGTCCTGTGCAGGAGGAGAAGAGTGAGAGCAGTAATCCTGTGCAGGAGGAGATGAGTGAGAGCAGTAATCCTGTGCAGGAGGAGAAGAGTGAGAGCAGTACTCCTGTGCAGGAGAAGAGTGAGAGCAGTAATCCTGTGCAGGAGGAGAAGAGTGAGAGCAGTAGTCCTGTGCAGGAGAAGAGTGAGAGCAGTAATCCTGTGCAGGAGGAGAAGAGTGAGAGCAGTAATCCTGTGCAGGAGGAGAAGAGTGAGAGCAGTAATCCTGTGCAGGAGGAGAAGAGTGAGAGCAGTAGTCCTGTGCAACAGGAGAATAGTGAGAGCAGTAATCCTGTGCAGGAGGAGAAGAGTGAGAGCAGTAATCCTGTGCAGGAGAAGAGTGAGAGCAGTATTCCTGTGCAGGAGGAGAAGAGTGAGAGCAGTAGCCCTGTGCAGCAGAAGAGTAAGAGCAGTAATCCTGTGCAGGAGGAGAAGAGTGAGAGCAGTAATCCTGTGCAGGAGGAGAAGAGTGAGAGCAGTAATCCTGTGCAGGAGGAGAAGAGTGAGAGCAGTAGTCCTGTGCAACAGGAGAATAGTGAGAGCAGTAATCCTGTGCAGGAGGAGAAGAGTGAGAGCAGTAATCCTGTGCAGGAGGAGAAGAGTGAGAGCAGTAATCCTGTGCAGGAGGAGAAGAGTGAGAGCAGTAATCCTGTGCAGGAGGAGAAGAGTGAGAGCAGTAGTCCTGTGCAACAGGAGAACAGTGAGAGCATTAATCCTGTACAGGAGGAGAAGAGTGAGAGCAGCAATCCTGTGCAGGAGAAGAGTGAGAGCAGTAATCCTGTGCAGGAGAAGAGTGAGAGCAGTAATCCTGTGCAGGAGGAGAAGAGTGAGAGCAGTAATCCTGTGCAGGAGGAGAAGAGTGAGAGCAGTAATCCTGTGCAGGAGGAGAAGAGTGAGAGCAGTAATCCTGTGCAGGAGGAGAAGAGTGAGAGCAGTAGTCCTGTGCAGGAGGAGAAGAGTGAGAGCAGTAATCCTGTGCAGGAGAAGAGTGAGAGCAGTAATCCTGTGCAGGAGGAGAAGAGTGAGAGCAGTAGTCCTGTGCAGGAGGAGAAGAGTGAGAGCAGTAATCCTGTGCAGGAGAAGAGTGAGAGCAGTAATCCTGTGCAGGAGGAGAAGAGTGAGAGCAGTAATCCTGTGCAGGGGGAGAAGAGTGAGAGCAGTAATCCTGTGCAGGAGAAGAGTGAGAGCAGTAATCCTGTGCAGGAGGAGAAGAGTGAGAGCAGTAGTCCTGTGCAGGAGGAGAAGAGTGAGAGCAGTAGTCCTGTGCAGGAGGAGGAGAGTGAGAGCAGTAATCCTGTGCAGGAGGAGAAGAGTGAGAGCAGTAATCCTGTGCAGGAGGAGAAGAGTGAGAGCAGTAATCCTGTGCAGGAGGAGAAGAGTGAGAGCAGTAATCCTGTGCAGGAGGAGAAGAGTGAGAGCAGTAGTCCTGTGCAGGAGGAGGAGAGTGAGAGCAGTAATCCTGTGCAGGAGGAGAAGAGTGAGAGCAGTAATCCTGTGCAGGAGGAGAAGAGTGAGAGCAGTAATCCTGTGCAGGAGGAGAAGAGTGAGAGCAGTAATCCTGTGCAGGAGGAGAAGAGTGAGAGCAGTAATCCTGTGCAGGAGGAGAAGAGTGAGAGCAGTAATCCTGTGCAGGAGGAGAAGAGTGAGAGCAGTAATCCTGTGCAGGAGGAGGAGAATGAGAGCAGTAATCCTGTGCAGGAGGAGGAGAATGAGAGCAGTAATCCTGTGCAGGAGGATGAGAATGAGAGCAGTAGTCCTGTGCAGGAAGAGGAGAATGAGAGCAGTAATCCTGTGCAGGAGGAGGAGAATGAGAGCAGTAGTCCTGTGCAGGAGGAGGAGAATGAGAGCAGTAGTCCTGTGCAGGAGGAGGAGAATGAGAGCAGTAGTCCTGTGCAGGAGGAGAAGAGTGAGAGCAGTAGTCCTGTGCAGGAGGAGGAGAGTGAGAGCAGTAATCCTGTGCAGGAGAAGAAGAGTGAGAGCAGTAATCCTGTGCAAGAGGAGAAGAGTGAGAGCAGTTGTCCTGTGCAGGACGAGAAGAGTGAGAGCAGTAATCCTGTGCAGGAGGAGGAGAATGAGAGCAGTAATCCTGTGCAGGAGGAGGAGAATGAGAGCAGTAATCCTGTGCAGGAGGAGGAGAATGAGAGCAGTAGTCCTGTGCAGGAGGAGGAGAATGAGAGCAGTAATCCTGTGCAGGAGGAGGAGAATGAGAGCAGTAGTCCTGTGCAGGAGGAGGAGAATGAGAGCAGTAGTCCTGTGCAGGAGGAGGAGAATGAGAGCAGTAGTCCTGTGCAGGAGGAGAAGAGTGAGAGCAGTAGTCCTGTGCAGGAGGAGGAGAGTGAGAGCAGTAATCCTGTGCAGGAGAAGAAGAGTGAGAGCAGTAATCCTGTGCAAGAGGAGAAGAGTGAGAGCAGTTGTCCTGTGCAGGACGAGAAGAGTGAGAGCAGTAATCCTGTGCAGGAAGAAAAGAGTGAGAGCAGTACTGTGCAGGAGGAGAAGAGTGAGAGCAGTAATCATGTGCAGGAGGAGAAGAGTGAGAGCAGTAATCCTGTGCAGGAGGAGAAGAGTGAGAGCTGTAGTCCTGTGCAGGAGGAGAAGAGTGAGAGCTGTAGTCCTGTGCAGGAGGAGAAAAGTGAGAGCAGTAGTCCTGTGCAGGAGGAGAAGAGTGAGAGCAGTAATCCTTTGCAGGAGGAGAAGAGTGAGAGCAGTAATCCTGTGCAGGAGAAGAAGAGTGAGAGCATTAATCCCGTTCAGGAGGAGAAGAGTGAGAGCAGTAATCCTGTGCAGGAGGAGAAGAGTGAGAGCAGTAGTCCTGTGCAGGAGAAGAGTGAGAGCAGTAATCCTGTGCAGGAGGAGAAGAGTGAGAGCAGTAATCCTGTGCAGAAGGAGAAGAGTGAGAGCAGTAATCCTGTGCAGGAGGAGAAGAGTGAGAGCAGTAATCCTGTGCAGGAGGAGAAGAGTGAGATCAGTAATGCTGTGCAGGAGAAGAGTGAGAGCAGTAATCCTGTGCAGGAGGAGAAGAGTGAGAGCAGTAGTCCTGTGCAGGAGGAGGAAAGTGAGAGCAGTAATCCTGTGCAGGAGGAGAAGAGTGAGAGCAGTAATCCTGTGCAGGAGGAGAAGAGTGAGAGCAGTAGTCCTGTGCAGGAGAAGAAGAGTGAGAGCAGTAATCCTGTGCAGGAGGAGAAGAGTGAGAGCAGTAATCCTGTGCAGGAGGAGAAGAGTGAGAGCAGTAATCCTGTGCAGGAGGAGAAAAGTGAGAGCAGTAATCCTGTGCAGGAGGAGAAGAGTGAGAGCAGAAATCCTGTGCTGGAGGAGGAAAGTAAGAGCAATAATCCTGTGCAGGAGAAGAAGAGTGAGAGCAGTAATCCTGTGCAGGAGGAGAAGAGTGAGAGCAGTAATCCTGTGCATGAAGAGGAAAGTGAGAGCAGTAATCATGTGCAGGAGGAGAAGAGTGAGAGCAGTAGTCCTGTGCAGGAGAAGAGTGAGAGCAGTAATCCTGTGCAGGAGGAGGAGAGTGAGAGCAGTAATCCTGTGCAGGAGGAGGAGAGTGGGAGCAGTAATCCTGTGCAGGAGGAGATGAGTGAGCAGTAGTCCTGTGCAGGAGGAGAAGAGTGAGAGCAGTAATCCTGTGCAGGAGGAGAAGAGTGAGAGCAGTAGTCCTGTGCAGGAGAAGAGTGAGAGCAGTAATCCTATGCAGGAGGAGGAGAGTGAGAGCAGTAGTCATGTGCAGGAGGAGAAGAGTGAGAGCAGTAGTCCTGTGCAGGAGGAGAAGAGAGAGAGCAGTTATCCTGTGCAGGAGGAGAAGAGTGAGAACAGTAATCCTGTGCAGGAGGAGAAGAGTGAGAGCAGTAGTCCTGTGCAGGAGGAGAAGAGTGTGAGCAGTAATCCTGTGCAGGAGGAGAAGAGTGAGAGCAGTAGTCCTGTGCAGGAGGAGAAGAGTGAGAGCAGTAGTCTTGTGCAGGAGAAGAAGAGTGAGAGCAGTAATCCTGTGCAGGAGGAGAAGAGTGAGAGCAGTAATCCTGTGCAGGAGGAGAAGAGTGAGAGCAGTAATCCTGTGCAGGAGGAGGCGAGTGAGAGCAGTAATCCTGTGCAGGAGGAGAAGAGTGAGAGCAGTAGTCCTGTGCAGGAGAAGAGTGAGAGCAGTAATCCTGTGCAGGAGGAGAAGAGTGAGAGCAGTAATCCTTTGCAGGAGAAGAGTGAGAGCAGTAATCCTGTGCAGGAGGAGAAGAGTGAGAGCAGTAGTCCTGTGCAGGAGGAAAAGAGTGAGAACAGTAGTCCTGTGCAGGAGAAGAGTGAGAGCAGTAATCCTGTGCAGGAGGAGAAGAGAGAGAGCAGTAATCCTGTGCAGGAGGAGAAGAGTGAGAGCAGTAATCCTGTGCAGGAGGAGAAGAGTGAGAGCAGTAATCCTGTGCAGGAGGAGAAGAGTGAGAGCAGTAGTCCTCTGCAGGAGGAGAAGAGTGAGAGCAGTAGTCCTGTGTAGGAGGAGAAGAGTGAGAGCAGTAGTCCTGTGCAGGAGAAGAGTGAGAGCAGTAGTCCTGTGCAGGAGGAGAAGAGTGAGAGCAGTAGTCCTGTGAAGGAGGAGAAGAGTGAGAGCAGTAGTCCTGTGAAGGAGGAGAAGAGTGAGAGCAGTAATTCTGTGCAGGAGGAGAAGAGTGAGAGCAGTAATCCTGTGCAGGAGGAGAAGAGTGAGAGCAGTAATCCTGTGCAGGAAAAGAGTGAGAGCAGTAATCCTGTGCAGGAGGAGAAGAGTGAGAGCAGTAATCCTGTGCAGGAGGAGAAGAGTGAAAGCAGTAATCCTGTGCAGAAGGAGAAGAGTGAGAGCAGTAATCCTGTGCAGGAGGAGAAGAGTGAGAGCAGTAGTCCTGTGCAGGAGAAGAGGGAAAGCAGTAATCCTGTGCAGGAGGAGAAGAGTGAGAGCAGTAATCCTGTGCAGGAGGAGAAGTGTGAGAGCAGTAATCCTGTGCAGGAGGAGGAGAGTGAGAGCAGTAATCCTGTGCAGGAGGAGAAGAGTGAGAGCAGTAGTCCTGTGCAGGAGAAGAGGGAAAGCAGTAATCCTGTGCAGGAGGAGAAGAGTGAGAGCAGTAATCCTGTGCAGGAGGGGAAGAGTGAGAGCAGTAGTCCTGTGCAGGAGGAGAAGACTGAGAGCAGTAATCCTGTGCAGGAGGAGAAGAGTGAGAGCAGTAGTCCTGTGCAGGAGGAGAAGAGTGAGAGCAGTAGTCCTGTGCAGGAGAAGAGGGAAAGCAGTAATCCTGTGCAGGAGGAGAAGAGTGAGAGCAGTAATCCTGTGCAGGAGGGGAAGAGTGAGAGCAGTAGTCCTGTGCAGGAGGAGAGGACTGAGAGCAGTAATCCTGTGCAGGAGGAGAAGAGTGAGAGCAGTAGTCCTGTGCAGGAGGAGAAGACTGAGAGCAGTAATCCTGTGCAGGAGGAGAAGAGTGAGAGCAGTAGTCCTGTGCAGGAGGAGAAGAGTGAGAGCAGTAATCCTGTGCAGGAGGAGAAGAGTGAGAGCAGAAGTCCTGTGCAGAAGGAGAAGAGTGAGAGCAGTAATCCTGTGCAGGAGGAGAAGAGTGAGAGCAGTAATCCTGTGCAGGAGGAGAAGAGTGAGAGCAGTAATCCTGTGCAGGAAAAGAGTGAGAGCAGTAATCCTGTGCAGGAGGAGAAGAGTGAGAGCAGTAATCCTGTGCAGGAGGAGAAGAGTGAGAGCAGTAGTCCTGTGCAGGAGGAGAAGAGTGAGAGCAGTAGTCCTGTGCAGGAGGAGGAGAGTGAGAGCAGTATACTTGTGCAGGAGGAGAAGAGTGAGAGCAGTAGTCCTGTGCAGGAGAAGAGTGAGAGCAGTAATCCTGTGCAGGAGGAGAAGAGTGAGAGCAGTAATCCTGTGCAGGAGGAGAAGAGTGAGAGCAGTAGTCCTGTGCAGGAGGAGAAGAGTGAGAGCAGTAATCTTGTGCATGAGAAGAGTGAGAGCAGTAGTCCTGTGCAGGAGGAGAAGAGTGAGAGCAGTAGTCCTGTGCAGGAGGAGAAAAGTGAGAGCAGTAGTCCTTTGCAGGAGGAGAAGAGTGAGAGCAGTAGTCCTGTGCAGGAGGAGGAGAGTGAGAGCAGTAATAATGTGCAGGAGGAGAAGAGTGAGAGCAGTAGTCCTGTGCAGGAGGAGAAGAGTGAGAGCAGTAATCCTGTGCAGGAGGAGGAGAGTGAGAGCAGTAATCCTGTGCAGGAGGAGAAGAGTGAGAGCAGTAGTCCTGTGCAGAAGGAGGAGAGTGAGAGCAGTAGTCCTGTGCAGGAGGAGGAGAGTGAGAGCAGTAATCCCATGCAGGAGGAGAAGAGTGAGCGCAGTATTCCCGTGCAAGAGGAGAAGAGTGAGAGCAGTAGTCCCGTGCAGGAGGAGAAGAGTGAGAGCAGTAATCCTGTGCAGGAGGAGAAGAGTGAGAGCAGTAATCCTGTGCAGGAGGAGGAGAGTGAGAGCAGTAATCTTGTGCAGGAGGAGAAGAGTGAGAGCAGTAGTCCTGTGCAGGAGAAGAGTGACAGCAGTAGTCCTGTGCAGGAGGAGAAGAGTGAGAGCAGTAATCCTGTGCAGGAGAAGAAGAGTGAGAGCAGTAATCCTGTGCAAGAGGAGAAGAGTGAGAGCAGTTGTCCTGTGCAGGAGGAGAAGAGTGAGAGCAGTAAAACTGTGCAGGAGAAGAAGAGTGAGAGCAGTAATCCTGTGCAAGAGGAGAAGAGTGAGAGCAGTAGTCCTTTGCAGGAGGAAAAGAGTGAGAGCAGTAGTCCTGTGCAGGAGGAGGAGAGTGAGAGCAGTAATCCTGTGCAGGAGGAGAAGAGTGAGAGCAGTAGTCCTGTGCAGGAGGAAAAGAGTGAGAGCAGTAGTCCTGTGCAGGAGGAGGAGAGTGAGAGCATTAATCCTGTACAGGAGGAGAAGAGTGAGAGCAGCAATCCTGTGCAGGAGAAGAGTGAGAGCAGTAATCCTGTGCAGGAGAAGAGTGAGAGCAGTAATCCTGTGCAGGAGGAGAAGAGTGAGAGCAGTAATCCTGTGCAGGAGGAGAAGAGTGAGAGCAGTAATCCTGTGCAGGAGGAGAAGAGTGAGAGCAGTAATCCTGTGCAGGAGGAGAAGAGTGAGAGCAGTAGTCCTGTGCAGGAGGAGAAGAGTGAGAGCAGTAATCCTGTGCAGGAGAAGAGTGAGAGCAGTAATCCTGTGCAGGAGGAGAAGAGTGAGAGCAGTAGTCCTGTGCAGGAGGAGAAGAGTGAGAGCAGTAATCCTGTGCAGGAGAAGAGTGAGAGCAGTAATCCTGTGCAGGAGAAGAGTGAGAGCAGTAATCCTGTGCAGGGGGAGAAGAGTGAGAGCAGTAATCCTGTGCAGGAGAAGAGTGAGAGCAGTAATCCTGTGCAGGAGGAGAAGAGTGAGAGCAGTAGTCCTGTGCAGGAGGAGAAGAGTGAGAGCAGTAGTCCTGTGCAGGAGGAGGAGAGTGAGAGCAGTAATCCTGTGCAGGAGGAGAAGAGTGAGAGCAGTAATCCTGTGCAGGAGGAGAAGAGTGAGAGCAGTAATCCTGTGCAGGAGGAGAAGAGTGAGAGCAGTAATCCTGTGCAGGAGGAGAAGAGTGAGAGCAGTAGTCCTGTGCAGGAGGAGGAGAGTGAGAGCAGTAATCCTGTGCAGGAGGAGAAGAGTGAGAGCAGTAATCCTGTGCAGGAGGAGAAGAGTGAGAGCAGTAATCCTGTGCAGGAGGAGAAGAGTGAGAGCAGTAATCCTGTGCAGGAGGAGAAGAGTGAGAGCAGTAATCCTGTGCAGGAGGAGAAGAGTGAGAGCAGTAATCCTGTGCAGGAGGAGGAGAATGAGAGCAGTAATCCTGTGCAGGAGGAGGAGAATGAGAGCAGTAATCCTGTGCAGGAGGATGAGAATGAGAGCAGTAGTCCTGTGCAGGAAGAGGAGAATGAGAGCAGTAATCCTGTGCAGGAGGAGGAGAATGAGAGCAGTAGTCCTGTGCAGGAGGAGGAGAATGAGAGCAGTAGTCCTGTGCAGGAGGAGGAGAATGAGAGCAGTAGTCCTGTGCAGGAGGAGAAGAGTGAGAGCAGTAGTCCTGTGCAGGAGGAGGAGAGTGAGTGCAGTAATCCTGTGCAGGAGAAGAAGAGTGAGAGCAGTAATCCTGTGCAAGAGGAGAAGAGTGAGAGCAGTTGTCCTGTGCAGGACGAGAAGAGTGAGAGCAGTAATCCTGTGCAGGAGGAGGAGAATGAGAGCAGTAATCCTGTGCAGGAGGAGGAGAATGAGAGCAGTAATCCTGTGCAGGAGGAGGAGAATGAGAGCAGTAGTCCTGTGCAGGAGGAGGAGAATGAGAGCAGTAATCCTGTGCAGGAGGAGGAGAATGAGAGCAGTAGTCCTGTGCAGGAGGAGGAGAATGAGAGCAGTAGTCCTGTGCAGGAGGAGGAGAATGAGAGCAGTAGTCCTGTGCAGGAGGAGAAGAGTGAGAGCAGTAGTCCTGTGCAGGAGGAGGAGAGTGAGAGCAGTAATCCTGTGCAGGAGAAGAAGAGTGAGAGCAGTAATCCTGTGCAAGAGGAGAAGAGTGAGAGCAGTTGTCCTGTGCAGGACGAGAAGAGTGAGAGCAGTAATCCTGTGCAGGAGGAGAAGAGTGAGAGCTGTAGTCCTGTGCAGGAGGAGAAGAGTGAGAGCAGTAATCATGTGCAGGAGGAGAAGAGTGAGAGCAGTAATCCTGTGCAGGAGGAGAAGAGTGAGAGCTGTAGTCCTGTGCAGGAGGAGAAGAGTGAGAGCTGTAGTCCTGTGCAGGAGGAGAAAAGTGAGAGCAGTAGTCCTGTGCAGGAGGAGAAGAGTGAGAGCAGTAATCCTTTGCAGGAGGAGAAGAGTGAGAGCAGTAATCCTGTGCAGGAGAAGAAGAGTGAGAGCATTAATCCCGTTCAGGAGGAGAAGAGTGAGAGCAGTAATCCTGTGCAGGAGGAGAAGAGTGAGAGCAGTAGTCCTGTGCAGGAGAAGAGTGAGAGCAGTAATCCTGTGCAGGAGGAGAAGAGTGAGAGCAGTAATCCTGTGCAGAAGGAGAAGAGTGAGAGCAGTAATCCTGTGCAGGAGGAGAAGAGTGAGAGCAGTAATGTTATGACCCCAATGGCGAGGGTCTCAGAGGAACGTGGAAGTCTGCAAGATACAAAAATCCAGCTCATAGGGCAGTGGTAACTGGGTTGACCATATATCTACTCCTAACGCCAACACTAGAAGTAGCCGGGGGTCATACCTACGTTGATCCTAGATGACTCGCGCCAGCCGGAGAATCTAAATACCCCTAGTAGAGGAAAACAAAGACCTCTCTTGCCTCCAGAGAAAGGGACCCCAAAGCAGGATAGAAGCCCCCCACAAATAATAACGGTGAGGTAAGAGGAAATGACAAACACAGAAATGAACCAGGTTTAGCACAGAGAGGCCCGCTAACTAATAGCAGAATATAGAAAGGTAACTTATATGGTCAACAAAAAACCCTATCAAAAATCCACACTGGAAATTCAAGAACCCCCGAACCGTCTAACGGTCCGGGGGGAGAACACCAGCGCCCTAGAGCTTCCAGCAAAAGTCAGGATACAGATTAGGAACAAGCTGGACAAAAATACAAAACCAAAAACAAATAGCAAAAAGCAAAGTAAATGACTTAGCTGAATAACCGGACCAGGATCAGTAGACAAGAGCACAGCAGATTAGCTCTGATAACTACGTTGCCAGGCATAGAACTGAGTGTCCAGGGAGCTTATAAAGCAACGCCCCTAACTAACGACCCAGGTGCGGATAAAAGGAAAGACAGAAAAACCAGAGTCAAAAAACTAGTAACCACTAGAGGGAGCCAAAAAGCAAATTCACAACAGTACCCCCCCCCTTAGTGAGGGGTCACCGAACCCTCACCACGACCACCAGGGCGATCAGGATGAGCGGCATGAAAGGCACGAACTAAATCGGCCGCATGAACATCAGAGGCGACCACCCAGGAATTATCCTCCTGACCATAGCCCTTCCACTTGACCAGGTACTGAAGTCTTCGCCTGGAGAGGCGAGAATCCAAGATCTTCTCCACCACGTACTCCAACTCGCCCTCAACCAACACCGGAGCAGGAGGCTCAGCAGAAGGAACTACAGGCACAACGTACCGCCGCAACAAGGACCTATGAAATACATTGTGAATAGCAAACGACACAGGAAGATCCAGACGAAAAGATACAGGATTAAGGATTTCCAATATCTTGTAAGGACCAATAAAACGAGGTTTAAATTTGGGAGAGGAGACCTTCATAGGAACAAAGCGGGAAGAAAGCCATACCAAATCCCCAACGCGTAGTCGGGGACCCACACCGCGGCGGCGGTTGGCAAAGCGCTGAGCCCTCTCCTGTGACAACTTCAAGTTGTCCACCACATGATTCCAGATCCGCTGCAACCTATCCACCACAGAATCCACCCCAGGACAGTCAGAAGACTCCACATGACCTGAAGAAAAGCGAGGATGGAAACCAGTGTTGCAGAAAAAAGGCGAAACCAAGGTGGCGGAACTAGCCCGATTATTAAGGGCAAACTCAGCCAACGGCAAGAATGTCACCCAATCGTCCTGATCAGCAGAGACAAAACACCTCAAATAAGCCTCCAAAGTCTGATTGGTTCGCTCCGTCTGTCCATTAGTCTGAGGATGGAAAGCAGAGGAAAACGACAAATCAATGCCCATCCTACTACAAAAGGATCGCCAGAACCTGGAAACGAACTGGGATCCTCTATCTGACACAATATTCTCAGGGATGCCGTGCAAACGAACCACGTTCTGGAAAAACACAGGAACCAGATCGGAAGAGGAAGGCAGCTTAGGCAAAGGAACCAAATGGACCATCTTGGAGAAGCGATCACATATCACCCAGATAACAGACATGCCCTGAGATAGCGGAAGATCAGAAATGAAATCCATGGAGATATGTGTCCAAGGTCTCTTCGGGACAGGCAAGGGCAAGAGCAACCCGCTGGCACGAGAACAGCAAGGCTTAGCTCTAGCACAAGTCCCACAGGACTGCACAAATGACCGCACATCCCTTGACAAAGAAGGCCACCAAAAGGACCTGGCCACCAGATCTCTGGTGCCAAAAATTCCCGGGTGACCTGCCAACACCGAGGAATGAACCTCGGAAATGACTCTGCTGGTCCACTTATCCGGAACAAACAGTCTGTCAGGTGGACAAGACTCAGGCCTATCAGCTTGAAATCTCTGCAACACACGTCGCAGATCCGGAGAAATAGCTGATAAGATAACTCCATCCTTAAGAATACCAACAGGATCAGCGACTCCAGGAGCATCAGGCACAAAGCTCCTAGAAAGAGCATCGGCCTTCACATTCTTTGAACCTGGTAAATACGAGACAACAAAATCAAAGCGGGAGAAAAACAATGACCAGCGGGCCTGTCTCGGATTAAGGCGTTTAGCAGACTCGAGATACATCAGATTTTTGTGATCAGTCAAGACCACCACACGATGCTTAGCACCCTCGAGCCAATGACGCCACTCCTCAAATGCCCACTTCATGGCCAACAACTCCCGATTGCCCACATCATAATTTCGCTCGGCAGGCGAAAACTTCCTAGAGAAAAAGGCACAAGGTTTCATAACAGAGCAACCAGGGCCTCTCTGCGACAAAACGGCCCCTGCTCCAATCTCCGAAGCATCCACCTCAACCTGAAAGGGAAGTGAGACATCGGGCTGGCACAAAACAGGCGCCGAAGTAAACCGGCGTTTCAACTCCTGGAAAGCCTCCACGGCAGCAGGAGCCCAGTTAGCTACATCGGAGCCCTTCTTGGTCATATCCGTCAAAGGTTTCACAACGCTAGAAAAATTAGCGATAAAACGACGGTAGAAGTTAGCGAAACCCAAGAACTTCTGAAGACTCTTAACTGACGAGGGCTGAGTCCAATCAAGAATAGCTCGGACCTTGACCGGGTCCATCTCCACAGCAGAAGGGGAAAAAATAAACCCCAAAAAGGGAACCTTCTGTACACCAAAGAGACACTTTGAGCCTTTGACAAACAAAGAATTTTCACGCAAAATTTTAAAGACCAACCTGACCTGCTCCACATGCGAGTCCCAATCATCAGAAAAAACCAAAATATCATCCAGATAAACGATCAAAAATTTATCCAGATACTTCCGGAAAATGTCATGCATAAAGGACTGAAAAACTGAAGGCGCATTGGAGAGCCCAAAAGGCATCACCAAGTACTCAAAATGACCTTCGGGCGTATTGAATGCGGTTTTCCATTCATCACCTTGCTTAATGCGCACAAGGTTGTACGCACCACGAAGGTCTATCTTGGTGAACCACTTGGCACCTTTAATTCGGGCAAACAAGTCAGACAACAGCGGCAGAGGATACTGAAATTTGACAGTGATCTTATTTAAAAGCCGATAATCAATACAAGGCCTCAAAGATCCGTCCTTTTTAGCCACAAAAAAGAATCCTGCACCAAGAGGGGAAGAAGACGGACGAATATGTCCTTTCTCCAAAGACTCCTTGATATACGAACGCATAGCGGTATGTTCAGGTACCGACAGATTAAAGAGTCTTCCCTTAGGAAATTTACTGCCTGGAATCAAATCTATAGCACAGTCACAGTCCCTATGAGGAGGCAATGCACTGGACCTGGACTCGCTAAAGACATCCTGATAATCAGACAAATACTCCGGAACTTCCGAAGGCGTAGAAGAAGCAATAGACACAGGCAGGATATCCCCATGAATACCACGACAGCCCCAACTAGAAACTGACATAGCCTTCCAGTCCAGGACGGGATTATGGGTCTGTAACCATGGCAGCCCTAAAACAACCAAATCATGCATTTTATGTAAAACAAGAAAACGTATCACCTCGCGGTGTTCAGGAGTCATGCACATGGTAACCTGTGTCCAATACTGCGGTTTATTTGCTGCCAATGGCGTAGCATCAATACCCCTAAGAGGAATAGGATTTTCTAATGGTTCAAGAGTAAAACCACAGCGCTTAGCAAATGACAGATCCATAAGACTCAGGGCAGCACCTGAATCTACAAACGCCATGACAGGATAAGACGACAGTGAGCAAATCAAAGTTACAGACAGAATAAATTTAGGTTGCAAATTTCCAGCGGTGACCGGACCAACAACCTTAGCTATACGTTTAGAGCATGCTGAGATAACATGTGTAGAATCACCACAGTAGTAGCACAAGCCATTCCGGCGTCTATGAATTTTCCGCTCATTTCTGGTCAGGATTCTATCACATTGCATTAAATCAGGTGTCTGTTCAGACAACACCATGAGGGAATTTGCGGTTTTTCTATCACATTGCACCGAATTAGGTGTCTGTTCAGACAACACCATGAGGGAATTTGCGGTCTTGCGCTCCCGCAATCGCCGGTCAATTTGAATAGCCAGTGCCATAGCATCATTCAGACCTGTGGGAATGGGAAAACCCACCATAACATCTTTAATGGCATCAGAAAGACCATTTCTAAAATTAGCGGCCAGTGCACAGTCGTTCCAATGTGTCAGCACGGACCATTTCCGAAATTTTTGGCAATACACTTCAGCCTCGTCCTGCCCCTGAGACATAGCCAGCAGGGCCTTTTCTGCCTGAATCTCAAGATTGGGTTCCTCATAAAGTAAACCGAGCGCCAGAAAAAACGCATCAATATCAGCCAATGCCGGATCTCCTGGCGCCAGCGAAAAAGCCCAATCTTGAGGGTCACCCCGTAAGAACGAAATAACAATTTTTACTTGCTGAGCGGAGTCTCCAGATGAACAGGGTCTCAGGGACAAAAACAATTTACAATTATTCTTGAAATTCCTAAACTTAAACCTGTCTCCGGAAAACAGTTCAGGAATCGGTATCTTAGGTTCTGACCCAGGACTTCTGATAACATAATCTTGTAAGCCCTGCACACGAGTAGCCAGCTGGTCCACACTTGTAATCAAGGTCTGGACATTCATGTCTGCAGCAAGCATAAGCCACTCTGAGGTAAAGGGGATGAAGAAAAAAAAAAAAAAAAAAAAAAATGAGAGAGGAGAAAAAAAAAAACTCAGAATCTTCTTTCTTATAATCCCTCTTTTGCAATGCATTAAACATTTAATATGGGCCTGGCAAACTGTTATGACCCCAATGGCGAGGGTCTCAGAGGAACGTGGAAGTCTGCAAGATACAAAAATCCAGCTCATAGGGCAGTGGTAACTGGGTTGACCATATATCTACTCCTAACGCCAACACTAGAAGTAGCCGGGGGTCATACCTACGTTGATCCTAGATGACTCGCGCCAGCCGGAGAATCTAAATACCCCTAGTAGAGGAAAACAAAGACCTCTCTTGCCTCCAGAGAAAGGGACCCCAAAGCAGGATAGAAGCCCCCCACAAATAATAACGGTGAGGTAAGAGGAAATGACAAACACAGAAATGAACCAGGTTTAGCACAGAGAGGCCCGCTAACTAATAGCAGAATATAGAAAGGTAACTTATATGGTCAACAAAAAACCCTATCAAAAATCCACACTGGAAATTCAAGAACCCCCGAACCGTCTAACGGTCCGGGGGGAGAACACCAGCGCCCTAGAGCTTCCAGCAAAAGTCAGGATACAGATTAGGAACAAGCTGGACAAAAATACAAAACCAAAAACAAATAGCAAAAAGCAAAGTAAATGACTTAGCTGAATAACCGGACCAGGATCAGTAGACAAGAGCACAGCAGATTAGCTCTGATAACTACGTTGCCAGGCATAGAACTGAGTGTCCAGGGAGCTTATAAAGCAACGCCCCTAACTAACGACCCAGGTGCGGATAAAAGGAAAGACAGAAAAACCAGAGTCAAAAAACTAGTAACCACTAGAGGGAGCCAAAAAGCAAATTCACAACAAGTAATCCTGTGCAGGAGGAGAAGAGTGAGATCAGTAATGCTGTGCAGGAGAAGAGTGAGAGCAGTAATCCTGTGCAGGAGGAGAAGAGTGAGAGCAGTAGTCCTGTGCAGGAGGAGGAAAGTGAGAGCAGTAATCCTGTGCAGGAGGAGAAGAGTGAGAGCAGTAATCCTGTGCAGGAGGAGAAGAGTGAGAGCAGTAGTCCTGTGCAGGAGAAGAAGAGTGAGAGCAGTAATCCTGTGCAGGAGGAGAAGAGTGAGAGCAGTAATCCTGTGCAGGAGGAGAAGAGTGAGAGCAGTAATCCTGTGCAGGAGGAGAAAAGTGAGAGCAGTAATCCTGTGCAGGAGGAGAAGAGTGAGAGCAGAAATCCTGTGCTGGAGGAGGAAAGTAAGAGCAATAATCCTGTGCAGGAGAAGAAGAGTGAGAGCAGTAATCCTGTGCAGGAGGAGAAGAGTGAGAGCAGTAATCCTGTGCATGAAGAGGAAAGTGAGAGCAGTAATCATGTGCAGGAGGAGAAGAGTGAGAGCAGTAGTCCTGTGCAGGAGAAGAGTGAGAGCAGTAATCCTGTGCAGGAGGAGAGTGAGAGCAGTAATCCTGTGCAGGAGGAGGAGAGTGGGAGCAGTAATCCTGTGCAGGAGGAGATGAGTGAGCAGTAGTCCTGTGCAGGAGGAGAAGAGTGAGAGCAGTAATCCTGTGCAGGAGGAGAAGAGTGAGAGCAGTAGTCCTGTGCAGGAGAAGAGTGAGAGCAGTAATCCTATGCAGGAGGAGGAGAGTGAGAGCAGTAGTCATGTGCAGGAGGAGAAGAGTGAGAGCAGTAGTCCTGTGCAGGAGGAGAAGAGAGAGAGCAGTTATCCTGTGCAGGAGGAGAAGAGTGAGAACAGTAATCCTGTGCAGGAGGAGAAGAGTGAGAGCAGTAGTCCTGTGCAGGAGGAGAAGAGTGTGAGCAGTAATCCTGTGCAGGAGGAGAAGAGTGAGAGCAGTAGTCCTGTGCAGGAGGAGAAGAGTGAGAGCAGTAGTCTTGTGCAGGAGAAGAAGAGTGAGAGCAGTAATCCTGTGCAGGAGGAGAAGAGTGAGAGCAGTAATCCTGTGCAGGAGGAGAAGAGTGAGAGCAGTAATCCTGTGCAGGAGGAGAAGAGTGAGAGCAGTAATCCTGTGCAGGAGGAGGCGAGTGAGAGCAGTAATCCTGTGCAGGAGGAGAAGAGTGAGAGCAGTAGTCCTGTGCAGGAGAAGAGTGAGAGCAGTAATCCTGTGCAGGAGGAGAAGAGTGAGAGCAGTAATCCTTTGCAGGAGAAGAGTGAGAGCAGTAATCCTGTGCAGGAGGAGAAGAGTGAGAGCAGTAGTCCTGTGCAGGAGGAAAAGAGTGAGAACAGTAGTCCTGTGCAGGAGAAGAGTGAGAGCAGTAATCCTGTGCAGGAGGAGAAGAGAGAGAGCAGTAATCCTGTGCAGGAGGAGAAGAGTGAGAGCAGTAATCCTGTGCAGGAGGAGAAGAGTGAGAGCAGTAATCCTGTGCAGGAGGAGAAGAGTGAGAGCAGTAGTCCTCTGCAGGAGGAGAAGAGTGAGAGCAGTAGTCCTGTGTAGGAGGAGAAGAGTGAGAGCAGTAGTCCTGTGCAGGAGAAGAGTGAGAGCAGTAGTCCTGTTCAGGAGGAGAAGAGTGAGAGCAGTAGTCCTGTGAAGGAGGAGAAGAGTGAGAGCAGTAGTCCTGTGAAGGAGGAGAAGAGTGAGAGCAGTAATTCTGTGCAGGAGGAGAAGAGTGAGAGCAGTAATCCTGTGCAGGAGGAGAAGAGTGAGAGCAGTAATCCTGTGCAGGAAAAGAGTGAGAGCAGTAATCCTGTGCAGGAGGAGAAGAGTGAGAGCAGTAATCCTGTGCAGGAGGAGAAGAGTGAGAGCAGTAATCCTGTGCAGAAGGAGAAGAGTGAGAGCAGTAATCCTGTGCAGGAGGAGAAGAGTGAGAGCAGTAGTCCTGTGCAGGAGAAGAGGGAAAGCAGTAATCCTGTGCAGGAGGAGAAGAGTGAGAGCAGTAATCCTGTGCAGGAGGAGAAGAGTGAGAGCAGTAATCCTGTGCAGGAGGAGGAGAGTGAGAGCAGTAATCCTGTGCAGGAGGAGAAGAGTGAGAGCAGTAGTCCTGTGCAGGAGGAGAAGAGTGAGAGCAGTAGTCCTGTGTAGGAGGAGAAGAGTGAGAGCAGTAGTCCTGTGCAGGAGAAGAGTGAGAGCAGTAGTCCTGTGCAGGAGGAGAAGAGTGAGAGCAGTAGTCCTGTGAAGGAGGAGAAGAATGAGAGCAGTAGTCCTGTGAAGGAGGAGAAGAGTGAGAGCAGTAATCCTGTGCAGGAGGAGAAGAGTGAGAGCAGTAATCCTGTGCAGGAGGAGAAGAGTGAGAGCAGTAATCCTGTGCAGGAAAAGAGTGAGAGCAGTAATCCTGTGCAGGAGGAGAAGAGTGAGAGCAGTAATCCTGTGCAGGAGGAGAAGAGTGAGAGCAGTAATCCTGTGCAGAAGGAGAAGAGTGAGAGCAGTAATCCTGTGCAGGAGGAGAAGAGTGAGAGCAGTAGTCCTGTGCAGGAGAAGAGGGAAAGCAGTAATCCTGTGCAGGAGGAGAAGAGTGAGAGCAGTAATCCTGTGCAGGAGGAGAAGTGTGAGAGCAGTAATCCTGTGCAGGAGGAGGAGAGTGAGAGCAGTAATCCTGTGCAGGAGGAGAAGAGTGAGAGCAGTAGTCCTGTGCAGGAGAAGAGGGAAAGCAGTAATCCTGTGCAGGAGGAGAAGAGTGAGAGCAGTAATCCTGTGCAGGAGGGGAAGAGTGAGAGCAGTAGTCCTGTGCAGGAGGAGAAGACTGAGAGCAGTAATCCTGTGCAGGAGGAGAAGAGTGAGAGCAGTAGTCCTGTGCAGGAGGAGAAGAGTGAGAGCAGTAGTCCTGTGCAGGAGAAGAGGGAAAGCAGTAATCCTGTGCAGGAGGAGAAGAGTGAGAGCAGTAATCCTGTGCAGGAGGGGAAGAGTGAGAGCAGTAGTCCTGTGCAGGAGGAGAAGACTGAGAGCAGTAATCCTGTGCAGGAGGAGAAGAGTGAGAGCAGTAGTCCTGTGCAGGAGGAGAAGACTGAGAGCAGTAATCCTGTGCAGGAGGAGAAGAGTGAGAGCAGTAGTCCTGTGCAGGAGGAGAAGAGTGAGAGCAGTAATCCTGTGCAGGAGGAGAAGAGTGAGAGCAGAAGTCCTGTGCAGAAGGAGAAGAGTGAGAGCAGTAATCCTGTGCAGGAGGAGAAGAGTGAGAGCAGTAATCCTGTGCAGGAGGAGAAGAGTGAGAGCAGTAATCCTGTGCAGGAAAAGAGTGAGAGCAGTAATCCTGTGCAGGAGGAGAAGAGTGAGAGCAGTAATCCTGTGCAGGAGGAGAAGAGTGAGAGCAGTAGTCCTGTGCAGGAGGAGAAGAGTGAGAGCAGTAGTCCTGTGCAGGAGGAGGAGAGTGAGAGCAGTATACTTGTGCAGGAGGAGAAGAGTGAGAGCAGTAGTCCTGTGCAGGAGAAGAGTGAGAGCAGTAATCCTGTGCAGGAGGAGAAGAGTGAGAGCAGTAATCCTGTGCAGGAGGAGAAGAGTGAGAGCAGTAGTCCTGTGCAGGAGGAGAAGAGTGAGAGCAGTAATCTTGTGCAGGAGAAGAGTGAGAGCAGTAGTCCTGTGCAGGAGGAGAAGAGTGAGAGCAGTAGTCCTGTGCAGGAGGAGAAAAGTGAGAGCAGTAGTCCTTTGCAGGAGGAGAAGAGTGAGAGCAGTAGTCCTGTGCAGGAGGAGGAGAGTGAGAGCAGTAATAATGTGCAGGAGGAGAAGAGTGAGAGCAGTAGTCCTGTGCAGGAGGAGAAGAGTGAGAGCAGTAATCCTGTGCAGGAGGAGGAGAGTGAGAGCAGTAATCCTGTGCAGGAGGAGAAGAGTGAGAGCAGTAGTCCTGTGCAGAAGGAGGAGAGTGAGAGCAGTAGTCCTGTGCAGGAGGAGGAGAGTGAGAGCAGTAATCCCATGCAGGAGGAGAAGAGTGAGCGCAGTAGTCCCGTGCAAGAGGAGAAGAGTGAGAGCAGTAGTCCCGTGCAGGAGGAGAAGAGTGAGAGCAGTAATCCTGTGCAGGAGGAGAAGAGTGAGAGCAGTAATCCTGTGCAGGAGGAGGAGAGTGAGAGCAGTAATCTTGTGCAGGAGGAGAAGAGTGAGAGCAGTAGTCCTGTGCAGGAGAAGAGTGACAGCAGTAGTCCTGTGCAGGAGGAGTAGAGTGAGAGCAGTAATCCTGTGCAGGAGAAGAAGAGTGAGAGCAGTAATCCTGTGCAAGAGGAGAAGAGTGAGAGCAGTTGTCCTGTGCAGGAGGAGAAGAGTGAGAGCAGTAAAACTGTGCAGGAGAAGAAGAGTGAGAGCAGTAATCCTGTGCAAGAGGAGAAGAGTGAGAGCAGTAGTTCTTTGCAGGAGGAAAAGAGTGAGAGCAGTAGTCCTGTGCAGGAGGAGGAGAGTGAGAGCAGTAATCCTGTGCAGGAGGAGAAGAGTGAGAGCAGTAGTCCTGTGCAGGAGGAGAAGAGTGAGAGCAGTAATCCTGTGCAGGAGGAGGAGAGTGAGAGCAGTAATCCTGTGCAGGAGGAGACGAGTGAGAGCAGTAGTCCTGTGCAGGAGGAGGAGAGTGAGAGCAGTAGTCCTGTGCAGGAGGAGGAGAGTGAGAGCAGTAATCCCGTGCAGGAGGAGGAGAGTGAGAGCAGTAATCCCGTGCAAGAGGAGAAGAGTGAGAGCAGTAGTCCTGTGCAGGAGGAGAAGAGTGAGAGCAGTAATCCTGTGCAGGAGGAGAAGAGTGAGAGCAGTAATCCTGTGCAGGAGGAGGAGAGTGTGAGCAGTAATCCTGTGCAGGAGGAGAAGAGTGAGAGCAGTAGTCCTGTGCAGGAGAAGAGTGACAGCAGTAGTCCTGTGCAGGAGGAGAAGAGTGAGAGCAGTAATCCTGTGCAGGAGAAGAAGAGTGAGAGCAGTAATCCTGTGCAAGAGGAGAAGAGTGAGAGCAGTTGTCCTGTGCAGGTGGAGAAGAGTGAGAGCAGTAAACCTGTGCAGGAGAAGAAGAGTGAGAGCAGTAATCCTGTGCAAGAGGAGAAGAGTGAGAGCAGTTGTCCTGTGCAGGAGGAGAAGAGTGAGAGCAGTAAACCTGTGCAGGAGGAGAAGAGTGAGAGCAGTAGTCCTGTGCAGGAGGAGAAGAGTGAGAGCAGTAATCCTGTGCAGGAGGAGAAGAGTGAGAGCAGTAATCCTGTGCAGGAGGAGAAGAGTGAGAGTAGTAGTCCTGTGCAGGAGGAGAAGAGTGAGAGCAGTAATCCTGTGCAGGAGGAGAAGAGTGAGAGCAGTAATCCTGTGCAGGAGGAGAAGAGTGAGAGCAGTAATCCTGTGCAGGAGGAGGAGAGTGAGAGCAGTAATCCTGTGCAGGAGGAGAAGAGTGAGAGCAGTAGTCCTGTGCAGGAGAAGAGTGACAGCAGTAGTCCTGTGCAGGAGGAGAAGAGTGAGAGCAGTAATCCTGTGCAGGAGAAGAAGAGTGAGAGCAGTAATTCTGTGCAAGAGGAGAAGAGTGAGAGCAGTTGTCCTGTGCAGGAGGAGAAGAGTGAGAGCAGTAATCCTGTGCAGGAGGAGAAGAGTGAGAGCAGTAGTCCTGTGCAGGAGGAGAAGAGTGAGAGCAGTAATCCTGTGCAGGAGGAGAAGCGTGAGAGCAGTAATCCTGTGCAGGAGGAGAAGAGTGAGAGCAGTAATCCTGTGCAGGAGGAGAAGAGTGAGAGCAGTAATCCTGTGCAGGAGGAGAAGAGTGAGAGCAGTATTCCTGTGCAGGAGGAGGAGAGTGAGAGCAGTAATCCTGTGCAGGAGGAGAAGAGTGAGAGCAGTAGTCCTGTGCAGGAGAAGAGTGAGAGCAGTAATCCTGTGCAGGAGGAGGAGAGTGAGAGCAGTAATCCTGTGCAGGAGGAGAAGAGTGAGAGCAGTAGTCCTGTGCAGGAGGAGAAGAGTGAGCAGTAGTCCTGTGCAGGAGGAGGAGAGTGAGAGCAGTAATCTTGTGCAGGAGGAGAAGAGTGAGAGAAGTAGTCCTGTGCAGGAGAAGAGTAAGAGCAGTAATCCTGTGCAGGAGGAGAAGAGTGAGAGCAGTAATCCTGTGCAGGAGGAGAAGAGTGAGAGCAGTAGTCCTGTGCAGGAGGAGAAGAGTGAGAGCAGTAATCTTGTGCAGGAGGAAAAGAGTGAGAGCAGTAGTCCTTTGCAGGAGGAGAAGAGTGAGAGCAGTAATCCTGTGCAGAAGGAGGAGAGTGAGAGCAGTAGTCCTGTGCAGGAGGAGAAGAGTGAGAGCAGTAATCTTGTGCAGGAGGAGAAGAGTGAGAGCAGTAGTCCTTTGCAGGAGGAGAAGAGTGAGAGCAGTAATCCTGTGCAGAAGGAGGAGAGTGAGAGCAGTAATCCTGTGCAGGAGAAGAGTGACAGCAGTAGTCCTGTGCAGGAGGAGAAGAGTGAGAGCAGTAATCCTGTGCAGGAGAAGAAGAGTGAGAGCAGTAATTCTGTGCAAGAGGAGAAGAGTGAGAGCAGTTGTCCTGTGCAGGAGGAGAAGAGTGAGAGCAGTAATCCTGTGCAGGAGGAGAAGAGTGAGAGCAGTAGTCCTGTGCAGGAGGAGAAGAGTGAGAGCAGTAATCCTGTGCAGGAGGAGAAGAGTGAGAGCAGTAATCCTGTGCAGGAGGAGAAGAGTGAGAGCAGTAGTCCTGTGCAGGAGGAGAAGAGTGAGAGCAGTAATCCTGTGCAGGAGGAGAAGAGTGAGAGCAGTAATCCTGTGCAGGAGGAGAAGAGTGAGAGCAGTAATCCTGTGCAGGAGGAGAAGAGTGAGAGCAGTAATCCTGTGCAGGAGGAGAAGAGTGAGAGCAGTAGTCCTGTGCAGGAGAAGAGGGAGAGCAGTAATCCTGTGCAGGAGGAGGAGAGTGAGAGCAGTAGTCCTGTGCAGGAGGAGAAGAGTGAGCAGTAGTCCTGTGCAGGAGGAGAAGAGTGAGAGCAGTAATCCTGTGCAGGAGGAGAAGAGTGAGAGCAGTAGTCCTGTGCAGGAGGAGAAGAGTGAGAGCAGTAATCCTGTGCAGGAGGAGAAGAGTGAGAGCAGTAATCCTGTGCAGGAGGAGAAGAGTGAGAGCAGTAGTCCTGTGCAGGAGGAGAAGAGTGAGAGCAGTAATCTTGTGCAGGAGGAGAAGAGTGAGAGCAGTAGTCCTTTGCAGGAGGAGAAGAGTGAGAGCAGTAGTCCTGTGCAGGAGGAGGAGAGTGAGAGCAGTAATCCTGTGCAGGAGGAGAAGAGTGAGAGCAGTAGTCCTGTGCAGGAGGAGAAGAGTGAGAGCAGTAGTCCTGTGCAGGAGGAGAAGAGTGAGAGCAGTAATCCTGTGCAGGAGGAGAAGAGTGAGAGCAGTAATCCTGTGCAGGAGGAGGAGAGTGAGAGCAGTAATCCTGTGCAGGAGGAGAAGAGTGAGAGCAGTAGTCCTGTGCAGGAGAAGAGGGAGAGCAGTAATCCTGTGCAGGAGGAGGAGAGTGAGAGCAGTAGTCCTGTGCAGGAGGAGAAGAGTGAGCAGTAGTCCTGTGCAGGAGGAGAAGAGTGAGAGCAGTAATCCTGTGCAGGAGGAGAAGAGTGAGAGCAGTAGTCCTGTGCAGGAGGAGAAGAGTGAGAGCAGTAATCCTGTGCAGGAGGAGAAGAGTGAGAGCAGTAATCCTGTGCAGGAGGAGAAGAGTGAGAGCAGTAGTCCTGTGCAGGAGGAGAAGAGTGAGAGCAGTAATCTTGTGCAGGAGGAGAAGAGTGAGAGCAGTAGTCCTTTGCAGGAGGAGAAGAGTGAGAGCAGTAGTCCTGTGCAGGAGGAGGAGAGTGAGAGCAGTAATCCTGTGCAGGAGGAGAAGAGTGAGAGCAGTAGTCCTGTGCAGGAGGAGAAGAGTGAGAGCAGTAGTCCTGTGCAGGAGGAGGAGAGTGAGAGCAGTAATCTTGTGCAGGAGGAGAAGAGTGAGAGCAGTAGTCCTGTGCAGGAGAAGAGGGAGAGCAGTAATCCTGTGCAGGAGGAGAAGAGTGAGAGCAGTAATCCTGTGCAGGAGGAGAAGAGTGAGAGCAGTAGTCCTGTGCAGGAGGAGAAGAGTGAGAGCAGTAATCTTGTGCAGGAGAAGAGTGAGAGCAGTAGTCCTTTGCAGGAGGAGAAGAGTGAGAGCAGTAGTCCTGTGCAGGAGGAGGAGAGTGAGAGCAGTAATCCTGTGCAGGAGGAGAAGAGTGAGAGCAGTAGTCCTGTGCAGGAGGAGAAGAGTTAGAGCAGTAATCCTGTGCAGGAGGAGGAGAGTGAGAGCAGTAATCCTGTGCAGGAGGAGAAGAGTGAGAGCAGTAGTCCTGTGCAGGAGGAGGAGAGTGAGAGCAGTAGTCCTGTGCAGGAGGAGGAGAGTGAGAGCAGTAATCCCATGCAGGAGGAGAAGAGTGAGCGCAGTAATCCCGTGCAAGAGGAGAAGAGTGAGAGCAGTAGTCCTGTGCAGGAGGAGAAGAGTGAGAGCAGTAATCCTGTGCAGGAGGAGAAGAGTGAGAGCAGTAATCCTGTGCAGAAGGAGGAGAGTGAGAGCAGTAATCCTGTGCAGGAGAAGAGTGACAGCAGTAGTCCTGTGCAGGAGGAGAAGAGTGAGAGCAGTAATCCTGTGCAGGAGAAGAAGAGTGAGAGCAGTAATTCTGTGCAAGAGGAGAAGAGTGAGAGCAGTTGTCCTGTGCAGGAGGAGAAGAGTGAGAGCAGTAATCCTGTGCAAGAGGAGAAGAGTGAGAGCAGTAGTCCTGTGCAGGAGGAGAAGAGTGAGAGCAGTAATCCTGTGCAGGAGGAGAAGAGTGAGAGCAGTAATCCTGTGCAGGAGGAGAAGAGTGAGAGCAGTAGTCCTGTGCAGGAGGAGAAGAGTGAGAGCAGTAATCCTGTGCAGGAGGAGAAGAGTGAGAGCAGTAATCCTGTGCAGGAGGAGAAGAGTGAGAGCAGTAATCCTGTGCAGGAGGAGGAGAGTGAGAGCAGTAATCCTGTGCAGGAGGAGAAGAGTGAGAGCAGTAGTCCTGTGCAGGAGAAGAGGGAGAGCAGTAATCCTGTGCAGGAGGAGGAGAGTGAGAGCAGTAGTCCTGTGCAGGAGGAGAAGAGTGAGCAGTAGTCCTGTGCAGGAGGAGAAGAGTGAGAGCAGTAATCCTGTGCAGGAGGAGAAGAGTGAGAGCAGTAGTCCTGTGCAGGAGGAGAAGAGTGAGAGCAGTAATCCTGTGCAGGAGGAGAAGAGTGAGAGCAGTAGTCCTGTGCAGGAGGAGAAGAGTGAGAGCAGTAATCCTGTGCAGGAGGAGAAGAGTGAGAGCAGTAGTCCTGTGCAGGAGGAGAAGAGTGAGAGCAGTAATCCTGTGCAGGAGAAGAAGAGTGAGAGCAGTAATTCTGTGCAAGAGGAGAAGAGTGAGAGCAGTTGTCCTGTGCAGGAGGAGAAGAGTGAGAGCAGTAATCCTGTGCAGGAGGAGAAGAGTGAGAGCAGTAGTCCTGTGCAGGAAGAGAAGAGTGAGAGCAGTAATCCTGTGCAGGAGGAGAAGAGTGAGAGCAGTAATCCTGTGCAGGAGGAGAAGAGTGAGAGCAGTAATCCTGTGCAGGAGGAGAAGAGTGAGAGCAGTAATCCTGTGCAGGAGAAGAAGAGTGAGAGCAGTAATTCTGTGCAAGAGGAGAAGAGTGAGAGCAGTTGTCCTGTGCAGGAGGAGAAGAGTGAGAGCAGTAATCCTGTGCAGGAGGAGAAGAGTGAGAGCAGTAGTCCTGTGCAGAAGGAGAAGAGTGAGAGCAGTAATCCTGTGCAGGAGGAGAAGAGTGAGAGCAGTAATCCTGTGCAGGAGGAGAAGAGTGAGAGCAGTAATCCTGTGCAGGAGGAGGAGAGTGAGAGCAGTAATCCTGTGCAGGAGGAGAAGAGTGAGAGCAGTAGTCCTGTGCAGGAGAAGAGTGAGAGCAGTAATCCTGTGCAGGAGGAGAGTGAGAGCAGTAGTCCTGCGCAGGAGGAGAAGAGTGAGCAGTAGTCCTGTGCAGGAGGAGAAGAGTGAGAGCAGTAATCCTGTGCAGGAGGAGAAGAGTGAGAGCAGTAGTCCTGTGCAGGAGGAGAAGAGTGAGAGCAGTAATCCTGTGCAGGAGGAGAAGAGTGAGAGCAGTAGTCCTGTGCAGGAGGAGAAGAGTGAGAGCAGTAATCCTGTGCAGGAGGAGAAGAGTGAGAGCAGTACTCCTGTGCAGGAGGAGAAGAGTGAGAGCAGTACTCCTGTGCAGGAGAAGAGTGAGAGCAGTAATCCTGTGCAGGAGGAGAAGAGTGAGAGCAGTAGTCCTGTGCAGGAGAAGAGTGAGAGCAGTAATCCTGTGCAGGAGGAGAAGAGTGAGAGCAGTAATCCTGTGCAGGAGGAGAAGAGTGAGAGCAGTAATCCTGTGCAGGAGGAGAAGAGTGAGAGCAGTAGTCCTGTGCAACAGGAGAGTAGTGAGAGCAGTAATCCTGTGCAGGAGGAGAAGAGTGAGAGCAGTAATCCTGTGCAGGAGGAGAAGAGTGAGAGCAGTAATCCTGTGCAGGAGGAGAAGAGTGAGAGCAGTAGTCCTGTGCAGGAGGAGAAGAGTGAGAGCAGTAATCCTGTGCAGGAGGAGAAGAGTGAGAGCAGTAATCCTGTGCAGGAGGAGAAGAGTGAGAGCAGTAATCCTGTGCAGGAGGAGAAGAGTGAGAGCAGTAGTCCTGTGCAGGAGAAGAGTGAGAACAGCAATCCTGTGCAGGAGGAGAAGAGTGAGAGCAGTAATCCTGTGCAGGAGGAGAAGAGTGAGAGCAGTAATCCTGTGCAGGAGGAGAAGAGTGAGAGCAGTAGTCCTGTGCAACAGGAGAATAGTGAGAGCAGTAATCCTGTGCAGGAGGAGAAAAGTGAGAGCAGTAATACTGTGCAGGAAGAGAAGAGTGAGAGCAGTAATCCTGTGCAGGAGGAGAAGAGTGAGAGCAGTAGTCCTGTGCAGGAGGAGAAGAGTGAGAGCAGTAATCCTGTGCAGGAGGTGAAGAGTGAGAGCAGTAATCCTGTGCAGGAGGAGAAGAGTGAGAACAGTAATCCTGTGCAGGAGGAGACGAGTGAGAGCAGTAATCCTGTGCAGGAGGAGGAGAGTGAGAGCAGTAATCCTGTGCAGGAGGAGAAGAGTGAGAGCAGTAGTCCTGTGCAGGAGAAGAGTGAGAGCAGTAATCCTGTGCAGGAGGAGGAGAGTGAGAGCAGTAATCCTGTGCAGGAGGAGAAGAGTGAGAGCAGTAGTCCTGTGCAGGAGGAGAAGAGTGAGCAGTAGTCCTGTGCAGGAGGAGGAGAGTGAGAGCAGTAATCTTGTGCAGGAGGAGAAGAGTGAGAGAAGTAGTCCTGTGCAGGAGAAGAGTAAGAGCAGTAATCCTGTGCAGGAGGAGAAGAGTGAGAGCAGTAATCCTGTGCAGGAGGAGAAGAGTGAGAGCAGTAGTCCTGTGCAGGAGGAGAAGAGTGAGAGCAGTAATCTTGTGCAGGAGGAGAAGAGTGAGAGCAGTAGTCCTTTGCAGGAGGAGAAGAGTGAGAGCAGTAGTCCTGTGCAGGAGGAGGAGAGTGAGAGCAGTAATCCTGTGCAGGAGGAGAAGAGTGAGAGCAGTAGTCCTGTGCAGGAGGAGAAGAGTGAGAGCAGTAGTCCTGTGCAGGAGGAGGAGAGTGAGAGCAGTAATCTTGTGCAGGAGGAGAAGAGTGAGAGAAGTAGTCCTGTGCAGGAGAAGAGGGAGAGCAGTAATCCTGTGCAGGAGGAGAAGATTGAGAGCAGTAATCCTGTGCAGGAGGAGAAGAGTGAGAGCAGTAGTCCTGTGCAGGAGGAGAAGAGTGAGAGCAGTAATCTTGTGCAGGAGAAGAGTGAGAGCAGTAGTCCTTTGCAGGAGGAGAAGAGTGAGAGCAGTAGTCCTGTGCAGGAGGAGGAGAGTGAGAGCAGTAATCCTGTGCAGGAGGAGAAGAGTGAGAGCAGTAGTCCTGTGCAGGAGGAGAAGAGTGAGAGCAGTAATCCTGTGCAGGAGGAGGAGAGTGAGAGCAGTAATCCTGTGCAGGAGGAGAAGAGTGAGAGCAGTAGTCCTGTGCAGGAGGAGGAGAGTGAGAGCAGTAGTCCTGTGCAGGAGGAGGAGAGTGAGAGCAGTAATCCTATGCAGGAGGAGAAGAGTGAGAGCAGTAATCCCGTGCAAGAGGAGAAGAGTGAGAGCAGTAGTCCTGTGCAGGAGGAGAAGAGTGAGAGCAGTAATCCTGTGCAGGAGGAGAAGAGTGAGAGCAGTAATCCTGTGCAGAAGGAGGAGAGTGAGAGCAGTAATCCTGTGCAGGAGAAGAGTGACAGCAGTAGTCCTGTGCAGGAGGAGAAGAGTGAGAGCAGTAATCCTGTGCAGGAGAAGAAGAGTGAGAGCAGTAATTCTGTGCAAGAGGAGAAGAGTGAGAGCAGTTGTCCTGTGCAGGAGGAGAAGAGTGAGAGCAGTAATCCTGTGCAGGAGGAGAAGAGTGAGAGCAGTAGTCCTGTGCAGGAGGAGAAGAGTGAGAGCAGTAATCCTGTGCAGGAGGAGAAGAGTGAGAGCAGTAATCCTGTGCAGGAGGAGAAGAGTGAGAGCAGTAGTCCTGTGCAGGAGGAGAAGAGTGAGAGCAGTAATCCTGTGCAGGAGGAGAAGAGTGAGAGCAGTAATCCTGTGCAGGAGGAGAAGAGTGAGAGCAGTAATCCTGTGCAGGAGGAGGAGAGTGAGAGCAGTAATCCTGTGCAGGAGGAGAAGAGTGAGAGCAGTAGTCCTGTGCAGGAGAAGAGGGAGAGCAGTAATCCTGTGCTGGAGGAGGAGAGTGAGAGCAGTAGTCCTGTGCAGGAGGAGAAGAGTGAGCAGTAGTCCTGTGCAGGAGGAGAAGAGTGAGAGCAGTAATCCTGTGCAGGAGGAGAAGAGTGAGAGCAGTAGTCCTGTGCAGGAGGAGAAGAGTGAGAGCAGTAATCCTGTGCAGGAGGAGAAGAGTGAGAGCAGTAATCCTGTGCAGGAGGAGAAGAGTGAGAGCAGTAGTCCTGTGCAGGAGGAGAAGAGTGAGAGCAGTAATCTTGTGCAGGAGGAGAAGAGTGAGAGCAGTAGTCCTTTGCAGGAGGAGAAGAGTGAGAGCAGTAGTCCTGTGCAGGAGGAGGAGAGTGAGAGCAGTAATCCTGTGCAGGAGGAGAAGAGTGAGAGCAGTAGTCCTGTGCAGGAGGAGAAGAGTGAGAGCAGTAGTCCTGTGCAGGAGGAGAAGAGTGAGAGCAGTAATCCTGTGCAGGAGGAGAAGAGTGAGAGCAGTAATCCTGTGCAGGAGGAGAAGAGTGAGAGCAGTAATCCTGTGCAGGAGGAGAAGAGTGAGAGCAGTAGTCCTGTGCAGGAGAAGAGGGAGAGCAGTAATCCTGTGCAGGAGGAGGAGAGTGAGAGCAGTAGTCCTGTGCAGGAGGAGAAGAGTGAGCAGTAGTCCTGTGCAGGAGGAGAAGAGTGAGAGCAGTAATCCTGTGCAGGAGGAGAAGAGTGAGAGCAGTAGTCCTGTGCAGGAGGAGAAGAGTGAGAGCAGTAATCCTGTGCAGGAGGAGAAGAGTGAGAGCAGTAATCCTGTGCAGGAGGAGAAGAGTGAGAGCAGTAGTCCTGTGCAGGAGGAGAAGAGTGAGAGCAGTAATCTTGTGCAGGAGGAGAAGAGTGAGAGCAGTAGTCCTTTGCAGGAGGAGAAGGGTGAGAGCAGTAGTCCTGTGCAGGAGGAGGAGAGTGAGAGCAGTAATCCTGTGCAGGAGGAGAAGAGTGAGAGCAGTAGTCCTGTGCAGGAGGAGAAGAGTGAGAGCAGTAGTCCTGTGCAGGAGGAGGAGAGTGAGAGCAGTAATCTTGTGCAGGAGGAGAAGAGTGAGAGCAGTAGTCCTGTGCAGGAGAAGAGGGAGAGCAGTAATCCTGTGCAGGAGGAGAAGAGTGAGAGCAGTAATCCTGTGCAGGAGGAGAAGAGTGAGAGCAGTAGTCCTGTGCAGGAGGAGAAGAGTGAGAGCAGTAATCTTGTGCAGGAGAAGAGTGAGAGCAGTAGTCCTTTGCAGGAGGAGAAGAGTGAGAGCAGTAGTCCTGTGCAGGAGGAGGAGAGTGAGAGCAGTAATCCTGTGCAGGAGGAGAAGAGTGAGAGCAGTAGTCCTGTGCAGGAGGAGAAGAGTTAGAGCAGTAATCCTGTGCAGGAGGAGGAGAGTGAGAGCAGTAATCCTGTGCAGGAGGAGAAGAGTGAGAGCAGTAGTCCTGTGCAGGAGGAGGAGAGTGAGAGCAGTAGTCCTGTGCAGGAGGAGGAGAGTGAGAGCAGTAATCCCATGCAGGAGGAGAAGAGTGAGCGCAGTAATCCCGTGCAAGAGGAGAAGAGTGAGAGCAGTAGTCCTGTGCAGGAGGAGAAGAGTGAGAGCAGTAATCCTGTGCAGGAGGAGAAGAGTGAGAGCAGTAATCCTGTGCAGAAGGAGGAGAGTGAGAGCAGTAATCCTGTGCAGGAGAAGAGTGACAGCAGTAGTCCTGTGCAGGAGGAGAAGAGTGAGAGCAGTAATCCTGTGCAGGAGAAGAAGAGTGAGAGCAGTAATTCTGTGCAAGAGGAGAAGAGTGAGAGCAGTTGTCCTGTGCAGGAGGAGAAGAGTGAGAGCAGTAATCCTGTGCAAGAGGAGAAGAGTGAGAGCAGTAGTCCTGTGCAGGAGGAGAAGAGTGAGAGCAGTAATCCTGTGCAGGAGGAGAAGAGTGAGAGCAGTAATCCTGTGCAGGAGGAGAAGAGTGAGAGCAGTAGTCCTGTGCAGGAGGAGAAGAGTGAGAGCAGTAATCCTGTGCAGGAGGAGAAGAGTGAGAGCAGTAATCCTGTGCAGGAGGAGAAGAGTGAGAGCAGTAATCCTGTGCAGGAGGAGGAGAGTGAGAGCAGTAATCCTGTGCAGGAGGAGAAGAGTGAGAGCAGTAGTCCTGTGCAGGAGAAGAGGGAGAGCAGTAATCCTGTGCAGGAGGAGGAGAGTGAGAGCAGTAGTCCTGTGCAGGAGGAGAAGAGTGAGCAGTAGTCCTGTGCAGGAGGAGAAGAGTGAGAGCAGTAATCCTGTGCAGGAGGAGAAGAGTGAGAGCAGTAATCCTGTGCAGGAGGAGAAGAGTGAGAGCAGTAATCCTGTGCAGGAGGAGAAGAGTGAGAGCAGTAGTCCTGTGCAGGAGGAGAAGAGTGAGAGCAGTAATCCTGTGCAGGAGGAGAAGAGTGAGAGCAGTAGTCCTGTGCAGGAGGAGAAGAGTGAGAGCAGTAATCCTGTGCAGGAGAAGAAGAGTGAGAGCAGTAATTCTGTGCAAGAGGAGAAGAGTGAGAGCAGTTGTCCTGTGCAGGAGGAGAAGAGTGAGAGCAGTAATCCTGTGCAGGAGGAGAAGAGTGAGAGCAGTAGTCCTGTGCAGGAAGAGAAGAGTGAGAGCAGTAATCCTGTGCAGGAGGAGAAGAGTGAGAGCAGTAATCCTGTGCAGGAGGAGAAGAGTGAGAGCAGTAATCCTGTGCAGGAGGAGAAGAGTGAGAGCAGTAATCCTGTGCAGGAGAAGAAGTGTGAGAGCAGTAATTCTGTGCAAGAGGAGAAGAGTGAGAGCAGTTGTCCTGTGCAGGAGGAGAAGAGTGAGAGCAGTAATCCTGTGCAGGAGGAGAAGAGTGAGAGCAGTAGTCCTGTGCAGAAGGAGAAGAGTGAGAGCAGTAATCCTGTGCAGGAGGAGAAGAGTGAGAGCAGTAATCCTGTGCAGGAGGAGAAGAGTGAGAGCAGTAATCCTGTGCAGGAGGAGGAGAGTGAGAGCAGTAATCCTGTGCAGGAGGAGAAGAGTGAGAGCAGTAGTCCTGTGCAGGAGAAGAGTGAGAGCAGTAATCCTGTGCAGGAGGAGAGTGAGAGCAGTAGTCCTGCGCAGGAGGAGAAGAGTGAGCAGTAGTCCTGTGCAGGAGGAGAAGAGTGAGAGCAGTAATCCTGTGCAGGAGGAGAAGAGTGAGAGCAGTAGTCCTGTGCAGGAGGAGAAGAGTGAGAGCAGTAATCCTGTGCAGGAGGAGAAGAGTGAGAGCAGTAGTCCTGTGCAGGAGGAGAAGAGTGAGAGCAGTAATCCTGTGCAGGAGGAGAAGAGTGAGAGCAGTAATCCTGTGCAGGAGGAGAAGAGTGAGAGCAGTACTCCTGTGCAGGAGAAGAGTGAGAGCAGTAATCCTGTTCAGGAGGAGAAGAGTGAGAGCAGTAGTCCTGTGCAGGAGAAGAGTGAGAGCAGTAATCCTGTGCAGGAGGAGAAGAGTGAGAGCAGTAATCCTGTGCAGGAGGAGAAGAGTGAGAGCAGTAATCCTGTGCAGGAGGAGAAGAGTGAGAGCAGTAGTCCTGTGCAACAGGAGAGTAGTGAGAGCAGTAATCCTGTGCAGGAGGAGAAGAGTGAGAGCAGTAATCCTGTGCAGGAGGAGAAGAGTGAGAGCAGTAATCCTGTGCAGGAGGAGAAGAGTGAGAGCAGTAGTCCTGTGCAGGAGGAGAAGAGTGAGAGCAGTAATCCTGTGCAGGAGGAGAAGAGTGAGAGCAGTAATCCTGTGCAGGAGGAGAAGAGTGAGAGCAGTAATCCTGTGCAGGAGGAGAAGAGTGAGAGCAGTAGTCCTGTGCAGGAGAAGAGTGAGAACAGCAATCCTGTGCAGGAGGAGAAGAGTGAGAGCAGTAATCCTGTGCAGGAGGAGAAGAGTGAGAGCAGTAATCCTGTGCAGGAGGAGAAGAGTGAGAGCAGTAGTCCTGTGCAACAGGAGAATAGTGAGAGCAGTAATCCTGTGCAGGAGGAGAAAAGTGAGAGCAGTAATACTGTGCAGGAAGAGAAGAGTGAGAGCAGTAATCCTGTGCAGGAGGAGAAGAGTGAGAGCAGTAGTCCTGTGCAGGAGGAGAAGAGTGAGAGCAGTAATCCTGTGCAGGAGGTGAAGAGTGAGAGCAGTAATCCTGTGCAGGAGGAGAAGAGTGAGAACAGTAATCCTGTGCAGGAGGAGACGAGTGAGAGCAGTAATCCTGTGCAGGAGGAGGAGAGTGAGAGCAGTAATCCTGTGCAGGAGAAGAAGAGTGAGAGCAGTAATCCTGTGCAGGAGGAGGAGAGTGAGAGCAGTAGTCCTGTGCAGGAGGAGAAACGTGAGAGCAGCAGTCCTGTGCAGGAGGAGAAGAGTGAGAGCAGTAATCCTGTGGAGGAGAAGAACAGTGAGAGCAGTAATCCTGTGCAGGAGGAGAAGAGTGAAAGCAGTAATCCTGTACAGGAGGAGAAGAGTGAGAGCAGTAATCCTGTGCAGGAGGAGAAGAGTGAGAGCAGTAGTCCTGTGCAGGAGGAGAAGAGAGAGAGCAGTAGTCCTATGCAGCAGAAGAGTGAGAGCAGTAGTCCTGTGCAGGAGTAGAAGAGTGAGAGCAGTAATCCTGTGCAGGAGGAGAAGAGTGAGTGCAGTAATCCTGTGCAGGAGGAGGAGAGTGAGAGCAGTAATCCTGTGCAGGAGGAGAAGAGTGAGAGCAGTAGTCCTGTGCAGGAGGAGAAGAGTGAGAGCAGTAATCCTGTGCAGGAGGAGAAGAGTGAGAGCAGTAATCCTGTGCAGGAGGAGAAGAGTGAGAGCAGTAATCCTGTGCAGGAGGAGAAGAGTGAGAGCAGTAGTCCTGTGCAACAGGAGAATAGTGAGAGCAGTAAACCTGTGCAGGAGGAGAAGAGTGAGAGCAGTAAACCTGTGCAGGAGGAGAAGAGTGAGAGCAGTAATCCTGTGCAGGAGGAGAAGAGTGAGAGCAGTAGTCCTGTGCAACAGGAGAATAGTGAGAGCAGTAATCCTGTGCAGAAGGAGAAGAGTGAGAGCAGTAATCCTGTGCAGGAGGAGAAGAGTGAGAGCAGTAGTCCTGGGCAACAGGAGAATAGTGAGAGCATTAATCCTGTGCAGGAGGAGAAGAGTGAGAGCAGTAATCATGTGCAGGAAGAGAAGAGTGAGAGCAGTAATCCTGTGCAGGAGGAGAAGAGTGAGAGCAGTAGTCCTGTGCAGGAGGAGAAGAGTGAGAGCAGTAATCCTGTGCAGGAGGAGAAGAGTGAAAGCAGTAATCCTGTGCAGGAGGAGAAGAGTGAGAGCAGTAATCTTGTGCAGGAGGAGAAGAGTGAGAGCAGTAATCCTGTGCAGGAGGAGAAGAGTGAGAGCAGTAATCCTGTGCAGGAGGAGAAGAGTGAGAGCAGTAATCCTGTGCAGGAGGAGAAGAGTGAGAGCAGTAGTCCTGTGCAGGAGAAGAGTGAGAACAGCAATCCTGTGCAGGAGGAGAAGAGTGAGAGCAGTAATCCTGTGCAGGAGGAGAAGAGTGAGAGCAGTAATCCTGTGCAGGAGGAGAAGAGTGAGAGCAGTAATCCTGTGCAGGAGGAGAAGAGTGAGAACAGTAATCCTGTGCAGGAGGAGACGAGTGAGAGCAGTAATCCTGTGCAGGAGGAGGAGAGTGAGAGCAGTAATCCTGTGCAGGAGAAGAAGAGTGAGAGCAGTAATCCTGTGCAGGAGGAGGAGAGTGAGAGCAGTAGTCCTGTGCAGGAGGAGAAACGTGAGAGCAGCAGTCCTGTGCAGGAGGAGAAGAGTGAGAGCAGTAGTCCTATGCAGCAGAAGAGTGAGAGCAGTAGTCCTGTGCAACAGGAGAATAGTGAGAGCATTAATCCTGTGCAGGAGGAGAAGAGTGAGAGCAGTAATCATGTGCAGGAAGAGAAGAGTGAGAGCAGTAATCCTGTGCAGGAGGAGAAGAGTGAGAGCAGTAGTCCTGTGCAGGAGGAGAAGAGTGAGAGCAGTAATCCTGTGCAGGAGGAGAAGAGTGAAAGCAGTAATCCTGTGCAGGAGGAGAAGAGTGAGAGCAGTAATCTTGTGCAGGAGGAGAAGAGTGAGAGCAGTAATCCTGTGCAGGAGGAGGAGAGTGAGAGCAGTAATCCTGTGCAGGAGAAGAAGAGTGAGAGCAGTAATCCTGTGCAGGAGGAGGAGAGTGAGAGCAGTAGTCCTGTGCAGGAGGAGAAAAGTGAGAGCAGCAGTCCTGTGCAGGAGGAGAAGAGTGAGAGCAGTAATCCTGTGCAGGAGAAGAACAGTGAGAGCAGTAATCCTGTGCAGGAGGAGAAGAGTGAAAGCAGTAATCCTGTACAGGAGGAGAAGAGTGAGAGCAGTAATCCTGTGCAGGAGGAGAAGAGTGAGAGCAGTAGTCCTGTGCAGGAGAAGAGTGAGAGCAGAAATCCTGTGCAGGAGGAGAAGAGAGAGAGCAGTAGTCCTGTGCAGGAGAAGAGTGAGAGCAGTAATCCTGTGCAGCAGAAGAGTGAGAGCAGTAGTCCTGTGCAGGAGGAGAAGAGTGAGAGCAGTAGTCCTGTGCAGGAGGAGAAGAGTGAGTGCAGTAATCCTGTGCAGGAGGAGGAGAGTGAGAGCAGTAATCCTGTGCAGGAGGAGAAGAGTGAGAGCAGTAGTCCTGTGCAGGAGGAGAAGAGTGAGAGCAGTAATCCTGTGCAGGAGGAGAAGAGTGAGAGCAGTAATCCTGTGCAGGAGGAGAAGAGTGAGAGCAGTAATCCTGTGCAGGAGGAGAAGAGTGAGAGCAGTAATCCTGTGCAGGAGGAGAAGAGTGAGAGCAGTAATCTTGTGCAGGAGGAGAAGAGTGAGAGCAGTAATCCTGTGCAGGAGGAGGAGAGTGAGAGCAGTAATCCTGTGCAGGAGAAGAAGAGTGAGAGCAGTAATCCTGTGCAAGAGGAGGAGAGTGAGAGCAGTAGTCCTGTGCAGGAGGAGAAGAGTGAGAGCAGTAATCCTGTGCAGGAGGAGAAGAGTGAGAGCAGTAATCTTGTGCAGGAGGAGAAGAGTGAGAGCAGTAATCCTGTGCAGGAGGAGGAGAGTGAGAGCAAAAATCCTGTGCACGAGAAGAAGAGTGAGAGCAGTAATCCTGTGCAGGAGGAGGAGAGTGAGAGCAGTAGTCCTGTGCAGGAGGAGAAAAGTGAGAGCAGCAGTCCTGTGCAGGAGGAGAAGAGTGAGAGCAGTAATCCTGTGCAGGAGAAGAACAGTGAGAGCAGTAATCCTGTGCAGGAGGAGAAGAGTGAAAGCAGTAATCCTGTACAGGAGGAGAAGAGTGAGAGCAGTAATCCTGAGCAGGAGGAGAAGAGTGAGAGCAGTAGTCCTGTGCAGGAGAAGAGTGAGAGCAGTAATCCTGTGCAGGAGGAGAAGAGTGAGAGCAGAAATCCTGTGCAGGAGGAGAAGAGAGAGAGATAGCAGTAGTCCTGTGCAGGAGAAGAGTGAGAGCAGTAATCCTGTGCAGCAGAAGAGTGAGAGCAGTAGTCCTGTGCAGGAGGAGAAGAGTGAGAGCAGTAGTCCTGTGCAGGAGGAGAAAAGTGAGTGCAGTAATCCTGTGCAGGAGGAGGAGAGTGAGCAGTAATCCTGTGCAGGAGGAGAAGAGTGAGAGCAGTAGTCCTGTGCAGGAGGAGAAGAGTGAGAGCAGTAATCCTGTGCAGCAGGAGAAGAGTGAGAGCAGTAATCCTGTGCAGGAGGAGAAGAGTGAGAGCAGTAATCCTGTGCAGGAGGAGAAGAGTGAGAGCAGTAATCCTGTGCAGGAGGAGAAGAGTGAGAGCAGTAGTCCTGTGCAGGAGGAGAAGAGTGAGAGCAGTAGTCCTGTGCAGGAGGAGAAGAGTGAGAGCAGTAATCCTGTGCAGGAGGAGGAGAGTGAGAGCAGTAATCCTGTGCAGGAGGAGAAGAGTGAGAGCAGTAGTCCTGTGCAGGAGGAGAAGAGTGAGAGCAGTAGTCCTGTGCAGGAGGAGAAGAGTTAGAGCAGTAATCCTGTGCAGGAGGAGGAGAGTGAGAGCAGTAATCCTGTGCAGGAGGAGAAGAGTGAGAGCAGTAGTCCTGTGCAGGAGGAGGAGAGTGAGAGCAGTAGTCCTGTGCAGGAGGAGGAGAGTGAGAGCAGCAATCCCATGCAGGAGGAGAAGAGTGAGAGCAGTAATCCCGTGCAAGAGGAGAAGAGTGAGAGCAGTAGTCCTGTGCAGGAGGAGAAGAGTGAAAGCAGTAATCCTGTGCAGGAGGAGAAGAGTGAGAGCAGTAATCCTGTGCAGAAGGAGGAGAGTGAGAGCAGTAATACTGTGCAGGAGAAGAGTGACAGCAGTAGTCCTGTGCAGGAGGAGAAGAGTGAGAGCAGTAATCCTGTGCAGGAGAAGAAGAGTGAGAGCAGTAATTCTGTGCAAGAGGAGAAGTGTGAGAGCAGTTGTCCTGTGCAGGAGGAGAAGAGTGAGAGCAGTAATCCTGTGCAGGAGGAGAAGAGTGAGAGCAGTAGTCCTGTGCAGGAGGAGAAGAGTGAGAGCAGTAATCCTGTGCAGGAGGAGAAGAGTGAGAGCAGTAATCCTGTGCAGGAGGAGAAGAGTGAGAGCAGTAGTCCTGTGCAGGAGGAGAAGAGTGAGAGCAGTAATCCTGTGCAGGAGGAGAAGAGTGAGAGCAGTAATCCTGTGCAGGAGGAGAAGAGTGAGAGCAGTAATCCTGTGCAGGAGGAGGAGAGTGAGAGCAGTAATCCTGTGCAGGAGGAGAAGAGTGAGAGCAGTAGTCCTGTGCAGGAGAAGAGGGAGAGCAGTAATCCTGTGCAGGAGGAGGAGAGTGAGAGCAGTAGTCCTGTGCAAGAGGAGAAGAGTGAGCAGTAGTCCTGTGCAGGAGGAGAAGAGTGAGAGCAGTAATCCTGTGCAGGAGGAGAAGAGTGAGAGCAGTAGTCCTGTGCAGGAGGAGAAGAGTGAGAGCAGTAATCCTGTGCAGGAGGAGAAGAGTGAGAGCAGTAGTCCTGTGCAGGAGGAGAAGAGTGAGAGCAGTAATCCTGTGCAGGAGGAGAAGAGTGAGAGCAGTAGTCCTGTGCAGGAGGACAAGAGTGAGAGCAGTAATCCTGTGCAGGAGAAGAAGAGTGAGAGCAGTAATTCTGTGCAAGAGGAGAAGAGTGAGAGCAGTTGTCCTGTGCAGGAGGAGAAGAGTGAGAGCAGTAATCCTGTGCAGGAGGAGAAGAGTGAGAGCAGTAGTCCTGTGCAGGAAGAGAAGAGTGAGAGCAGTAATCCTGTGCAGGAGGAGAAGAGTGAGAGCAGTAATCCTGTGCAGGAGGAGAAGAGTGAGAGCAGTAATCCTGTGCAGGAGGAGAAGAGTGAGAGCAGTAATCCTGTGCAGGAGAAGAAGAGTGAGAGCAGTAATTCTGTGCAAGAGGAGAAGAGTGAGAGCAGTTGTCCTGTGCAGGAGGAGAAGAGTGAGAGCAGTAATCCTGTGCAGGAGGATAAGAGTGAGAGCAGTAGTCCTGTGCAGAAGGAGAAGAGTGAGAGCAGTAATCCTGTGCAGGAGGAGAAGAGTGAGAGCAGTAATCCTGTGCAGGAGGAGAAGAGTGAGAGCAGTAATCCTGTGCAGGAGGAGGAGAGTGAGAGCAGTAACCCTGTGCAGGAGGAGAAGAGTGAGAGCAGTAGTCCTGTGCAGGAGAAGAGTGAGAGCAGTAATCCTGTGCAGGAGGAGAGTGAGAGCAGTAGTCCTGCGCAGGAGGAGAAGAGTGAGCAGTAGTCCTGTGCAGGAGGAGAAGAGTGAGAGCAGTAATCCTGTGCAGGAGGAGAAGAGTGAGAGCAGTAGTCCTGTGCAGGAGGAGAAGAGTGAGAGCAGTAATCCTGTGCAGGAGGAGAAGAGTGAGAGCAGTAGTCCTGTGCAGGAGGAGAAGAGTGAGAGCAGTAATCCTGTGCAGGAGGAGAAGAGTGAGAGCAGTAATCCTGTGCAGGAGGAGAAGAGTGAGAGCAGTACTCCTGTGCAGGAGAAGAGTGAGAGCAGTAATCCTGTGCAGGAGGAGAAGAGTGAGAGCAGTAGTCCTGTGCAGGAGAAGAGTGAGAGCAGTAATCCTGTGCAGGAGGAGAAGAGTGAGAGCAGTAATCCTGTGCAGGAGGAGAAGAGTGAGAGCAGTAGTCCTGTGCAACAGGAGAGAAGTGAGAGCAGTAATCCTGTGCAGGAGGAGAAGAGTGAGAGCAGTAATCCTGTGCAGGAGGAGAAGAGTGAGAGCAGTAGTCCTGTGCAGGAGGAGAAGAGTGAGAGCAGTAATCCTGTGCAGGAGGAGAAGAGTGAGAGCAGTAATCCTGTGCAGGAGGAGAAGAGTGAGAGCAGTAATCCTGTGCAGGAGGAGAAGAGTGAGAGCAGTAGTCCTGTGCAGGAGAAGAGTGAGAACAGCAATCCTGTGCAGGAGGAGAAGAGTGAGAGCAGTAATCCTGTGCAGGAGGAGAAATGTGAGAGCAGTAATCCTGTGCAGGAGGAGAAGAGTGAGAGCAGTAGTCCTGTGCAACAGGAGAATAGTGAGAGCAGTAATACTGTGCAGGAGGAGAAAAGTGAGAGCAGTAATCCTGTGCAGGAATTGAAGAGTGAGAGCAGTAATCCTGTGCAGGAGGAGAAGAGTGAGAGCAGTAGTGCTGTGCAGGAGGAGAAGAGTGAGAGCAGTAATCCTGTGCAGGAGGTGAAGAGTGAGAGCAGTAATCCTGTGCAGGAGGAGAAGAGTGAGAGCAGTAATCCTGTGCAGGAGGAGACGAGTGAGAACAGTAATCCTGTGCAGGAGGAGGAGAGTGAGAGCAGTAATCCTGTGCAGGAGAAGAAGAGTGAGAGCAGTAATCCTGTGCAGGAGGAGGAGAGTGAGAGCAGTAGTCCTGTGCAGGAGGAGAAACGTGAGAGCAGCAGTCCTGTGCAGGAGGAGAAGAGTGAGAGCAGTAATCCTGTGGAGGAGAAGAACAGTGAGAGCAGTAATCCTGTGCAGGAGGAGAAGAGTGAAAGCAGTAATCCTGTACAGGAGGAGAAGAGTGAGAGCAGTAATCCTGTGCAGGAGGAGAAGAGTGAGAGCAGTAGTCCTGTGCAGGAGGAGAAGAGAGAGAGCAGTAGTCCTGTGCAGCAGAAGAGTGAGAGCAGTAGTCCTGTGCAGGAGTAGAAGAGTAAGAGCAGTAATCCTGTGCAGGAGGAGAAGAGTGAGTGCAGTAATCCTGTGCAGGAGGAGGAGAGTGAGAGCAGTAATCCTGTGCAGGAGGAGAAGAGTGAGAGCAGTAGTCCTGTGCAGGAGGAGAAGAGTGAGAGCAGTAATCCTGTGCAGGAGGAGAAGAGTGAGAGCAGTAATCCTGTGCAGGAGGAGAAGAGTGAGAGCAGTAGTCCTGTGCAACAGGAGAATAGTGAGAGCAGTAATCCTGTGCAGGAGGAGAAGAGTGAGAGCAGTAATCATGTGCAGGAAGAGAAGAGTGAGAGCAGTAATCCTGTGCAGGAGGAGAAGAGTGAAAGCAGTAATCCTGTACAGGAGGAGAAGAGTGAGAGCAGTAATCCTGAGCAGGAGGAGAAGAGTGAGAGCAGTAGTCCTGTGCAGGAGAAGAGTGAGAGCAGTAATCCTGTGCAGGAGGAGAAGAGTGAGAGCAGAAATCCTGTGCAGGAGGAGAAGAGAGAGAGATAGCAGTAGTCCTGTGCAGGAGAAGAGTGAGAGCAGTAATCCTGTGCAGCAGAAGAGTGAGAGCAGTAGTCCTGTGCAGGAGGAGAAGAGTGAGAGCAGTAGTCCTGTGCAGGAGGAGAAGAGTGAAAGCAGTAATCCTGTACAGGAGGAGAAGAGTGAGAGCAGTAATCCTGTGCAGGAGGAGAAGAGTGAGAGCAGTAGTCCTGTGCAGAAGGAGAAGAGTGAGAGCAGTAATCCTGTGCAGGAGGAGAAGAGTGAGAGCAGTAATCCTGTGCAGGAGGAGAAGAGTGAGAGCAGTACTCCTGTGCAGGAGAAGAGTGAGAGCAGTAATCCTGTGCAGGAGGAGAAGAGTGAGAGCAGTAGTCCTGTGCAGGAGAAGAGTGAGAGCAGTAATCCTGTGCAGGAGGAGAAGAGTGAGAGCAGTAATCCTGTGCAGGAGGAGAAGAGTGAGAGCAGTATTCCTGTGCAACAGGAGAGTAGTGAGAGCAGTAATCCTGTGCAGGAGGAGAAGAGTGAGAGCAGTAATCCTGTGCAGGAGGAGAAGAGTGAGAGCAGTAGTCCTGTGCAGGAGGAGAAGAGTGAGAGCAGTAATCCTGTGCAGGAGGAGAAGAGTGAGAGCAGTAATCCTGTGCAGGAGGAGAAGAGTGAGAGCAGTAATCCTGTGCAGGAGGAGAAGAGTGAGAGCAGTAGTCCTGTGCAGGAGGAGAAGAGTGAGAGCAGAAATCCTGTGCAGGAGGAGAAGAGAGAGAGATAGCAGTAGTCCTGTGCAGGAGAAGAGTGAGAGCAGTAATCCTGTGCAGCAGAAGAGTGAGAGCAGTAGTCCTGTGCAGGAGGAGAAGAGTGAGAGCAGTAGTCCTGTGCAGGAGGAGAAGAGTGAAAGCAGTAATCCTGTACAGGAGGAGAAGAGTGAGAGCAGTAATCCTGTGCAGGAGGAGAAGAGTGAGAGCAGTAGTCCTGTGCAGAAGGAGAAGAGTGAGAGCAGTAATCCTGTGCAGGAGGAGAAGAGTGAGAGCAGTAATCCTGTGCAGGAGGAGAAGAGTGAGAGCAGTACTCCTGTGCAGGAGAAGAGTGAGAGCAGTAATCCTGTGCAGGAGGAGAAGAGTGAGAGCAGTAGTCCTGTGCAGGAGAAGAGTGAGAGCAGTAATCCTGTGCAGGAGGAGAAGAGTGAGAGCAGTAATCCTGTGCAGGAGGAGAAGAGTGAGAGCAGTATTCCTGTGCAACAGGAGAGTAGTGAGAGCAGTAATCCTGTGCAGGAGGAGAAGAGTGAGAGCAGTAATCCTGTGCAGGAGGAGAAGAGTGAGAGCAGTAGTCCTGTGCAGGAGGAGAAGAGTGAGAGCAGTAATCCTGTGCAGGAGGAGAAGAGTGAGAGCAGTAATCCTGTGCAGGAGGAGAAGAGTGAGAGCAGTAATCCTGTGCAGGAGGAGAAGAGTGAGAGCAGTAGTCCTGTGCAGGAGAAGAGTGAGAACAGCAATCCTGTGCAGGAGGAGAAGAGTGAGAGCAGTAATCCTGTGCAGGAGGAGAAATGTGAGAGCAGTAATCCTGTGCAGGAGGAGAAGCGTGAGAGCAGTAGTCCTGTGCAACAGGAGAATAGTGAGAGCAGTAATCCTGTGCAGGAGGAGAAAAGTGAGAGCAGTAATCCTGTGCAGGAAGAGAAGAGTGAGAGCAGTAATCCTGTGCAGGAGGAGAAGAGTGAGAGCAGTAGTCCTGTGCAGGAGGAGAAGAGTGAGAGCAGTAATCCTGTGCAGGAGGTGAAGAGTGAGAGCAGTAATCCTGTGCAGGAGGAGAAGAGTGAGAGCAGTAATCCTGTGCAGGAGGAGACGAGTGAGAGCAGTAATCCTGTGCAGGAGGAGGAGAGTGAGAGCAGTAATCCTGTGCAGGAGAAGAAGAGTGAGAGCAGTAATCCTGTGCAGGAGGAGGAGAGTGAGAGCAGTAGTCCTGTGCAGGAGGAGAAACGTGAGAGCAGCAGTCCTGTGCAGGAGGAGAAGAGTGAGAGCAGTAATCCTGTGGAGGAGAAGAACAGTGAGAGCAGTAATCCTGTGCAGGAGGAGAAGAGTGAAAGCAGTAATCCTGTACAGGAGGAGAAGAGTGAGAGCAGTAATCCTGTGCAGGAGGAGAAGAGTGAGAGCAGTAGTCCTGTGCAGGAGGAGAAGAGAGAGAGCAGTAGTCCTGTGCAGCAGAAGAGTGAGAGCAGTAGTCCTGTGCAGGAGTAGAAGAGTAAGAGCAGTAATCCTGTGCAGGAGGAGAAGAGTGAGTGCAGTAATCCTGTGCAGGAGGAGGAGAGTGAGAGCAGTAATCCTGTGCAGGAGGAGAAGAGTGAGAGCAGTAGTCCTGTGCAGGAGGAGAAGAGTGAGAGCAGTAATCCTGTGCAGGAGGAGAAGAGTGAGAGCAGTAATCCTGTGCAGGAGGAGAAGAGTGAGTGCAGTAATCCTGTGCAGGAGGAGAAGAGTGAGAGCAGTAGTCCTGTGCAACAGGAGAATAGTGAGAGCAGTAAACCTGTGCAGGAGGAGAAGAGTGAGAGCAGTAATCCTGTGCAGGAGGAGAAGAGTGAGAGCAGTAGTCCTGTGCAACAGGAGAATAGTGAGAGCAGTAATCCTGTGCAGAAGGAGAAGAGTGAGAGCAGTAATCCTGTGCAGGAGGAGAAGAGTGAGAGCAGTAGTCCTGTGCAACAGGAGAATAGTGAGAGCAGTAATCCTGTGCAGGAGGAGAAGAGTGAGAGCAGTAATCATGTGCAGGAAGAGAAGAGTGAGAGCAGTAATCCTGTGCAGGAGGAGAAGAGTGAAAGCAGTAATCCTGTACAGGAGGAGAAGAGTGAGAGCAGTAATCCTGAGCAGGAGGAGAAGAGTGAGAGCAGTAGTCCTGTGCAGGAGAAGAGTGAGAGCAGTAGTCCTGTGCAACAGGAGAATAGTGAGAGCAGTAATCCTGTGCAGGAGGAGAAGAGTGAGAGCAGTAATCATGTGCAGGAAGAGAAGAGTGAGAGCAGTAATCCTGTGCAGGAGGAGAAGAGTGAAAGCAGTAATCCTGTACAGGAGGAGAAGAGTGAGAGCAGTAATCCTGAGCAGGAGGAGAAGTGTGAGAGCAGTAGTCCTGTGCAGGAGAAGAGTGAGAGCAGTAATCCTGTGCAGGAGGAGAAGAGTGAGAGCAGAAATCCTGTGCAGGAGGAGAAGAGAGAGAGATAGCAGTAGTCCTGTGCAGGAGAAGAGTGAGAGCAGTAATCCTGTGCAGCAGAAGAGTGAGAGCAGTAGTCCTGTGCAGGAGGAGAAGAGTGAGAGCAGTAGTCCTGTGCAGGAGGAGAAAAGTGAGTGCAGTAATCCTGTGCAGGAGGAGGAGAGTGAGCAGTAATCCTGTGCAGGAGGAGAAGAGTGAGAGCAGTAGTCCTGTGCAGGAGGAGAAGAGTGAGAGCAGTAATCCTGTGCAGCAGGAGAAGAGTGAGAGCAGTAATCCTGTGCAGGAGGAGGAGAGTGAGAGCAGTAATCCTGTGCAGGAGGAGAAGAGTGAGAGCAGTAGTCCTGTGCAGGAGGAGAAGAGTGAGAGCAGTAGTCCTGTGCAGGAGGAGAAGAGTTAGAGCAGTAATCCTGTGCAGGAGGAGGAGAGTGAGAGCAGTAATCCTGTGCAGGAGGAGAAGAGTGAGAGCAGTAGTCCTGTGCAGGAGGAGGAGAGTGAGAGCAGTAGTCCTGTGCAGGAGGAGGAGAGTGAGAGCAGCAATCCCATGCAGGAGGAGAAGAGTGAGAGCAGTAATCCCGTGCAAGAGGAGAAGAGTGAGAGCAGTAGTCCTGTGCAGGAGGAGAAGAGTGAGAGCAGTAATCCTGTGCAGGAGGAGAAGAGTGAGAGCAGTAATCCTGTGCAGAAGGAGGAGAGTGAGAGCAGTAATACTGTGCAGGAGAAGAGTGACAGCAGTAGTCCTGTGCAGGAGGAGAAGAGTGAGAGCAGTAATCCTGTGCAGGAGAAGAAGAGTGAGAGCAGTAATTCTGTGCAAGAGGAGAAGAGTGAGAGCAGTTGTCCTGTGCAGGAGGAGAAGAGTGAGAGCAGTAATCCTGTGCAGGAGGAGAAGAGTGAGAGCAGTAGTCCTGTGCAGGAGGAGAAGAGTGAGAGCAGTAATCCTGTGCAGGAGGAGAAGAGTGAGAGCAGTAATCCTGTGCAGGAGGAGAAGAGTGAGAGCAGTAGTCCTGTGCAGGAGGAGAAGAGTGAGAGCAGTAATCCTGTGCAGGAGGAGAAGAGTGAGAGCAGTAATCCTGTGCAGGAGGAGAAGAGTGAGAGCAGTAATCCTGTGCAGGAGGAGGAGAGTGAGAGCAGTAATCCTGTGCAGGAGGAGAAGAGTGAGAGCAGTAGTCCTGTGCAGGAGAAGAGGGAGAGCAGTAATCCTGTGCAGGAGGAGGAGAGTGAGAGCAGTAGTCCTGTGCAAGAGGAGAAGAGTGAGCAGTAGTCCTGTGCAGGAGGAGAAGAGTGAGAGCAGTAATCCTGTGCAGGAGGAGAAGAGTGAGAGCAGTAGTCCTGTGCAGGAGGAGAAGAGTGAGAGCAGTAATCCTGTGCAGGAGGAGAAGAGTGAGAGCAGTAGTCCTGTGCAGGAGGAGAAGAGTGAGAGCAGTAATCCTGTGCAGGAGGAGAAGAGTGAGAGCAGTAGTCCTGTGCAGGAGGACAAGAGTGAGAGCAGTAATCCTGTGCAGGAGAAGAAGAGTGAGAGCAGTAATTCTGTGCAAGAGGAGAAGAGTGAGAGCAGTTGTCCTGTGCAGGAGGAGAAGAGTGAGAGCAGTAATCCTGTGCAGGAGGAGAAGAGTGAGAGCAGTAGTCCTGTGCAGGAAGAGAAGAGTGAGAGCAGTAATCCTGTGCAGGAGGAGAAGAGTGAGAGCAGTAATCCTGTGCAGGAGGAGAAGAGTGAGAGCAGTAATCCTGTGCAGGAGGAGAAGAGTGAGAGCAGTAATCCTGTGCAGGAGAAGAAGAGTGAGAGCAGTAATTCTGTGCAAGAGGAGAAGAGTGAGAGCAGTTGTCCTGTGCAGGAGGAGAAGAGTGAGAGCAGTAATCCTGTGCAGGAGGATAAGAGTGAGAGCAGTAGTCCTGTGCAGAAGGAGAAGAGTGAGAGCAGTAATCCTGTGCAGGAGGAGAAGAGTGAGAGCAGTAATCCTGTGCAGGAGGAGAAGAGTGAGAGCAGTAATCCTGTGCAGGAGGAGGAGAGTGAGAGCAGTAACCCTGTGCAGGAGGAGAAGAGTGAGAGCAGTAGTCCTGTGCAGGAGAAGAGTGAGAGCAGTAATCCTGTGCAGGAGGAGAGTGAGAGCAGTAGTCCTGCGCAGGAGGAGAAGAGTGAGCAGTAGTCCTGTGCAGGAGGAGAAGAGTGAGAGCAGTAATCCTGTGCAGGAGGAGAAGAGTGAGAGCAGTAGTCCTGTGCAGGAGGAGAAGAGTGAGAGCAGTAATCCTGTGCAGGAGGAGAAGAGTGAGAGCAGTAGTCCTGTGCAGGAGGAGAAGAGTGAGAGCAGTAATCCTGTGCAGGAGGAGAAGAGTGAGAGCAGTAATCCTGTGCAGGAGGAGAAGAGTGAGAGCAGTACTCCTGTGCAGGAGAAGAGTGAGAGCAGTAATCCTGTGCAGGAGGAGAAGAGTGAGAGCAGTAGTCCTGTGCAGGAGAAGAGTGAGAGCAGTAATCCTGTGCAGGAGGAGAAGAGTGAGAGCAGTAATCCTGTGCAGGAGGAGAAGAGTGAGAGCAGTAGTCCTGTGCAACAGGAGAGAAGTGAGAGCAGTAATCCTGTGCAGGAGGAGAAGAGTGAGAGCAGTAATCCTGTGCAGGAGGAGAAGAGTGAGAGCAGTAGTCCTGTGCAGGAGGAGATGAGTGAGAGCAGTAATCCTGTGCAGGAGGAGAAGAGTGAGAGCAGTAATCCTGTGCAGGAGGAGAAGAGTGAGAGCAGTAATCCTGTGCAGGAGGAGAAGAGTGAGAGCAGTAGTCCTGTGCAGGAGAAGAGTGAGAACAGCAATCCTGTGCAGGAGGAGAAGAGTGAGAGCAGTAATCCTGTGCAGGAGGAGAAATGTGAGAGCAGTAATCCTGTGCAGGAGGAGAAGAGTGAGAGCAGTAGTCCTGTGCAACAGGAGAATAGTGAGAGCAGTAATACTGTGCAGGAGGAGAAAAGTGAGAGCAGTAATCCTGTGCAGGAATTGAAGAGTGAGAGCAGTAATCCTGTGCAGGAGGAGAAGAGTGAGAGCAGTAGTGCTGTGCAGGAGGAGAAGAGTGAGAGCAGTAATCCTGTGCAGGAGGTGAAGAGTGAGAGCAGTAATCCTGTGCAGGAGGAGAAGAGTGAGAGCAGTAATCCTGTGCAGGAGGAGACGAGTGAGAGCAGTAATCCTGTGCAGGAGGAGGAGAGTGAGAGCAGTAATCCTGTGCAGGAGAAGAAGAGTGAGAGCAGTAATCCTGTGCAGGAGGAGGAGAGTGAGAGCAGTAGTCCTGTGCAGGAGGAGAAACGTGAGAGCAGCAGTCCTGTGCAGGAGGAGAAGAGTGAGAGCAGTAATCCTGTGGAGGAGAAGAACAGTGAGAGCAGTAATCCTGTGCAGGAGGAGAAGAGTGAAAGCAGTAATCCTGTACAGGAGGAGAAGAGTGAGAGCAGTAATCCTGTGCAGGAGGAGAAGAGTGAGAGCAGTAGTCCTGTGCAGGAGGAGAAGAGAGAGAGCAGTAGTCCTGTGCAGCAGAAGAGTGAGAGCAGTAGTCCTGTGCAGGAGTAGAAGAGTAAGAGCAGTAATCCTGTGCAGGAGGAGAAGAGTGAGTGCAGTAATCCTGTGCAGGAGGAGGAGAGTGAGAGCAGTAATCCTGTGCAGGAGGAGAAGAGTGAGAGCAGTAGTCCTGTGCAGGAGGAGAAGAGTGAGAGCAGTAATCCTGTGCAGGAGGAGAAGAGTGAGAGCAGTAATCCTGTGCAGGAGGAGAAGAGTGAGAGCAGTAGTCCTGTGCAACAGGAGAATAGTGAGAGCAGTAATCCTGTGCAGGAGGAGAAGAGTGAGAGCAGTAATCATGTGCAGGAAGAGAAGAGTGAGAGCAGTAATCCTGTGCAGGAGGAGAAGAGTGAAAGCAGTAATCCTGTACAGGAGGAGAAGAGTGAGAGCAGTAATCCTGAGCAGGAGGAGAAGAGTGAGAGCAGTAGTCCTGTGCAGGAGAAGAGTGAGAGCAGTAATCCTGTGCAGGAGGAGAAGAGTGAGAGCAGAAATCCTGTGCAGGAGGAGAAGAGAGAGAGATAGCAGTAGTCCTGTGCAGGAGAAGAGTGAGAGCAGTAATCCTGTGCAGCAGAAGAGTGAGAGCAGTAGTCCTGTGCAGGAGGAGAAGAGTGAGAGCAGTAGTCCTGTGCAGGAGGAGAAGAGTGAAAGCAGTAATCCTGTACAGGAGGAGAAGAGTGAGAGCAGTAATCCTGTGCAGGAGGAGAAGAGTGAGAGCAGTAGTCCTGTGCAGAAGGAGAAGAGTGAGAGCAGTAATCCTGTGCAGGAGGAGAAGAGTGAGAGCAGTAATCCTGTGCAGGAGGAGAAGAGTGAGAGCAGTACTCCTGTGCAGGAGAAGAGTGAGAGCAGTAATCCTGTGCAGGAGGAGAAGAGTGAGAGCAGTAGTCCTGTGCAGGAGAAGAGTGAGAGCAGTAATCCTGTGCAGGAGGAGAAGAGTGAGAGCAGTAATCCTGTGCAGGAGGAGAAGAGTGAGAGCAGTATTCCTGTGCAACAGGAGAGTAGTGAGAGCAGTAATCCTGTGCAGGAGGAGAAGAGTGAGAGCAGTAATCCTGTGCAGGAGGAGAAGAGTGAGAGCAGTAGTCCTGTGCAGGAGGAGAAGAGTGAGAGCAGTAATCCTGTGCAGGAGGAGAAGAGTGAGAGCAGTAATCCTGTGCAGGAGGAGAAGAGTGAGAGCAGTAATCCTGTGCAGGAGGAGAAGAGTGAGAGCAGTAGTCCTGTGCAGGAGAAGAGTGAGAACAGCAATCCTGTGCAGGAGGAGAAGAGTGAGAGCAGTAATCCTGTGCAGGAGGAGAAATGTGAGAGCAGTAATCCTGTGCAGGAGGAGAAGCGTGAGAGCAGTAGTCCTGTGCAACAGGAGAATAGTGAGAGCAGTAATCCTGTGCAGGAGGAGAAAAGTGAGAGCAGTAATCCTGTGCAGGAAGAGAAGAGTGAGAGCAGTAATCCTGTGCAGGAGGAGAAGAGTGAGAGCAGTAGTCCTGTGCAGGAGGAGAAGAGTGAGAGCAGTAATCCTGTGCAGGAGGTGAAGAGTGAGAGCAGTAATCCTGTGCAGGAGGAGAAGAGTGAGAGCAGTAATCCTGTGCAGGAGGAGACGAGTGAGAGCAGTAATCCTGTGCAGGAGGAGGAGAGTGAGAGCAGTAATCCTGTGCAGGAGAAGAAGAGTGAGAGCAGTAATCCTGTGCAGGAGGAGGAGAGTGAGAGCAGTAGTCCTGTGCAGGAGGAGAAACGTGAGAGCAGCAGTCCTGTGCAGGAGGAGAAGAGTGAGAGCAGTAATCCTGTGGAGGAGAAGAACAGTGAGAGCAGTAATCCTGTGCAGGAGGAGAAGAGTGAAAGCAGTAATCCTGTACAGGAGGAGAAGAGTGAGAGCAGTAATCCTGTGCAGGAGGAGAAGAGTGAGAGCAGTAGTCCTGTGCAGGAGGAGAAGAGAGAGAGCAGTAGTCCTGTGCAGCAGAAGAGTGAGAGCAGTAGTCCTGTGCAGGAGTAGAAGAGTAAGAGCAGTAATCCTGTGCAGGAGGAGAAGAGTGAGTGCAGTAATCCTGTGCAGGAGGAGGAGAGTGAGAGCAGTAATCCTGTGCAGGAGGAGAAGAGTGAGAGCAGTAGTCCTGTGCAGGAGGAGAAGAGTGAGAGCAGTAATCCTGTGCAGGAGGAGAAGAGTGAGAGCAGTAATCCTGTGCAGGAGGAGAAGAGTGAGTGCAGTAATCCTGTGCAGGAGGAGAAGAGTGAGAGCAGTAGTCCTGTGCAACAGGAGAATAGTGAGAGCAGTAAACCTGTGCAGGAGGAGAAGAGTGAGAGCAGTAATCCTGTGCAGGAGGAGAAGAGTGAGAGCAGTAGTCCTGTGCAACAGGAGAATAGTGAGAGCAGTAATCCTGTGCAGGAGGAGAAGAGTGAGAGCAGTAATCATGTGCAGGAAGAGAAGAGTGAGAGCAGTAATCCTGTGCAGGAGGAGAAGAGTGAAAGCAGTAATCCTGTACAGGAGGAGAAGAGTGAGAGCAGTAATCCTGAGCAGGAGGAGAAGAGTGAGAGCAGTAGTCCTGTGCAGGAGAAGAGTGAGAGCAGTAGTCCTGTGCAACAGGAGAATAGTGAGAGCAGTAATCCTGTGCAGGAGGAGAAGAGTGAGAGCAGTAATCATGTGCAGGAAGAGAAGAGTGAGAGCAGTAATCCTGTGCAGGAGGAGAAGAGTGAAAGCAGTAATCCTGTACAGGAGGAGAAGAGTGAGAGCAGTAATCCTGAGCAGGAGGAGAAGTGTGAGAGCAGTAGTCCTGTGCAGGAGAAGAGTGAGAGCAGTAATCCTGTGCAGGAGGAGAAGAGTGAGAGCAGAAATCCTGTGCAGGAGGAGAAGAGAGAGAGATAGCAGTAGTCCTGTGCAGGAGAAGAGTGAGAGCAGTAATCCTGTGCAGCAGAAGAGTGAGAGCAGTAGTCCTGTGCAGGAGGAGAAGAGTGAGAGCAGTAGTCCTGTGCAGGAGGAGAAAAGTGAGTGCAGTAATCCTGTGCAGGAGGAGGAGAGTGAGCAGTAATCCTGTGCAGGAGGAGAAGAGTGAGAGCAGTAGTCCTGTGCAGGAGGAGAAGAGTGAGAGCAGTAATCCTGTGCAGCAGGAGAAGAGTGAGAGCAGTAATCCTGTGCAGGAGGAGAAGAGTGAGAGCAGTAATCCTGTGCAGGAGGAGAAGAGTGAGAGCAGTAATCCTGTGCAGGAGGAGAAGAGTGAGAGCAGTAGTCCTGTGCAGGAGGAGAAGAGTGAGAGCAGTAGTCCTGTGCAGGAGGAGAAGAGTGAGAGCAGTAATCCTGTGCAGGAGAAGAGTGAGAGCAGTAATCCTGTGCAGGAGAAGAGTGAGAGCAGTAATCCTGTGCAGGAGGAGAAGAGTGAGAGCAGTAATCCTGTGCAGGAGGAGAAGAGTGAGAGCAGTAATCCTGTGCAGGAGGAGAAGAGTGAGAGCAGTAATCCTGTGCAGGAGGAGAAGAGTGAGAGCAGTAATCCTGTGCAGGAGGAGAAGAGTGAGAGCAGTAGTCCTGTGCAGGAGGAGAAGAGTGAGAGCAGTAATCCTGTGCAGGAGAAGAGTGAGAGCAGTAATCCTGTGCAGGAGGAGAAGAGTGAGAGCAGTAGTCCTGTGCAGGAGGAGAAGAGTGAGAGCAGTAGTCCTGTGCAGGAGGAGAAGAGTGAGAGCAGTAATCCTGTGCAGGAGGAGAAGAGTGAGAGCAGTAATCCTGTGCAGGAGGAGAAGAGTGAGAGCAGTAATCCTGTGCAGGAGGAGAAGAGTGAGAGCAGTAATCCTGTGCAGGAGGAGAAGAGTGAGAGCAGTAATCCTGTGCAGGAGGAGAAGAGTGAGAGCAGTAATCCTGTGCAGGAGGAGAAGAGTGAGAGCAGTAATCCTGTGCAGGAAGAGAAAGGTGAGAGCAGTAGTCCTGTGCAGGAGGAGAAGAGTGAGAGCAGTAATCCTGTGCAGGAGAAGAGTGAGAGCAGTAATCCTGTGCAGGAGAAGAGTGAGAGCAGTAATCCTGTGCAGGAGGAGAAGAGTGAGAGCAGTAATCCTGTGCAGGAGGAGAAGAGTGAGAGCAGTAATCCTGTGCAGGAGGAGAAGAGTGAGAGCAGTAATCCTGTGCAGGAGGAGAAGAGTGAGAGCAGTAGTCCTGTACAGGAGGAGAAGAGTGAGAGCAGTAGTCCTGTGAAGGAGGAGGAGAGTGAGCGCAGTAATCCTGTGCAGGAGGAGAAGAGTGAGAGCAGTAATCCTGTGCAGGAGGAGAAGAGTGAGAGCAGTATTCCTGTGCAGGAGGAGAAGAGTGAGAGCAGTAATCCTGTGCAGGAGGAGAAGAGTGAGAGCAGTAGTCCTGTGCAGGAGGAGGAGAGTGAGAGCAGTAATCCTGTGCAGGAGGAGAAGAGTGAGAGCAGTAATCCTGTGCAGGAGGAGAAGAGTGAGAGCAGTAATCATGTGCAGGAAGAGAAGAGTGAGAGCAGTAATCCTGTGCAGGAGGAGAAGAGTGAAAGCAGTAATCCTGTACAGGAGGAGAAGAGTGAGAGCAGTAATCCTGAGCAGGAGGAGAAGAGTGAGAGCAGTAGTCCTGTGCAGGAGAAGAGTGAGAGCAGTAATCCTGTGCAGGAGGAGAAGAGTGAGAGCAGAAATCCTGTGCAGGAGGAGAAGAGAGAGAGATAGCAGTAGTCCTGTGCAGGAGAAGAGTGAGAGCAGTAATCCTGTGCAGCAGAAGAGTGAGAGCAGTAGTCCTGTGCAGGAGGAGAAGAGTGAGAGCAGTAGTCCTGTGCAGGAGGAGAAGAGTGAGTGCAGTAATCCTGTGCAGGAGGAGGAGAGTGAGCAGTAATCCTGTGCAGGAGGAGAAGAGTGAGAGCAGTAGTCCTGTGCAGGAGGAGAAGAGTGAGAGCAGTAATCCTGTGCAGCAGGAGAAGAGTGAGAGCAGTAATCCTGTGCAGGAGGAGAAGAGTGAGAGCAGTAATCCGGTGCAGGAGGAGAAGAGTGAGAGCAGTAATCCTGTGCAGGAGGAGAAGAGTGAGAGCAGTAGTCCTGTGCAGGAGGAGAAGAGTGAGAGCAGTAGTCCTGTGCAGGAGGAGAAGAGTGAGAGCAGTAATCCTGTGCAGGAGAAGAGTGAGAGCAGTAATCCTGTGCAGGAGAAGAGTGAGAGCAGTAATCCTGTGCAGGAGGAGAAGAGTGAGAGCAGTAATCCTGTGCAGGAGGAGAAGAGTGAGAGCAGTAATCCTGTGCAGGAGGAGAAGAGTGAGAGCAGTAATCCTGTGCAGGAGGAGAAGAGTGAGAGCAGTAATCCTGTGCAGGAGGAGAAGAGTGAGAGCAGTAGTCCTGTGCAGGAGGAGAAGAGTGAGAGCAGTAATCCTGTGCAGGAGAAGAGTGAGAGCAGTAATCCTGTGCAGGAGGAGAAGAGTGAGAGCAGTAGTCCTGTGCAGGAGGAGAAGAGTGAGAGCAGTAGTCCTTTGCAGGAGGAGAAGAGTGAGAGCAGTAATCCTGTGCAGGAGGAGAAGAGTGAGAGCAGTAATCCTGTGCAGGAGGAGAAGAGTGAGAGCAGTAATCCTGTGCAGGAGGAGAAGAGTGAGAGCAGTAATCCTGTGCAGGAGGAGAAGAGTGAGAGCAGTAATCCTGTGCAGGAGGAGAAGAGTGAGAGCAGTAATCCTGTGCAGGAGGAGAAGAGTGAGAGCAGTAATCCTGTGCAGGAAGAGAAAGGTGAGAGCAGTAGTCCTGTGCAGGAGGAGAAGAGTGAGAGCAGTAATCCTGTGCAGGAGAAGAGTGAGAGCAGTAATCCTGTGCAGGAGAAGAGTGAGAGCAGTAATCCTGTGCAGGAGGAGAAGAGTGAGAGCAGCAATCCTGTGCAGGAGGAGAAGAGTGAGAGCAGTAATCCTGTGCAGGAGGAGAAGAGTGAGAGCAGTAATCCTGTGCAGGAGGAGAAGAGTGAGAGCAGTAGTCCTGTACAGGAGGAGAAGAGTGAGAGCAGTAGTCCTGTGAAGGAGGAGGAGAGTGAGAGCAGTAATCCTGTGCAGGAGGAGAAGAGTGAGAGCAGTAATCCTGTGCAGGAGGAGAAGAGTGAGAGCAGTATTCCTGTGCAGGAGGAGAAGAGTGAGAGCAGTAATCCTGTGCAGGAGGAGAAGTGTGAGAGCAGTAGTCCTGTGCAGGAGGAGGAGAGTGAAAGCAGTAATCCTGTGCAGGAGGAGAAGAGTGAGAGCAGTAATCCTGTGCAGGAGGAGAAGAGTGAGAGCAGTAATCCTGTGCAGGAGGAGAAGAGTGAGAGCAGTAATCCTGTGCAGGAGGAGAAGAATTAGAGCAGTAATCCTGTGCAGGAGGAGGAGAATGAGAGCAGTAATCCTGTGCAGGAGGAGGAGAATGAGAGCAGTAGTCCTGTGCAGGAGGAGGAGAATGAGAGCAGTAAACCTGTGCAGGAGGAGGAGAATGAGAGCAGTAGTCCTGTGCAGGAGGAGGAGAATGAGAGCAGTAGTCCTGTGCAGGAGGAGGAGAGTAAGAGCAGTAATCCCCTGCAGGAGGAGAAGAGTGAGAGCAGTAATCCCGTGCAAGAGTAGAAGAGTGAGAGCAGTAGTCCTGTGCAGGAGGAGAAGAGTGAGAGCAGTAGTCCTGTGCAGGAGGAGGATAGTGAGAGCAGTAATCCTGTGCAGGAGAAGAAGAGTGAGAGCAGTAATCCTGTGCAAGAGGAGAAGAGTGAGAGCAGTTGTCCTGTGCAGGACGAGAAGAGTGAGAGCAGTAATCCTGTGCAGGAAGAGAAGAGTGAGAGCAGTAGTCCTGTGCAGGAGGAGAAGAGTGAGAGCAGTAATCCTGTGCAGGAGGAGAAGAGTGAGAGCAGTAATCCTGTACAGGAGGAGAAGAGTGAGAGCTGTAGTCCTGTGCAGGAGGAGAAGAGTGAGAGCTGTAGTCCTGTGCAGGAGGAGAAAAGTGAGAGCAGTAGTCCTGTGCAGGAGGAGAAGAGTGAGAGCAGTAATCCTGTGCAGGAGGAGAAGAGTGAGAGCAGTAATCCTGTGCAGGAGGAGAAGAGTGAGAGCATTGATCCCATGCAGGAGGAGAAGAGTGAGAGCAGTAATCCCGTGCAGGAGGAGAAGAGTGAGAGCAGTAATCCCGTGCAGGAGGAGAAGAGTGAGAGCAGTAATCCTGTGCAGGAGGAGGAGAGTGAGAGCAGTAATCCTGTGCAGGAGGAGAAGAGAGAGAGCAGTAATCCTGTGCAGGAGGAGAAGAGTGAGAGCAGTAATCCTGTACAGAAAGAGAAGAGTGAGAGCAGTAGTCCTGTGCAGGAGGAGAAGAGTGAGAGCAGTAATCCTGTGCAGGAGGAGAAGAGTGAGAGCAGTAATCCTGTACAGGAGGAGAAGAGTGAGAGCTGTAGTCCTGTGCAGGAGGAGAAGAGTGAGCTGTAGTCCTGTGCAGGAGGAGAAAAGTGAGAGCAGTAGTCCTGTGCATGAGGAGAAGAGTGAGAGCAGTAATCCTGTGCAGGAGGAGAAGAGTGAGAGCTGTAGTCCTGTGCAGGAGGAGAAGAGTGAGAGCTGTAGTCCTGTGCAGGAGGAGAAAAGTGAGAGCAGTAATCCTGTGCAGGAGGAGAAGAGTGAGAGCAGTAATCCTGTGCAGCAGAAGAGTGAGAGCAGTAGTCCTGTGCAGGAGGAGAAGAGTGAGAGCAGTAGTCCTGTGCAGGAGGAGAAAAGTGAGTGCAGTAATCCTGTGCAGGAGGAGGAGAGTGAGCAGTAATCCTGTGCAGGAGGAGAAGAGTGAGAGCAGTAGTCCTGTGCAGGAGGAGAAGAGTGAGAGCAGTAATCCTGTGCAGCAGGAGAAGAGTGAGAGCAGTAATCCTGTGCAGGAGGAGAAGAGTGAAAGCAGTAATCCTGTGCAGGAGGAGAAGAGTGAGAGCAGTAATCCTGTGCAGGAGGAGAAGAGTGAGAGCAGTAGTCCTGTGCAGGAGGAGAAGAGTGAGAGCAGTAGTCCTGTGCAGGAGGAGAAGAGTGAGAGCAGTAATCCTGTGCAGGAGGAGGAGAGTGAGAGCAGTAATCCTGTGCAGGAGGAGAAGAGTGAGAGCAGTAGTCCTGTGCAGGAGGAGAAGAGTGAGAGCAGTAGTCCTGTGCAGGAGGAGAAGAGTTAGAGCAGTAATCCTGTGCAGGAGGAGGAGAGTGAGAGCAGTAATCCTGTGCAGGAGGAGAAGAGTGAGAGCAGTAGTCCTGTGCAGGAGGAGGAGAGTGAGAGCAGTAGTCCTGTGCAGGAGGAGGAGAGTGAGAGCAGCAATCCCATGCAGGAGGAGAAGAGTGAGAGCAGTAATCCCGTGCAAGAGGAGAAGAGTGAGAGCAGTAGTCCTGTGCAGGAGGAGAAGAGTGAGAGCAGTAATCCTGTGCAGGAGGAGAAGAGTGAGAGCAGTAATCCTGTGCAGAAGGAGGAGAGTGAGAGCAGTAATCCTGTGCAGGAGAAGAGTGACAGCAGTAGTCCTGTGCAGGAGGAGAAGAGTGAGAGCAGTAATCCTGTGCAGGAGAAGAAGAGTGAGAGCAGTAATTCTGTGCAAGAGGAGAAGAGTGAGAGCAGTTGTCCTGTGCAGGAGGAGAAGAGTGAGAGCAGTAATCCTGTGCAGGAGGAGAAGAGTGAGAGCAGTAGTCCTGTGCAGGAGGAGAAGAGTGAGAGCAGTAATCCTGTGCAGGAGGAGAAGAGTGAGAGCAGTAATCCTGTGCAGGAGGAGAAGAGTGAGAGCAGTAGTCCTGTGCAGGAGGAGAAGAGTGAGAGCAGTAATCCTGTGCAGGAGGAGAAGAGTGAGAGCAGTAATCCTGTGCAGGAGGAGAAGAGTGAGAGCAGTAATCCTGTGCAGGAGGAGGAGAGTGAGAGCAGTAATCCTGTGCAGGAGGAGAAGAGTGAGAGCAGTAGTCCTGTGCAGGAGAAGAGGGAGAGCAGTAATCCTGTGCAGGAGGAGGAGAGTGAGAGCAGTAGTCCTGTGCAAGAGGAGAAGAGTGAGCAGTAGTCCTGTGCAGGAGGAGAAGAGTGAGAGCAGTAATCCTGTGCAGGAGGAGAAGAGTGAGAGCAGTAGTCCTGTGCAGGAGGAGAAGAGTGAGAGCAGTAATCCTGTGCAGGAGGAGAAGAGTGAGAGCAGTAGTCCTGTGCAGGAGGAGAAGAGTGAGAGCAGTAATCCTGTGCAGGAGGAGAAGAGTGAGAGCAGTAGTCCTGTGCAGGAGGACAAGAGTGAGAGCAGTAATCCTGTGCAGGAGAAGAAGAGTGAGAGCAGTAATTCTGTGCAAGAGGAGAAGAGTGAGAGCAGTTGTCCTGTGCAGGAGGAGAAGAGTGAGAGCAGTAATCCTGTGCAGGAGGAGAAGAGTGAGAGCAGTAGTCCTGTGCAGGAAGAGAAGAGTGAGAGCAGTAATCCTGTGCAGGAGGAGAAGAGTGAGAGCAGTAATCCTGTGCAGGAGGAGAAGAGTGAGAGCAGTAATCCTGTGCAGGAGGAGAAGAGTGAGAGCAGTAATCCTGTGCAGGAGAAGAAGAGTGAGAGCAGTAATTCTGTGCAAGAGGAGAAGAGTGAGAGCAGTTGTCCTGTGCAGGAGGAGAAGAGTGAGAGCAGTAATCCTGTGCAGGAGGAGAAGAGTGAGAGCAGTAGTCCTGTGCAGAAGGAGAAGAGTGAGAGCAGTAATCCTGTGCAGGAGGAGAAGAGTGAGAGCAGTAATCCTGTGCAGGAGGAGAAGAGTGAGAGCAGTAATCCTGTGCAGGAGGAGGAGAGTGAGAGCAGTAACCCTGTGCAGGAGGAGAAGAGTGAGAGCAGTAGTCCTGTGCAGGAGAAGAGTGAGAGCAGTAATCCTGTGCAGGAGGAGAGTGAGAGCAGTAGTCCTGCGCAGGAGGAGAAGAGTGAGCAGTAGTCCTGTGCAGGAGGAGAAGAGTGAGAGCAGTAATCCTGTGCAGGAGGAGAAGAGTGAGAGCAGTAGTCCTGTGCAGGAGGAGAAGAGTGAGAGCAGTAATCCTGTGCAGGAGGAGAAGAGTGAGAGCAGTAGTCCTGTGCAGGAGGAGAAGAGTGAGAGCAGTAATCCTGTGCAGGAGGAGAAGAGTGAGAGCAGTAATCCTGTGCAGGAGGAGAAGAGTGAGAGCAGTACTCCTGTGCAGGAGAAGAGTGAGAGCAGTAATCCTGTGCAGGAGGAGAAGAGTGAGAGCAGTAGTCCTGTGCAGGAGAAGAGTGAGAGCAGTAATCCTGTGCAGGAGGAGAAGAGTGAGAGCAGTAATCCTGTGCAGGAGGAGAAGAGTGAGAGCAGTAGTCCTGTGCAACAGGAGAGTAGTGAGAGCAGTAATCCTGTGCAGGAGGAGAAGAGTGAGAGCAGTAATCCTGTGCAGGAGGAGAAGAGTGAGAGCAGTAGTCCTGTGCAGGAGGAGAAGAGTGAGAGCAGTAATCCTGTGCAGGAGGAGAAGAGTGAGAGCAGTAATCCTGTGCAGGAGGAGAAGAGTGAGAGCAGTAATCCTGTGCAGGAGGAGAAGAGTGAGAGCAGTAGTCCTGTGCAGGAGAAGAGTGAGAACAGCAATCCTGTGCAGGAGGAGAAGAGTGAGAGCAGTAATCCTGTGCAGGAGGAGAAATGTGAGAGCAGTAATCCTGTGCAGGAGGAGAAGAGTGAGAGCAGTAGTCCTGTGCAACAGGAGAATAGTGAGAGCAGTAATACTGTGCAGGAGGAGAAAAGTGAGAGCAGTAATCCTGTGCAGGAATTGAAGAGTGAGAGCAGTAATCCTGTGCAGGAGGAGAAGAGTGAGAGCAGTAGTGCTGTGCAGGAGGAGAAGAGTGAGAGCAGTAATCCTGTGCAGGAGGTGAAGAGTGAGAGCAGTAATCCTGTGCAGGAGGAGAAGAGTGAGAGCAGTAATCCTGTGCAGGAGGAGACGAGTGAGAGCAGTAATCCTGTGCAGGAGGAGGAGAGTGAGAGCAGTAATCCTGTGCAGGAGAAGAAGAGTGAGAGCAGTAATCCTGTGCAGGAGGAGGAGAGTGAGAGCAGTAGTCCTGTGCAGGAGGAGAAACGTGAGAGCAGCAGTCCTGTGCAGGAGGAGAAGAGTGAGAGCAGTAATCCTGTGGAGGAGAAGAACAGTGAGAGCAGTAATCCTGTGCAGGAGGAGAAGAGTGAAAGCAGTAATCCTGTACAGGAGGAGAAGAGTGAGAGCAGTAATCCTGTGCAGGAGGAGAAGAGTGAGAGCAGTAGTCCTGTGCAGGAGGAGAAGAGTGAGAGCAGTAGTCCTGTGCAGCAGAAGAGTGAGAGCAGTAGTCCTGTGCAGGAGTAGAAGAGTAAGAGCAGTAATCCTGTGCAGGAGGAGAAGAGTGAGTGCAGTAATCCTGTGCAGGAGGAGGAGAGTGAGAGCAGTAATCCTGTGCAGGAGGAGAAGAGTGAGAGCAGTAGTCCTGTGCAGGAGGAGAAGAGTGAGAGCAGTAATCCTGTGCAGGAGGAGAAGAGTGAGAGCAGTAATCCTGTGCAGGAGGAGAAGAGTGAGAGCAGTAGTCCTGTGCAACAGGAGAATAGTGAGAGCAGTAATCCTGTGCAGGAGGAGAAGAGTGAGAGCAGTAATCATGTGCAGGAAGAGAAGAGTGAGAGCAGTAATCCTGTGCAGGAGGAGAAGAGTGAAAGCAGTAATCCTGTACAGGAGGAGAAGAGTGAGAGCAGTAATCCTGAGCAGGAGGAGAAGAGTGAGAGCAGTAGTCCTGTGCAGGAGAAGAGTGAGAGCAGTAATCCTGTGCAGGAGGAGAAGAGTGAGAGCAGAAATCCTGTGCAGGAGGAGAAGAGAGAGAGATAGCAGTAGTCCTGTGCAGGAGAAGAGTGAGAGCAGTAATCCTGTGCAGCAGAAGAGTGAGAGCAGTAGTCCTGTGCAGGAGGAGAAGAGTGAGAGCAGTAGTCCTGTGCAGGAGGAGAAGAGTGAAAGCAGTAATCCTGTACAGGAGGAGAAGAGTGAGAGCAGTAATCCTGTGCAGGAGGAGAAGAGTGAGAGCAGTAGTCCTGTGCAGAAGGAGAAGAGTGAGAGCAGTAATCCTGTGCAGGAGGAGAAGAGTGAGAGCAGTAATCCTGTGCAGGAGGAGAAGAGTGAGAGCAGTACTCCTGTGCAGGAGAAGAGTGAGAGCAGTAATCCTGTGCAGGAGGAGAAGAGTGAGAGCAGTAGTCCTGTGCAGGAGAAGAGTGAGAGCAGTAATCCTGTGCAGGAGGAGAAGAGTGAGAGCAGTAATCCTGTGCAGGAGGAGAAGAGTGAGAGCAGTAGTCCTGTGCAACAGGAGAGTAGTGAGAGCAGTAATCCTGTGCAGGAGGAGAAGAGTTAGAGCAGTAATCCTGTGCAGGAGGAGAAGAGTGAGAGCAGTAGTCCTGTGCAGGAGGAGAAGAGTGAGAGCAGTAATCCTGTGCAGGAGGAGAAGAGTGAGAGCAGTAATCCTGTGCAGGAGGAGAAGAGTGAGAGCAGTAATCCTGTGCAGGAGGAGAAGAGTGAGAGCAGTAGTCCTGTGCAGGAGAAGAGTGAGAACAGCAATCCTGTGCAGGAGGAGAAGAGTGAGAGCAGTAATCCTGTGCAGGAGGAGAAATGTGAGAGCAGTAATCCTGTGCAGGAGGAGAAGCGTGAGAGCAGTAGTCCTGTGCAGGAGAAGAGTGAGAACAGCAATCCTGTGCAGGAGGAGAAGAGTGAGAGCAGTAATCCTGTGCAGGAGGAGAAATGTGAGAGCAGTAATCCTGTGCAGGAGGAGAAGCGTGAGAGCAGTAGTCCTGTGCAACAGGAGAATAGTGAGAGCAGTAATCCTGTGCAGGAGGAGAAAAGTGAGAGCAGTAATCCTGTGCAGGAGGAGAAGAGTGAGAGCAGAAATCCTGTGCAGGAGGAGAAGAGAGAGAGATAGCAGTAGTCCTGTGCAGGAGAAGAGTGAGAGCAGTAATCCTGTGCAGCAGAAGAGTGAGAGCAGTAGTCCTGTGCAGGAGGAGAAGAGTGAGAGCAGTAGTCCTGTGCAGGAGGAGAAGAGTGAAAGCAGTAATCCTGTACAGGAGGAGAAGAGTGAGAGCAGTAATCCTGTGCAGGAGGAGAAGAGTGAGAGCAGTAGTCCTGTGCAGAAGGAGAAGAGTGAGAGCAGTAATCCTGTGCAGGAGGAGAAGAGTGAGAGCAGTAATCCTGTGCAGGAGGAGAAGAGTGAGAGCAGTACTCCTGTGCAGGAGAAGAGTGAGAGCAGTAATCCTGTGCAGGAGGAGAAGAGTGAGAGCAGTAGTCCTGTGCAGGAGAAGAGTGAGAGCAGTAATCCTGTGCAGGAGGAGAAGAGTGAGAGCAGTAATCCTGTGCAGGAGGAGAAGAGTGAGAGCAGTAGTCCTGTGCAACAGGAGAGTAGTGAGAGCAGTAATCCTGTGCAGGAGGAGAAGAGTGAGAGCAGTAATCCTGTGCAGGAGGAGAAGAGTGAGAGCAGTAGTCCTGTGCAGGAGGAGAAGAGTGAGAGCAGTAATCCTGTGCAGGAGGAGAACAGTGAGAGCAGTAATCCTGTGCAGGAGGAGAAGAGTGAGAGCAGTAATCCTGTGCAGGAGGAGAAGAGTGAGAGCAGTAGTCCTGTGCAGGAGAAGAGTGAGAACAGCAATCCTGTGCAGGAGGAGAAGAGTGAGAGCAGTAATCCTGTGCAGGAGGAGAAATGTGAGAGCAGTAATCCTGTGCAGGAGGAGAAGCGTGAGAGCAGTAGTCCTGTGCAACAGGAGAATAGTGAGAGCAGTAATCCTGTGCAGGAGGAGAAAAGTGAGAGCAGTAATCCTGTGCAGGAAGAGAAGAGTGAGAGCAGTAATCCTGTGCAGGAGGAGAAGAGTGAGAGCAGTAGTCCTGTGCAGGAGGAGAAGAGTGAGAGCAGTAATCCTGTGCAGGAGGTGAAGAGTGAGAGCAGTAATCCTGTGCAGGAGTAGAAGAGTGAGAGCAGTAATCCTGTGCAGGAGGAGACGAGTGAGAGCAGTAATCCTGTGCAGGAGGAGGAGAGTGAGAGCAGTAATCCTGTGCAGGAGAAGAAGAGTGAGAGCAGTAATCCTGTGCAGGAGGAGGAGAGTGAGAGCAGTAGTCCTGTGCAGGAGGAGAAACGTGAGAGCAGCAGTCCTGTGCAGGAGGAGAAGAGTGAGAGCAGTAATCCTGTGGAGGAGAAGAACAGTGAGAGCAGTAATCCTGTGCAGGAGGAGAAGAGTGAAAGCAGTAATCCTGTACAGGAGGAGAAGAGTGAGAGCAGTAATCCTGTGCAGGAGGAGAAGAGTGAGAGCAGTAGTCCTGTGCAGGAGGAGAAGAGAGAGAGCAGTAGTCCTGTGCAGCAGAAGAGTGAGAGCAGTAGTCCTGTGCAGGAGTAGAAGAGTAAGAGCAGTAATCCTGTGCAGGAGGAGAAGAGTGAGTGCAGTAATCCTGTGCAGGAGGAGGAGAGTGAGAGCAGTAATCCTGTGCAGGAGGAGAAGAGTGAGAGCAGTAGTCCTGTGCAGGAGGAGAAGAGTGAGAGCAGTAATCCTGTGCAGGAGGAGAAGAGTGAGAGCAGTAATCCTGTGCAGGAGGAGAAGAGTGAGTGCAGTAATCCTGTGCAGGAGGAGAAGAGTGAGAGCAGTAGTCCTGTGCAACAGGAGAATAGTGAGAGCAGTAAACCTGTGCAGGAGGAGAAGAGTGAGAGCAGTAATCCTGTGCAGGAGGAGAAGAGTGAGAGCAGTAGTCCTGTGCAACAGGAGAATAGTGAGAGCAGTAATCCTGTGCAGAAGGAGAAGAGTGAGAGCAGTAATCCTGTGCAGGAGGAGAAGAGTGAGAGCAGTAGTCCTGTGCAACAGGAGAATAGTGAGAGCAGTAATCCTGTGCAGGAGGAGAAGAGTGAGAGCAGTAATCATGTGCAGGAAGAGAAGAGTGAGAGCAGTAATCCTGTGCAGGAGGAGAAGAGTGAAAGCAGTAATCCTGTACAGGAGGAGAAGAGTGAGAGCAGTAATCATGAGCAGGAGGAGAAGAGTGAGAGCAGTAGTCCTGTGCAGGAGAAGAGTGAGAGCAGTAGTCCTGTGCAACAGGAGAATAGTGAGAGCAGTAATCCTGTGCAGGAGGAGAAGAGTGAGAGCAGTAATCATGTGCAGGAAGAGAAGAGTGAGAGCAGTAATCCTGTGCAGGAGGAGAAGAGTGAAAGCAGTAATCCTGTACAGGAGGAGAAGAGTGAGAGCAGTAATCCTGAGCAGGAGGAGAAGAGTGAGAGCAGTAGTCCTGTGCAGGAGAAGAGTGAGAGCAGTAATCCTGTGCAGGAGGAGAAGAGTGAGAGCAGAAATCCTGTGCAGGAGGAGAAGAGAGAGAGATAGCAGTAGTCCTGTGCAGGAGAAGAGTGAGAGCAGTAATCCTGTGCAGCAGAAGAGTGAGAGCAGTAGTCCTGTGCAGGAGGAGAAGAGTGAGAGCAGTAGTCCTGTGCAGGAGGAGAAAAGTGAGTGCAGTAATCCTGTGCAGGAGGAGGAGAGTGAGCAGTAATCCTGTGCAGGAGGAGAAGAGTGAGAGCAGTAGTCCTGTGCAGGAGGAGAAGAGTGAGAGCAGTAATCCTGTGCAGCAGGAGAAGAGTGAGAGCAGTAATCCTGTGCAGGAGGAGAAGAGTGAGAGCAGTAATCCTGTGCAGGAGGAGAAGAGTGAGAGCAGTAATCCTGTGCAGGAGGAGAAGAGTGAGAGCAGTAGTCCTGTGCAGGAGGAGAAGAGTGAGAGCAGTAGTCCTGTGCAGGAGGAGAAGAGTGAGAGCAGTAAGCCTGTGCAGGAGAAGAGTGAGAGCAGTAATCCTGTGCAGGAGAAGAGTGAGAGCAGTAATCCTGTGCAGGAGGAGAAGAGTGAGAGCAGTAATCCTGTGCAGGAGGAGAAGAGTGAGAGCAGTAATCCTGTGCAGGAGGAGAAGAGTGAGAGCAGTAATCCTGTGCAGGAGGAGAAGAGTGAGAGCAGTAATCCTGTGCAGGAGGAGAAGAGTGAGAGCAGTAGTCCTGTGCAGGAGGAGAAGAGTGAGAGCAGTAATCCTGTGCAGGAGAAGAGTGAGAGCAGTAATCCTGTGCAGGAGGAGAAGAGTGAGAGCAGTAGTCCTGTGCAGGAGGAGAAGAGTGAGAGCAGTAGTCCTGTGCAGGAGGAGAAGAGTGAGAGCAGTAATCCTGTGCAGGAGGAGAAGAGTGAGAGCAGTAATCCTGTGCAGGAGGAGAAGAGTGAGAGCAGTAATCCTGTGCAGGATGAGAAGAGTGAGAGCAGTAATCCTGTGCAGGAGGAGAAGAGTGAGAGCAGTAATCCTGTGCAGGAGGAGAAGAGTGAGAGCAGTAATCCTGTGCAGGAGGAGAAGAGTGAGAGCAGTAATCCTGTGCAGGAAGAGAAAGGTGAGAGCAGTAGTCCTGTGCAGGAGGAGAAGAGTGAGAGCAGTAATCCTGTGCAGGAGAAGAGTGAGAGCAGTAATCCTGTGCAGGAGAAGAGTGAGAGCAGTAATCCTGTGCAGGAGGAGAAGAGTGAGAGCAGTAATCCTGTGCAGGAGGAGAAGAGTGAGAGCAGTAATCCTGTGCAGGAGGAGAAGAGTGAGAGCAGTAGTCCTGTACAGGAGGAGAAGAGTGAGAGCAGTAGTCCTGTGAAGGAGGAGGAGAGTGAGCGCAGTAATCCTGTGCAGGAGGAGAAGAGTGAGAGCAGTAATCCTGTGCAGGAGGAGAAGAGTGAGAGCAGTATTCCTGTGCAGGAGGAGAAGAGTGAGAGCAGTAATCCTGTGCAGGAGGAGAAGAGTGAGAGCAGTAGTCCTGTGCAGGAGGAGGAGAGTGAGAGCAGTAATCCTGTGCAGGAGGAGAAGAGTGAGAGCAGTAATCCTGTGCAGGAGGAGAAGAGTGAGAGCAGTAATCATGTGCAGGAAGAGAAGAGTGAGAGCAGTAATCCTGTGCAGGAGGAGAAGAGTGAAAGCAGTAATCCTGTACAGGAGGAGAAGAGTGAGAGCAGTAATCCTGAGCAGGAGGAGAAGAGTGAGAGCAGTAGTCCTGTGCAGGAGAAGAGTGAGAGCAGTAATCCTGTGCAGGAGGAGAAGAGTGAGAGCAGAAATCCTGTGCAGGAGGAGAAGAGAGAGAGATAGCAGTAGTCCTGTGCAGGAGAAGAGTGAGAGCAGTAATCCTGTGCAGCAGAAGAGTGAGAGCAGTAGTCCTGTGCAGGAGGAGAAGAGTGAGAGCAGTAGTCCTGTGCAGGAGGAGAAGAGTGAGTGCAGTAATCCTGTGCAGGAGGAGGAGAGTGAGCAGTAATCCTGTGCAGGAGGAGAAGAGTGAGAGCAGTAGTCCTGTGCAGGAGGAGAAGAGTGAGAGCAGTAATCCTGTGCAGCAGGAGAAGAGTGAGAGCAGTAATCCTGTGCAGGAGGAGAAGAGTGAGAGCAGTAATCCTGTGCAGGAGGAGAAGAGTGAGAGCAGTAATCCTGTGCAGGAGGAGAAGAGTGAGAGCAGTAGTCCTGTGCAGGAGGAGAAGAGTGAGAGCAGTAGTCCTGTGCAGGAGGAGAAGAGTGAGAGCAGTAATCCTGTGCAGGAGAAGAGTGAGAGCAGTAATCCTGTGCAGGAGAAGAGTGAGAGCAGTAATCCTGTGCAGGAGGAGAAGAGTGAGAGCAGTAATCCTGTGCAGGAGGAGAAGAGTGAGAGCAGTAATCCTGTGCAGGAGGAGAAGAGTGAGAGCAGTAATCCTGTGCAGGAGGAGAAGAGTGAGAGCAGTAATCCTGTGCAGGAGGAGAAGAGTGAGAGCAGTAGTCCTGTGCAGGAGGAGAAGAGTGAGAGCAGTAATCCTGTGCAGGAGAAGAGTGAGAGCAGTAATCCTGTGCAGGAGGAGAAGAGTGAGAGCAGTAGTCCTGTGCAGGAGGAGAAGAGTGAGAGCAGTAGTCCTGTGCAGGAGGAGAAGAGTGAGAGCAGTAATCCTGTGCAGGAGGAGAAGAGTGAGAGCAGTAATCCTGTGCAGGAGGAGAAGAGTGAGAGCAGTAATCCTGTGCAGGAGGAGAAGAGTGAGAGCAGTAATCCTGTGCAGGAGGAGAAGAGTGAGAGCAGTAATCCTGTGCAGGAGGAGAAGAGTGAGAGCAGTAATCCTGTGCAGGAGGAGAAGAGTGAGAGCAGTAATCCTGTGCAGGAAGAGAAAGGTGAGAGCAGTAGTCCTGTGCAGGAGGAGAAGAGTGAGAGCAGTAATCCTGTGCAGGAGAAGAGTGAGAGCAGTAATCCTGTGCAGGAGAAGAGTGAGAGCAGTAATCCTGTGCAGGAGGAGAAGAGTGAGAGCAGTAATCCTGTGCAGGAGGAGAAGAGTGAGAGCAGTAATCCTGTGCAGGAGGAGAAGAGTGAGAGCAGTAATCCTGTGCAGGAGGAGAAGAGTGAGAGCAGTAGTCCTGTACAGGAGGAGAAGAGTGAGAGCAGTAGTCCTGTGAAGGAGGAGGAGAGTGAGAGCAGTAATCCTGTGCAGGAGGAGAAGAGTGAGAGCAGTAATCCTGTGCAGGAGGAGAAGAGTGAGAGCAGTATTCCTGTGCAGGAGGAGAAGAGTGAGAGCAGTAATCCTGTGCAGGAGGAGAAGAGTGAGAGCAGTAGTCCTGTGCAGGAGGAGGAGAGTGAAAGCAGTAATCCTGTGCAGGAGGAGAAGAGTGAGAGCAGTAATCCTGTGCAGGAGGAGAAGAGTGAGAGCAGTAATCCTGTGCAGGAGGAGAAGAGTGAGAGCAGTAATCCTGTGCAGGAGGAGAAGAGTGAGAGCAGTAATCCTGTGCAGGAGGAGGAGAATGAGAGCAGTAATCCTGTGCAGGAGGAGGAGAATGAGAGCAGTAGTCCTGTGCAGGAGGAGGAGAATGAGAGCAGTAAACCTGTGCAGGAGGAGGAGAATGAGAGCAGTAGTCCTGTGCAGGAGGAGGAGAATGAGAGCAGTAGTCCTGTGCAGGAGGAGGAGAGTAAGAGCAGTAATCCCCTGCAGGAGGAGAAGAGTGAGAGCATTAATCCCGTGCAAGAGTAGAAGAGTGAGAGCAGTAGTCCTGTGCAGGAGGAGAAGAGTGAGAGCAGTAGTCCTGTGCAGGAGGAGGATAGTGAGAGCAGTAATCCTGTGCAGGAGAAGAAGAGTGAGAGCAGTAATCCTGTGCAAGAGGAGAAGAGTGAGAGCAGTTGTCCTGTGCAGGACGAGAAGAGTGAGAGCAGTAATCCTGTGCAGGAAGAGAAGAGTGAGAGCAGTAGTCCTGTGCAGGAGGAGAAGAGTGAGAGCAGTAATCCTGTGCAGGAGGAGAAGAGTGAGAGCAGTAATCCTGTACAGGAGGAGAAGAGTGAGAGCTGTAGTCCTGTGCAGGAGGAGAAGAGTGAGAGCTGTAGTCCTGTGCAGGAGGAGAAAAGTGAGAGCAGTAGTCCTGTGCAGGAGGAGAAGAGTGAGAGCAGTAATCCTGTGCAGGAGGAGAAGAGTGAGAGCAGTAATCCTGTGCAGGAGGAGAAGAGTGAGAGCATTGATCCCATGCAGGAGGAGAAGAGTGAGAGCAGTAATCCCGTGCAGGAGGAGAAGAGTGAGAGCAGTAATCCCGTGCAGGAGGAGAAGAGTGAGAGCAGTAATCCTGTGCAGGAGGAGGAGAGTGAGAGCAGTAATCCTGTGCAGGAGGAGAAGAGAGAGAGCAGTAATCCTGTGCAGGAGGAGAAGAGTGAGAGCAGTAATCCTGTACAGAAAGAGAAGAGTGAGAGCAGTAGTCCTGTGCAGGAGGAGAAGAGTGAGAGCAGTAATCCTGTGCAGGAGGAGAAGAGTGAGAGCAGTAATCCTGTACAGGAGGAGAAGAGTGAGAGCTGTAGTCCTGTGCAGGAGGAGAAGAGTGAGCTGTAGTCCTGTGCAGGAGGAGAAAAGTGAGAGCAGTAGTCCTGTGCATGAGGAGAAGAGTGAGAGCAGTAATCCTGTGCAGGAGGAGAAGAGTGAGAGCTGTATTCCTGTGCAGGAGGAGAAGAGTGAGAGCTGTAGTCCTGTGCAGGAGGAGAAAAGTGAGAGCAGTAATCCTGTGCAGGAGGAGAAGAGTGAGAGCAGTAATCCTGTGCAGGAGAAGAGTGAGAGCAGTAATCCTGTGCAGGAGGAGAAGAGTGAGAGCAGTAATGCTGTGCAGGAGAAGAGTGAGAGCAGTAATCCTGTGCAGGAGGAGAAGAGTGAGAGCAGTAATCCTGTGCAGGAGGAGGATAGTGAGAGCAGTAATCCTGTGCAGGAGGAGAAGAGTGAGAGCAGTAATCCTGTGCAGGAGGAGAAGAGTGAGAGCAGTAGTCCTGTGCAGGAGAAGAAGAGTGAGAGCAGTAATCCTGTGCAGGAGGAGAAGAGTGAGAGCAGTAATCCTGTGCAGGAGGAGAAGAGTGAGAGCAGTAATCCTGTGCAGGAGGAGAAGAGTGAGAGCAGTAATCCTGTGCAGGAGGAGAAGAGTGAGAGCAGAAATCCTGTGCAGGAGGAGGAAAGTGAGAGCAATAATCCTGTGCAGGAGAAGAAGAGTGAGAGCAGTAATCCTGTGCAGGAGGAGAAGAGTGAGAGCAGTAATCCTGTGCAGGAAGAGGAAAGTGAGAGCAGTAATCATGTGCAGGAGGAGAAGAGTGAGAGCAGTAGTCCTGTGCAGGAGAAGAGTGAGAGCAGTAATCCTGTGCAGGAGGAGGAGAGTGAGAGCAGTAATCCGGTGCAGGAGGAGGAGAGTGGGAGCAGTAATCCTGTGCAGGAGGAGATGAGTGAGCAGTAGTCCTGTGCAGGAGGAGAAGAGTGAGAGCAGTAATCCTGTGCAGGAGGAGAAGAGTGAAAGCAGTAGTCCTGTGCAGGAGGAGAAGAGTGAGAGCAGTAGTCCTGTGCAGGAGAAGAGTGAGAGCAGTAATCCTATGCAGGAGGAGGAGAGTGAGAGCAGTAGTCCAGTGCAGGAGGAGAAGAGTGAGAGCAGTAGTCCTGTGCAGGAGGAGAAGAGAGAGAGCAGTAATCCTGTGCAGGAGGAGAAGAGTGAGAACAGTAATCCTGTGCAGGAGGAGAAGAGTGAGAGCAGTAGTCCTGTGCAGGAGGAGAAGAGTGAGAGCAGTAATCCTGTGCAGGAGGAGAAGAGTGAGAGCAGTAGTCCTGTGCAGGAGGAGAAGAGTGAGAGCAGTAGTCTTGTGCAGGAGAAGAAGAGTGAGAGCAGTAATCCTGTGCAGGAGGAGAAGAGTGAAAGCAGTAATCCTGTGCAGGAGGAGAAGAGTGAGAGCAGTAATCCTGTGCAGGAGGAGGAGAGTGAGAGCAGTAATCCTGTGCAGGAGGAGAGGAGTGAGAGCAGTAGTCCTGTGCAGGAGGAGAAGAGTGAGAGCAGTAATCCTGTGCAGGAGAAGAGTGAGAGCAGTAATCCTGTGCAGGAGGAGAAGAGTGAGAGCAGTAATCCTTTGCAGGAGAAGAGTGAGAGCAGTAATCCTGTGCAGGAGGAGAAGAGTGAGAGCAGTAGTCCTGTGCAGGAGGAGAAGAGTGAGAGCAGTAGTCCTGTGCAGGAGAAGAGAGAGAGCAGTAATCCTGTGCAGGAGGAGAAGAGTGAGAGCAGTAGTCCTGTGCAGGAGGAGAAGAGAGAGAGCAGTAATCCTGTGCAGGAGGAGAAGAGTGAGAGCAGTAATCCTGTGCAGGAGGAGAAGAGTGAGAGCAGTAATCCTGTGCAGGAGGAGAAGAGTGAGAGCATTAGTCCTGTGCAGGAGGAGAAGAGTGAGAGCAGTAGTCCTGTGCAGGAGGAGAAGAGTGAGAGCAGTAGTCCTGTGCAGGAGAAGAGTGAGAGCAGTTGTCCTGTGCAGGAGGAGAAGAGTGAGAGCAGTAGTCCTGTGAAGGAGGAGAAGAATGAGAGCAGTAGTCCTGTGAAGGAGGAGAAGAGTGAGAGCAGTAATCCTGTGCAGGAGGAGAAGAGTGAGAGCAGTAATCCTGTGCAGGAGGAGAAGAGTGAGAGCAGTAATCCTGTGCAGGAAAAGAGTGAGAGCAGTAATCCTGTGCAGGAGGAGAAGAGTGAGAGCAGTAATCCTGTGCAGGAGGAGAAGAGTGAGAGCAGTAATCCTGTGCAGGAGGAGAAGAGTGAGAGCAGTAATCCTGTGCAGGAGGAGAAGAGTGAGAGCAGTAGTCCTGTGCAGGAGAAGAGGGAAAGCAGTAATCCTGTGCAGGAGGAGAAGAGTGAGAGCAGTAATCCTGTGCAGGAGGAGAAGAGTGAGAGCAGTAATCCTGTGCAGGAGGAGGAGAGTGAGAGCAGTAATCCTGTGCAGGAGGAGAAGAGTGAGAGCAGTAGTCCTGTGCAGGAGAAGAGGGAAAGCAGTAATCCTGTGCAGGAGGAGAAGAGTGAGAGCAGTAATCCTGTGCAGGAGGAGAAGAGTGAGAGCAGTAGTCCTGTGCAGGAGGAGAAGAGTGAGAGCAGTAGTCCTGCGCAGGAGAAGAGGGAAAGCAGTAATCCTGTGCAGGAGGAGAAGAGTGAGAGCAGTAATCCTGTGCAGGAGGAGAAGAGTGAGAGCAGTAGTCCTGTGCAGAAGGAGAAGAGTGAGAGCAGTAATCCTGTGCAGGAGGAGAAGAGTGAGAGCAGTAATCCTGTGCAGGAGGAGAAGAGTGAGAGCAGTAATCCTGTGCAGGAGGAGAGGAGTGAGAGCAGTAGTCCTGTGCAGGAGAAGAGTGAGAGCAGTAATCCTGTGCAGGAGGAGAAGAGTGAGAGCAGTAATCCTTTGCAGGAGAAGAGTGAGAGCAGTAATCCTGTGCAGGAGGAGAAGAGTGAGCGCAGTAGTCCTGTGCAGGAGGAGAAGAGTGAGAGCAGTAGTCCTGTGCAGGAGAAGAGAGAGAGCAGTAATCCTGTGCAGGAGGAGAAGAGTGAGAGCAGTAGTCCTGTGCAGGAGGAGAAGAGAGAGAGCAGTAATCCTGTGCAGGAGGAGAAGAGTGAGAGCAGTAATCCTGTGCAGGAGGAGAAGAGTGAGAGCAGTAATCCTGTGCAGGAGGAGAAGAGTGAGAGCATTAGTCCTGTGCAGGAGGAGAAGAGTGAGAGCAGTAGTCCTGTGCAGGAGGAGAAGAGTGAGAGCAGTAGTCCTGTGCAGGAGAAGAGTGAGAGCAGTAGTCCTGTGAAGGAGGAGAAGAATGAGAGCAGTAGTCCTGTGAAGGAGGAGAAGAGTGAGAGCAGTAATCCTGTGCAGGAGGAGAAGAGTGAGAGCAGTAATCCTGTGCAGGAGGAGAAGAGTGAGAGCAGTAATCCTGTGCAGGAAAAGAGTGAGAGCAGTAATCCTGTGCAGGAGGAGAAGAGTGAGAGCAGTAATCCTGTGCAGGAGGAGAAGAGTGAGAGCAGTAATCCTGTGCAGGAGGAGAAGAGTGAGAGCAGTAGTCCTGTGCAGGAGGAGAAGAGTGAGAGCAGTAGTCCTGTGCAGGAGAAGAGGGAAAGCAGTAATCCTGTGCAGGAGGAGAAGAGTGAGAGCAGTAATCCTGTGCAGGAGGAGAAAAGTGAGAGCAGTAGTCCTGTGCAGGAGAAGAGTGAGAGCAGTAATCCTGTGCAGGAGGAGAAGAGTGAGAGCAGTAGTCCTGTGCAGGAGGAGAAAAGTGAGAGCAGTAATCCTGTGCAGGAGGAGAAGAGTGAGAGCAGTAGTCCTGTGCAGGAGGAGGAGAAGAGTGAGAGCAGTAATCCTGTGCATGAGGAGGAGAGTGAGAGCAGTAATCCTGTGCAGGAGGAGAAGAGTGAGAGCAGTAGTCCTGTGCAGGAGGAGAAGAGTGAGAGCAGTAGTCCTGTGCAGGAGGAGAAGAGTGAGAGCAGTAGTCCTGCGCAGGAGAAGAGGGAAAGCAGTAATCCTGTGCAGGAGGAGAAGAGTGAGAGCAGTAATCCTGTGCAGGAGGAGAAGAGTGAGAGCAGTAGTCCTGTGCAGAAGGAGAAGAGTGAGAGCAGTAATCCTGTGCAGGAGGAGAGGGAAAGCATTAATCCTGTACAGGAGGAGAAGATTGAGAGCAGTAATCCTGTGCAGGAGGAGAAGAGTGAGAGCAGTAGTCCTGTGCAGGAGGAGAAAAGTGAGAGCAGTAGTCCTGTGCAGGAGGAGAAGAGTGAGAGCAGTAGTCCTGCGCAGGAGGAGAGGGAAAGCATTAATCCTGTGCAGGAGGAGAAGAGTGAGAGCAGTAGTCCTGTGCAGGAGGAGAAGAGTGAGAGCAGTAGTCCTGTGCAGGAGAAGAGGGAAAGCAGTAATCCTGTGCAGGAGGAGAAGAGTGAGAGCAGTAGTCCTGTGCAGAAGGAGAAGAGTGAGAGCAGTAATCCTGTGCAGGAGGAGAAAAGTGAGAGCAGTAATCCTGTGCAGAAGGAGAGGAGTGAGAGCAGTAGTCCTGTGCAGAAGAAGAGTGAGAGCAGTAATCCTGTGCAGGAGGAGAATAGTGAGAGCAGTAATCCTTTCCAGGAGAAGAGTGAGAGCAGTAATCCTGTGCAGGAGGAGAAGAGTGAGAGCAGTAATCCTGTGCAGGAGGAGAAGAGTGAGAGCAGTAGTCCTGTGCAGGAGGAGAAAAGTGAGAGCAGTAATCCTGTGCAGGAGGAGAAGAGTGAGAGCAGTAGTCCTGTGCAGGAGTAGAAGAGTGAGAGCAGTAATCCTGTGCATGAGGAGGAGAGTGAGAGCAGTAATCCTGTGCAGGAGGAGAAGAGTGAGAGCAGTAGTCCTGTGCAGGAGGAGAAGAGTGAGAGCAGTAGTCCTGTGCAGGAGGAGAAGAGTGAGAGCAGTAGTCCTGCGCAGGAGAAGAGGGAAAGCAGTAATCCTGTGCAGGAGGAGAAGAGTGAGAGCAGTAATCCTGTGCAGGAGGAGAAGAGTGAGAGCAGTAGTCCTGTGCAGAAGGAGAAGAGTGAGAGCAGTAATCCTGTGCAGGAGGAGAGGGAAAGCATTAATCCTGTGCAGGAGGAGAAGATTGAGAGCAGTAATCCTGTGCAGGAGGAGAAGAGTGAGAGCAGTAGTCCTGTGCAGGAGGAGAAAAGTGAGAGCAGTAGTCCTGTGCAGGAGGAGAAGAGTGAGAGCAGTAGTCCTGCGCAGGAGGAGAGGGAAAGCATTAATCCTGTGCAGGAGGAGAAGAGTGAGAGCAGTAGTCCTGTGCAGGAGGAGAAGAGTGAGAGCAGTAGTCCTGTGCAGGAGAAGAGGGAAAGCAGTAATCCTGTGCAGGAGGAGAAGAGTGAGAGCAGTAATCCTGTGCAGGAGGAGAAGAGTGAGAGCAGTAGTCCTGTGCAGAAGGAGAAGAGTGAGAGCAGTAATCCTGTGCAGGAGGAGAAGAGTGAGAGCAATAATCCTGTGCAGGAGGAGAAGAGTGAGAGCAGTAATCCTGTGCAGGAAAAGAGTGAGAGCAGTAATCCTGTGCAGGAGGAGAAGAGTGAGAGCAGTAATCCTGTGCAGGAGGAGAAGAGTGAGAGCAGTAGTCCTGTGCAGGAGAAGAGTGAGAGCAGTAATCCTGTGCAGGAGGAGAAGAGTGAGAGCAGTAATCCTGTGCAGGAGGAGAAGAGTGAGAGCAGTAGTCCTGTGCAGGAGGAGGAGAGTGAGAGCATTAGTCCTGTGCAGGAGGAGAAGAGTGAGAGCAGTAGTCCTGTGCAGGAGGAGAAGAGTGAGAGCAGTAGTCCTGTGCAGGAGAAGAGTGAGAGCAGTTGTCCTGTGCAGGAGGAGAAGAGTGAGAGCAGTAGTCCTGTGAAGGAGGAGAAGAATGAGAGCAGTAGTCCTGTGAAGGAGGAGAAGAGTGAGAGCAGTAATCCTGTGCAGGAGGAGAAGAGTGAGAGCAGTAATCCTGTGCAGGAGGAGAAGAGTGAGAGCAGTAATCCTGTGCAGGAAAAGAGTGAGAGCAGTAATCCTGTGCAGGAGGAGAAGAGTGAGAGCAGTAATCCTGTGCAGGAGGAGAAGAGTGAGAGCAGTAATCCTGTGCAGGAGGAGAAGAGTGAGAGCAGTAATCCTGTGCAGGAGGAGAAGAGTGAGAGCAGTAATCCTGTGCAGGAGGAGAAGAGTGAGAGCAGTAGTCCTGTGCAGGAGTAGAAGAGTGAGAGCAGTAATCCTGTGCATGAGGAGGAGAGTGAGAGCAGTAATCCTGTGCAGGAGGAGAAGAGTGAGAGCAGTAGTCCTGTGCAGGAGGAGAAGAGTGAGAGCAGTAGTCCTGTGCAGGAGGAGAAGAGTGAGAGCAGTAGTCCTGTGCAGGAGTAGAAGAGTGAGAGCAGTAATCCTGTGCATGAGGAGGAGAGTGAGAGCAGTAATCCTGTGCAGGAGGAGAAGAGTGAGAGCAGTAGTCCTGTGCAGGAGGAGAAGAGTGAGAGCAGTAGTCCTGTGCAGGAGGAGAAGAGTGAGAGCAGTAGTCCTGCGCAGGAGAAGAGGGAAAGCAGTAATCCTGTGCAGGAGGAGAAGAGTGAGAGCAGTAATCCTGTGCAGGAGGAGAGGAGTGAGAGCAGTAGTCCTGTGCAGGAGAAGAGTGAGAGCAGTAATCCTGTGCAGGAGGAGAAGAGTGAGAGCAGTAATCCTTTGCAGGAGAAGAGTGAGAGCAGTAATCCTGTGCAGGAGGAGAAGAGTGAGCGCAGTAGTCCTGTGCAGGAGGAGAAGAGTGAGAGCAGTAGTCCTGTGCAGGAGAAGAGAGAGAGCAGTAATCCTGTGCAGGAGGAGAAGAGTGAGAGCAGTAGTCCTGTGCAGGAGGAGAAGAGAGAGAGCAGTAATCCTGTGCAGGAGGAGAAGAGTGAGAGCAGTAATCCTGTGCAGGAGGAGAAGAGTGAGAGCAGTAATCCTGTGCAGGAGGAGAAGAGTGAGAGCATTAGTCCTGTGCAGGAGGAGAAGAGTGAGAGCAGTAGTCCTGTGCAGGAGGAGAAGAGTGAGAGCAGTAGTCCTGTGCAGGAGGAGAAGAGTGAGAGCAGTAGTCCTGCGCAGGAGAAGAGGGAAAGCAGTAATCCTGTGCAGGAGGAGAAGAGTGAGAGCAGTAATCCTGTGCAGGAGGAGAAGAGTGAGAGCAGTAGTCCTGTGCAGAAGGAGAAGAGTGAGAGCAGTAATCCTGTGCAGGAGGAGAGGGAAAGCATTAATCCTGTACAGGAGGAGAAGATTGAGAGCAGTAATCCTGTGCAGGAGGAGAAGAGTGAGAGCAGTAGTCCTGTGCAGGAGGAGAAAAGTGAGAGCAGTAGTCCTGTGCAGGAGGAGAAGAGTGAGAGCAGTAGTCCTGCGCAGGAGGAGAGGGAAAGCATTAATCCTGTGCAGGAGGAGAAGAGTGAGAGCAGTAGTCCTGTGCAGGAGGAGAAGAGTGAGAGCAGTAGTCCTGTGCAGGAGAAGAGGGAAAGCAGTAATCCTGTGCAGGAGGAGAAGAGTGAGAGCAGTAGTCCTGTGCAGAAGGAGAAGAGTGAGAGCAGTAATCCTGTGCAGGAGGAGAAAAGTGAGAGCAGTAATCCTGTGCAGAAGGAGAGGAGTGAGAGCAGTAGTCCTGTGCAGAAGAAGAGTGAGAGCAGTAATCCTGTGCAGGAGGAGAATAGTGAGAGCAGTAATCCTTTCCAGGAGAAGAGTGAGAGCAGTAATCCTGTGCAGGAGGAGAAGAGTGAGAGCAGTAATCCTGTGCAGGAGGAGAAGAGTGAGAGCAGTAGTCCTGTGCAGGAGGAGAAAAGTGAGAGCAGTAATCCTGTGCAGGAGGAGAAGAGTGAGAGCAGTAGTCCTGTGCAGGAGTAGAAGAGTGAGAGCAGTAATCCTGTGCATGAGGAGGAGAGTGAGAGCAGTAATCCTGTGCAGGAGGAGAAGAGTGAGAGCAGTAGTCCTGTGCAGGAGGAGAAGAGTGAGAGCAGTAGTCCTGTGCAGGAGGAGAAGAGTGAGAGCAGTAGTCCTGCGCAGGAGAAGAGGGAAAGCAGTAATCCTGTGCAGGAGGAGAAGAGTGAGAGCAGTAATCCTGTGCAGGAGGAGAAGAGTGAGAGCAGTAGTCCTGTGCAGAAGGAGAAGAGTGAGAGCAGTAATCCTGTGCAGGAGGAGAGGGAAAGCATTAATCCTGTGCAGGAGGAGAAGATTGAGAGCAGTAATCCTGTGCAGGAGGAGAAGAGTGAGAGCAGTAGTCCTGTGCAGGAGGAGAAAAGTGAGAGCAGTAGTCCTGTGCAGGAGGAGAAGAGTGAGAGCAGTAGTCCTGCGCAGGAGGAGAGGGAAAGCATTAATCCTGTGCAGGAGGAGAAGAGTGAGAGCAGTAGTCCTGTGCAGGAGGAGAAGAGTGAGAGCAGTAGTCCTGTGCAGGAGAAGAGGGAAAGCAGTAATCCTGTGCAGGAGGAGAAGAGTGAGAGCAGTAATCCTGTGCAGGAGGAGAAGAGTGAGAGCAGTAGTCCTGTGCAGAAGGAGAAGAGTGAGAGCAGTAATCCTGTGCAGGAGGAGAAGAGTGAGAGCAATAATCCTGTGCAGGAGGAGAAGAGTGAGAGCAGTAATCCTGTGCAGGAAAAGAGTGAGAGCAGTAATCCTGTGCAGGAGGAGAAGAGTGAGAGCAGTAATCCTGTGCAGGAGGAGAAGAGTGAGAGCAGTAGTCCTGTGCAGGAGAAGAGTGAGAGCAGTAATCCTGTGCAGGAGGAGAAGAGTGAGAGCAGTAATCCTGTGCAGGAGGAGAAGAGTGAGAGCAGTAGTCCTGTGCAGGAGGAGGAGAGTGAGAGCATTAGTCCTGTGCAGGAGGAGAAGAGTGAGAGCAGTAGTCCTGTGCAGGAGGAGAAGAGTGAGAGCAGTAGTCCTGTGCAGGAGAAGAGTGAGAGCAGTTGTCCTGTGCAGGAGGAGAAGAGTGAGAGCAGTAGTCCTGTGAAGGAGGAGAAGAATGAGAGCAGTAGTCCTGTGAAGGAGGAGAAGAGTGAGAGCAGTAATCCTGTGCAGGAGGAGAAGAGTGAGAGCAGTAATCCTGTGCAGGAGGAGAAGAGTGAGAGCAGTAATCCTGTGCAGGAAAAGAGTGAGAGCAGTAATCCTGTGCAGGAGGAGAAGAGTGAGAGCAGTAATCCTGTGCAGGAGGAGAAGAGTGAGAGCAGTAATCCTGTGCAGGAGGAGAAGAGTGAGAGCAGTAATCCTGTGCAGGAGGAGAAGAGTGAGAGCAGTAGTCCTGTGCAGGAGAAGAGGGAAAGCAGTAATCCTGTGCAGGAGGAGAAGAGTGAGAGCAGTAATCCTGTGCAGGAGGAGAAGAGTGAGAGCAGTAATCCTGTGCAGGAGGAGGAGAGTGAGAGCAGTAATCCTGTGCAGGAGGAGAAGAGTGAGAGCAGTAGTCCTGTGCAGGAGAAGAGGGAAAGCAGTAATCCTGTGCAGGAGGAGAAGAGTGAGAGCAGTAATCCTGTGCAGGAGGAGAAGAGTGAGAGCAGTAGTCCTGTGCAGGAGGAGAAGAGTGAGAGCAGTAGTCCTGCGCAGGAGAAGAGGGAAAGCAGTAATCCTGTGCAGGAGGAGAAGAGTGAGAGCAGTAATCCTGTGCAGGAGGAGAAGAGTGAGAGCAGTAGTCCTGTGCAGAAGGAGAAGAGTGAGAGCAGTAATCCTGTGCAGGAGGAGAAGAGTGAGAGCAGTAATCCTGTGCAGGAGGAGAAGAGTGAGAGCAGTAATCCTGTGCAGGAGGAGAGGAGTGAGAGCAGTAGTCCTGTGCAGGAGAAGAGTGAGAGCAGTAATCCTGTGCAGGAGGAGAAGAGTGAGAGCAGTAATCCTTTGCAGGAGAAGAGTGAGAGCAGTAATCCTGTGCAGGAGGAGAAGAGTGAGCGCAGTAGTCCTGTGCAGGAGGAGAAGAGTGAGAGCAGTAGTCCTGTGCAGGAGAAGAGAGAGAGCAGTAATCCTGTGCAGGAGGAGAAGAGTGAGAGCAGTAGTCCTGTGCAGGAGGAGAAGAGAGAGAGCAGTAATCCTGTGCAGGAGGAGAAGAGTGAGAGCAGTAATCCTGTGCAGGAGGAGAAGAGTGAGAGCAGTAATCCTGTGCAGGAGGAGAAGAGTGAGAGCATTAGTCCTGTGCAGGAGGAGAAGAGTGAGAGCAGTAGTCCTGTGCAGGAGGAGAAGAGTGAGAGCAGTAGTCCTGTGCAGGAGAAGAGTGAGAGCAGTAGTCCTGTGAAGGAGGAGAAGAATGAGAGCAGTAGTCCTGTGAAGGAGGAGAAGAGTGAGAGCAGTAATCCTGTGCAGGAGGAGAAGAGTGAGAGCAGTAATCCTGTGCAGGAGGAGAAGAGTGAGAGCAGTAATCCTGTGCAGGAAAAGAGTGAGAGCAGTAATCCTGTGCAGGAGGAGAAGAGTGAGAGCAGTAATCCTGTGCAGGAGGAGAAGAGTGAGAGCAGTAATCCTGTGCAGGAGGAGAAGAGTGAGAGCAGTAGTCCTGTGCAGGAGGAGAAGAGTGAGAGCAGTAGTCCTGTGCAGGAGAAGAGGGAAAGCAGTAATCCTGTGCAGGAGGAGAAGAGTGAGAGCAGTAATCCTGTGCAGGAGGAGAAAAGTGAGAGCAGTAGTCCTGTGCAGGAGAAGAGTGAGAGCAGTAATCCTGTGCAGGAGGAGAAGAGTGAGAGCAGTAGTCCTGTGCAGGAGGAGAAAAGTGAGAGCAGTAATCCTGTGCAGGAGGAGAAGAGTGAGAGCAGTAGTCCTGTGCAGGAGGAGGAGAAGAGTGAGAGCAGTAATCCTGTGCATGAGGAGGAGAGTGAGAGCAGTAATCCTGTGCAGGAGGAGAAGAGTGAGAGCAGTAGTCCTGTGCAGGAGGAGAAGAGTGAGAGCAGTAGTCCTGTGCAGGAGGAGAAGAGTGAGAGCAGTAGTCCTGCGCAGGAGAAGAGGGAAAGCAGTAATCCTGTGCAGGAGGAGAAGAGTGAGAGCAGTAATCCTGTGCAGGAGGAGAAGAGTGAGAGCAGTAGTCCTGTGCAGAAGGAGAAGAGTGAGAGCAGTAATCCTGTGCAGGAGGAGAGGGAAAGCATTAATCCTGTACAGGAGGAGAAGATTGAGAGCAGTAATCCTGTGCAGGAGGAGAAGAGTGAGAGCAGTAGTCCTGTGCAGGAGGAGAAAAGTGAGAGCAGTAGTCCTGTGCAGGAGGAGAAGAGTGAGAGCAGTAGTCCTGCGCAGGAGGAGAGGGAAAGCATTAATCCTGTGCAGGAGGAGAAGAGTGAGAGCAGTAGTCCTGTGCAGGAGGAGAAGAGTGAGAGCAGTAGTCCTGTGCAGGAGAAGAGGGAAAGCAGTAATCCTGTGCAGGAGGAGAAGAGTGAGAGCAGTAGTCCTGTGCAGAAGGAGAAGAGTGAGAGCAGTAATCCTGTGCAGGAGGAGAAAAGTGAGAGCAGTAATCCTGTGCAGAAGGAGAGGAGTGAGAGCAGTAGTCCTGTGCAGAAGAAGAGTGAGAGCAGTAATCCTGTGCAGGAGGAGAATAGTGAGAGCAGTAATCCTTTCCAGGAGAAGAGTGAGAGCAGTAATCCTGTGCAGGAGGAGAAGAGTGAGAGCAGTAATCCTGTGCAGGAGGAGAAGAGTGAGAGCAGTAGTCCTGTGCAGGAGGAGAAAAGTGAGAGCATTAATCCTGTGCAGGAGGAGAAGAGTGAGAGCAGTAGTCCTGTGCAGGAGTAGAAGAGTGAGAGCAGTAATCCTGTGCATGAGGAGGAGAGTGAGAGCAGTAATCCTGTGCAGGAGGAGAAGAGTGAGAGCAGTAGTCCTGTGCAGGAGGAGAAGAGTGAGAGCAGTAGTCCTGTGCAGGAGGAGAAGAGTGAGAGCAGTAGTCCTGCGCAGGAGAAGAGGGAAAGCAGTAATCCTGTGCAGGAGGAGAAGAGTGAGAGCAGTAATCCTGTGCAGGAGGAGAAGAGTGAGAGCAGTAGTCCTGTGCAGAAGGAGAAGAGTGAGAGCAGTAATCCTGTGCAGGAGGAGAGGGAAAGCATTAATCCTGTGCAGGAGGAGAAGATTGAGAGCAGTAATCCTGTGCAGGAGGAGAAGAGTGAGAGCAGTAGTCCTGTGCAGGAGGAGAAAAGTGAGAGCAGTAGTCCTGTGCAGGAGGAGAAGAGTGAGAGCAGTAGTCCTGCGCAGGAGGAGAGGGAAAGCATTAATCCTGTGCAGGAGGAGAAGAGTGAGAGCAGTAGTCCTGTGCAGGAGGAGAAGAGTGAGAGCAGTAGTCCTGTGCAGGAGAAGAGGGAAAGCAGTAATCCTGTGCAGGAGGAGAAGAGTGAGAGCAGTAATCCTGTGCAGGAGGAGAAGAGTGAGAGCAGTAGTCCTGTGCAGAAGGAGAAGAGTGAGAGCAGTAATCCTGTGCAGGAGGAGAAGAGTGAGAGCAATAATCCTGTGCAGGAGGAGAAGAGTGAGAGCAGTAATCCTGTGCAGGAAAAGAGTGAGAGCAGTAATCCTGTGCAGGAGGAGAAGAGTGAGAGCAGTAATCCTGTGCAGGAGGAGAAGAGTGAGAGCAGTAGTCCTGTGCAGGAGAAGAGTGAGTGCAGTAATCCTGTGCAGGAGGAGAAGAGTGAGAGCAGTAATCCTGTGCAGGAGGAGAAGAGTGAGAGCAGTAGTCCTGTGCAGGAGGAGGAGAGTGAGAGCAGTAATCCTGAGCAGGAGGAGAAAAGTGAGAGCAGTAGTCCTGTGCAGGAGAAGAGTGAGAGCAGTAATCCTGTGCAGGAGGAGAAGAGTGAGAGCAGTAGTCCTGTGCAGGAGGAGAAGAGTGAGAGCAGTAGTCCTGTGCAGGAGGAGGAGAGTGAGAGCAGTAATCTTGTGCAGGAGGAGAAGAGTGAGAGCAGTAGTCCTGTGCAGGAGAAGAGTGAGAGCAGTAATCTTGTGCAGGAGGAGAAGAGTGAGAGCAGTAATCCTGTGCAGGAGGAGAAGAGTGAGAGCAGTAGTCCTGTGCAGGAGGAGAAGAGTGAGAGCAGTAATCCTGTGCAGTAGAAGAGTGAGAGCAGTAGTCCTGTGCAGGAGGAGAAGAGTGAGAGCAGTAGTCCTGTGCAGGAGGAGAAAAGTGAGAGCAGTAGTCCTTTGCAGGAGGAGAAGAGTGAGAGCAGTAGTCCTGTGCAGGAGGAGGAGAGTGAGAGCAGTAATCCTGTGCAGGAGGAGAAGAGTGAGAGCAGTAGTCCTGTGCAGGAGGAGAAGAGTGAGAGCAGTAATCCTGTGCAGGAGGAGGAGAGAGAGAGCAGTAATCCTGTGCAGGAGGAGAAGAGTGAGAGTAGTAGTCCCGTGCAGGAGGAGGAGAGTGAGAGCAGTAGTCCTGTGCAGGAGGAGGAGAGTGAGAGCAGTAATCCCATGCAGGAGGAGAAGAGTGAGAGCAGTAATCCCGTGCAAGAGGAGAAGAGTGAGAGCAGTAGTCCTGTGCAGGAGGAGAAGAGTGAGAGCAGTAATCCTGTGCAGGAGGAGAAGAGTGAGAGCAGTAATCCTGTGCAGGAGGAGGAGAGTGAGAGCAGTAATGCTGTGCAGGAGGAGAAGAGTGAGAGCAGTAGTCCTGTGCAGGAGAAGAGTGACAGCAGTAGTCCTGTGCAGGAGGAGAAGAGTGAGAGCAGTAATCCTGTGCAGGAGAAGAAGAGTGAGAGCAGTAATTCTGTGCAAGAGGAGAAGAGTGAGAGCAGTTGTCCTGTGCAGGAGGAGAAGAGTGAAAGCAGTAATCCTGTGCAGGAGGAGAAGAGTGAGAGCAGTAGTCCTGTGCAGGAGAAGAGTGAGAGCAGTAATCCTGTGCAGGAGGAGAAGAGTGAGAGCAGTAATCCTTTGCAGGAGAAGAGTGAGAGCAGTAATCCTGTGCAGGAGGAGAAGAGTGAGAGCAGTAATCTTGTGCAGGAGGAGAAGAGTGAGAGCAGTAATCCTGTGCAGGAGGAGAAGAGTGAGAGCAGTAGTCCTGTGCAGGAGGAGAAGAGTGAGAGCAGTAATCCTGTGCAGTAGAAGAGTGAGAGCAGTAGTCCTGTGCAGGAGGAGAAGAGTGAGAGCAGTAGTCCTGTGCAGGAGGAGAAAAGTGAGAGCAGTAGTCCTTTGCAGGAGGAGAAGAGTGAGAGCAGTAGTCCTGTGCAGGAGGAGGAGAGTGAGAGCAGTAATCCTGTGCAGGAGGAGAAGAGTGAGAGCAGTAGTCCTGTGCAGGAGGAGAAGAGTGAGAGCAGTAATCCTGTGCAGGAGGAGGAGAGAGAGAGCAGTAATCCTGTGCAGGAGGAGAAGAGTGAGAGTAGTAGTCCCGTGCAGGAGGAGGAGAGTGAGAGCAGTAGTCCTGTGCAGGAGGAGGAGAGTGAGAGCAGTAATCCCATGCAGGAGGAGAAGAGTGAGAGCAGTAATCCCGTGCAAGAGGAGAAGAGTGAGAGCAGTAGTCCTGTGCAGGAGGAGAAGAGTGAGAGCAGTAATCCTGTGCAGGAGGAGAAGAGTGAGAGCAGTAATCCTGTGCAGGAGGAGGAGAGTGAGAGCAGTAATGCTGTGCAGGAGGAGAAGAGTGAGAGCAGTAGTCCTGTGCAGGAGAAGAGTGACAGCAGTAGTCCTGTGCAGGAGGAGAAGAGTGAGAGCAGTAATCCTGTGCAGGAGAAGAAGAGTGAGAGCAGTAATTCTGTGCAAGAGGAGAAGAGTGAGAGCAGTAGTCCTGTGCAGGAGGAGAAGAGTGAGAGCAGTAATCCTGTGCAGGAGGAGAAGAGTGAGAGCAGTAATCCTGTGCAGGAGGAGAAGAGTGAGAGCAGTAATCCTGTGCAGGAGGAGAAGAGTGAGAGCAGTAGTCCTGTGCAGGAGGAGAAGAGTGAGAGCAGTAATCCTGTGCAGGAGGAGAAGAGTGAGAGCAGTAATCCTGTGCAGGAGGAGAAGAGTGAGAGCAGTAATCCTGTGCAGGAGGAGGAGAGTGAGAGCAGTAATCCTGTGCAGGAGGAGAAGAGTGAGAGCAGTAGTCCTGTGCAGGAGAAGAGTGAGAGCAGTAATCCTGTGCAGGAGAAGGAGAGTGAGAGCAGTAATCCTGTGCAGGAGGAGAAGATTGAGAGCAGTAGTCCTGTGCAGGAGGAGAAGAGTGAGCAGTAGTCCTGTGCAGGAGGAGAAGAGTGAGAGCAGTAATCCTGTGCAGGAGGAGAAGAGTGAGAGCAGTAATCCTGTGCAGGAGGAGAAGAGTGAGAGCAGTAGTCCTGTGCAGGAGGAGAAGAGTGAGAGCAGTAATCCTGTGCAGGAGGAGAAGAGTGAGAGCAGTAGTCCTGTGCAGGAGGAGAAGAGTGAGAGCAGTACTCCTGTGCAGGAGAAGAGTGAGAGCAGTAATCCTGTGCAGGAGTAGAAGAGTGAGAGCAGTAGTCCTGTGCAGGAGAAGAGTGAGAGCAGTAATCCTGTGCAGGAGGAGAAGAGTGAGAGCAGTAATCCTGTGCAGGAGGAGAAGAGTGAGAGCAGTAATCCTGTGCAGGAGGAGAAGAGTGAGAGCAGTAGTCCTGTGCAACAGGAGAATAGTGAGAGCAGTAATCCTGTGCAGGAGGAGAAGAGTGAGAGCAGTAATCCTGTGCAGGAGGAGAAGAGTGAGAGCAGTAATCCTGTGCAGGAGGAGAAGAGTGAGAGCAGTAGTCCTGTGCAGGAGGAGAAGAGTGAGAGCAGTAGTCCTGTGCAGGAGAAGAGGGAAAGCAGTAATCCTGTGCAGGAGGAGAAGAGTGAGAGCAGTAATCCTGTGCAGGAGGAGAAGAGTGAGAGCAGTAGTCCTGTGCAACAGGAGAATAGTGAGAGCAGTAATCCTGTGCAGGAGGAGAAGAGTGAGAGCAGTAATCCTGTGCAGGAGGAGAAGAGTGAGAGCAGTAATCCTGTGCAGGAGGAGAAGAGTGAGAGCAGTAGTCCTGTGCAGGAGGAGAAGAGTGAGAGCAGTAGTCCTGTGCAGGAGAAGAGGGAAAGCAGTAATCCTGTGCAGGAGGAGAAGAGTGAGAGCAGTAATCCTGTGCAGGAGGAGAAGAGTGAGAGCAGTAGTCCTGTGCAGGAGGAGATGAGTGAGAGCAGTAATCCTGTGCAGGAGGAGAAGAGTGAGAGCAGTAATCCTGTGCAGGAAAAGAGTGAGAGCAGTAATCCTGTGCAGGAGGAGAAGAGTGAGAGCAGTAATCCTGTGCAGGAGGAGAAGAGTGAGAGCAGTAGACCTGTGCAGGAGAAGAGTGAGAGCAGTAATCCTGTGCAGGAGGAGAAGAGTGAGAGCAGTAATCCTGTGCAGGAGGAGAAGAGTGAGAGCAGTAGTCCTGTGCAGGAGGAGGAGGGTGAGAGCAGTAATCCTGAGCAGGAGGAGAAAAGTGAGAGCAGTAGTCCTGTGCAGGAGAAGAGTGAGAGCAGTAATCCTGTGCAGGAGGAGAAGAGTGAGAGCAGTAGTCCTGTGCAGGAGGAGAAGAGTGAGAGCAGTAGTCCTGTGCAGGAGGAGGAGAGTGAGAGCAGTAATCTTGTGCAGGAGGAGAAGAGTGAGAGCAGTAGTCCTGTGCAGGGAAAGAGTGAGAGCAGTAATCTTGTGCAGGAGGAGAAGAGTGAGAGCAGTAATCCTGTGCAGGAGGAGAAGAGTGAGAGCAGTAGTCCTGTGCAGGAGGAGAAGAGTGAGAGCAGTAATCCTGTGCAGTAGAAGAGTGAGAGCAGTAGTCCTGTGCAGGAGGAGAAAAGTGAGAGCAGTAGTCCTTTGCAGGAGGAGAAGAGTGAGAGCAGTAGTCCTGTGCAGGAGGAGGAGAGTGAGAGCAGTAATCCTGTGCAGGAGGAGAAGAGTGAGAGCAGTAGTCCTGTGCAGGAGGAGAAGAGTGAGAGCAGTAATCCTGTGCAGGAGGAGGAGAGTGAGAGCAGTAATCCTGTGCACGAGGAGAAGAGTGAGAGCAGTAGTCCTGTGCAGGAGGAGGAGAGTGAGAGCAGTAGTCCTGTGCAGGAGGAGGAGAGTGAGAGCAGTAATCCCATGCAGGAGGAGAAGAGTGAGAGCAGTAATCCCGTGCAAGAGGAGAAGAGTGAGAGCAGTAGTCCTGTTCAGGAGGAGAAGAGTGAGAGCAGTAATCCTGTGCAGGAGGAGAAGAGTGAGAGCAGTAATCCTGTGCAGGAGGAGGAGAGTGAGAGCAGTAATCCTGTGCAGGAGGAGAAGAGTGAGAGCAGTAGTCCTGTGCAGGAGAAGAGTGACAGCAGTAGTCCTGTGCAGGAGGAGAAGAGTGAGAGCAGTAATCCTGTGCAGGAGGAGAAGAGTGAGAGCAGTAATTCTGTGCAAGAGGAGAAGAGTGAGAGCAGTTGTCCTGTGCAGGAGGAGAAGAGTGAAAGCAGTAATCCTGTGCAGGAGGAGAAGAGTGAGAGCAGTAATCCTGTGCAGGAGGAGAAGAGTGAGAGCAGTAGTCCTGTGCAGGAGGAGAAGAGTGAGAGCAGTAATCCTGTGCAGGAGGAGAAGAGTGAGAGCAGTAATCCTGTGCAGGAGGAGGAGAGTGAGAGCAGTAATCCTGTGCAGGAGGAGAAGAGTGAGAGCAGTAGTCCTGTGCAGGAGAAGAGTGAGAGCAGTAATCCTGTGCAGGAGAAGGAGAGTGAGAGCAGTAATCCTGTGCAGGAGGAGAAGAGTGAGAGCAGTAGTCCTGTGCAGGAGGAGAAGAGTGAGCAGTAGTCCTGTGCAGGAGGAGAAGAGTGAGAGCAGTAATCCTGTGCAGGAGGAGAAGAGTGAGAGCAGTAGTCCTGTGCAGGAGGAGAAGAGTGAGAGCAGTAATCCTGTGCAGGAGGAGAAGAGTGAGAGCAGTAGTCCTGTGCAGGAGGAGAAGAGTGAGAGCAGTAATCATGTGCAGGAGGAGAAGAGTGAGAGCAGTAATCCTGTGCAGGAGGAGAAGAGTGAGAGCAGTACTCCTGTGCAGGAGAGGAGTGAGAGCAGTAATCCTGTGCAGGAGTAGAAGAGTGAGAGCAGTAGTCCTGTGCAGGAGAAGAGTGAGAGCAGTAATCCTGTGCAGGAGGAGAAGAGTGAGAGCAGTAGTCCTGTGCAACAGGAGAATAGTGAGAGCAGTAATCCTGTGCAGGAGGAGAAGAGTGAGAGCAGTAATCCTGTGCAGGAGGAGAAGAGTGAGAGCAGTAATCCTGTGCAGGAGGAGAAGAGTGAGAGCAGTAGTCCTGTGCAGGAGGAGAAGAGTGAGAGCAGTAATCCTGTGCAGGAGGAGAAGAGTGAGAGCAGTAGTCCTGTGCAGGAGAAGAGTGAGAACAGTAATCCTGTGCAGGAGGAGAAGAGTGAGAGCAGTAATCCTGTGCAGGAGGAGAAGAGTGAGAGCAGTAATCCTGTGCAGGAGGAGAAGAGTGAGAGCAGTAGTCCTGTGCAACAGGAGAATAGTGAGAGCAGTAATCCTGTGCAGGAGGAGAAGAGTGAGAGCAGTAATCCTGTGCAGGAAGAGAAGAGTGAGAGCAGTAATCCTGTGCAGGAGGAGAAGAGTGAGAGCAGTAATCCTGTGCAGGAGGAGAAGAGTGAGAGCAGTAGTCCTGTGCAGGAGGAGAAGTGTGAGAGCAGTAGTCCTGTGCAGGAGGAGGAGAGTGAGAGCAGTAATCTTGTGCAGGAGGAGAAGAGTGAGAGCAGTAGTCCTGTGCAGGAGAAGAGTGAGAGCAGTAATCTTGTGCAGGAGGAGAAGAGTGAGAGCAGTAATCCTGTGCAGGAGGAGAAGAGTGAGAGCAGTAGTCCTGTGCAGGAGGAGAAGAGTGAGAGCAGTAATCCTGTGCAGGAGGAGAAGAGTGAGAGCAGTAATCCTGTGCAGGAGGAGGAGAGTGAGAGCAGTAATCCTGTGCAGGAGAAGAGGGAAAGCATTAATCCTGTGCAGGAGGAGAAGATTGAGAGCAGTAATCCTGTGCAGGAGGAGAAGAGTGAGAGCAGTAGTCCTGTGCAGGAGGAGAAAAGTGAGAGCAGTCATCCTGTGCAGGAGGAGAAGAGTGAGAGCAGTAATCCTGTGCAGGAGGAGAAGAGTGAGAGCAGTAGTCCTGTGCAGGAGAAGAGGGAAAGCAGTAATCCTGTGCAGGAGGAGAAGAGTGAGAGCAGTAATCCTGTGCAGGAGGAGAAGAGTGAGAGCAGTAGTCCTGTGCAGAAGGAGAAGAGTGAGAGCAGTAATCCTGTGCAGGAGGAGAAGAGTGAGAGCAGTAATCCTGTGCAGGAAAAGAGTGAGAGCAGTAATCCTGTGCAGGAGGAGAAGAGTGAGAGCAGTAATCCTGTGCAGGAGGAGAAGAGTGAGAGCAGTAGTCCTGTGCAGGAGAAGAGTGAGAGCAGTAATCCTGTGCAGGAGGAGAAGAGTGAGAGCAGTAATCCTGTGCAGGAGGAGAAGAGTGAGAGCAGTAATCCTGTGCAGTAGGAGAAGAGTGAGAGCAGTAGTCCTGTGCAGGAGGAGTAGAGTGAGAGCAGTAATCCTGAGCAGGAGGAGAAAAGTGAGAGCAGTAGTCCTGTGCAGGAGAAGAGTGAGAGCAGTAATCCTGTGCAGGAGGAGAAGAGTGAGAGCAGTAGTCCTGTGCAGGAGGAGAAGAGTGAGAGCAGTAGTCCTGTGCAGGAGGAGGAGAGTGAGAGCAGTAATCTTGTGCAGGAGGAGAAGAGTGAGAGCAGTAGTCCTGTGCAGGAGAAGAGTGAGAGCAGTAATCTTGTGCAGGAGGAGAAGAGTGAGAGCAGTAATCCTGTGCAGGAGGAGAAGAGTGAGAGCAGTAGTCCTGTGCAGGAGGAGAAGAGTGAGAGCAGTAATCCTGTGCAGTAGAAGAGTGAGAGCAGTAGTCCTGTGCAGGAGGAGAAGAGTGAGAGCAGTAGTCCTGTGCAGGAGGAGAAAAGTGAGAGCAGTAGTCCTTTGCAGGAGGACAAGAGTGAGAGCAGTAGTCCTGTGCAGGAGGAGGAGAGTGAGAGCAGTAATCCTGTGCAGGAGGAGAAGAGTGAGAGCAGTAGTCCTGTGCAGGAGGAGAAGAGTGAGAGCAGTAATCCTGTGCAGGAGGAGGAGAGTGAGAGCAGTAATCCTGTGCAGGAGGAGAAGAGTGAGAGCAGTAGTCCCGTGCAGGAGGAGGAGAGTGAGAGCAGTAGTCCTGTGCAGGAGGAGGAGAGTGAGAGCAGTAATCCCATGCAGGAGGAGAAGAGTGAGAGCAGTAATCCCGTGCAAGAGGAGAAGAGTGAGAGCAGTAGTCCTGTGCAGGAGGAGAAGAGTGAGAGCAGTAATCCTGTGCAGGAGGAGAAGAGTGAGAGCAGTAATCCTGTGCAGGAGGAGGAGAGTGAGAGCAGTAATCCTGTGCAGGAGGAGGAGAGTGAGAGCAGTAGTCCTGTGCAGAAGGAGAAGAGTGAGAGCAGTAATCCTGTGCAGGAGGAGAAGAGTGAGAGCAGTAATCCTGTGCAGGAGGAGGAGAGTGAGAGCAGTAATCCTGTGCAGGAGGAGAAGAGTGAGAGCAGTAATCCTGTGCAGGAGGAGAAGAGTGAGAGCAGTAGTCCTGTGCAGGAGGAGAAGAGTGAGAGCAGTAATCCTGTGCAGGAGGAGAAGAGTGAGAGCAGTAGTCCTGTGCAGGAGGAGAAGAGTGAGAGCAGTAATCCTGTGGAGGAGGAGAAGAGTGAGAGCTGTAATCCTGTGCAGGAGGAGAAGAGTGAGAGCAGTACTCCTGTGCAGGAGAAGAGTGAGAGCAGTAATCCTGTGCAGGAGTAGAAGAGTGAGAGCAGTAGTCCTGTGCAGGAGAAGAGTGAGAGCAGTAATCCTGTGCAGGAGGAGAAGATGAGAGCAGTAATCCTGTGCAGGAGGAGAAGAGTGAGAGCAGTAATCCTGTGCAGGAGGAGAAGAGTGAGAGCAGTAGTCCTGTGCAACAGGAGAATAGTGAGAGCAGTAATCCTGTGCAGGAGGAGAAGAGTGAGAGCAGTAATCCTGTGCAGGAGGAGAAGAGTGAGAGCAGTAATCCTGTGCAGGAGGAGAAGAGTGAGAGCAGTAGTCCTGTGCAGGAGGAGAAGAGTGAGAGCAGTAATCCTGTGCAGGAGGAGAAGAGTGAGAGCAGTAGTCCTGTGCAGGAGAAGAGTGAGAACAGTAATCCTGTGCAGGAGGAGAAGAGTGAGAGCAGTAATCCAGTGCAGGAGGAGAAGAGTGAGAGCAGTAATCCTGTGCAGGAGGAGAAGAGTGAGAGCAGTAGTCCTGTGCAACAGGAGAATAGTGAGAGCAGTAATCCTGTGCAGGAGGAGAAGAGTGAGAGCAGTAATCCTGTGCAGGAAGAGAAGAGTGAGAGCAGTAATCCTGTGCAGGAGGAGAAGAGTGAGAGCAGTAGTCCTGTGCAGGAGGAGAAGAGTGAGAGCAGTAATCCTGTGCAGGAGGTGAAGAGTGAGAGCAGTAATCCTGTGCAGGAGGAGAAGAGTGAGAGCAGTAATCCTGTGCAGGAGGAGACGAGTGAGAGCAGTAATCCTGTGCAGGAGGAGGAGAGTGAGAGCAGTAATCCTGTGCAGGAGAAGATAAGTGAGAGCAGTAGTCCTGTGCAACAGGAGAATAGTGAGAGCAGTAATCCTTTGCAGGAGGAGAAGAGTGAGAGCAGTAATCCTGTGCAGGAAGAGAAGAGTGAGAGCAGTAATCCTGTGCAGGAGGAGAAGAGTGAGAGCAGTAGTCCTGTGCAGGAGGAGAAGAGTGAGAGCAGTAATCCTGTGCAGGAGGTGAAGAGTGAGAGCAGTAATCCTGTGCAGGAGGAGAAGAGTGAGAGCAGTAATCCTGTGCAGGAGGAGACGAGTGAGAGCAGTAATCCTCTGCAGGAGGAGGAGAGTGAGAGCAGTAATCCTGTGCAGGAGAAGATAAGTGAGAGCAGTAATCCTGTGCAGGAGGAGGAGAGTGAGAGCAGTAGTCCTGTGCAGGAGGAGAAAAGTGAGAGCAGCAGTCCTGTGCAGGAGGAGAAGAGTGAGAGCAGTAATCCTGTGCAGGAGAAGAACAGTGAGAGCAGTAATCCTGTGCAGGAGGAGAAGAGTGAAAGCAGTAATCCTGTACAGGAGGAGAAGAGTGAGAGCAGTAATCCTGTGCAGGAGGAGAAGAGTGAGAGCAGTAGTCCTGTGCAGGAGAAGAGTGAGAGCAGTAATCCTGTGCAGGAGGAGAAGAGTGAGAGCAGTAATCCTGTGCAGGAGGAGAAGAGTGAGTGCAGTAATCCTGTGCAGGAGGAGGAGAGTGAGAGCAGTAATCCTGAGCAGGAGGAGAAAAGTGAGAGCAGTAGTCCTGTGCAGGAGAAGAGTGAGAGCAGTAATCCTGTGCAGGAGGAGAAGAGTGAGAGCAGTAATCCTGTGCAGGAGGAGAAGAGTGAGAGCAGTAGTCCTGTGCAGGAGGAGGAGAGTGAGAGCAGTAATCCTGAGCAGGAGGAGAAAAGTGAGAGCAGTAGTCCTGTGCAGGAGAAGAGTGAGAGCAGTAATCCTGTGCAGGAGGAGAAGAGTGAGAGCAGTAGTCCTGTGCAGGAGGAGAAGAGTGAGAGCAGTAGTCCTGTGCAGGAGGAGGAGAGTGAGAGCAGTAATCTTGTGCAGGAGGAGAAGAGTGAGAGCAGTAGTCCTGTGCAGGAGAAGAGTGAGAGCAGTAATCTTGTGCAGGAGGAGAAGAGTGAGAGCAGTAATCCTGTGCAGGAGGAGAAGAGTGAGAGCAGTAGTCCTGTGCAGGAGGAGAAGAGTGAGAGCAGCAATCCTGTGCAGTAGAAGAGTGAGAGCAGTAGTCCTGTGCAGGAGGAGAAGAGTGAGAGCAGTAGTCCTGTGCAGGAGGAGAAAAGTGAGAGCAGTAGTCCTTTGCAGGAGGAGAAGAGTGAGAGCAGTAGTCCTGTGCAGGAGGGGGAGAGTGAGAGCAGTAATCCTGTGCAGGAGGAGAAGAGTGAGAGCAGTAGTCCTGTGCAGGAGGAGAAGAGTGAGAGCAGTAATCCTGTGCAGGAGGAGGAGAGTGAGAGCAGTAATCCTGTGCAGGAGGAGAAGAGTGAGAGCAGTAGTCCCGTGCAGGAGGAGGAGAGTGAGAGCAGTAGTCCTGTGCAGGAGGAGGAGAGTGAGAGCAGTAATCCCATGCAGGAGGAGAAGAGTGAGAGCAGTAATCCTGTGCAGTAGAAGAGTGAGAGCAGTAGTCCTGTGCAGGAGGAGAAGAGTGAGAGCAGTAATCCTGTGCAGGAGGAGAAGAGTGAGAGCAGTAATCCTGTGCAGGAGGAGAAGAGTGAGAGCAGTAATCCTGTGCAGGAAAAGAGTGAGAGCAGTAATCCTGTGCAGGAGGAGAAGAGTGAGAGCAGTAATCCTGTGCAGGAGGAGAAGAGTGAGAGCAGTAGTCCTGTGCAGGAGAAGAGTGAGAGCAGTAATCCTGTGCAGGAGGAGAAGAGTGAGAGCAGTAATCCTGTGCAGTAGGAGAAGAGTGAGAGCAGTAGTCCTGTGCAGGAGGAGGAGAGTGAGAGCAGTAATCCTGAGCAGGAGGAGAAAAGTGAGAGCAGTAGTCCTGTGCAGGAGAAGAGTGAGAGCAGTAATCCTGTGCAGGAGGAGAAGAGTGAGAGCAGTAGTCCTGTGCAGGAGGAGAAGAGTGAGAGCAGTAGTCCTGTGCAGGAGGAGGAGAGTGAGAGCAGTAATCTTGTGCAGGAGGAGAAGAGTGAGAGCAGTAGTCCTGTGCAGGAGAAGAGTGAGAGCAGTAATCTTGTGCAGGAGGAGAAGAGTGAGAGCAGTAATCCTGTGCAGGAGGAGAAGAGTGAGAGCAGTAGTCCTGTGCAGGAGGAGAAGAGTGAGAGCAGTAATCCTGTGCAGTAGAAGAGTGAGAGCAGTAGTCCTGTGCAGGAGGAGAAGAGTGAGAGCAGTAGTCCTGTGCAGGAGGAGAAAAGTGAGAGCAGTAGTCCTTTGCAGGAGGAGAAGAGTGAGAGCAGTAGTCCTGTGCAGGAGGAGGAGAGTGAGAGCAGTAATCCTGTGCAGGAGGAGAAGAGTGAGAGCAGTAGTCCTGTGCAGGAGGAGAAGAGTGAGAGCAGTAATCCTGTGCAGGAGGAGGAGAGTGAGAGCAGTAATCCTGTGCAGGAGGAGAAGAGTGAGAGCAGTAGTCCCGTGCAGGAGGAGGAGAGTGAGAGCAGTAGTCCTGTGCAGGAGGAGGAGAGTGAGAGCAGTAATCCCATGCAGGAGGAGAAGAGTGAGAGCAGTAATCCCGTGCAAGAGGAGAAGAGTGAGAGCAGTAGTCCTGTGCAGGAGGAGAAGAGTGAGAGCAGTAATCCTGTGCAGGAGGAGAAGAGTGAGAGCAGTAATCCTGTGCAGGAGGAGGAGAGTGAGAGCAGTAATCCTGTGCAGGAGGAGAAGAGTGAGAGCAGTAGTCCTGTGCAGAAGGAGAAGAGTGAGAGCAGTAATCCTGTGCAGGAGGAGAAGAGTGAGAGCAGTAATCCTGTGCAGGAGGAGGAGAGTGAGAGCAGTAATCCTGTGCAGGAGGAGAAGAGTGAGAGCAGTAATCCTGTGCAGGAGGAGAAGAGTGAGAGCAGTAGTCCTGTGCAGGAGGAGAAGAGTGAGAGCAGTAATCCTGTGCAGGAGGAGAAGAGTGAGAGCAGTAGTCCTGTGCAGGAGGAGAAGAGTGAGAGCAGTAATCCTGTGGAGGAGGAGAAGAGTGAGAGCAGTAATCCTGTGCAGGAGGAGAAGAGTGAGAGCAGTACTCCTGTGCAGGAGAAGAGTGAGAGCAGTAATCCTGTGCAGGAGTAGAAGAGTGAGAGCAGTAGTCCTGTGCAGGAGAAGAGTGAGAGCAGTAATCCTGTGCAGGAGGAGAAGATGAGAGCAGTAATCCTGTGCAGGAGGAGAAGAGTGAGAGCAGTAATCCTGTGCAGGAGGAGAAGAGTGAGAGCAGTAGTCCTGTGCAACAGGAGAAGAGTGAGAGCAGTAATCCTGTGCAGGAGGAGAAGAGTGAGAGCAGTAATCCTGTGCAGGAGGAGAAGAGTGAGAGCAGTAATCCTGTGCAGGAGGAGAAGAGTGAGAGCAGTAGTCCTGTGCAGGAGGAGAAGAGTGAGAGCAGTAATCCTGTGCAGGAGGAGAAGAGTGAGAGCAGTAGTCCTGTGCAGGAGAAGAGTGAGAACAGTAATCCTGTGCAGGAGGAGAAGAGTGAGAGCAGTAATCCTGTGCAGGAGGAGAAGAGTGAGAGCAGTAATCCTGTGCAGGAGGAGAAGAGTGAGAGCAGTAGTCCTGTGCAACAGGAGAATAGTGAGAGCAGTAATCCTGTGCAGGAGGAGAAGAGTGAGAGCAGTAATCCTGTGCAGGAAGAGAAGAGTGAGAGCAGTAATCCTGTGCAGGAGGAGAAGAGTGAGAGCAGTAGTCCTGTGCAGGAGGAGAAGAGTGAGAGCAGTAATCCTGTGCAGGAGGTGAAGAGTGAGAGCAGTAATCCTGTGCAGGAGGAGAAGAGTGAGAGCAGTAATCCTGTGCAGGAGGAGACGAGTGAGAGCAGTAATCCTGTGCAGGAGGAGGAGAGTGAGAGCAGTAATCCTGTGCAGGAGAAGATAAGTGAGAGCAGTAGTCCTGTGCAACAGGAGAATAGTGAGAGCAGTAATCCTTTGCAGGAGGAGAAGAGTGAGAGCAGTAATCCTGTGCAGGAAGAGAAGAGTGAGAGCAGTAATCCTGTGCAGGAGGAGAAGAGTGAGAGCAGTAGTCCTGTGCAGGAGGAGAAGAGTGAGAGCAGTAATCCTGTGCAGGAGGTGAAGAGTGAGAGCAGTAATCCTGTGCAGGAGGAGAAGAGTGAGAGCAGTAATCCTGTGCAGGAGGAGACGAGTGAGAGCAGTAATCCTGTGCAGGAGGAGGAGAGTGAGAGCAGTAATCCTGTGCAGGAGAAGATAAGTGAGAGCAGTAATCCTGTGCAGGAGGAGGAGAGTGAGAGCAGTAGTCCTGTGCAGGAGGAGAAAAGTGAGAGCAGCAGTCCTGTGCAGGAGGAGAAGAGTGAGAGCAGTAATCCTGTGCAGGAGAAGAACAGTGAGAGCAGTAATCCTGTGCAGGAGGAGAAGAGTGAAAGCAGTAATCCTGTACAGGAGGAGAAGAGTGAGAGCAGTAATCCTGTGCAGGAGGAGAAGAGTGAGAGCAGTAGTCCTGTGCAGGAGAAGAGTGAGAGCAGTAATCCTGTGCAGGAGGAGAAGAGTGAGAGCAGTAATCCTGTGCAGGAGGAGAAGAGTGAGTGCAGTAATCCTGTGCAGGAGGAGGAGAGTGAGAGCAGTAATCCTGAGCAGGAGGAGAAAAGTGAGAGCAGTAGTCCTGTGCAGGAGAAGAGTGAGAGCAGTAATCCTGTGCAGGAGGAGAAGAGTGAGAGCAGTAATCCTGTGCAGGAGGAGAAGAGTGAGAGCAGTAGTCCTGTGCAGGAGGAGGAGAGTGAGAGCAGTAATCCTGAGCAGGAGGAGAAAAGTGAGAGCAGTAGTCCTGTGCAGGAGAAGAGTGAGAGCAGTAATCCTGTGCAGGAGGAGAAGAGTGAGAGCAGTAGTCCTGTGCAGGAGGAGAAGAGTGAGAGCAGTAGTCCTGTGCAGGAGGAGGAGAGTGAGAGCAGTAATCTTGTGCAGGAGGAGAAGAGTGAGAGCAGTAGTCCTGTGCAGGAGAAGAGTGAGAGCAGTAATCTTGTGCAGGAGGAGAAGAGTGAGAGCAGTAATCCTGTGCAGGAGGAGAAGAGTGAGAGCAGTAGTCCTGTGCAGGAGGAGAAGAGTGAGAGCAGTAATCCTGTGCAGTAGAAGAGTGAGAGCAGTAGTCCTGTGCAGGAGGAGAAGAGTGAGAGCAGTAGTCCTGTGCAGGAGGAGAAAAGTGAGAGCAGTAGTCCTTTGCAGGAGGAGAAGAGTGAGAGCAGTAGTCCTGTGCAGGAGGAGGAGAGTGAGAGCAGTAATCCTGTGCAGGAGGAGAAGAGTGAGAGCAGTAGTCCTGTGCAGGAGGAGAAGAGTGAGAGCAGTAATCCTGTGCAGGAGGAGGAGAGTGAGAGCAGTAATCCCGTGCAGGAGGAGAAGAGTGAGAGCAGTAGTCCCGTGCAGGAGGAGGAGAGTGAGAGCAGTAGTCCTGTGCAGGAGGAGGAGAGTGAGAGCAGTAATCCCGTGCAGGAGGAGAAGAGTGAGAGCAGTAATCCCGTGCAAGAGGAGAAGAGTGAGAGCAGTAGTCCTGTGCAGGAGGAGAAGAGTGAGAGCAGTAATCCTGTGCAGGAGGAGAAGAGTGAGAGCAGTAATCCTGTGCAGGAGGAGGAGAGTGAGAGCAGTAATCCTGTGCAGGAGGAGACGAGTGAGAGCAGTAGTCCTGTGCAGGAGAAGAGTGAGAGCAGTAGTCCTGTGCAGGAGGAGAAGAGTGAGAGCAGTAATCCTGTGCAGGAGAAGAAGAGTGAGAGCAGTAATTCTGTGCAAGAGGAGAAGAGTGAGAGCAGTTGTCCTGTGCAGGAGGAGAAGAGTGAAAGCAGTAATCCTGTGCAGGAGGAGAAGAGTGAGAGCAGTAGTCCTTTGCAGGAGGAGAAGAGTGAGAGCAGTAATCCTGTGCAGGAGGAGAAGAGTGAGAGCAGTAATCCTGTGCAGGAGGAGAAGAGTGAGAGCAGTAATCCTGTGCAGGAGGAGAAGAGTGAGAGCAGTAGTCCTGTGCAGGAGGAGAAGAGTGAGAGCAGTAATCCTGTGCAGGAGGAGAAGAGTGAGAGCAGTAATCCTGTGCAGGAGGAGAAGAGTGAGAGCAGTAATCCTGTGCAGGAGGAGGAGAGTGAGAGCAGTAATCCTGTGCAGGAGGAGAAGAGTGAGAGCTGTAGTCCTGTGCAGGAGAAGAGTGAGAGCAGTAATCCTGTGCAGGAGAAGGAGAGTGAGAGCAGTAATCCTGTGCAGGAGGAGAAGAGTGAAAGCAGTAGTCCTGTGCAGGAGGAGAAGAGTGAGCAGTAGTCCTGTGCAGGAGGAGAAGAGTGAGAGCAGTAATCCTGTGCAGGAGGAGAAGAGTGAGAGCAGTAGTCCTGTGCAGGAGGAGAAGAGTGAGAGCAGTAATCCTGTGCAGGAGGAGAAGAGTGAGAGCAGTAGTCCTGTGCAGGAGGAGAAGAGTGAGAGCAGTAATCCTGTGCAGGAGGAGAAGAGTTAGAGCAGTAATCCTGTGCAGGAGGAGAAGAGTGAGAGCAGTACTCCTGTGCAGGAGAAGAGTGAGAGCAGTAATCCTGTGCAGGAGTAGAAGAGTGAGAGCAGTAGTCCTGTGCAGGAGAAGAGTGAGAGCAGTAATCCTCTGCAGGAGGAGAAGAGTGAGAGCAGTAATCCTGTGCAGGAGGAGAAGAGTGAGAGCAGTAATCCTGTGCAGGAGGAGAAGAGTGAGAGCAGTAGTCCTGTGCAACAGGAGAATAGTGAGAGCAGTAATCCTGTGCAGGAGGAGAAGAGTGAGAGCAGTAATCCTGTGCAGGAGGAGAAGAGTGAGAGCAGTAATCCTGTGCAGGAGGAGAAGAGTGAGAGCAGTAGTCCTGTGCAGGAGGAGAAGAGTGAGAGCAGTAATCCTGTGCAGGAGGAGAAGAGTGAGAGCAGTAGTCCTGTGCAGGAGAAGAGTGAGAACAGTAATCCTGTGCAGGAGGAGAAGAGTGAGAGCAGTAATCCTGTGCAGGAGGAGAAGAGTGAGAGCAGTAATCCTGTGCAGGAGGAGAAGAGTGAAAGCAGTAGTCCTGTGCAACAGGAGAATAGTGAGAGCAGTAATCCTGTGCAGGAGGAGAAGAGTGAATGCAGTAATCCTGTGCAGGAAGAGAAGAGTGAGAGCAGTAATCCTGTGCAGGAGGAGAAGAGTGAGAGCAGTAGTCCTGTGCAGGAGGAGAAGAGTGAGAGCAGTAATCCTGTGCAGGAGGTGAAGAGTGAGAGCAGTAATCCTGTGCAGGAGGAGAAGAGTGAGAGCAGTAATCCTGTGCTGGAGGAGACGAGTGAGAGCAGTAATCCTGTGCAGGAGGAGGAGAGTGAGAGCAGTAATCCTGTGCAGGAGAAGAAGAGTGAGAGCAGTAATCCTGTGCAGGAGGAGGAGAGTGAGAGCAGTAGTCCTGTGCAGGAGGAGAAAAGTGAGAGCAGCAGTCCTGTGCAGGAGGAGAAGAGTGAGAGCAGTAATCCTGTGCAGGAGAAGAACAGTGAGAGCAGTAATCCTGTGCAGGAGGAGAAGAGTGAAAGCAGTAATCCTGTACAGGAGGAGAAGAGTGAGAGCAGTAATCCTGTGCAGGAGGAGAAGAGTGAGAGCAGTAGTCCTGTGCAGGAGAAGAGTGAGAGCAGTAATCCTGTGCAGGAGGAGAAGAGTGAGAGCAGTAATCCTGTGCAGGAGGAGAAGAGTGAGTGCAGTAATCCTGTGCAGGAGGAGAAGAGTGAGAGCAGTAGTCCTGTGCAGGAGGAGAAGAGTGAGAGCAGTAATCCTGTGCAGGAGGAGAAGAGTGAGAGCAGTAATCCTGTGCAGGAGGAGAACAGTGAGAGCAGTAATCCTGTGCAGGAGGAGAAGAGTGAGAGCAGTAGTCCTGTGCAGGAGAAGAGTGAGAACAGTAATCCTGTGCAGGAGGAGAAGAGTGAGAGCAGTAATCCTGTGCAGGAGGAGAAGAGTGAGAGCAGTAATCCTGTGCAGGAGGAGAAGAGTGAGAGCAGTAGTCCTGTGCAACAGGAGAATAGTGAGAGCAGTAATCCTGTGCAGGAGGAGAAGAGTGAGAGCAGTAATCCTGTGCAGGAAGAGAAGAGTGAGAGCAGTAATCCTGTGCAGGAGGAGAAGAGTGAGAGCAGTAATCCTGTGCAGGAGGAGAAGAGTGAGAGCAGTAATCCTGTGCAGGAGGTGAAGAGTGAGAGCAGTAATCCTGTGCAGGAGGAGAAGAGTGAGAGCAGTAATCCTGTGCAGGAGGAGACGAGTGAGAGCAGTAATCCTGTGCAGGAGGAGGAGAGTGAGAGCAGTAATCCTGTGCAGGAGAAGAAGAGTGAGAGCAGTAATCCTGTGCAGGAGGAGGAGAGTGAGAGCAGTAGTCCTGTGCAGGAGGAGAAAAGTGAGAGCAGCAGTCCTGTGCAGGAGGAGAAGAGTGAGAGCAGTAATCCTGTGCAGGAGAAGAACAGTGAGAGCAGTAATCCTGTGCAGGAGGAGAAGAGTGAAAGCAGTAATCCTGTACAGGAGGAGAAGAGTGAGAGCAGTAATCCTGTGCAGGAGGAGAAGAGTGAGAGCAGTAGTCCTGTGCAGGAAAAGAGTGAGAGCAGTAATCCTGTGCAGGAGGAGAAGAGTGAGAGCAGTAATCCTGTGCAGGAGGAGAAGAGAGAGAGCAGTAGTCCTGTGCAGGAGAAGAGTGAGAGCAGTAATCCTGTGCAGCAGAAGAGTGAGAGCAGTAGTCCTGTGCAGGAGGAGAAGAGTGAGAGCAGTAGTCCTGTGCAGGAGGAGAAGAGTGAGTGCAGTAATCCTGTGCAGGAGGAGGAGAAGAGTGAGAGCAGTAATCCTGTGCAGGAGGAGAAGAGTGAGAGCAGTAGTCCTGTGCAGGAGGAGAAGAGTGAGAGCAGTAATCCTGTGCAGGAGGAGAAGAGTGAGAGCAGTAATCCTGTGCAGGAGGAGAAGAGTGAGAGCAGTAATCCTGTGCAGGAGGAGAAGATTGAGAGCAGTAGTCCTGTGCAACAGGAGAATAGTGAGAGCAGTAATCCTGTGCAGGAGGAGAAGAGTGAGAGCAGTAATCCTGTGCAGGAGGAGAAGAGTGAGAGCAGTAGTCCTGTGCAACAGGAGAATAGTGAGAGCAGTAATCCTGTGCAGGAGGAGAAGAGTGAGAGCAGTAATCCTGTGCAGGAGGAGAAGAGTGAGAGCGGTAGTCCTGTGCAACAGGAGAATAGTGAGAGCAGTAAGCCTGTGCAGGAGGAGAAGAGTGAGAGCAGTAATCCTGTGCAGGAAGAGAAGAGTGAGAGCAGTAATCCTGTGCAGGAGGAGAAGAGTGAGAGCAGTAGTCCTGTGCCGGAGGAGAAGAGTGAGAGCAGTAATCCTGTGCAGGAGGAGAAGAGTGAGAGCAGTAATCCTGTGCAGGAGGAGAAGAGTGAGAGCAGTAATCTTGTGCAGGAGGAGAAGAGTGAGAGCAGTAATCCTGTGCAGGAGGAGAAGAGTGAAAGCAGTAATCCTGTACAGGAGGAGAAGAGTGAGAGCAGTAATCCTGTGCAGGAGGAGAAGAGTGAGAGCAGTAGTCCTGTGCAGGAGAAGAGTGAGAGCAGTAATCCTGTGCAGGAGGAGAAGAGAGAGAGCAGTAGTCCTGTGCGGGAGAAGAGTGAGAGCAGTAATCCTGTGCAGCAGAAGAGTGAGAGCAGTAGTCCTGTGCAGGAGGAGAAGAGTGAGAGCAGTAGTCCTGTGCAGGAGGAGAAGAGTGAGTGCAGTAATCCTGTGCAGGAGGAGGAGAGTGAGAGCAGTAATCCTGTGCAGGAGGAGAAGAGTGAGAGCAGTAGTCCTGTGCAGGAGGAGAAGAGTGAGAGCAGTAATCCTGTGCAGGAGGAGAAGAGTGAGAGCAGTAATCCTGTGCAGGAGGAGAAGAGTGAGAGCAGTAATCCTGTGCAGGAGGAGAAGAGTGAGAGCAGTAGTCCTGTGCAGGAGGAGAAGAGTGAGAGCAGTAGTCCTGTGCAGGAGAAGAGTGAGAGCAGTAATCCTGTGCAGGAGAAGGAGAGTGAGAGCAGTAATCCTGTGCAGGAGGAGAAGAGTGAAAGCAGTAGTCCTGTGCAGGAGGAGAAGAGTGAGCAGTAGTCCTGTGCAGGAGGAGAAGAGTGAGAGCGGTAATCCTGTGCAGGAGGAGAAGAGTGAGAGCAGTAGTCCTGTGCAGGAGGAGAAGAGTGAGAGCAGTAATCCTGTGCAGGAGGAGAAGAGTGAGAGCAGTAGTCCTGTGCAGGAGGAGAAGAGTGAGAGCAGTAATCCTGTGCAGGAGGAGAAGAGTTAGAGCAGTAATCCTGTGCAGGAGGAGAAGAGTGAGAGCAGTACTCCTGTGCAGGAGAAGAGTGAGAGCAGTAATCCTGTGCAGGAGTAGAAGAGTGAGAGCAGTAGTCCTGTGCAGGAGAAGAGTGAGAGCAGTAATCCTCTGCAGGAGGAGAAGAGTGAGAGCAGTAATCCTGTGCAGGAGGAGAAGAGTGAGAGCAGTAATCCTGTGCAGGAGGAGAAGAGTGAGAGCAGTAGTCCTGTGCAACAGGAGAATAGTGAGAGCAGTAATCTTGTGCAGGAGGAGAAGAGTGAGAGCAGTAATCCTGTGCAGGAGGAGAAGAGTGAGAGCAGTAATCCTGTGCAGGAGGAGAAGAGTGAGAGCAGTAGTCCTGTGCAGGAGGAGAAGAGTGAGAGCAGTAATCCTGTGCAGGAGGAGAAGAGTGAGAGCAGTAGTCCTGTGCAGGAGAAGAGTGAGAACAGTAATCCTGTGCAGGAGGAGAAGAGTGAGAGCAGTAATCCTGTGCAGGAGGAGAAGAGTGAGAGCAGTAATCCTGTGCAGGAGGAGAAGAGTGAGAGCAGTAGTCCTGTGCAACAGGAGAATAGTGAGAGCAGTAATCCTGTGCAGGAGGAGAATGGTGAATGCAGTAATCCTGTGCAGGAAGAGAAGAGTGAGAGCAGTAATCCTGTGCAGGAGGAGAAGAGTGAGAGCAGTAGTCCTGTGCAGGAGGAGAAGAGTGAGAGCAGTAATCCTGTGCAGGAGGTGAAGAGTGAGAGCAGTAATCCTGTGCAGGAGGAGAAGAGTGAGAGCAGTAATCCTGTGCTGGAGGAGACGAGTGAGAGCAGTAATCCTGTGCAGGAGGAGGAGAGTGAGAGCAGTAATCCTGTGCAGGAGAAGAAGAGTGAGAGCAGTAATCCTGTGCAGGAGGAGGAGAGTGAGAGCAGTAGTCCTGTGCAGGAGGAGAAAAGTGAGAGCAGCAGTCCTGTGCAGGAGGAGAAGAGTGAGAGCAGTAATCCTGTGCAGGAGAAGAACAGTGAGAGCAGTAATCCTGTGCAGGAGGAGAAGAGTGAAAGCAGTAATCCTGTACAGGAGGAGAAGAGTGAGAGCAGTAATCCTGTGCAGGAGGAGAAGAGTGAGAGCAGTAGTCCTGTGCAGGAGAAGAGTGAGAGCAGTAATCCTGTGCAGGAGGAGAAGAGTGAGAGCAGTAATCCTGTGCAGGAGGAGAAGAGTGAGTGCAGTAATCCTGTGCAGGAGGAGAAGAGTGAGAGCAGTAGTCCTGTGCAGGAGGAGAAGAGTGAGAGCAGTAATCCTGTGCAGGAGGAGAAGAGTGAGAGCAGTAATCCTGTGCAGGAGGAGAAGAGTGAGAGCAGTAATCCTGTGCAGGAGGAGAAGAGTGAGAGCAGTAGTCCTGTGCAGGAGAAGAGTGAGAACAGTAATCCTGTGCAGGAGGAGAAGAGTGAGAGCAGTAATCCTGTGCAGGAGGAGAAGAGTGAGAGCAGTAATCCTGTGCAGGAGGAGAAGAGTGAGAGCAGTAGTCCTGTGCAACAGGAGAAGAGTGAGAGCAGTAATCCTGTGCAGGAGGAGAAGAGTGAGAGCAGTAATCCTGTGCAGGAGGAGAAGAGTGAGAGCAGTAATCCTGTGCAGGAGGAGAAGAGTGAGAGCAGTAGTCCTGTGCAGGAGAAGAGTGAGAACAGTAATCCTGTGCAGGAGGAGAAGAGTGAGAGCAGTAATCCTGTGCAGGAGGAGAAGAGTGAGAGCAGTAATCCTGTGCAGGAGGAGAAGAGTGAGAGCAGTAGTCCTGTGCAACAGGAGAATAGTGAGAGCAGTAATCCTGTGCAGGAGGAGAAGAGTGAGAGCAGTAATCCTGTGCAGGAAGAGAAGAGTGAGAGCAGTAATCCTGTGCAGGAGGAGAAGAGTGAGAGCAGTAGTCCTGTGCAGGAGGAGAAGAGTGAGAGCAGTAATCCTGTGCAGGAGGTGAAGAGTGAGAGCAGTAATCCTGTGCAGGAGGAGAAGAGTGAGAGCAGTAATCCTGTGCAGGAGGAGAAGAGTGAGAGCAGTAACCCTGTGCAGGAGGAGACGAGTGAGAGCAGTAATCCTGTGCAGGAGGAGGAGAGTGAGAGCAGTAATCCTGTGCAGGAGAAGAAGAGTGAGAGCAGTAATCCTGTGCAGGAGGAGGAGAGTGAGAGCAGTAGTCCTGTGCAGGAGGAGAAAAGTGAGAGCAGCAGTCCTGTGCAGGAGGAGAAGAGTGAGAGCAGTAATCCTGTGCAGGAGGAGAAGAGTGAGAGCAGTAATCCTGTGCAGGAGGAGAAGAGTGAGAGCAGTAATCCTGTGCAGGAGGAGAAGAGTGAGAGCAGTAGTCCTGTGCAACAGGAGAATAGTGAGAGCAGTAATCCTGTGCAGGAGGAGAAGAGTGAGAGCAGTAATCCTGTGCAGGAAGAGAAGAGTGAGAGCAGTAATCCTGTGCAGGAGGAGAAGAGTGAGAGCAGTAGTCCTGTGCAGGAGGAGAAGAGTGAGAGCAGTAATCCTGTGCAGGAGGTGAAGAGTGAGAGCAGTAATCCTGTGCAGGAGGAGACGAGTGAGAGCAGTAATCCTGTGCAGGAGGAGAAGAGTGAGAGCAGTAATCCTGTGCAGGAGGAGACGAGTGAGAGCAGTAATCCTGTGCAGGAGGAGGAGAGTGAGAGCAGTAATCCTGTGCAGGAGAAGAAGAGTGAGAGCAGTAATCCTGTGCAGGAGGAGGAGAGTGAGAGCAGTAGTCCTGTGCAGGAGGAGAAAAGTGAGAGCAGCAGTCCTGTGCAGGAGGAGAAGAGTGAGAGCAGTAATCCTGTGCAGGAGAAGAACAGTGAGAGCAGTAATCCTGTGCAGGAGGAGAAGAGTGAAAGCAGTAATCCTGTACAGGAGGAGAAGAGTGAGAGCAGTAATCCTGTGCAGGAGGAGAAGAGTGAGAGCAGTAGTCCTGTGCAGGAAAAGAGTGAGAGCAGTAATCCTGTGCAGGAGGAGAAGAGTGAGAGCAGTAATCCTGTGCAGGAGGAGAAGAGAGAGAGCAGTAGTCCTGTGCAGGAGAAGAGTGAGAGCAGTAATCCTGTGCAGCAGAAGAGTGAGAGCAGTAGTCCTGTGCAGGAGGAGAAGAGTGAGAGCAGTAGTCCTGTGCAGGAGGAGAAGAGTGAGTGCAGTAATCCTGTGCAGGAGGAGGAGAAGAGTGAGAGCAGTAATCCTGTGCAGGAGGAGAAGAGTGAGAGCAGTAGTCCTGTGCAGGAGGAGAAGAGTGAGAGCAGTAATCCTGTGCAGGAGGAGAAGAGTGAGAGCAGTAATCCTGTGCAGGAGGAGAAGAGTGAGAGCAGTAATCCTGTGCAGGAGGAGAAGAGTGAGAGCAGTAGTCCTGTGCAACAGGAGAATAGTGAGAGCAGTAATCCTGTGCAGGAGGAGAAGAGTGAGAGCAGTAATCCTGTGCAGGAGGAGAAGAGTGAGAGCAGTAGTCCTGTGCAACAGGAGAATAGTGAGAGCAGTAATCCTGTGCAGGAGGAGAAGAGTGAGAGCAGTAATCCTGTGCAGGAGGAGAAGAGTGAGAGCGGTAGTCCTGTGCAACAAGAGAATAGTGAGAGCAGTAAGCCTGTGCAGGAGGAGAAGAGTGAGAGCAGTAATCCTGTGCAGGAAGAGAAGAGTGAGAGCAGTAATCCTGTGCAGGAGGAGAAGAGTGAGAGCAGTAGTCCTGTGCCGGAGGAGAAGAGTGAGAGCAGTAATCCTGTGCAGGAGGAGAAGAGTGAGAGCAGTAATCCTGTGCAGGAGGAGAAGAGTGAGAGCAGTAATCTTGTGCAGGAGGAGAAGAGTGAGAGCAGTAATCCTGTGCAGGAGGAGAAGAGTGAAAGCAGTAATCCTGTACAGGAGGAGAAGAGTGAGAGCAGTAATCCTGTGCAGGAGGAGAAGAGTGAGAGCAGTAGTCCTGTGCAGGAGAAGAGTGAGAGCAGTAATCCTGTGCAGGAGGAGAAGAGAGAGAGCAGTAGTCCTGTGCGGGAGAAGAGTGAGAGCAGTAATCCTGTGCAGCAGAAGAGTGAGAGCAGTAGTCCTGTGCAGGAGGAGAAGAGTGAGAGCAGTAGTCCTGTGCAGGAGGAGAAGAGTGAGTGCAGTAATCCTGTGCAGGAGGAGGAGAGTGAGAGCAGTAATCCTGTGCAGGAGGAGAAGAGTGAGAGCAGTAGTCCTGTGCAGGAGGAGAAGAGTGAGAGCAGTAATCCTGTGCAGGAGGAGAAGAGTGAGAGCAGTAATCCTGTGCAGGAGGAGAAGAGTGAGAGCAGTAGTCCTGTGCAGGAGGAGAAGAGTGAGAGCAGTAGTCCTGTGCAGGAGGAGAAGAGTGAGAGCAGTAGTCCTGTGCAGGAGGAGAAGAGTGAGAGCAGTAATCCTGTGCAGGAGAAGAGTGAGAGCAGTAATCCTGTGCAGGAGAAGAGTGAGAGCAGTAATCCTGTGCAGGAGAAGAACAGTGAGAGCAGTAATCCTGTGCAGGAGGAGAAGAGTGAAAGCAGTAATCCTGTACAGGAGGAGAAGAGTGAGAGCAGTAATCCTGTGCAGGAGGAGAAGAGTGAGAGCAGTAGTCCTGTGCAGGAGAAGAGTGAGAGCAGTAATCCTGTGCAGGAGGAGAAGAGTGAGAGCAGTAATCCTGTGCAGGAGGAGAAGAGAGAGAGCAGTAGTCCTGTGCGGGAGAAGAGTGAGAGCAGTAATCCTGTGCAGCAGAAGAGTGAGAGCAGTAGTCCTGTGCAGGAGGAGAAGAGTGAGAGCAGTAGTCCTGTGCAGGAGGAGAAGAGTGAGTGCAGTAATCCTGTGCAGGAGGAGGAGACTGAGAGCAGTAATCCTGTGCAGGAGGAGAAGAGTGAGAGCAGTAGTCCTGTGCAGGAGGAGAAGAGTGAGAGCAGTAATCCTGTGCAGGAGGAGAAGAGTGAGAGCAGTAATCCTGTGCAGGAGGAGAAGAGTGAGAGCAGTAGTCCTGTGCAGGAGGAGAAGAGTGAGAGCAGTAATCCTGTGCAGGAGGAGAAGAGTGAGAGCAGTAATCCTGTGCAGGAGAAGAGTGAGAGCAGTAATCCTGTGCAGGAGAAGAGTGAGAGCAGTAATCCTGTGCAGGAGGAGAAGAGTGAGAGCAGTAATCCTGTGCAGGAGGAGAAGAGTGAGAGCAGTAATCCTGTGCAGGAGGAGAAGAGTGAGAGCAGTAATCCTGTGCAGGAGGAGAAGAGTGAGAAGCAGTAATCCTGTGCAGGAGGAGAAGAGTGAGAGCAGTAGTCCTGTGCAGGAGGAGAAGAGTGAGAGCAGTAATCCTGTGCAGGAGAAGAGTGAGAGCAGTAATCCTGTGCAGGAGGAGAAGAGTGAGAGCAGTAATCCTGTGCAGGAGGAGAAGAGTGAGAGCAGTAGTCCTTTGCAGGAGGAGAAGAGTGAGAGCAGTAATCCTGTGCAGGAGGAGAAGAGTGAGAGCAGTAATCCTGTGCAGGAGGAGAAGAGTGAGAGCAGTAATCCTGTGCAGGAGGAGAAGAGTGAGAGCAGTAGTCCTGTGCAGGAGGAGAAGAGTGAGAGCAGTAATCCTGTGCAGGAGGAGAAGAGTGAGAGCAGTAATCCTGTGCAGGAGGAGAAGAGTGAGAGCAGTAATCCTGTGCAGGAGGAGGAGAGTGAGAGCAGTAATCCTGTGCAGGAGGAGAAGAGTGAGAGCTGTAGTCCTGTGCAGGAGAAGAGTGAGAGCAGTAATCCTGTGCAGGAGAAGGAGAGTGAGAGCAGTAATCTTGTGCAGGAGGAGAAGAGTGAAAGCAGTAGTCCTGTGCAGGAGGAGAAGAGTGAGCAGTAGTCCTGTGCAGGAGGAGAAGAGTGAGAGCAGTAATCCTGTGCAGGAGGAGAAGAGTGAGAGCAGTAGTCCTGTGCAGGAGGAGAAGAGTGAGAGCAGTAATCCTGTGCAGGAGGAGAAGAGTGAGAGCAGTAGTCCTGTGCAGGAGGAGAAGAGTGAGAGCAGTAATCCTGTGCAGGAGGAGAAGAGTTAGAGCAGTAATCCTGTGCAGGAGGAGAAGAGTGAGAGCAGTACTCCTGTGCAGGAGAAGAGTGAGAGCAGTAATCCTGTGCAGGAGTAGAAGAGTGAGAGCAGTAGTCCTGTGCAGGAGAAGAGTGAGAGCAGTAATCCTCTGCAGGAGGAGAAGAGTGAGAGCAGTAATCCTGTGCAGGAGGAGAAGAGTGAGAGCAGTAATCCTGTGCAGGAGGAGAAGAGTGAGAGCAGTAGTCCTGTGCAACAGGAGAATAGTGAGAGCAGTAATCCTGTGCAGGAGGAGAAGAGTGAGAGCAGTAATCCTGTGCAGGAGGAGAAGAGTGAGAGCAGTAATCCTGTGCAGGAGGAGAAGAGTGAGAGCAGTAGTCCTGTGCAGGAGGAGAAGAGTGAGAGCAGTAATCCTGTGCAGGAGGAGAAGAGTGAGAGCAGTAGTCCTGTGCAGGAGAAGAGTGAGAACAGTAATCCTGTGCAGGAGGAGAAGAGTGAGAGCAGTAATCCTGTGCAGGAGGAGAAGAGTGAGAGCAGTAATCCTGTGCAGGAGGAGAAGAGTGAAAGCAGTAGTCCTGTGCAACAGGAGAATAGTGAGAGCAGTAATCCTGTGCAGGAGGAGAAGAGTGAATGCAGTAATCCTGTGCAGGAAGAGAAGAGTGAGAGCAGTAATCCTGTGCAGGAGGAGAAGAGTGAGAGCAGTAGTCCTGTGCAGGAGGAGAAGAGTGAGAGCAGTAATCCTGTGCTGGAGGAGAAGAGTGAGAGCAGTAATCCTGTGCAGGAGGAGAAGAGTGAGAGCAGTAATCCTGTGCAGGAGGAGAAGAGTGAGAGCAGTAATCCTGTGCTGGAGGAGACGAGTGAGAGCAGTAATCCTGTGCAGGAGGAGGAGAGTGAGAGCAGTAATCCTGTGCAGGAGAAGAAGAGTGAGAGCAGTAATCCTGTGCAGGAGGAGGAGAGTGAGAGCAGTAGTCCTGTGCAGGAGGAGAAAAGTGAGAGCAGCAGTCCTGTGCAGGAGGAGAAGAGTGAGAGCAGTAATCCTGTGCAGGAGAAGAACAGTGAGAGCAGTAATCCTGTGCAGGAGGAGAAGAGTGAAAGCAGTAATCCTGTACAGGAGGAGAAGAGTGAGAGCAGTAATCCTGTGCAGGAGGAGAAGAGTGAGAGCAGTAGTCCTGTGCAGGAGAAGAGTGAGAGCAGTAATCCTGTGCAGGAGGAGAAGAGTGAGAGCAGTAATCCTGTGCAGGAGGAGAAGAGTGAGTGCAGTAATCCTGTGCAGGAGGAGAAGAGTGAGAGCAGTAGTCCTGTGCAGGAGGAGAAGAGTGAGAGCAGTAATCCTGTGCAGGAGGAGAAGAGTGAGAGCAGTAATCCTGTGCAGGAGGAGAAGAGTGAGAGCAGTAATCCTGTGCAGGAGGAGAAGAGTGAGAGCAGTAGTCCTGTGCAGGAGAAGAGTGAGAACAGTAATCCTGTGCAGGAGGAGAAGAGTGAGAGCAGTAATCCTGTGCAGGAGGAGAAGAGTGAGAGCAGTAATCCTGTGCAGGAGGAGAAGAGTGAGAGCAGTAGTCCTGTGCAACAGGAGAATAGTGAGAGCAGTAATCCTGTGCAGGAGGAGAAGAGTGAGAGCAGTAATCCTGTGCAGGAAGAGAAGAGTGAGAGCAGTAATCCTGTGCAGGAGGAGAAGAGTGAGAGCAGTAGTCCTGTGCAGGAGGAGAAGAGTGAGAGCAGTAATCCTGTGCAGGAGGTGAAGAGTGAGAGCAGTAATCCTGTGCAGGAGGAGAAGAGTGAGAGCAGTAATCCTGTGCAGGAGGAGACGAGTGAGAGCAGTAATCCTGTGCAGGAGGAGGAGAGTGAGAGCAGTAATCCTGTGCAGGAGAAGAAGAGTGAGAGCAGTAATCCTGTGCAGGAGGAGGAGAGTGAGAGCAGTAGTCCTGTGCAGGAGGAGAAAAGTGAGAGCAGCAGTCCTCTGCAGGAGGAGAAGAGTGAGAGCAGTAATCCTGTGCAGGAGAAGAACAGTGAGAGCAGTAATCCTGTGCAGGAGGAGAAGAGTGAAAGCAGTAATCCTGTACAGGAGGAGAAGGGTGAGAGCAGTAATCCTGTGCAGGAGGAGAAGAGTGAGAGCAGTAGTCCTGTGCAGGAAAAGAGTGAGAGCAGTAATCCTGTGCAGGAGGAGAAGAGTGAGAGCAGTAATCCTGTGCAGGAGGAGAAGAGAGAGAGCAGTAGTCCTGTGCAGGAGAAGAGTGAGAGCAGTAATCCTGTGCAGCAGAAGAGTGAGAGCAGTAGTCCTGTGCAGGAGGAGAAGAGTGAGAGCAGTAGTCCTGTGCAGGAGGAGAAGAGTGAGTGCAGTAATCCTGTGCAGGAGGAGGAGAAGAGTGAGAGCAGTAATCCTGTGCAGGAGGAGAAGAGTGAGAGCAGTAGTCCTGTGCAGGAGGAGAAGAGTGAGAGCAGTAATCCTGTGCAGGAGGAGAAGAGTGAGAGCAGTAATCCTGTGCAGGAGGAGAAGAGTGAGAGCAGTAATCCTGTGCAGGAGGAGAAGAGTGAGAGCAGTAGTCCTGTGCAACAGGAGAATAGTGAGAGCAGTAATCCTGTGCAGGAGGAGAAGAGTGAGAGCAGTAATCCTGTGCAGGAGGAGAAGAGTGAGAGCAGTAGTCCTGTGCAACAGGAGAATAGTGAGAGCAGTAATCCTGTGCAGGAGGAGAAGAAGAGTGAGAGCAGTAATCCTGTGCAGGAGGAGAAGAGTGAGAGCGGTAGTCCTGTGCAACAGGAGAATAGTGAGAGCAGTAAGCCTGTGCAGGAGGAGAAGAGTGAGAGCAGTAATCCTGTGCAGGAAGAGAAGAGTGAGAGCAGTAATCCTGTGCAGGAGGAGAAGAGTGAGAGCAGTAGTCCTGTGCCGGAGGAGAAGAGTGAGAGCAGTAATCCTGTGCAGGAGGAGAAGAGTGAGAGCAGTAATCCTGTGCAGGAGGAGAAGAGTGAGAGCAGTAATCTTGTGCAGGAGGAGAAGAGTGAGAGCAGTAATCCTGTGCAGGAGGAGAAGAGTGAAAGCAGTAATCCTGTACAGGAGGAGAAGAGTGAGAGCAGTAATCCTGTGCAGGAGGAGAAGAGTGAGAGCAGTAGTCCTGTGCAGGAGAAGAGTGAGAGCAGTAATCCTGTGCAGGAGGAGAAGAGAGAGAGCAGTAGTCCTGTGCGGGAGAAGAGTGAGAGCAGTAATCCTGTGCAGCAGAAGAGTGAGAGCAGTAGTCCTGTGCAGGAGGAGAAGAGTGAGAGCAGTAGTCCTGTGCAGGAGGAGAAGAGTGAGTGCAGTAATCCTGTGCAGGAGGAGGAGAGCGAGAGCAGTAATCCTGTGCAGGAGGAGAAGAGTGAGAGCAGTAGTCCTGTGCAGGAGGAGAAGAGTGAGAGCAGTAATCCTGTGCAGGAGGAGAAGAGTGAGAGCAGTAATCCTGTGCAGGAGGAGAAGAGTGAGAGCAGTAATCCTGTGCAGGAGGAGAAGAGTGAGAGCAGTAGTCCTGTGCAGGAGGAGAAGAGTGAGAGCAGTAGTCCTGTGCAGGAGAAGAGTGAGAGCAGTAATCCTGTGCAGGAGAAGGAGAGTGAGAGCAGTAATCCTGTGCAGGAGGAGAAGAGTGAAAGCAGTAGTCCTGTGCAGGAGGAGAAGAGTGAGCAGTAGTCCTGTGCAGGAGGAGAAGAGTGAGAGCGGTAATCCTGTGCAGGAGGAGAAGAGTGAGAGCAGTAGTCCTGTGCAGGAGGAGAAGAGTGAGAGCAGTAATCCTGTGCAGGAGGAGAAGAGTGAGAGCAGTAGTCCTGTGCAGGAGGAGAAGAGTGAGAGCAGTAATCCTGTGCAGGAGGAGAAGAGTTAGAGCAGTAATCCTGTGCAGGAGGAGAAGAGTGAGAGCAGTACTCCTGTGCAGGAGAAGAGTGAGAGCAGTAATCCTGTGCAGGAGGAGAAGAGTGAGAGCAGTAGTCCTGTGCAACAGGAGAATAGTGAGAGCAGTAATCCTGTGCAGGAGGAGAATGGTGAATGCAGTAATCCTGTGCAGGAAGAGAAGAGTGAGAGCAGTAATCCTGTGCAGGAGGAGAAGAGTGAGAGCAGTAGTCCTGTGCAGGAGGAGAAGAGTGAGAGCAGTAATCCTGTGCAGGAGGTGAAGAGTGAGAGCAGTAATCCTGTGCAGGAGGAGAAGAGTGAGAGCAGTAATCCTGTGCTGGAGGAGACGAGTGAGAGCAGTAATCCTGTGCAGGAGGAGGAGAGTGAGAGCAGTAATCCTGTGCAGGAGAAGAAGAGTGAGAGCAGTAATCCTGTGCAGGAGGAGGAGAGTGAGAGCAGTAGTCCTGTGCAGGAGGAGAAAAGTGAGAGCAGCAGTCCTGTGCAGGAGGAGAAGAGTGAGAGCAGTAATCCTGTGCAGGAGAAGAACAGTGAGAGCAGTAATCCTGTGCAGGAGGAGAAGAGTGAAAGCAGTAATCCTGTACAGGAGGAGAAGAGTGAGAGCAGTAATCCTGTGCAGGAGGAGAAGAGTGAGAGCAGTAGTCCTGTGCAGGAGAAGAGTGAGAGCAGTAATCCTGTGCAGGAGGAGAAGAGTGAGAGCAGTAATCCTGTGCAGGAGGAGAAGAGTGAGTGCAGTAATCCTGTGCAGGAGGAGAAGAGTGAGAGCAGTAGTCCTGTGCAGGAGGAGAAGAGTGAGAGCAGTAATCCTGTGCAGGAGGAGAAGAGTGAGAGCAGTAATCCTGTGCAGGAGGAGAAGAGTGAGAGCAGTAATCCTGTGCAGGAGGAGAAGAGTGAGAGCAGTAGTCCTGTGCAGGAGAAGAGTGAGAACAGTAATCCTGTGCAGGAGGAGAAGAGTGAGAGCAGTAATCCTGTGCAGGAGGAGAAGAGTGAGAGCAGTAATCCTGTGCAGGAGGAGAAGAGTGAGAGCAGTAGTCCTGTGCAACAGGAGAATAGTGAGAGCAGTAATCCTGTGCAGGAGGAGAAGAGTGAGAGCAGTAATCCTGTGCAGGAGGAGAAGAGTGAGAGCAGTAATCCTGTGCAGGAGGAGAAGAGTGAGAGCAGTAGTCCTGTGCAGGAGAAGAGTGAGAACAGTAATCCTGTGCAGGAGGAGAAGAGTGAGAGCAGTAATCCTGTGCAGGAGGAGAAGAGTGAGAGCAGTAATCCTGTGCAGGAGGAGAAGAGTGAGAGCAGTAGTCCTGTGCAACAGGAGAATAGTGAGAGCAGTAATCCTGTGCAGGAGGAGAAGAGTGAGAGCAGTAATCCTGTGCAGGAAGAGAAGAGTGAGAGCAGTAATCCTGTGCAGGAGGAGAAGAGTGAGAGCAGTAGTCCTGTGCAGGAGGAGAAGAGTGAGAGCAGTAATCCTGTGCAGGAGGTGAAGAGTGAGAGCAGTAATCCTGTGCAGGAGGAGAAGAGTGAGAGCAGTAATCCTGTGCAGGAGGAGAAGAGTGAGAGCAGTAATCCTGTGCAGGAGGAGACGAGTGAGAGCAGTAATCCTGTGCAGGAGGAGGAGAGTGAGAGCAGTAATCCTGTGCAGGAGAAGAAGAGTGAGAGCAGTAATCCTGTGCAGGAGGAGGAGAGTGAGAGCAGTAGTCCTGTGCAGGAGGAGAAAAGTGAGAGCAGCAGTCCTGTGCAGGAGGAGAAGAGTGAGAGCAGTAATCCTGTGCAGGAGGAGAAGAGTGAGAGCAGTAATCCTGTGCAGGAGGAGAAGAGTGAGAGCAGTAATCCTGTGCAGGAGGAGAAGAGTGAGAGCAGTAGTCCTGTGCAACAGGAGAATAGTGAGAGCAGTAATCCTGTGCAGGAGGAGAAGAGTGAGAGCAGTAATCCTGTGCAGGAAGAGAAGAGTGAGAGCAGTAATCCTGTGCAGGAGGAGAAGAGTGAGAGCAGTAGTCCTGTGCAGGAGGAGAAGAGTGAGAGCAGTAATCCTGTGCAGGAGGTGAAGAGTGAGAGCAGTAATCCTGTGCAGGAGGAGACGAGTGAGAGCAGTAATCCTGTGCAGGAGGAGAAGAGTGAGAGCAGTAATCCTGTGCAGGAGGAGACGAGTGAGAGCAGTAATCCTGTGCAGGAGGAGGAGAGTGAGAGCAGTAATCCTGTGCAGGAGAAGAAGAGTGAGAGCAGTAATCCTGTGCAGGAGGAGGAGAGTGAGAGCAGTAGTCCTGTGCAGGAGGAGAAAAGTGAGAGCAGCAGTCCTGTGCAGGAGGAGAAGAGTGAGAGCAGTAATCCTGTGCAGGAGAAGAACAGTGAGAGCAGTAATCCTGTGCAGGAGGAGAAGAGTGAAAGCAGTAATCCTGTACAGGAGGAGAAGAGTGAGAGCAGTAATCCTGTGCAGGAGGAGAAGAGTGAGAGCAGTAGTCCTGTGCAGGAAAAGAGTGAGAGCAGTAATCCTGTGCAGGAGGAGAAGAGTGAGAGCAGTAATCCTGTGCAGGAGGAGAAGAGAGAGAGCAGTAGTCCTGTGCAGGAGAAGAGTGAGAGCAGTAATCCTGTGCAGCAGAAGAGTGAGAGCAGTAGTCCTGTGCAGGAGGAGAAGAGTGAGAGCAGTAGTCCTGTGCAGGAGGAGAAGAGTGAGTGCAGTAATCCTGTGCAGGAGGAGGAGAAGAGTGAGAGCAGTAATCCTGTGCAGGAGGAGAAGAGTGAGAGCAGTAGTCCTGTGCAGGAGGAGAAGAGTGAGAGCAGTAATCCTGTGCAGGAGGAGAAGAGTGAGAGCAGTAATCCTGTGCAGGAGGAGAAGAGTGAGAGCAGTAATCCTGTGCAGGAGGAGAAGAGTGAGAGCAGTAGTCCTGTGCAACAGGAGAATAGTGAGAGCAGTAATCCTGTGCAGGAGGAGAAGAGTGAGAGCAGTAATCCTGTGCAGGAGGAGAAGAGTGAGAGCAGTAGTCCTGTGCAACAGGAGAATAGTGAGAGCAGTAATCCTGTGCAGGAGGAGAAGAGTGAGAGCAGTAATCCTGTGCAGGAGGAGAAGAGTGAGAGCGGTAGTCCTGTGCAACAGGAGAATAGTGAGAGCAGTAAGCCTGTGCAGGAGGAGAAGAGTGAGAGCAGTAATCCTGTGCAGGAAGAGAAGAGTGAGAGCAGTAATCCTGTGCAGGAGGAGAAGAGTGAGAGCAGTAGTCCTGTGCCGGAGGAGAAGAGTGAGAGCAGTAATCCTGTGCAGGAGGAGAAGAGTGAGAGCAGTAATCCTGTGCAGGAGGAGAAGAGTGAGAGCAGTAATCTTGTGCAGGAGGAGAAGAGTGAGAGCAGTAATCCTGTGCAGGAGGAGAAGAGTGAAAGCAGTAATCCTGTACAGGAGGAGAAGAGTGAGAGCAGTAATCCTGTGCAGGAGGAGAAGAGTGAGAGCAGTAGTCCTGTGCAGGAGAAGAGTGAGAGCAGTAATCCTGTGCAGGAGGAGAAGAGAGAGAGCAGTAGTCCTGTGCGGGAGAAGAGTGAGAGCAGTAATCCTGTGCAGCAGAAGAGTGAGAGCAGTAGTCCTGTGCAGGAGGAGAAGAGTGAGAGCAGTAGTCCTGTGCAGGAGGAGAAGAGTGAGTGCAGTAATCCTGTGCAGGAGGAGGAGAGTGAGAGCAGTAATCCTGTGCAGGAGGAGAAGAGTGAGAGCAGTAGTCCTGTGCAGGAGGAGAAGAGTGAGAGCAGTAATCCTGTGCAGGAGGAGAAGAGTGAGAGCAGTAATCCTGTGCAGGAGGAGAAGAGTGAGAGCAGTAATCCTGTGCAGGAGGAGAAGAGTGAGAGCAGTAGTCCTGTGCAGGAGGAGAAGAGTGAGAGCAGTAGTCCTGTGCAGGAGGAGAAGAGTGAGAGCAGTAGTCCTGTGCAGGAGGAGAAGAGTGAGAGCAGTAATCCTGTGCAGGAGAAGAGTGAGAGCAGTAATCCTGTGCAGGAGAAGAGTGAGAGCAGTAATCCTGTGCAGGAGAAGAACAGTGAGAGCAGTAATCCTGTGCAGGAGGAGAAGAGTGAAAGCAGTAATCCTGTACAGGAGGAGAAGAGTGAGAGCAGTAATCCTGTGCAGGAGGAGAAGAGTGAGAGCAGTAGTCCTGTGCAGGAGAAGAGTGAGAGCAGTAATCCTGTGCAGGAGGAGAAGAGTGAGAGCAGTAATCCTGTGCAGGAGGAGAAGAGAGAGAGCAGTAGTCCTGTGCGGGAGAAGAGTGAGAGCAGTAATCCTGTGCAGCAGAAGAGTGAGAGCAGTAGTCCTGTGCAGGAGGAGAAGAGTGAGAGCAGTAGTCCTGTGCAGGAGGAGAAGAGTGAGTGCAGTAATCCTGTGCAGGAGGAGGAGACTGAGAGCAGTAATCCTGTGCAGGAGGAGAAGAGTGAGAGCAGTAGTCCTGTGCAGGAGGAGAAGAGTGAGAGCAGTAATCCTGTGCAGGAGGAGAAGAGTGAGAGCAGTAATCCTGTGCAGGAGGAGAAGAGTGAGAGCAGTAATCCTGTGCAGGAGGAGAAGAGTGAGAGCAGTAATCCTGTGCAGGAGGAGAAGAGTGAGAGCAGTAGTCCTGTGCAGGAGGAGAAGAGTGAGAGCAGTAGTCCTGTGCAGGAGGAGAAGAGTGAGAGCAGTAGTCCTGTGCAGGAGGAGAAGAGTGAGAGCAGTAATCCTGTGCAGGAGAAGAGTGAGAGCAGTAATCCTGTGCAGGAGAAGAGTGAGAGCAGTAATCCTGTGCAGGAGGAGAAGAGTGAGAGCAGTAATCCTGTGCAGGAGGAGAAGAGTGAGAGCAGTAATCCTGTGCAGGAGGAGAAGAGTGAGAGCAGTAATCCTGTGCAGGAGGAGAAGAGTGAGAGCAGTAATCCTGTGCAGGAGGAGAAGAGTGAGAGCAGTAGTCCTGTGCAGGAGGAGAAGAGTGAGAGCAGTAATCCTGTGCAGGAGAAGAGTGAGAGCAGTAATCCTGTGCAGGAGGAGAAGAGTGAGAGCAGTAATCCTGTGCAGGAGGAGAAGAGTGAGAGCAGTAGTCCTTTGCAGGAGGAGAAGAGTGAGAGCAGTAATCCTGTGCAGGAGGAGAAGAGTGAGAGCAGTAATCCTGTGCAGGAGGAGAAGAGTGAGAGCAGTAATCCTGTGCAGGAGGAGAAGAGTGAGAGCAGTAGTCCTGTGCAGGAGGAGAAGAGTGAGAGCAGTAATCCTGTGCAGGAGGAGAAGAGTGAGAGCAGTAATCCTGTGCAGGAGGAGAAGAGTGAGAGCAGTAATCCTGTGCAGGAGGAGGAGAGTGAGAGCAGTAATCCTGTGCAGGAGGAGAAGAGTGAGAGCTGTAGTCCTGTGCAGGAGAAGAGTGAGAGCAGTAATCCTGTGCAGGAGAAGGAGAGTGAGAGCAGTAATCTTGTGCAGGAGGAGAAGAGTGAAAGCAGTAGTCCTGTGCAGGAGGAGAAGAGTGAGCAGTAGTCCTGTGCAGGAGGAGAAGAGTGAGAGCAGTAATCCTGTGCAGGAGGAGAAGAGTGAGAGCAGTAGTCCTGTGCAGGAGGAGAAGAGTGAGAGCAGTAATCCTGTGCAGGAGGAGAAGAGTGAGAGCAGTAGTCCTGTGCAGGAGGAGAAGAGTGAGAGCAGTAATCCTGTGCAGGAGGAGAAGAGTTAGAGCAGTAATCCTGTGCAGGAGGAGAAGAGTGAGAGCAGTACTCCTGTGCAGGAGAAGAGTGAGAGCAGTAATCCTGTGCAGGAGTAGAAGAGTGAGAGCAGTAGTCCTGTGCAGGAGAAGAGTGAGAGCAGTAATCCTCTGCAGGAGGAGAAGAGTGAGAGCAGTAATCCTGTGCAGGAGGAGAAGAGTGAGAGCAGTAATCCTGTGCAGGAGGAGAAGAGTGAGAGCAGTAGTCCTGTGCAACAGGAGAATAGTGAGAGCAGTAATCCTGTGCAGGAGGAGAAGAGTGAGAGCAGTAATCCTGTGCAGGAGGAGAAGAGTGAGAGCAGTAATCCTGTGCAGGAGGAGAAGAGTGAGAGCAGTAGTCCTGTGCAGGAGGAGAAGAGTGAGAGCAGTAATCCTGTGCAGGAGGAGAAGAGTGAGAGCAGTAGTCCTGTGCAGGAGAAGAGTGAGAACAGTAATCCTGTGCAGGAGGAGAAGAGTGAGAGCAGTAATCCTGTGCAGGAGGAGAAGAGTGAGAGCAGTAATCCTGTGCAGGAGGAGAAGAGTGAAAGCAGTAGTCCTGTGCAACAGGAGAATAGTGAGAGCAGTAATCCTGTGCAGGAGGAGAAGAGTGAATGCAGTAATCCTGTGCAGGAAGAGAAGAGTGAGAGCAGTAATCCTGTGCAGGAGGAGAAGAGTGAGAGCAGTAGTCCTGTGCAGGAGGAGAAGAGTGAGAGCAGTAATCCTGTGCTGGAGGAGAAGAGTGAGAGCAGTAATCCTGTGCAGGAGGAGAAGAGTGAGAGCAGTAATCCTGTGCAGGAGGAGAAGAGTGAGAGCAGTAATCCTGTGCTGGAGGAGACGAGTGAGAGCAGTAATCCTGTGCAGGAGGAGGAGAGTGAGAGCAGTAATCCTGTGCAGGAGAAGAAGAGTGAGAGCAGTAATCCTGTGCAGGAGGAGGAGAGTGAGAGCAGTAGTCCTGTGCAGGAGGAGAAAAGTGAGAGCAGCAGTCCTGTGCAGGAGGAGAAGAGTGAGAGCAGTAATCCTGTGCAGGAGAAGAACAGTGAGAGCAGTAATCCTGTGCAGGAGGAGAAGAGTGAAAGCAGTAATCCTGTACAGGAGGAGAAGAGTGAGAGCAGTAATCCTGTGCAGGAGGAGAAGAGTGAGAGCAGTAGTCCTGTGCAGGAGAAGAGTGAGAGCAGTAATCCTGTGCAGGAGGAGAAGAGTGAGAGCAGTAATCCTGTGCAGGAGGAGAAGAGTGAGTGCAGTAATCCTGTGCAGGAGGAGAAGAGTGAGATCAGTAGTCCTGTGCAGGAGGAGAAGAGTGAGAGCAGTAATCCTGTGCAGGAGGAGAAGAGTGAGAGCAGTAATCCTGTGCAGGAGGAGAAGAGTGAGAGCAGTAATCCTGTGCAGGAGGAGAAGAGTGAGAGCAGTAGTCCTGTGCAGGAGAAGAGTGAGAACAGTAATCCTGTGCAGGAGGAGAAGAGTGAGAGCAGTAATCCTGTGCAGGAGGAGAAGAGTGAGAGCAGTAATCCTGTGCAGGAGGAGAAGAGTGAGAGCAGTAGTCCTGTGCAACAGGAGAATAGTGAGAGCAGTAATCCTGTGCAGGAGGAGAAGAGTGAGAGCAGTAATCCTGTGCAGGAAGAGAAGAGTGAGAGCAGTAATCCTGTGCAGGAGGAGAAGAGTGAGAGCAGTAGTCCTGTGCAGGAGGAGAAGAGTGAGAGCAGTAATCCTGTGCAGGAGGTGAAGAGTGAGAGCAGTAATCCTGTGCAGGAGGAGAAGAGTGAGAGCAGTAATCCTGTGCAGGAGGAGACGAGTGAGAGCAGTAATCCTGTGCAGGAGGAGGAGAGTGAGAGCAGTAATCCTGTGCAGGAGAAGAAGAGTGAGAGCAGTAATCCTGTGCAGGAGGAGGAGAGTGAGAGCAGTAGTCCTGTGCAGGAGGAGAAAAGTGAGAGCAGCAGTCCTGTGCAGGAGGAGAAGAGTGAGAGCAGTAATCCTGTGCAGGAGAAGAACAGTGAGAGCAGTAATCCTGTGCAGGAGGAGAAGAGTGAAAGCAGTAATCCTGTACAGGAGGAGAAGAGTGAGAGCAGTAATCCTGTGCAGGAGGAGAAGAGTGAGAGCAGTAGTCCTGTGCAGGAAAAGAGTGAGAGCAGTAATCCTGTGCAGGAGGAGAAGAGTGAGAGCAGTAATCCTGTGCAGGAGGAGAAGAGAGAGAGCAGTAGTCCTGTGCAGGAGAAGAGTGAGAGCAGTAATCCTGTGCAGCAGAAGAGTGAGAGCAGTAGTCCTGTGCAGGAGGAGAAGAGTGAGAGCAGTAGTCCTGTGCAGGAGGAGAAGAGTGAGTGCAGTAATCCTGTGCAGGAGGAGGAGAAGAGTGAGAGCAGTAATCCTGTGCAGGAGGAGAAGAGTGAGAGCAGTAGTCCTGTGCAGGAGGAGAAGAGTGAGAGCAGTAATCCTGTGCAGGAGGAGAAGAGTGAGAGCAGTAATCCTGTGCAGGAGGAGAAGAGTGAGAGCAGTAATCCTGTGCAGGAGGAGAAGAGTGAGAGCAGTAGTCCTGTGCAACAGGAGAATAGTGAGAGCAGTAATCCTGTGCAGGAGGAGAAGAGTGAGAGCAGTAATCCTGTGCAGGAGGAGAAGAGTGAGAGCAGTAGTCCTGTGCAACAGGAGAATAGTGAGAGCAGTAATCCTGTGCAGGAGGAGAAGAGTGAGAGCAGTAATCCTGTGCAGGAGGAGAAGAGTGAGAGCGGTAGTCCTGTGCAACAGGAGAATAGTGAGAGCAGTAAGCCTGTGCAGGAGGAGAAGAGTGAGAGCAGTAATCCTGTGCAGGAAGAGAAGAGTGAGAGCAGTAATCCTGTGCAGGAGGAGAAGAGTGAGAGCAGTAGTCCTGTGCCGGAGGAGAAGAGTGAGAGCAGTAATCCTGTGCAGGAGGAGAAGAGTGAGAGCAGTAATCCTGTGCAGGAGGAGAAGAGTGAGAGCAGTAATCTTGTGCAGGAGGAGAAGAGTGAGAGCAGTAATCCTGTGCAGGAGGAGAAGAGTGAAAGCAGTAATCCTGTACAGGAGGAGAAGAGTGAGAGCAGTAATCCTGTGCAGGAGGAGAAGAGTGAGAGCAGTAGTCCTGTGCAGGAGAAGAGTGAGAGCAGTAATCCTGTGCAGGAGGAGAAGAGAGAGAGCAGTAGTCCTGTGCGGGAGAAGAGTGAGAGCAGTAATCCTGTGCAGCAGAAGAGTGAGAGCAGTAGTCCTGTGCAGGAGGAGAAGAGTGAGAGCAGTAGTCCTGTGCAGGAGGAGAAGAGTGAGTGCAGTAATCCTGTGCAGGAGGAGGAGAGTGAGAGCAGTAATCCTGTGCAGGAGGAGAAGAGTGAGAGCAGTAGTCCTGTGCAGGAGGAGAAGAGTGAGAGCAGTAATCCTGTGCAGGAGGAGAAGAGTGAGAGCAGTAATCCTGTGCAGGAGGAGAAGAGTGAGAGCAGTAATCCTGTGCAGGAGGAGAAGAGTGAGAGCAGTAGTCCTGTGCAGGAGGAGAAGAGTGAGAGCAGTAGTCCTGTGCAGGAGAAGAGTGAGAGCAGTAATCCTGTGCAGGAGAAGGAGAGTGAGAGCAGTAATCCTGTGCAGGAGGAGAAGAGTGAAAGCAGTAGTCCTGTGCAGGAGGAGAAGAGTGAGCAGTAGTCCTGTGCAGGAGGAGAAGAGTGAGAGCGGTAATCCTGTGCAGGAGGAGAAGAGTGAGAGCAGTAGTCCTGTGCAGGAGGAGAAGAGTGAGAGCAGTAATCCTGTGCAGGAGGAGAAGAGTGAGAGCAGTAGTCCTGTGCAGGAGGAGAAGAGTGAGAGCAGTAATCCTGTGCAGGAGGAGAAGAGTTAGAGCAGTAATCCTGTGCAGGAGGAGAAGAGTGAGAGCAGTACTCCTGTGCAGGAGAAGAGTGAGAGCAGTAATCCTGTGCAGGAGTAGAAGAGTGAGAGCAGTAGTCCTGTGCAGGAGAAGAGTGAGAGCAGTAATCCTCTGCAGGAGGAGAAGAGTGAGAGCAGTAATCCTGTGCAGGAGGAGAAGAGTGAGAGCAGTAATCCTGTGCAGGAGGAGAAGAGTGAGAGCAGTAGTCCTGTGCAACAGGAGAATAGTGAGAGCAGTAATCTTGTGCAGGAGGAGAAGAGTGAGAGCAGTAATCCTGTGCAGGAGGAGAAGAGTGAGAGCAGTAATCCTGTGCAGGAGGAGAAGAGTGAGAGCAGTAGTCCTGTGCAGGAGGAGAAGAGTGAGAGCAGTAATCCTGTGCAGGAGGAGAAGAGTGAGAGCAGTAGTCCTGTGCAGGAGAAGAGTGAGAACAGTAATCCTGTGCAGGAGGAGAAGAGTGAGAGCAGTAATCCTGTGCAGGAGGAGAAGAGTGAGAGCAGTAATCCTGTGCAGGAGGAGAAGAGTGAGAGCAGTAGTCCTGTGCAACAGGAGAATAGTGAGAGCAGTAATCCTGTGCAGGAGGAGAATGGTGAATGCAGTAATCCTGTGCAGGAAGAGAAGAGTGAGAGCAGTAATCCTGTGCAGGAGGAGAAGAGTGAGAGCAGTAGTCCTGTGCAGGAGGAGAAGAGTGAGAGCAGTAATCCTGTGCAGGAGGTGAAGAGTGAGAGCAGTAATCCTGTGCAGGAGGAGAAGAGTGAGAGCAGTAATCCTGTGCTGGAGGAGACGAGTGAGAGCAGTAATCCTGTGCAGGAGGAGGAGAGTGAGAGCAGTAATCCTGTGCAGGAGAAGAAGAGTGAGAGCAGTAATCCTGTGCAGGAGGAGGAGAGTGAGAGCAGTAGTCCTGTGCAGGAGGAGAAAAGTGAGAGCAGCAGTCCTGTGCAGGAGGAGAAGAGTGAGAGCAGTAATCCTGTGCAGGAGAAGAACAGTGAGAGCAGTAATCCTGTGCAGGAGGAGAAGAGTGAAAGCAGTAATCCTGTACAGGAGGAGAAGAGTGAGAGCAGTAATCCTGTGCAGGAGGAGAAGAGTGAGAGCAGTAGTCCTGTGCAGGAGAAGAGTGAGAGCAGTAATCCTGTGCAGGAGGAGAAGAGTGAGAGCAGTAATCCTGTGCAGGAGGAGAAGAGTGAGTGCAGTAATCCTGTGCAGGAGGAGAAGAGTGAGAGCAGTAGTCCTGTGCAGGAGGAGAAGAGTGAGAGCAGTAATCCTGTGCAGGAGGAGAAGAGTGAGAGCAGTAATCCTGTGCAGGAGGAGAAGAGTGAGAGCAGTAATCCTGTGCAGGAGGAGAAGAGTGAGAGCAGTAGTCCTGTGCAGGAGAAGAGTGAGAACAGTAATCCTGTGCAGGAGGAGAAGAGTGAGAGCAGTAATCCTGTGCAGGAGGAGAAGAGTGAGAGCAGTAATCCTGTGCAGGAGGAGAAGAGTGAGAGCAGTAGTCCTGTGCAACAGGAGAATAGTGAGAGCAGTAATCCTGTGCAGGAGGAGAAGAGTGAGAGCAGTAATCCTGTGCAGGAAGAGAAGAGTGAGAGCAGTAATCCTGTGCAGGAGGAGAAGAGTGAGAGAAGTAGTCCTGTGCAGGAGGAGAAGAGTGAGAGCAGTAATCCTGTGCAGGAGGTGAAGAGTGAGAGCAGTAATCCTGTGCAGGAGGAGAAGAGTGAGAGCAGTAATCCTGTGCAGGAGGAGAAGAGTGAGAGCAGTAATCCTGTGCAGGAGGAGACGAGTGAGAGCAGTAATCCTGTGCAGGAGGAGGAGAGTGAGAGCAGTAATCCTGTGCAGGAGAAGAAGAGTGAGAGCAGTAATCCTGTGCAGGAGGAGGAGAGTGAGAGCAGTAGTCCTGTGCAGGAGGAGAAAAGTGAGAGCAGCAGTCCTGTGCAGGAGGAGAAGAGTGAGAGCAGTAATCCTGTGCAGGAGGAGAAGAGTGAGAGCAGTAATCCTGTGCAGGAGGAGAAGAGTGAGAGCAGTAATCCTGTGCAGGAGGAGAAGAGTGAGAGCAGTAGTCCTGTGCAACAGGGGAATAGTGAGAGCAGTAATCCTGTGCAGGAGGAGAAGAGTGAGAGCAGTAATCCTGTGCAGGAAGAGAAGAGTGAGAGCAGTAATCCTGTGCAGGAGGAGAAGAGTGAGAGCAGTAGTCCTGTGCAGGAGGAGAAGAGTGAGAGCAGTAATCCTGTGCAGGAGGTGAAGAGTGAGAGCAGTAATCCTGTGCAGGAGGAGAAGAGTGAGAGCAGTAATCCTGTGCAGGAGGAGAAGAGTGAGAGCAGTAATCCTGTGCAGGAGGAGACGAGTGAGAGCAGTAATCCTGTGCAGGAGGAGGAGAGTGAGAGCAGTAATCCTGTGCAGGAGAAGAAGAGTGAGAGCAGTAATCCTGTGCAGGAGGAGGAGAGTGAGAGCAGTAGTCCTGTGCAGGAGGAGAAAAGTGAGAGCAGCAGTCCTGTGCAGGAGGAGAAGAGTGAGAGCAGTAATCCTGTGCAGGAGAAGAACAGTGAGAGCAGTAATCCTGTGCAGGAGGAGAAGAGTGAAAGCAGTAATCCTGTACAGGAGGAGAAGAGTGAGAGCAGTAATCCTGTGCAGGAGGAGAAGAGTGAGAGCAGTAGTCCTGTGCAGGAAAAGAGTGAGAGCAGTAATCCTGTGCAGGAGGAGAAGAGTGAGAGCAGTAATCCTGTGCAGGAGGAGAAGAGAGAGAGCAGTAGTCCTGTGCAGGAGAAGAGTGAGAGCAGTAATCCTGTGCAGCAGAAGAGTGAGAGCAGTAGTCCTGTGCAGGAGGAGAAGAGTGAGAGCAGTAGTCCTGTGCAGGAGGAGAAGAGTGAGTGCAGTAATCCTGTGCAGGAGGAGGAGAAGAGTGAGAGCAGTAATCCTGTGCAGGAGGAGAAGAGTGAGAGCAGTAGTCCTGTGCAGGAGGAGAAGAGTGAGAGCAGTAATCCTGTGCAGGAGGAGAAGAGTGAGAGCAGTAATCCTGTGCAGGAGGAGAAGAGTGAGAGCAGTAATCCTGTGCAGGAGGAGAAGAGTGAGAGCAGTAGTCCTGTGCAACAGGAGAATAGTGAGAGCAGTAATCCTGTGCAGGAGGAGAAGAGTGAGAGCAGTAATCCTGTGCAGGAGGAGAAGAGTGAGAGCAGTAGTCCTGTGCAACAGGAGAATAGTGAGAGCAGTAATCCTGTGCAGGAGGAGAAGAGTGAGAGCAGTAATCCTGTGCAGGAGGAGAAGAGTGAGAGCGGTAGTCCTGTGCAACAGGAGAATAGTGAGAGCAGTAAGCCTGTGCAGGAGGAGAAGAGTGAGAGCAGTAATCCTGTGCAGGAAGAGAAGAGTGAGAGCAGTAATCCTGTGCAGGAGGAGAAGAGTGAGAGCAGTAGTCCTGTGCCGGAGGAGAAGAGTGAGAGCAGTAATCCTGTGCAGGAGGAGAAGAGTGAGAGCAGTAATCCTGTGCAGGAGGAGAAGAGTGAGAGCAGTAATCTTGTGCAGGAGGAGAAGAGTGAGAGCAGTAATCCTGTGCAGGAGGAGAAGAGTGAAAGCAGTAATCCTGTACAGGAGGAGAAGAGTGAGAGCAGTAATCCTGTGCAGGAGGAGAAGAGTGAGAGCAGTAGTCCTGTGCAGGAGAAGAGTGAGAGCAGTAATCCTGTGCAGGAGGAGAAGAGAGAGAGCAGTAGTCCTGTGCGGGAGAAGAGTGAGAGCAGTAATCCTGTGCAGCAGAAGAGTGAGAGCAGTAGTCCTGTGCAGGAGGAGAAGAGTGAGAGCAGTAGTCCTGTGCAGGAGGAGAAGAGTGAGTGCAGTAATCCTGTGCAGGAGGAGGAGAGTGAGAGCAGTAATCCTGTGCAGGAGGAGAAGAGTGAGAGCAGTAGTCCTGTGCAGGAGGAGAAGAGTGAGAGCAGTAATCCTGTGCAGGAGGAGAAGAGTGAGAGCAGTAATCCTGTGCAGGAGGAGAAGAGTGAGAGCAGTAATCCTGTGCAGGAGGAGAAGAGTGAGAGCAGTAGTCCTGTGCAGGGGGAGAAGAGTGAGAGCAGTAGTCCTGTGCAGGAGGAGAAGAGTGAGAGCAGTAGTCCTGTGCAGGAGGAGAAGAGTGAGAGCAGTAATCCTGTGCAGGAGAAGAGTGAGAGCAGTAATCCTGTGCAGGAGAAGAGTGAGAGCAGTAATCCTGTGCAGGAGAAGAACAGTGAGAGCAGTAATCCTGTGCAGGAGGAGAAGAGTGAAAGCAGTAATCCTGTACAGGAGGAGAAGAGTGAGAGCAGTAATCCTGTGCAGGAGGAGAAGAGTGAGAGCAGTAGTCCTGTGCAGGAGAAGAGTGAGAGCAGTAATCCTGTGCAGGAGGAGAAGAGTGAGAGCAGTAATCCTGTGCAGGAGGAGAAGAGAGAGAGCAGTAGTCCTGTGCGGGAGAAGAGTGAGAGCAGTAATCCTGTGCAGCAGAAGAGTGAGAGCAGTAGTCCTGTGCAGGAGGAGAAGAGTGAGAGCAGTAGTCCTGTGCAGGAGGAGAAGAGTGAGTGCAGTAATCCTGTGCAGGAGGAGGAGACTGAGAGCAGTAATCCTGTGCAGGAGGAGAAGAGTGAGAGCAGTAGTCCTGTGCAGGAGGAGAAGAGTGAGAGCAGTAATCCTGTGCAGGAGGAGAAGAGTGAGAGCAGTAATCCTGTGCAGGAGGAGAAGAGTGAGAGCAGTAATCCTGTGCAGGAGGAGAAGAGTGAGAGCAGTAATCCTGTGCAGGAGGAGAAGAGTGAGAGCAGTAGTCCTGTGCAGGAGGAGAAGAGTGAGAGCAGTAGTCCTGTGCAGGAGGAGAAGAGTGAGAGCAGTAGTCCTGTGCAGGAGGAGAAGAGTGAGAGCAGTAATCCTGTGCAGGAGAAGAGTGAGAGCAGTAATCCTGTGCAGGAGAAGAGTGAGAGCAGTAATCCTGTGCAGGAGGAGAAGAGTGAGAGCAGTAATCCTGTGCAGGAGGAGAAGAGTGAGAGCAGTAATCCTGTGCAGGAGGAGAAGAGTGAGAGCAGTAATCCTGTGCAGGAGGAGAAGAGTGAGAGCAGTAATCCTGTGCAGGAGGAGAAGAGTGAGAGCAGTAGTCCTGTGCAGGAGGAGAAGAGTGAGAGCAGTAATCCTGTGCAGGAGAAGAGTGAGAGCAGTAATCCTGTGCAGGAGGAGAAGAGTGAGAGCAGTAGTCCTGTGCAGGAGGAGAAGATTGAGAGCAGTAGTCCTGTGCAGGAGGAGAAGAGTGAGAGCAGTAATCCTGTGCAGGAGGAGAAGAGTGAGAGCAGTAATCCTGTGCAGGAGGAGAAGAGTGAGAGCAGTAATCCTGTGCAGAAGGAGAAGAGTGAGAGCAGTAATCCTGTGCAGGAGGAGAAGAGTGAGAGCAGTAATCCTGTGCAGGAGGAGAAGAGTGAGAGCAGTAATCCTGTGCAGGAGAAGAGTGAGAGCAGTAATCCTGTGCAGGAGAAGAGTGAGAGCAGTAATCCTGTGCAGGAGAAGAGTGAGAGCAGTAATCCTGTGCAGGAGGAGAAGAGTGAGAGCAGTAATCCTGTGCAGGAGGAGAAGAGTGAGAGCAGTAGTCCTGTGCAGGAGGAGAAGAGTGAGAGCAGTAGTCCTGTGCAGGAGGAGAAGAGTGAGAGCAGTAATCCTGTGCAGGAGGAGAAGAGTGAGAGCAGTAATCCTGTGCAGGAGGAGAAGAGTGAGAGCAGTAGTCCTGTGCAGGAGGAGAAGAGTGAGAGCAGTAGTCCTGTGCAGGAGGAGAAGAGTGAGAGCTGTAGTCCTGTGCAGGAGGAGAAAAGTGAGAGCAGTAGTCCTGTGCAGGAGGAGAAGAGTGAGAGCTGTAGTCCTGTGCAGGAGGAGAAGAGTGAGAGCTGTAGTCCTGTGCAGGAGGAGAAAAGTGAGAGCAGTAATCCTGTGCAGGAGGAGAAGAGTGAGAGCAGTAATCCTGTGCAGGAGGAGAAGAGTGAGAGCAGTAATCCTGTGCAGGAGGAGAAGAGTGAGAGGATTAATCCCGTGCAGGAGGAGAATAGTGAGAGCAGTAATCCCGTGCAGGAGGAGAAGAGTGAGAGCAGTAATCCTGTGCAGGAGGAGGAGAATGAGAGCAGTAGTCCTGTGCAGGAGGAGGAGAATGAGAGCAGTAATCCTGTGCAGGAGGAGGAGAATGAGAGCAGTAGTCCTGTGCAGGAGGAGGAGAATGAGAGCAGTAATCCTGTGCAGGAGGAGGAGAATGAGAGCAGTAGTGTCACGATCCATGTTTGGATCTGTGGCAGATCTGGTTTCCTTCAGATTAAAGGGGTTGTCCACTACTTTCAATTAACCCCCCAATGTACCCCCCCGGGGCCCCTATTGAATTGTGCAGATACCTTCCGTTGCCGTTTTCGCCTGTGAGCGGTGCTATTCTGGCTGCTGAGTCCGGGCCACGTGACCCCCAGGCTGCAGCCGCCGCTTATTTCTCCCGACGTCACGTCAATTTCCAGACTCTAGAAATTGACGTGACGTCAGCAGCAGAAATAGTGGACACGGCACTCAGGGCTTCTTGGAGGTGCACAAGTTAGGTATCCAACCCGTCAAATATTAGCAATAAATTACTTGGCACTCAGGAGATCTTTTTGCAAGATGAGAAGTGAACAATTCGTTTATTTAGTGCATCCAGTTCAAAATGTAAACGTTTTCGGTCTAATCACAAGACCTTCATCAGAAACAGTTTTTTGAAGTACTGAAATACATATGCAAAATGACACAAAAGAGTTCTTTAGAAAAAATACATGATGCACATTATAAATACAAGCGTGATACATTCTGCTCAAAAGAATAAAATACATCACTTGTGTGAAAGACAACGATTGTGGCGGTCTGAACGGATTCGGCCTGGTGCTCTGTGAGTCGTGAGCCTCGATCGAGAGATGCTATGGAGTGTGAACGTGTATAGGAGAACTAATGAAAAAAAAATTGTATGGCTGAGGATATCAAGTCCTGCAGCAGGACTATCAGAGTGGGATGCAGGCTGACCGCCCCCAAAGGATACAGAGTACGAAGTGACCTACCAAGACGTGGAGTCAAAGAACTAAGGTGCAAGGTGAATGCCTAAAACATAAAAATCTAATATATAATTGCCTAGAATACTACTTCCTGCAATTTGTGCCAACTTCCGTGGCTTTGTCCGGAGCTAATGTCCGGAGCTAATGTCCGGAGATTAATTGCCTAGAATACTACTTCCTGCAATTTGTGCCAACTTCCGTGGCTTTGTCCGGAGCTAATGTCCGGAGCTAATGTCCGGAGATTAATTGCCTAGAATACTACTTCCTGCAATTTGTGCCAACTTCCGTGGCTTTGTCCGGAGCTAATGTCCGGAGCTAATGTCCGGAGCTAATGTGCGGAGATAATGTCCGGAGCTAATGTCCGGAGCTAATGTCCGGAGATAATGTCCGGAACTAATGTCCGGAGCTAATGTCCGGAGCTAATGTCCGGAGATAAGTGACGTCAACAGTGTCCAGTGTCTGATTGGTTGCCGCCTGCTGCGAGCGACCAATCAAACGTGCCGTACTGTGACACACTCCGCCCGCCATTTTGGTGTGATTTTTGAATTTTTACCTCACAGCAAGTTTCTACTGCGTGGAGGCGGGCCCAGTGACGTTGCTTTTCAAGCTCCTGCCGAATTTCGTCAAAAAAATGATAATACCATTTACCAAAACTATATATATTTAGTTGTGAAGTGGTTCAGTGACATTTTCACACCAATTTTGAACTTTTGTTTGGTGTTTTCTCCATATACTGCCTATTATTTTTGTTCTTTCTTACTATTATTTATTAATTGTATTATTCTTACATTTGAATAAATCTAATATATAATTGCCTAGAATACTACTTCCTGCAATTTGTGCCAACTTCCGTGGCTTTGTCCGGAGCTAATGTGCGGAGCTAATGTCCGGAGATAATGTCCGGAGATAATGTCCGGAGCTAATGTGCGGAGCTAATGTCCGGAGCTAATGTCCGGAGATAAGTGACGTCAACAGTGTCCAGTGTCTGATTGGTTGCCGCCTGCTGCGAGCGACCAATCAGAAACGTGCCGTACTGTGACACACTCCGCCCGCCATTTTGGTGTTATTTTTGAATTTTTACCTCACAGCAAGTTTCTACTGCGTGGAGGCGGGCCCAGTGACGTTGCTCTTCAAGCTCCTGCCGAATTTCGTCAAAAAAATGATAATACCATTTACCAAAACTATATATATATTTAGTTGTGAAGTGGTTCAGTGACATTTTCACACCAATTTTGAACTTTTGTTTGGTGTTTTCTCCATATACTGCCCATTATTTTTGTTCTTTCTTACTATTATTTATTAATTGTATTATTCTTACATTTGAATAAATAAAGTATATATGGATTCTAGACTCCCGATTCTTTAGAATCGGGCTGCCATCTAGTAAAAATATAAAAGCATGAATATACACATTGCTGCCATTATATGGGTGTAATACGGAACGTGTGGGCATAAGGCCCTATATGTCACTATAGACTAGAAGAACCACTCTTATGTGTGACCACCTGCCTGTATTCCATGGTCTATACTGAGTAGGCAAAACAACCACTATAGTGTACATAGCCAAGGATATAAGCCCCTTGAGGCCCAAAAAGTAGTACCTGAAAGCCACAAATAACATGTATGGGCCCACAAAGGTGCCAGCGTCAGACAATGCCCGGGAGAGGTAAGCGCCTGGGAAGCATAACAAGGAGGAAGAGGATAATATACCACATAGTACGGGCTAAGCTGCCCAAAAACAGGGGTAACCCCCCGTTATCACTGTTACCTTAATAAGCCTGGAGGTGTGAGGGATAAGCGCTGCTGCAGGGTGAGACACTCGCAGGAGAGGTAGCGCTGTGAGGCAAACAAGAAGCAGGGAGTAGGTCCAGACACTATGCAGCCCGTTCTGTCATGCGGCTTTCTTTATTTACAGCCCCTATTTGCGCAGACGCAGTGCCTGGAGTCTCTGTTATCTGCGCGCAGGCGCCGCAGGCCCCGGGTACTTCAATGGCTTTTGCCTCCTATCCCGGAGCCTGTTCTGCGCATGCGTGGCTTCGCCGGTCACGTGACCACCATGACGCGGCGGGTCAGGTGACCCGCCTTCAGCGCACTTAAACCCGGAAGTACCGCTGTCTCTCAGCGGTCCCAGGATTGACGCTACCCCTGCAGCGCGGCGCTGTTCTTCTGGTGTGAGTGTGTGTCTCTGTGTGCAGGCATCGTCCGATGGGGCTACAAGTCCCATCGGGCTCTGCCTGCTACAGTGACAAGTGAGTGACACATTAGCCAATGATGGGACAGTAGTAGTCCCATCATCCGGCTAAAGTGTTGAATGTAGTAAAAAAAAAAAACACACACATACACATATACAGTACATACATACATACATCACACACCATGTGACATGTAACGTGACATCATGCAACATGCGACATATGACATTCACCACATGACATGCGACATGTACCATGTGACGACATGCACCATGCGACAACATGCACATGCGACATGCACATGCAACGCCATGCAACATGCACCATGCGTCGACATGCGCCATGCGACGACATGCACATGCGACGCCATGCAGCATGCACCATGCGACGACATGCAACATGCCACATACAGTACATACATACAGTACATACATACAGACATACTGTACATATAACATACAGTACATACTCACCATCACTTGTCACATTGATCCCCGAAGCAAGTGTCATCTGTAAAAAAAATTTAAAATAATAAACAAACACTATACTCCCTGATCCGCAGATATCCAATTAAAACGAGTGTCCCACAACGATCTCCCATGGAGAGCAGCATCATCATCTGATGTGACCGCTCTCCAGGGGCTCCAGGACTACAATGATGGAAGGTATCCTTCCCATAATGTATTCCCCACAATGTATTCCTACGCCCCTGTGAGAAAATAGTCCCTAGTCTCACTTATGGCATTGCTGGGTGAGAAATTGCCATAAAGTGAGACTTTGTCCTAAGGTAACCTCAGTGATACACTGCAGGAGCCATTGTCTCCTGTCAGTGTGTCACTGAGGTTCCTATAGAGCAGTGACATCACTCGATGTCACTGTTCTATAGGGGAGATCGTCGTGGGACACTCATTATTAATTGGACTACGGCGGACAGGTAGTATACGGTTTATTATTTTACATTTTTTGGAGGCGCTGAAGTATGGTAAGTATGGTTAAATGAAGAATATTAAAATACTTTTTTCTGGCTGTGTCTATATATTTTTTTTAACTCTTTCACTACAATAGGATTAATAATGGATAGGCGTCTTATTGACACCTCTCCATTATTAACCCGGCTTAATGTCACCTTACAATAGCAAGGTGACATTAACCCCTTATTACCCCATATCCCACAGCGCCACGGGAGTGGGAAGAGAGGGGCTAAGTGCCGGAATTGGCCCCTCTCTAGGCTATGAATATCAGCCCACAGCTGTCTGTGTAGCCTTTCTAGCTATAAAATATAGGGGGACCCCACGTCATTTTTTTTTTGGGGGGGGGGGCCCTATTTTAATAGCCAGTAAAGGCTACACAGACAGCTGCGGGCTGATATTCATAGCCTCGGAGGGGCCATGGGTTTTACCCCCTTCCCAGGCTACAAATATTGGCCCCCGGCCGTCTGTTTTCCCCCTCTGGTGCAGAAAATTGCGCAAGAGCCCACGACATTTTTTTTTTTAACAAACATATTGTTCATTATCCCCTTTCTGCCAGCTGACAGAATAGTACGTCAGCTGGCAGTATCTCCCGCTTTGAGGTGGGCTTCGGCGGTGAGCCCACTTGAAAGCCGCAACATGTCACCTGTTTTCAATACAAAAAAAAATTTACATGATCGCTAAACTGCGTAGCGAGAAAAAAAAGCAAAAGCCAAAATTATGTTTTTTTGGTCGCTGTGACATTGCATTAAAATGCAATAACGGGCGATCAAAAGAACGTATCTGCACAAAAGTGGTATCGGTAAAAACGTCAGATCGGCACGCAAAAAATTAGCACTCACCCGACCCGATATCCCAGAAAATATAGACGCTGCAGGTATCGGAAATTGGCGCAATTATTTTATTGATTTTTAGCAAAGTTTGAATTTTTTTTCACCACTTAGATAAAAAAATAACCTAGACGTGTTTGGTGTCTATGAACTCGTAATGACCTGGAGAATCATAATGGCAGGTCAGTTTAAGGCTGTGTGCACACGTTGCTGTTCTTTCGTGTTTTTTTCGCGTTTTTTCCTGATAAAAATGCTATAAAACCGCAAAAAAACCCACATACAATAAGCATCCCATCATTTAGAATGAATTCCGCATGTTTTCTACACATGCGTTTTTTACCGCGATGCGTTTTTTTACGGAAAAAAACGCATCGCGGTAAAAAACGCAGCATGTACATTAATTTTGCGTTTTTTTAATTTCCCACTACAAAATGCAATGGGAAATGTCCGGAAAAAAACGCAGCAAAAACTCATGCTGATTTCTTGCGGATTTCTTGCAGAAAATTTCAGGTTTTTCTCCGGAATTTTCTGCGAGAAATCCTGAACATGTGCATATAGCCTAATGCTGTGTGCACACGTTGCAGATTTGGGTGCAGAATTTTCTGCACAAAATCTGCATCTCCTTGCAGAAAACGCAGCTGGGTTTTTTATGCATTCTTTTCACTTTTTTTCACATTTTTTTCGCGGTTTTGATGCAGTTTTTGGTGCAGTTTTGATGCGGTTTTTGGTGCATTTTTTGCGCGGTTTTGATGCATTTTTAAATTTTTCTTTGGTGCGGTTTTTGTGCGTTTTTGTATGCATTTTTGAAAGCTAAATAAAGATGTATTATTGAAGAAAAAAAAAGATTTGTGATGTCATTGCAGCGCCGCAGATTCCTGGTCGTTGCAGTAATGTCGCTCTGCCACTAAGGGGAGTGATGTTATGTCTGATTGCACTAAAGGAGTTCACCTGACCAGGTATCACAGTCACACATTACACTTCACACTCCGGCCACCAGGGGGAGCAAAAGGCTCTATGTATTAGGCCACTCCTCACACTTGGGTAAAACTGGGGGTTGGATAGGAAGTTAGAGAGAAGCAGCCTGGGAGAGTTCCAGGGAGGACCTGTCAGGGGTGAGTTCCTGGCAGGGACCTAGCAGAAAGGACAGATTGTTACGGAGCCGCGCCTGCACTACCTTGCGGCGGCATCTTAAGGAAGGACATGAAGCGAAGTATATTGTGGAGAAGTGAGAAACGAGATCACAGCAAAAAGGCGATAGAACCAGTAGGAGTCGTGCCTCGAGATCGGCAACATCCTACTGAGGCGCGTAGCTGGTGGCCGGAACGCCGAGGAAGTAACAGACTTCAAGCATTACTTCAAACAGCGGCAGGACAGTTAATTATAGGTTGGCTGTCTCACCTAAATCACCTAAGTAGACATAGGAGGCAATTGTGGGAGAGGGGTGTCTCTAGGGTCCCAGAATAACTCCAGGCCTACCCGTCATACGGGTGCGTCCTAGCCAGATAAACTGGGGGACGGAGAAAGAAAGAACGAATATGACAGTTGTGAGGACTATCCCGTGGTGCTCAGCAGGGAAGGACTAAAACACACAGGCGCTAGAAGGTAGTCACTGATTTCCACCTGCAAAGGGAACTCTGGATGTGCCTTCGGACTGGCCGGTCTCAGCCAGCCCTGTTAGCAGTGCTCTGGATTGCGGATCCCGGAGTCTTCAGTAAAAAGATAAAAAGACTGCAACCCTGCGTTTTCGTTATTAACCGCGCCTCACATCATCACCACCTACACTACTGGGAAGCCCTGGGGAAGCACTTCACCTGTGGGAAGGTATACCATATAGTTGCCATAACACCACCCCAGTGGACCCCAAGCAGCGTCGGTCACCCTGACCGAATACCACAGGTGGCGTCACGAACGCTTGACACACTTTAATCACCTTTCATTGGACGCCCCTTAGCAGGGTCACGGACCGGGTCTAGCCACCGTGACAACCCCAGGACCGAGACAGAGAGGACCGGTACCGAGTACCCCATGGCCCTGCATCTGGGGGCGCTCCATCATTATTGTCCAACCTCCTCTTTTACATTTGTCCAACCAGCACTCAATTACACACAGATAGCCAGATAGATGATAGATGAAATGGATAGACAGATCTACATATAGATAGACCTATAGATGCATACATCTATCTATTCATATATCTATCTATAGATATATCTGGATAGATATATCTATTGATAGATGTATGGCTAGTGCACACACCCGAACAGCCAGACACACACCCGCACAGCTTCGCACACATCCGAACAGTCCCGCACACTCCCGCACAGCCTCGCACACATCCGAACAGTCCCGCACACACCCGCACACATCCGAACAGCCCGCAGACCCCGCACACACCTGAACAGTCCCGCACAGCGCTACACACATCCGAACAGCCCGCAGACCCCACCCGCTCACACCTTAACAGTCCCGCACACACCCGAACAGCCCACAGACCCCACCTGCACACACACATACACGCACACAGTTACTGCCCACACACTTCCCTCCTCCTGAACTGCAGCGTCTCTTGGACCCACATCCGCAGCAGAACTGCAGATCTTTTTTACATCTGCGGTTTTGCTGCCGATGTGCCCGACTCAATGAACGTCTAAGGGTGCAGAACCGCTGCAGTTCGGCACAAAAGAAGTGACATGCTGCGGGAAAAAAAAGCTGCGTTTAGGTGCGGCCTTTTCCGCAGCATGTGCACAACAAGTCTACGGCTCCCAAAGACTTACATTGGTTGTGCACTACACTGCGGATTTGATGCAATTCTGTGCAGCAAAAAACCCTGTGGATCTGCAACCAAATACGCAACGTGTGCACACAGTCTTAGCATTTAGTGAACCTAGCAAAAAATCCAAGCAAAGAACAAGTGTCGGATTGCACTTTTTTTGCAATTTCATCGCACTTTTTCTATTACACGACATGGGAAAACCAATGGTGTCGTTCAAAAGTAGAACTTGTCCCGCAAAATATAAGCCCCCACATGACCATATTGACGGAAAAATTATCTATCTATCCCATATCTATCTATCTATCTATCCCACATCTATCTATCTATCTATCTATCCCACATCTATCTATCTATCTATCTATCTATCTATCTATCTATCTATCTCACATCTATCTATCTATCTATCTATCCCACATCTATCTATCTATCTATCTATCTATCTATCTATCTATCCCACATCTATCTATCTATCTATCTCATATCTATCTATCTATCTATCTATCTATCTATCTATCTATCTATGTGTAATGGAGTGTGCGTTGGACAAATGTAAAAGAGGAGTTGGACAGAAATGACATCACAGATTGAAGATAGAGGAGGGAGGGGTTTGGGTGTGTTTTGGAGTGGGTGTGGTAAGTTCGGGCTTGTGGCAGTGCAAAGCATCATGGAACTTGTAGTATTAGAGCACAATAACTCAGGAAAGAGGAAGTTGTCAATTAACCCCATGAGAGCTGGATCCAGCACTGAAGATGTGCTGCTGCAGCATGATAAAAGGTAATATTGCTAAAATAAACACAGTGGATGTTTTCAGTGGCACATAATAGCAAGATTTATGAAAAAAAAAATTATTGTAGTGGACAACTTCTTTAAATCCTTTTTTCCTTTCAGGTCGGGCTTAAGACTCAAGAGTTGTCTAGACCCATAACTATAATTACTATTGATTCTGCACCTTTGAGCCAGTGGTCAGCTGGGATCAGTCGTATACAGGGGCGGATTATCAGAGGGTCAATATGGGCGGTAGCCCAGGGCCCATAGGTCTGGGGGGGGCCCTGGGCTACCGCACAGATTAACCCTCTGAAAATCATCTGTGAATGCCCGCCGGGCGGCGTTTATGTGCCACCGGACCCGGTGGGCAGAGAGAGGGGGCCTTCTCATCTGCTCACCGGGCCCCTTCCGGCGCTGCGGCGGTTTCCTATTGATGTGCGGGCGCGCGCCCGCACGTCAATAGTTAACAACAACAGCCGCCAGTCGGCGGCTGAAGTCGGCCGCGCGCACACGTCGCCGGCGTCTGACACCATTGTCAGTCGCCGGCGAGTGTGCGCTGCAGAAGGGAGCTCGTCGCCGGGAGCGTGGACAGGTGAGGAGACTGTTTTTTTTTTTTTTGATCAGTTAAACGGTGGACTGTGGACACACTGGGGGGCAATGCTGGAGGGAGGACACACTGGGGGGCAATGCTGGAGGACACACTGGGGGGCAATGCTGGAGGACACACTGGGGGGCAATGCTGGACACACTGGGGCAGGTTGGAGGACACACTGATGGCAATGCTGGAGGACACACTGGGGCAGATTGCTGGAGGACACACTGGGGGCAATGCTGGAGACAGTGGGGCAGATTGCTGGAGACAGTGGGGCAGATTGCTGGAGACAGTGGGGCAATGCTGGAGACAGTGGGGCAATGCTGGAGACAGTGGGGCAATGCTGGAGACAGTGGGGCAGATTGCTGGAGGACACACTGGGGGCAATGCTGGAGACAGTGGGGCAGATTGCTGGGGGGCAATGCTGGAGGACACACTGGGGGGAAATGCTGGAGACACTGGGGCAGATTGGAGGACACACTGGGGGCAGATTGCTGGAGACAGTGGGGCAGATTGCTGGAGACAGTGGGGCAATGCTGGAGACAGTGGGGCAATGCTGGAGACAGTGGGGCAATGCTGGAGGACACACTGGGGGGAAATGCTGGAGACACTAGGGCAGATTGGAGGACACACTGGGGGCAGATTGCTGGAGACAGTGGGGCAGATTGCTGGAGACAGTGGGGCAATGCTGGAGACAGTGGGGCAATGCTGGAGACAGTGGGGCAATGCTGGAGACAGTGGGGCAATGCTGGAGACTGGGGCAATGCTGGAGACTGTGGGGCAATGCTGGAGACTGTGGGGCAGATTGCTGGAGACAGTGGGGCAGATTGCTGGACACACTGGGGGCAGGACTGGAGGCATGGGCAGAATGTAGACACGGGGCATGATTGGAGACATGGGGTAGAATGAAAGACATGGGGCAGGATTGGATCATGGGGCAGGATGGATACGATGGAGACAGATGGGGCAGGATGGGGAGAGCATATGGGGCAGGATGGATACTCATGAGTGCAGGATGGGAGAACATATGGCTGGAGCGAGGAATGAGATACATGGGGTGGGGAATAGTATTACCATAGGGGCTAATTAAGGGATATTATTACTGCAGTGATGTATTTATTTTATTTTTTGAGTATACTGTTTTAAATGGGGGGGGCGGTCCTGTTACTGTGCAGAGTGACACTATATTGCCTTTTTCTCTTCATGTGGTGTAATGTAGAAGTTGTGAAAAATTAAGTAATGTGTTCTACAAGTGGAGCTCGAGATAACTGTATTATTTCCTGCAGAAACGAGTCCTGGCTGGAAGAAATGATGGCGGTCTGTGCTGGATGAAAGATGAAGGACTTCACCTAGAGACGTCACTGGTGAGTCAGTGTTACCTATACACTGACACTATACACTGTATACTATATACAGAGGTCCTGTGTACAATGTCACCAATGATCTCTGTATTACCTCTACACAGACACTGCATACTAAGTACAGATCTCCTGTGAATACTGGCACTTATAGTGATAGTATTGTGTTTTTTTTTTGTTTTTTTTTTACTGATCAGTATTGTAGTATTCAGTCACTATGTGGTGGTAATATGTGGTCTGGAAATGGTGTTGTGGTATTTGTCCCTTGTATGTGCTATTTGGTCACCAAGTGGTAATATGTGGTCTTGACATGGTGCGGTGGTATTTGTTCCTTGTATGTGATATTATTCGATCACTGTGGTTGTAATTTGTAGTCTGGTCATGGTACGGTGGTATTTGTTCCTTGTATGTGATATTATTGGTCAAGATATACCTAAATTGTATTGCAGATTTTAACAAATATTGAATAGGTTACAGTAGAGTGGTGCTCGGCCATTTTTCTGGAATAATCTGGTTCGGGTATATCATGACCCCCGTCACATGACCCCCGTCACATGACCCCCGTCACATGACCCCCGTCACATGACCCCCGTCACATGACCCCCGTCACATGACCGGGGGGGCCCACAGTGTGTGAACAGCCCGGGGCCCTGGCTACCCTTAATCCACCCCTGGTCGTATAGCTGGAGTGAGTTTTGTCAGGAACATTGCCTGGGCACTCGGTTGGCCGGGTTGAGTTGCGCTCTGGGCCTCGTTCACACACAGTGAACAGAAGCTCTTCTCCTATATTCTGACCTGGCTGCTTTGCTGGTTGTACTCCCTTGGTTGAGTTCTCAGGTTCTGCCAGAGTTCTCTCTGACCGCAAACATACATTAAGCTGAGAGAACTCTGGCAGAACGAAAAAACACAACCCGGTCATAGATTGGCGGTCAAGGGAAGTGGGACTTAGGGCTCGAAAAAACTCCTCCACAGTCCGTAACGGCAAAGCGTCAGCGGGAAGTGAAAATGCCCTAAGAGTGAGAGCAATAATCCTGTTCAGGAGAAGAGAGATTGTGATGAGTAGTCCTGTTCAGTAGGAGGAAGAATGAGAGCAGTAGTCCTGTGCAGGAGGAGAAAGAATGAGAGCAGTAATCATGTGCAGGAGGAGAAGAGTGAGAGCAGTAGTCTTGTGCAGGAGGAGGGAGAGTGAGAGCAGTTGTCCTGTGCAGGAGGAGAAGAGTGTGAGCAGTAATCCTGTGCAAGAGGTGAGAGAGTGTGAGTAGTCCTGTGCAGGAGGAGAAAGAATGAGAGCAGTAGTCCTGTGTAAGAGGAGGAAGAATGAGAGCAGTAGTCCTGTGCAGGAGGAGAAGAGTGAGAGCAGTAGTCTTGTGCAGGAGGAGGAAGAATGAGAGCGGTAGTCCTGTGCAGGAGGAGAGGAGTTAGAGCGGTAATCCTGTGCAGGAGGAGAAGAGTGAGAGCAGTAGTCTTGTGCAGGAGGAGGAAGAATGAGAGCGGTAGTCCTGTGCAGGAGGAGAGGAGTTAGAGCGGTAATCCTGTGCAGGAGAAGAGTGAGTGCAGTAGGCCTGTGCAACAGGAGAATAGTGAGAGCATTAGTCCTGTGCAGGAGGAGGAAGAGTGTCATAGTAATGTAAAAATGCCATGATGTGAGTTTAGTTCTAGAAGGTACCATGGCACAGACACCTGCTGCAGATGCAACCTTCTTTTCTTTGCCTGTTAACAAGGCTGGAGTTCTAAGCCACCCATCCCTCCCCCAGTGCTATATAAAGTAATGTGAGCCCAATGTGCTAGCAAACCTCACTAGAATCACTGAAGAAGTTTTATGGCTTTTAGCTGCAGCAGATATGTCTTCCTACCCTATTCATTCCCCCCTGCCATCTGGTACTGGTTGAAGCTGGTATATAGAAACCATGAGCTTCTATTGTTCTATTAAAGCGATATATAGGGGCAATGATCTGGGCTAGAGATATAAGAATTATATACTCCGGATGTCCCTTGATATATCTATCACTCACTGAAACCGCTAGCAGCAAAATGCAACAAGTGCAAAGTGCGGGTTCCTCCGAAGCGGTTCAGGTAATTAATGGGGTGTGCTCATTCTTCCTCCTCCTGCACAAGACTACCGCTCTCACTCTTCTCCTCCTGCACAGGATTACCGCTCTAACTCCTCTCCTCCTGCACAGGACTACCGCTCTCATTCTTCCTCCTCCTGCACAAGACTACTGCTCTCACTCTTCTCCTCCTGCACAGGACTACTGCTCTCATTCTTCCTCCTCCTACACAGGACTACTGCTCTCATTCTTTCTCCTCCTGCACAGGACTACTCACACTCTCTCACCTCTTGCACAGGATTACTGCTCACACTCTTCTCCTCCTGCACAGGACAACTGCTCTCACTCTCCCTCCTCCTGCACAAGACTACTGCTCTCACTCTTCTCCTCCTGCACATGATTACTGCTCTCATTCTTTCTCCTCCTGCACAGGACTACTGCTCTCATTCTTCCTCCTACTGAACAGGACTACTCATCACAATCTCTCTTCTCCTGAACAGGATTATTGCTCTCACTCTTAGGGCATTTTCACTTCCCGCTGATGCTTTGCCGTTACGGATTGTGTATTTCGTATACGAGATTCATACAGCGAGCTAGGCATAAAAATAGTTTTCATAATGCTTAGTAAATGGGAGGTTTCAGCCTCTAATTAAGGTCACCACAGAGGAAGGCTTTGGTTTTAGGCTAGGAATAACTGTGTGAAGCAGGAGTCTTGAGTGTCTTTTTGTCCGTGGTCTAACTGCTATACAGAGGGGTGCTATGCATCTGGATATATGCTGCTCGCCCTTCCCCCTTTCACACGGCCAGCCATGATGATGCAATGATATAATGACCTGTAAGTGTTCTTTTCAATTTTAATCCCATTTTATTTGTAATTGTATTGTACATATGAGTTGTCTTTATAATATCTTTTATACTTTGTAAACACTGCCTACTTTTTTTTGAGTAAAATATATAATTACTAGCTTGTCTCCCGTGCTCTATAACGAATTATCGCATCCTCTGAGGTGAATTACGCTACTTATTTGGGTTGGCTCCGGACCTGTTAACAATTAAGAGAATCGGAGCTGGTGGCAGCATACTTTGTCCTGTGCAATTGGGTGTCTTTGCAGCGACCAGCTGCATTGATAATGATTGTTCCCGCCTGTGTGGGAGTAGTTATATCGCTCTCGCTGCAGCGTGCCTAATAATAATAATAATAATAATCTTTATTTTTATATAGCGCTAACATATTCCGCAGCGCTTTACAGTTTGCACACATTATCATGTACTGGCCTAATAGCCAGTACATAACAGGCAGCCTTTCTCTTTCTGGTGACTATTTACCCTAGGTGCAGTACCCTGACTGACCTGAGGGTAAGGGGACGCCAGAGAGCTGCAAGTTCCAAACCGAAACTGGGAAGTGGGATATAGATAAATCCCCTTCAGAAGGAACCAAAGGCAACCAAACCACCCCGGTTTGTGACAAATTGGTGTGATGTAGTCCTGTGCAGTAAGAAAGGAATGTGAGCAGTAGTCCTGTGCAGGAGGAGGGAGAGCAAGAGCAGTAGTCCTTTGCTGGAAGAGAAGATAGGGAGCAGTAGTCCTGTGCAGGAGGAGAAGAGTGAGAGCAGTAATCCTGTGTAGGAGGAGGAAGAATGAAAACAGTAGTCCTGTACAGGAGGAGGAAGTGTGGCGCCCCAGGGTCCTGGTCATCACAGTAACTTTGCTTTCCTCACGGGGAGAGTCATGTTACGTTTGGAAGCGATGAAGGATAACTCTTATCAGGTAACCACCATACACACAACATGTTCACACTCCAGGCCACAAGGGGGAGCTTGTGATCCTATTTGATAGGTGACTCCCCTATATATATTGTGGTTTGGAGGGAAGGGGAGATTATGGTCAGAGAGACAGAAGAGAGCAGTCTATAGGACTGGAGGGGCTGTTCAGCCAGAAAGTGCTGAAGCTCCTGGACAGAGATTATACCGACAGCAGAACATCGTTGAGTGAGCGTGCAGGAGAGTGAAGCACAGGAGAGTAACATTAGGGGAGACCAGCGAAGAGCAGGCTGCCTCCCTGTTATGACCTGGTAGTGAGGACAATAATGAACCTGGTGGTTAAGAGCACACGGAATGACCTGATAGTTACTAATAATACAGGACAAGCTCTGAGATGTGGGAACTCTGCTGACCGCAATCCCTAATCCTATCACACACACTAGAAATAGCCGTGGATTGCTCCTAACGCTCCCTATGCAACTCGTCACAGCCTAAGGAACTAGCTAGCCCTAAAGATAGAAAAATAAAGCCTACCTTGCCTCAGAGAAATTCCCCAAGGAACAGGCAGCCCCCCACATATAATGACTGTGAGTTAAGATGAAAATTACAAACACAGAGATGAAATAGATTTAGCAAAGTGAGGCCCGACTTACTGAACAGACAGAGGATAGGAAAGGTAACTTTGCGGTCAGCACAAAAAACTACAAAAAGACCACGCGGAGGGCGCAAAAAGACCCTCCGCACCGACTCACGGTGCGGAGGCGCTCCCTCTGCGTCCCAGAGCTTCCAGCAAGCAAGACAAAAATCAAAATAGCAAGCTGGAAAGAAAAAAATAGCAAACAGAGAAAAACAAGCAGGAACTTAGCTTCTGCTGGGAAGACAGGTCACAAGAACGATCCAGGAGCGAACTAGACCAATACTGGAACATTGACAGGTGGCATGGAGCAATGATCTAGGTGGAGTTAAATAGAGCAGCCAGCTAACGAATTAACCTTGTCACCTGTGGAAGGAACCTCAGAAGCCGCAGCCCCACTCACAACTACCAGAGGAAGCCCATGGACAGAACCAGCCGAAGTACCATTCATGACCACAGGAGGGAGCTTAACAACAGAATTCACAACAGAGCCCCCAGGCCGACCAGGACGAGCCAAATGAAAGGCACGAACCAGATCGGCAGCATGAACATCAGAGGCAAAGACCCAGGAATTATTTTCCTGACCATAACCCTTCCACTTGACCAGGTGCTGGAGTTTCCGTCTCGAAATACGAGAATCCAAAATCTTCTCCACCACATACTCCAACTCCCCCTCAACCAACACTGGGGCAGGAGGATCAACGGATGGAACCACAGGCGCCACGTATCTCCGCAACAACGACCTATGGAATACATTATGGATGGCAAAAGAAGCTGGAAGGGTCAAACGAAATGACACAGGATTGAGAACCTCAGAAATCTTATACGGACCAATGAAACGAGGCTTAAACTTAGGAGAGGAAACCTTCATAGGAACATAACGAGACAACAACCAAACCAAATCCCCAACACGAAGTCGGGGACCCACACAGCGCCGGCGGTTAGCGAAACGTTGAGCCTTCTCCTGGGACAATGTCAAATTGTCCACCACATGAGTCCAAATCTGCTGCAACCTATCCACCACAGTATCTACACCAGGACAGTCCGAAGACTCAACCTGCCCTGAAGAGAAACGAGGATGGAAACCAGAATTGCAGAAAAACGGCGAAACCAAAGTAGCCGAGCTGGCCCGATTATTAAGGGCGAACTCAACCAAAGGCAAAAAGGACACCCAATCATCCTGATCAGCAGAAACAAAGCATCTCAGATATGTTTCCAAAGTCTGATTAGTACGTTCGGTTTGGCCATTTGTCTGAGGATGGAAAGCCGAGGAAAAAGACAAATCAATGCCCATCCTAGCACAAAAGGATCGCCAAAACCTCGAAACAAACTGGGAACCTCTGTCCAAAACGATGTTCTCCGGAATGCCATGTAAACGAACCACATGCTGGAAAAACAACGGCACCAAATCAGAGGAGGAAGGCAATTTAGACAAGAGTACCAAATGGACCATCTTAGAGAAGCGATCACAAACCACCCGAATGACCGACATCTTTTGAGAGACAGGGAGATCCAAAATAAAATCCATAGAAATATGCGTCCAGGGCCTCTTCGGGAGCGGCAAGGGCAAAAGCAACCCACTGGCACGAGAACAGCAGGGCTTAGCCCGAGCACAAGTCCCACAGGACTGCACAAAAGAACGCACATCCCGCGACAAAGACGGCCACCAAAAGGATCTAGCCACCAAATCTCTGGTACCAAAGATTCCAGGATGACCAGCCAACACCGAACAATGAACCTCAGAGATAACTCTACTAGTCCATTTATCAGGGACAAACAGTTTCTCCGCTGGGCAACGGTCAGGTCTATCAGCCTGAAATTTTTGCAGCACCCGCCGCAAATCAGGGGAGATGGCAGACAAAATTACCCCCTCTTTGAGAATACCCGCCGGCTCAGAAACACCCGGAGAGTCGGGCACAAAACACCTTGACAGGGCATCAGCCTTCACATTCTTAGAGCCCGGAAGGTACGAAACCACAAAATCAAAATGGGAGAAAAATAGCGACCAACGAGCCTGTCTAGGATTCAACCGTTCGGCAGACTCGAGATAAGTCAAATTCTTGTGATCCGTCAAGACCACCACGCGATGCTTGGCTCCTTCAAGCCAATGACGCCACTCCTCGAATGCCCACTTCATGGCCAACAACTCTCGATTGCCAACATCATAATTGCGCTCAGCAGGCGAAAACTTTCTAGAAAAGAAGGCACATGGTTTCATCACCGAGCCATCAGAACTTCTTTGCGACAAAACAGCTCCTGCTCCAATCTCAGAAGCATCAACCTCGACCTGAAACGGGAGCGAAACATCTGGCTGGCACAACACAGGGGCAGAAGAAAAACGACGCTTCATCTCCTGAAAAGCTTCCACAGCCGCAGAAGACCAATTGACCACATCAGCACCCTTCTTGGTCAAATCAGTCAACGGTTTAGCAACACTAGAAAAATTACTGATGAAGCGACGATAAAAATTAGCAAAGCCCAGGAACTTTTGCAGAGTCTTCACAGATGTCGGCTGAGTCCAATCATAAATGGCCTGGACTTTAACAGGGTCCATTTCGATAGTAGAAGGGGAAAAAATGAAACACAAAAATGAAACCTTCTGAACTCCAAAGAGACACTTAGACCCCTTCACAAACAAAGAATTAGCACGAAGGACCTGGAACACCATTCTGACCTGCTTCACGTGAGACTCCCAATCATCCGAGAAGACCAAAATATCATCCAAATATACAATCAGGAATTTATCCAGGTACTCTCTGAAGATGTCATGCATAAAGGACTGAAATACTGATGGAGCATTGGAAAGCCCGAATGGCATAACCAGGTACTCAAAATGGCCCTCGGGCGTATTAAATGCTGTTTTCCATTCATCGCCCTGTTTAATACGCACAAGATTATACGCACCACGAAGATCTATCTTGGTGAACCAACTAGCCCCCTTAATCCGAGCAAATAAATCAGACAGCAGCGGCAAAGGGTACTGAAATTTGACTGTGATCTTATTAAGAAGGCGGTAATCAATACAAGGTCTCAAAGAACCATCCTTCTTGGCCACAAAAAGAACCCTGCTCCCAATGGTGACGACGATGGGCGAATATAACCCTTCTCCAAGGATTCCTTTATATAACTCCGCATAGCGGCGTGTTCTGGCACAGATAAATTGAACAGTCGGCCCTTAGGAAACTTACTACCAGGAATCAAATTGATAGCACAATTGCAATCCCTATGAGGAGGTAGGGCACTGGATTTGGGCTCATCAAATACATCCCGGTAATCCGACAAAAACTCCGGGACTTCAGAAGGGGTGGATGACGAAATAGACAAAAATGGAACATCACCATGTACCCCCTGACAACCCCAGCTGGACACAGACATAGATTTCCAATCCAGTACTGGATTATGGACCTGTAGCCATGGCAACCCCAAAACGACCACATCATGCAGATTATGCAACACCAAAAAGCGAATATCCTCCTGATGTGCAGGAGCCATGCACATGGTCAATTGGGTCCAGTACTGGGGCTTATTCTTGGCCAAAGGCGTAGCATCAATTCCTCTCAATGCAATAGGATACAGCAAGGGCTCCAAGAAAAAACCACAGCGCCTAGCAAACTCCAAGTCCATCAAATTCAGGGCAGCGCCTGAATCCACAAATGCCATAACAGAATAGGATGACAAAGAGCAAATCAGAGTAACGGACAAAAGAAATTTCGACTGTACCGTACCAATGGTGGCAGACCTATCGAAACGCTTAGTGCGCTTAGGACAATCGGAGATAGCATGAGTGGAATCACCACAGTAAAAACACAGCCCATTCCGACGTCTGTGTTCTTGCCGTTCAGCTCTGGTCAAAGTCCTATCACATTGCATAGGCTCAGGTCTATGCTCAGATAATACCGCCAAATGGTGCACAACTTTACGCTCACGCAATCGTCGATCGATCTGAATGGCCAAAGACATAGACTCATTCAGACCAGCAGGCATGGGAAATCCCACCATGACATCCTTAAGGGCTTCAGAGAGACCCTTTCTGAAAATTGCTGCCAGCGCACATTCATTCCACTGAGTGAGCACAGACCACTTCCTAAACTTCTGACAATATATCTCTACCTCATCCTGACCCTGACACAGAGCCAGCAAGATTTTCTCTGCCTGATCCACTGAATTTGGTTCATCATAAAGCAATCCAAGCGCCAGAAAAAACGCATCAACATCACGCAATGCCGGATCTCCTGGCGCAAGGGAAAATGCCCAGTCTTGAGGGTCGCCACGTAACAAAGAAATAATGATTTTCATTTGTTGAACAGGGTCACCTGAGGAGCGAGGTTTCAAAGCAAGAAACAATTTACAATTATTTTTGAAATTCAGAAACTTAGATCTATCCCCAAAAAACAAATCAGGAATTGGAATCCTAGGCTCTAACATTGGATTCTGAACCACAAAATCTTGAATGTTTTGTGCCCTTGCAGTGAGATTATCCATACAAGAGGACAGACCTTGAATGTCCATATCTACACCTGTATCCTGAACCACCCAGAGGTAAAGGGGAAAAGAAAGACAAAACACACTGCAAAGAAAAAAAAATGGTCTCAGAACTTCTCTTATCCCTCTATTGAGATGCATTAATACTTCTGGCCACCTGTACTGTTATGACCTGGTGGTGAGGACAATAATGGACCTGGTGGTTAAGAGCACACGGAATGACCTGATAGTTACTAATAATATAGGGCAAGTTCTGAGACGTGGGAACTCTGCTGACCGCAATCCCTAATCCTATCAGACACACTAGAAATAGCCGTGGATTGTTCCTAACGCTCCCTATGCAACTCGTCACAGCCTAAGGAACTAGCTAGCCCTAAAGATAGAAAAATAAAGCCTACCTTGCCTCAGAGAAATTCCCCAAGGAACAGGCAGCCCCCCACATATAATGACTGTGAGTTAAGATGAAAATTACAAACACAGAGATGAAATAGATTTAGCAAAGTGAGGCCCGACTTACTGAACAGACAGAGGATAGGAAAGGTAACTTTGCGGTCAGCACAAAAAACTACAAAAAGACCACGCAGATGGCGCAAAAAGACCCTCCGCACCGACTCACAGTGCGGAGGCGCTCCCTCTGCGTCCCAGAGCTTCCAGCAAGCAAGACAAAAATCAAAATAGCAAGCTGGACAGAAAAAATAGCAAACAGAGAAAAGTAAGCAGGAACTTAGCTTCTGCTGGGAAGACAGGTCACAAGAACGATCCAGGAGCGAACTAGACCAATACTGGAACATTGACAGGTGGCATGGAGCAATGATCTAAGTGGAGTTAAATAGAGCAGCCAGCTAACGAATTAACCTCGTCACCTGTGGAAGGAAACTCAGAAGCCGCAGCCCCACTCACAACCACCAGAGGAAGCCCATGGACAGAACCAGCCGAAGTACCATTCATGACCACAGGAGGGAGCTTATCAGCAGAATTCACAACACTCCATCTGAGGCACAGATAACCGGTTGCCGGACCACCGAGGTTGTAAGGACTCTACGACTTACTTCAGAAACCGGCAGGACAGCCGAACTGCAAGTTACCTGTCCGCCTTAATCCCCAGGAGCAGTAGCGAAGCTACTGGGGGGCAGAGGGGGTCATCGCCCCGGGCCCTGTCACTTGAAGGGGCCCACTGGGAGCCGGCACTGCCACTTCCGTGATGAGGCACAATACAGCACAGGAGGAGAGCAGTAAAATGCCTGCTTCCCTGTCTGACGGAGATTCTGCAGGCTGGGAGCACAGTGGACAGTTGCAGAATCTCTCTCCTGCACTGTATTGTGCTGACCTCAGGAGCTTCTCCCAGGCTGCAGGTTTCTTCCCTCTGTGCATGCTGGGATTGGCTCAGGGCAGCACGCTGGGTCCTAGTGCCCACCTACATTTCACTCAGATACTTCCTGGTCCTGCTGCACAAGTCATTGGTAAGTGGGGATAAAATGCATTAAATTGATAGGCATGTCATAGTCCCTGGGGGGTAAATGTGAGAGGATGGCGGTGTTGTGGGGGCTTAGGTGGGGGAGGGGGACAGGGCACTGGGGGGTGAATGTGAGAAGACAAGGGTATTGTGAGGTCTAAGGTGGGTGAGGGGCAACAACACTGAGGGGCTGATTATTATACGGTTTTGTTAAGAGACTATACGCACTCCATCACATGTAATAGTTGTTCTCTGGGAAGGGGAGGTAGGGGGCATATTATACTTACCAGCTGGGTAAGCCATTAGCTGCATTACATTTAAAGCATCACTGCAGCATTTTTTGTTATTTCACCGCAGGAGTGGCAATTTAAGGCACACGGTGCGGATTTTGCTGCAGATCCGCAGTAGTTTTCCATGAGTTTACAGTTCAATGTAAACCTATGGGAAACCGAAAAAGCTGTGCACATGCTGCGGAAAAAAACGCGCGGAAACGCAGCGGTTTACAATCCACAGCATGTCACTTCTTCGCGGCGATTCTGCACACATAGGAATGCATTGATCCGCTGTGCCCACCATGCGGGAAGTAAGCGGATCGGATCATGTGCGGATAGTACCCGGGGTGGAGGAGAGGAGACTCACCTCCAGGCCCTGGGAGCCGTATTTGTGTAAAAAAAAAAAGAATTAAAATAAAAAATAATGATAAACTCACCTCCCAGCGCTGCACGCGGCCGTCCGGTCACAGGGTTGCTGTGCGAGCAGGTCCTTCTCGCACAGCATCTTTGGAACCAGACCGCCGTGTGCAGCGCCGAGGAGATCGGGATGTCAGAGGGTAAGTATATAACCATTTTTTAATTATTTTTAACATTACTATTGATGCTGCATATTGCTGCATATTCAGCATCAATAGTAGGAGTTGTTGGCATATGCAACAGATTGGGACTTATTATAAGTGAAAGGAGGACTTTATACTAACCAGACAGCAGATGGCGATAGTGTGTAAAGTTATATACTTGCTGTAATGTGGGGAGGGAAGCTCTCAGTGGTTGGTTGTTTTCTTACTTTCGGTTTTGCTTTTCTTCATGAATGTGTTGTCTTCAGTGCACGGACTGTGTGACACTGAATTGTATCTCATGTTTATCCAGTATGAAGTAAATACTGTTTACTCAAGATATCTTGCTGATTGAAGCTTTCCTAAGTACAGCGGTGACTGCAAGAAGACGCACTCTGCAACAGGTTATGGGCCCAGGCACCCCAGATAACCCCAGATAATCCCAGGCACTCCAGATAACTCCAGGCACCCCAGACACTACAGGTCTGCACTACAAGCTCAGGCAGAAGGATCCTGATTTATAGCCCAGATAATGGAGCACACAGATAAGCTCTGTAAACAGAAGGAACTAAATCCAGATACAGAGTGACAGAGGAATTCAGCATCCCAGGAGCTGGATATAATTGCAGAGAATTCACAGGACATACAGGAGAATATCTTCAGTACAACTCTCTAAACAAGTAAGACTATATAAAGATGATGAGTAACACAGAACTGAAATTTACAGTAGCTAAACTGAATAGTGAAAATTATCAGTTATGGAAATTCAAAGTAGAGATGTTGTTATCTAAGGATGATCTATGGGAAGTAATTGTTACAGCAAGACCAGATCAAGATAATCAGACATGGGATAAGAAGGATATAAAAGCTAGAGCCACCATTAGCTTATTAGTGGATGATGCTCAATTAATACATATAAGAAATGAAGAAACAGCTAAGGGAATGTGGGAAGCATTAAGAAAACTGTATGAAAGACCTAGCTTGAATCACAAGTTGTTTTTATTAAGAAAGCTGTACAGTATGAGATTGAGTGCAAATGACGATATGCAGAAGCACATATTCTCAATGATGGAAGTGATATCACAGCTAAGATCTATTGGTGAAGATATTAAAGAAAGTCATGTAGCAGCTATATTGTTGTGCAGTTTACCAGATTCGTATACAGCCTTGATAAATGCCCTTGAGACGAGACCAGAAACTGACATTACATTAGATTTTGTGAAAACAAGACTAATAGATGAATATCAGAGAAGAAAAGAACAAAGAAATGATTCTTCTACTGAAAAGGACAGTGAAAACGCTCTTAAAGCTACAGAATTCAAAAAACCCTATAATAAAGAGACAAGAGAATGCTTCAGATGTAAGAAAAAAGGTCATTTAAAGAAAGACTGTACCATATGGAAAGCAGAACAACAAAAATTACAACATAAAAAGCATACAGAGAAAGTAAAAAACACAATTTCCGATTCATGTGAGAATAATTGGAATGGCACATTTAAAGTAACAGACAAGAAATCATCACTTGGTTGGTTTATTGATTCAGGAGCAACGAGTCATATGACAAGTGACAAGAATTTCTTTACTGATCTTGATTTAGATAAGAAAGAAGCCATTTATCTCGCAGATGGAAGCAAAATAACCGCAGAAGGTATCGGACAAGGTATGCTAAATTGTTCAAACAAGTTCGGACAAGATTCAAAGATACTTGTACAAGATGTGTTGTATGTTCCAAAATTGGAAGGCGGATTATTATCTGTGAAACGTTTAACAGCAAAAGGACTTAAAACGTTCATACTGCCCCATAGCTGTGGCACATAGTGGCTCTGCAACGTTCAAACTGTCCCATAGCTGTGCCTCATAGTGGCTCTGCAACGTTCATACTGCCCCATAGCTGTGCCACATAGTGGCTCTGCAACGTTCAAACTGTCCCATAGCTGTGCCACATAGTGGCTCTGCAACGTTCAAGCTGTGGCACATAGTGGCTCTGCAACGTTCATACTGCCCCATAGCTGTGGCACATAGTGGCTCTGCAACGTTCAAACTGTCCCATAGCTGTGCCTCATAGTGGCTCTGCAACGTTCATACTGCCCCATAGCTGTGGCACATAGTGGCTCTGCAACGTTCAAACTGTCCCATAGCTGTGCCACATAGTGGCTCTGCAACGTTCAAACTGTCCCATAGCTGTGCCACATAGTGGCTCTGCAACGTTCAAACTGTCCCATAGCTGTGCCACATAGTGGCTCTGCAACGTTCAAACTGCCCCATAGCTGTGCCACATACTTTTGGGTACCTGCGTACTGACCTCTGCGAATCTCCTTGCGAAGCTCCTGCAGGCGCTCTGGGCTTTTGGACTTGAGATCGCCCCATTTTTTCACAATCTGGGCCTTGCTGCGAGTTATCCCAAACCGCTTCCTGAGGCCCTCAGACACCACACGGACAACTTCATCCTTGTGCTGGTTGCGGTGCAGCACCAGCCCAGTTGTCTCGTACTGCATCCGATCCATTGTTCCAATAAGGAACTTGAGCTCTGGGATGCCCATAGGAGGATCACGGCGACTGGCAGCCATTATCAGGATGTCAGGGAACCAAAACAAGCTAGCGCAGGCACGCCGGAACGCTGTAACGTCATCACGCCGTCATAGACCACGAGCGTACATTACGTGACGCTCCGGCGTTAAATAACCATCCTTCGAACGGCATTTACTATGTGCGTTCATTCCGTACCGCTCAGCCGTCACAAATGTGACGCTGTCCATAAACGGCAACGCTATTGCGATGCCGATCTGGCGGCAGGACGGCGGAGTACAGCTCCTCCTCTGGGCGTTGCTGTTCAGGGTCATTCCATCTAAAATGGCGGCGAGAATGCGTTCTGCTCCTCTGGGGCAGCCAGAGCTCCTTTTTTTTATTAGACAGATGGATGCCCTGGATTATGAGGGTCTGGAGAGCCGCCCTGCCCACCCACACATCCACAAGCGGGAAGTGCTTGGCCACATAGCCAGAATGATGGAGAGGAGGTTTGGCGTCTGCCGCAGTCAGCTTCAGCTGCGTAAAAAATGGGCTGACCTCCGCTATAAAACGCCACAAATGTTTGCTGAGTTGCGTGCGGAGGCAAGGCGAGGCAAGTACTAGTATTGGGGGATTGGGAGATGCACGCTGTCAGGAGGGGGGGGGGGTTTGGGAGGGAGGCTTGCGCTCATGGTCGCCAACGTGACCTCAAATGCATTAAAACACATGCCCCGTTTTTGTAAAATTTAGTTATTTTCCAAGCAGAATATGCGTTGTCCGTGAGAAAACTTGTCGGGTTCCCTAATCTCAACCACCATCTTGAAATTATTATGATGTCCATTAGTTTTAGTTTCTCAATTTCCCAAAAATATTAACGGAGGAGGTTGGCCTACTGATGAAATAATACGTTTTCCAAAGACAGGAAGACCATTGAACACCAGAGCCCACATACATGTCTGAGTATCGCACCCCTGTAAAGTGTGATCTCTATTTTATGTTTGAGTATATTGTAAGCTTTGATCTGCAGCACTCAACATTTGTGTGTAAACATTGTGATTCTTTACTTTAGGTGTAGAGAGACAGCGGCGGCAAGTGAGACCCACCATTGCCACCAGTACCCCATCTTCACAAACCAGTGGGAGCCCACAGTCCGGGACATCACGTAAGTTCACAATCATTGATTGCATTTTTTTTAACATCACACGAGACATAACAGGGTAGCTGAAATATTTGAAGACATTACAGACGCAATAATGACCCAGCGGCCTACCACGCCTCCACCATCTGTTGCGACCATGCACCCTCGCACCCCTGTGAAGTGTGATATAAATTTTATGTTTCAGTATATTGTTAGCTTTGATCTGCAGCACTCTACATGTGTTTTTAAAGATTGCGTTTGTTAACTTTATGTGTAGAGAGACAGCGACGGCAACAGGTACCTGCCATTGCCAGCAGCACCACAGCATCCACCACCAGCGGGAGCCCACAGTCCATGACGTCACGTAAGTTAACAATCATAGATTACAGTTTTTCAACTGCATACGGGACATAAGAGGGTAGCGGAAATATTTGAATACATTACAGACGCAGTAATGACCCAGCGGCCTACCACGCCACCACCAGACAGCAGACGGCCTCGCACCCCTACACCACCCTCAACACCTCCCTTCCGACACTCCTCTTCCTCCCCCGGGTCGGCGGCATTCTCCCCAGAACATAACATACGTAAGTGACCAAAACAGCGAGCGCTTCCCAACGGCGTGTTCCATAGTTAACCAGATCTGTTATTATTTCCTTTAAGGTGCTGCAGCAGTGGCCAGATCGCTGGGGTGGGAAATTAGCAGCTCTGGTTCTGGCAATGAGGAACCGGCGTCCCTTCTCCGTAAGTATCAAGATAATACGAGTGGTTTTCTGCTGGATGTCACAATAGACAACTAAAACTGTAAAATTTAATAAAATTTACATCGCCCTGTGGTGCCAGACCAAATAGAAATTTACAACACACAAAATTTGGTCCTGCCCCAGAGGTCGAGATGTATTTTCAGCGGAATCAACGTTGGTTCTCCAACCTCTTCTATCCACAGAACCGCCCACCGTAAGAGAGCTCCTGGCGAGACAATTGCGCCTGGAGCGGACAGCAGCGCTCCTGCAGCAGACAGCAGCGCTCCTCCAGACTCAAGTAGAGCAGCAGGGCGTGACGCTGCGACACCTCTTGGGCCGTGGAAGGAGATAATTTTTTTTGGGGGGGGTTTATGTTATATTTTGTTGTTTAATAATTTAAAACCAAGAAATTGTTACAAAAAAAACCAAAAATCTTCGCATTCTTTCTTTAATGTTTACCAAGCTATAAGGGTTAACAGCACCATTTTATAGGCATCACATTTAAAGTTATTTAGAGAGGTTTATATGACAGCAAAGCAAAAAAAATATATTTTTTTATACGGCGCGATCCTGCCAGGGTACAGCTCCAGAACCATTAAAGTACTGACAGTATTTTTCGCGACAGTCCCTTGCATCGTCTGCCTGTCTGCCAGATCCAAGTGCTTGAAGAGCTGTAAAATTATCAGGTTGTGTACGCCATTCCCCGGGCACAATATCTCCGGTTCTTGCGTCCACTGCATCAATAAACGAAGGAGGAGAATAGGAGCTCGTATCATGACGTCTCAGGAAATTATGGAGCACACAGCATGCCAAAACCACAAAGTCTATAGACGGCAGCTTCAAGTTGATAGCTGTGTGGAACACTCTAAACCGATTTGCCATAATCCCAAAGGCATTTTCAACCACACGACGGGCCCTCGACAACCGGTAATTAAAGATTCTGCGCTCCGGTGTGAGTGTTCTCTGTGCAAATGGCTTCAGCAAATGTGGATGAAGAGGGAAAGCTTCATCAGCGATGAAGACAAAATTTAGGTTTGCTTTTGTGTCTTCATTTAGTGGCAACAGCAGTTCATTGTTCCTCAAGCTTTCCCCAAATGAAGTGTGTTCAAAAACACCACCGTCGGAGACTCGACCATTCATGCCAACATCCACATCGACAAACTCATAGTTCGCATTGACAAGGGCCATGAGGATCACACTGAAATATCCTTTGTAGTTGAAAAAAAAGGATCCAGAGTTGGCTGGTTGCGTGATGCGCACATACTTTCCATCTAATGCACCACCGCAGTTTGGAAACTGCCACAGCTCATCAAAATCGGAAGCAATCCTCTTCCAGTCATCCGCCGTCTTGGGAAACTGCAAGATGAGAAGGAAACATGTACAAATTAGGTCAAATATATTATGCACATACACTCTCATGTGGACATCCTACAGTGATTGAGGCGCAGTATGGATTAGTATAACAAAGTCAACAACCCTGAGTATGCAGGCAGCCATTTTTTCAGATGGCTTCGGTGACTCAGAGGGGGTGCTAAACAATATATCTAAATTATATAATCAATAAAATTACGTTGGGAGCAGCAAATAAAAGAAGGGTGGCGCAGGGTTGGAGCAGCACATATCAGAATGGAGACGCAAAATGGTAGCAGCACATGTCAGAATGGAGGCGCAGGATCACAGCAGCACATGTCTGAATGGGGGCGCAGGATGGGAGCAGCACATGATAGGATGTAGAACATATACCAATAGAAATGCTCGCCATCAGGGCGTAGAACGGGTTCAATAGCTAGTATAATATATCGACATAACACAGCAGCCAAAAAAAATATAGTAGTACCTCCATATAATGCCTTAAGCTCTGCACAATGGCCTCGCATGTCTCCGGAATCACAACGCTCAGGAAAGGTCTGGAAACAGCGGCGGAAAACTGCAAATCCTGAAGAGACCTTCCTGTTGCCAGGAACCGCAGTGTCACCGCCAACCTTTCCTCCATGGGCACGGCTGCACGCATCGGCGTATCACACCTTTGTATGAGTGGCGTAACAGCAGACAGTATTATTTTGAAGGATTCCTCGGACATCCGAAGGTAGTTTCGGAAATCATGAGGGTTATTGTCACGTAACTCTCTTATGAGACCCATGTGTGACAATGTGGATCTTTTCTGCAGCCAGCTCCGGGTCCACATGCGACGTTTTCGTTTAGGACGTCTCTCCTCTTGGAGACGTGCTGCCTCAAACACCAGGGCAGCAGCAACAACAGAACTCTCATCGGAAGTGAGCATAGTTCCTAAAAAGAAAACAAACGTACAATAAATACACGTGCTTAAAAAACAATGTTCTGACCATTGATCTAATAACTATATATGTTACTACTGGTATTAAATGGGGCAGTCAACCATCTCGATCTGTAAAAGGATTAATTAATTGGGCCACGCTACAGCTGTGTACCTGAGGTTCTCAGGCCTACCCTACTCAAAGGAACAATCGACCACACTCCAGCGTTTATCCCCGTTGAAGCGCAACATATGCTACGCTGTAGCGTTATACATACCTTTTGCGGTAAAAGTCTAGTAGTTAAAAGTCCAGGGAATCCAGCGAATTTAGGAGTTCTGTTTACAGCACGTGCTACAGAGAGAAATGAATAGCGCGCTCGAGAGCTCCGGTTTTATCCGCTGGGAACAATAGTCCTTTGTCGAATGAGCGCACAGTATTGTACCGCCCAATCAGCACACGGGAGGTGGAGAATTCAGCGCTCCTACGTAGCCAGCTCCTCCGCCCTTTACATCGTATACAATATCGTGCACACCTTTGTTACACCATGCGATCATGCCGCCACAGCGGGACACTAGACGACGAAAGAAAGTTTCAAACGATGTGCTACGACGTACGATTCACAGCGGGGTCCCTGATCGCAGGAGCGTGTCACACACTGCGATATCGTACCTATATCGCTCGAACGTCACAAATCGTGCCGTCGTAGCGATCAAAATTGCACTGTGTGACGGTACCCTTACAGTGAAATTCAAAGACAATGAGTGTGCAATTATTGCAGGAAAAAAGGTGATAACCAAAGTCAAGGCAGATGAACAATTATATCATTTTGACACACCAAAGGAACAGATGAAGGTATGTACACATGATCACAAAAACTGTATTCACATGTGGCATAGACGTCTAGGACATAGACACCCTGACAGTATAAGGGAACTACAGAGAAAAAAATTGACAAAAGATTTAACGATATCAGATTGCTCAATTACCATAAGATGTGATTGTTGTATAAAATCCAAAGCCACAAGGATATCTATTCCAAAAGAAAGTGAGATGAAAAGCGAAAGACCACTTGATTTGGTGCATACTGACGTATGTGGACCCATGAAAGTGACTACATCAGGAGGCAATAGATACATGTTGACTTTTATAGACGATTACTCAAGATACACAGTCACATACTTAATTAAAAACAAAAGTGAAGTTTTTGATAAACTTGTAGACTATGTAACAAGATCAAATAACAAATTTCAAAGGAAGCCAATTGTCATCAGAAGTGATAATGGAGGTGAATTTACAAGTCACAGAATAGAAGACTACTTAAGACAAAATGGGATAGAACACCAGAAAACTGTTCCATACACACCTGAACAAAATGGAGTAGCAGAAAGGAAAAACAGAACTCTAACAGAGATGATAAGATGTATGCTGACAGATTCCAAACTACCAGAGAAATATTGGGGTGAGGCAGCAATGACAACTACTTATCTACAGAACAGACTTTTTTCCAGAAAACTGACGAAAACTCCATATGAACTGTGGCAAGGTATGAAACCAAGTGTCAATCATTTAAAAGTTTTTGGATGTAAAGTTTTCATATTCATTCCAACAGAAAAACGTTCCAAACTTCAAAACAGATCCATGGAAGGAATATTTGTTGGATATAGTGAAAATTGCAAAGGATACAGAATCCTAGATCCCAAAACAGACAGAGTTACGGTGAGTAACAGTGTGACATTCATTGAAGATTTGAATGAAGACATTATGATTTCAGTTGAAACAAAAAATGAGAAAACCAATAATGACACAACTGAAGAAATATCTGATGAGAAAGAAGTAGAAGTTAATGAAGAACAAAATACTGAAAGTGAAGAATCACAACTACAAACAGACACAGAACCAAGACGTTCAATGAGAGAGAACAAAGGAAAACCACCAAAACGTCTCTCATACAAGACAAGCACAAGAAAAATCTATGAGCCTACTGTTATGAAAGGCAATTCAGTACTACAATGGACATAGCGGTCAGAGCACATACAGTGATCTGACAATAACCCAAAATCAGAACGAGCTCTGAGACGTGGGAACTCTGCAGACCGCAATCCCTAATCCTCTCCAAACAACACTAGAGGCAGCCGTGGATTGCGCCTAACTCTGCCTATGCAACTCGGCACAGCCTGAGAAACTAACTAGCCTGAAGATAGAAAATAAGCCTACCTTGCCTCAGAGAAATACCCCAAAGGAAAAGGCAGCCCTCCACATATAATGACTGTGAGTTAAGATGAAAAGACAAACGTATGTAGAGATGAAATAGATTCAGCAAAGTGAGGCCCGACTTTCTTAACAGATAGAGGATAGAAAAGGTAACTTTGCGGTCTACACAAAACCCTAAAGAACACCACGCAAAGGGGGCAAAAAGACCCTCCGTACCGAACTAACGGCACGGAGGTACACCCTTTGCGTCCCAGAGCTTCCAGCAACAAATTAGACAAGCTGGACAGAAAAAATAGCAAACAAATAGCAAAGAAGAACTTAGCTATGCAGAGCAGCAGGCCACAGGAATGATCCAGGGAAAAGCAAGTCCAACACTGGAACATTGACAGGAAGCCAGGATCAAAGCATTAGGTGGAGTTAAGTAGAGAAGCACCTAACGACCTCATCAGATCACCTGAGGGAGGAAACTCAGAAGCCGCAGTACCACTTCCCTCCACCAACAGAAGCTCACAGAGAGAATCAGCCGAAGTACCACTTGTGACCACAGGAGGGAGCTCTGCCACAGAATTCACAACAGTACCCCCCCCCCCTTGAGAAGGGGTCACCGAACCCTCACCAGAGCCCCCAGGCCGACCAGGATGAGCCACATGAAAGGCACGTACAAGATCGGGAGCATGGACATCAGAGGCAAAAACCCAGGAATTATCTTCCTGAGCATAACCCTTCCATTTAACCAGATACTGGAGTTTCCGTCTAGAAACACGAGAATCCAAAATCTTTTCCACAATATACTCCAATTCCCCCTCCACCAAAACCGGGGCAGGAGGATCAACAGATGGAACCATAGGTGCCACGTATCTCCGCAACAATGACCTATGGAATACGTTATGTATGGAAAAAGAATCTGGAAGGGTCAGACGAAAAGACACAGGATTAAGAACCTCAGAAATCCTATACGGACCAATGAAACGAGGTTTAAACTTAGGAGAGGAAACCTTCATAGGAATATGACGAGAAGATAACCAAACCAGATCCCCAACACGAAGTCGGGGACCCACACGGCGTCTGCGATTAGCGAAACGTTGAGCCTTCTCCTGGGACAAGGTCAAATTGTCCACTACATGAGTCCAAATCTGCTGCAACCTGTCCACCACAGTATCCACACCAGGACAGTCCGAAGACTCAACCTGTCCTGACGAGAAACGAGGATGGAACCCAGAATTGCAGAAAAATGGTGAAACCAAGGTAGCCGAGCTGGCCCGATTATTAAGGGCGAACTCAGCCAAAGGCAAAAAGGACACCCAGTCATCCTGATCGGCAGAAACAAAGCATCTCAGATATGTTTCCAAGGTCTGATTGGTTCGTTCGGTCTGGCCATTAGTCTGAGGATGGAAAGCCGAGGAAAAAGACAAGTCAATGCCCATCCTACCACAAAAGGCTCGCCAAAACCTTGAAACAAACTGGGAACCTCTGTCAGAAACGATATTCTCTGGAATGCCATGTAAACGAACCACATGCTGGAAGAACAATGGCACCAAATCAGAGGAGGAAGGCAATTTAGACAAGGGTACCAGATGGACCATCTTAGAAAAGCGATCACAGACCACCCAAATGACTGACATCTTTTGAGAAACGGGAAGATCAGAAATAAAATCCATAGAGATATGTGTCCAAGGCCTCTTCGGGACCGGCAAGGGCAAAAGCAACCCACTGGCACGAGAACAGCAGGGCTTAGCCCGAGCACAAATCCCACAGGACTGCACAAAAACACGCACATCCCGCGACAGAGATGGCCACCAAAAGGATCTAGCCACCAACTCTCTGGTACCAAAGATTCAAGGATGACCAGCCAACACCGAACAATGAACCTCAGAGATAACTTTATTGGTCCACCTATCAGGGACAAACAGTCTCTCCGCTGGACAACGATCAGGTTTATTAGCCTGAAATTTTTGCAGCACCCGCCGCAAATCAGGGGAGATGGCAGACACAATTACTCCTTCCTTGAGGATACCCGCCGGCTCAGACAAACCCGGAGAGTCGGGCACAAAACTCCTAGACAGAGCATCCGCCTTCACATTTTTAGAGCCCGGAAGGTACGAAATCACAAAGTCAAAACGGGCAAAAAACAGCGACCAACGAGCCTGTCTAGGATTCAACCGCTTAGCAGACTCAAGATAAGTCAAGTTCTTATGATCAGTCAATACCACCACGTGATGCTTAGCTCCTTCAAGCCAATGACGCCACTCCTCGAATGCCCACTTCATGGCCAGCAACTCTCGGTTGCCCACATCATAATTTCGCTCAGCAGGCGAAAACTTCCTGGAAAAAAAAGCGCATGGTTTCATCACTGAGCAATCAGAACCTCTCTGCGACAAAACAGCCCCTGCTCCAATCTCAGAAGCATCAACCTCGACCTGGAACGGAAGAGAAACATCTGGTTGACACAACACAGGGGCAGAAGAAAAACGACGCTTCAAGTCTTGAAAAGCTTCCACAGCAGCAGAAGACCAATTGACCAAATCAGCACCCTTCTTGGTCAAATCGGTCAATGGTTTGGCAATACTAGAAAAATTGCAGATGAAGCGACGATAAAAATTAGCAAAGCCCAGGAACTTTTGCAGACTTTTCAGAGATGTCGGCTGAGTCCAATCATTGATGGCTTGGACCTTAACAGGATCCATCTCGATAGTAGAAGGGGAAAAGATGAACCCCAAAAATGAAACCTTCTGCACACCAAAGAGACACTTTGATCCCTTCACAAACAAAGAATTAGCACGCAGGACCTGAAAAACTGTTCTGACCTGCTTCACATGAGACTCCCAATCATCCGAGAAGATCAAAATGTCATCCAAGTACACAATCAGGAATTTATCCAGGTACTCTCGGAAGATGTCATGCATAAAGGACTGAAACACTGATGGAGCATTGGCAAGTCCGAATGGCATCACTAGATACTCAAAATGACCCTCGGGCGTATTAAATGCAGTTTTCCATTCATCTCCTCGCCTGATTCGCACCAGATTATACGCACCACGAAGATCTATCTTGGTGAACCAACTAGCCCCCTTAATCCGAGCAAACAAATCAGATAACAATGGCAAGGGGTACTGAAATTTAACCGTGATCTTATTTAGAAGGCGGTAATCTATACAAGGTCTCAGCGAACCATCCTTCTTGGCTACAAAAAAGAACCCTGGTCCTAGGGATTCAAGCTTCAGGAGGCTAATTTGCATATTCCAGGTGCCTTCTGGGAGAAGCGAAGTCTCCCTAAGCTAGAAGATCGTTGGGTACAGCCAGACCAGCTGCTTCGAAAGCATCACCAAACCAGGGATTCAAGCTTCAGGAGGCTAATTTGCATATTCCAGGTGCCTTCTGGGAGAAGCGAAGTCTCCCTAAGCTAGAAGATCGTTGGGTACAGCCGGGACCAGCTGCTTCGAAAGCATCACCAAACCAGGGATTCAAGCTTCAGGAGGCTAATTTGCATATTCCAGGTGCCTTTTGGGAGAAGCGAAGTCTCCCTAAGCTAGAAGATCGTTGGGTACAGCCGGGACCAGCTGCTTCGAAAGCATCACCAAACCAGGGATTCAAGCTTCAGGAGGCTAATTTGCATATTCCAGGTGCCTTCTGGGAGAAGCGAAGTCTCCCTAAGCTAGAAGATCGTTGGGTACAGCCGGGACCAGCTGCTTCGAAAGCATCACCAAACCAGGGATTCAAGCTTCAGGAGGCTAATTTGCATATTCCAGGTGCCTTCTGGGAGAAGCGAAGTCTCCCTAAGCTAGAAGATCGTTGGGTACAGCCGGGACCAGCTGCTTCGAAAGCATCACCAAACCAGGGATTCAAGCTTCAGGAGGCTAATTTGCATATTCCAGGTGCCTTCTGGGAGAAGCGAAGTCTCCCTAAGCTAGAAGATCGTTGGGTACAGCCGGGACCAGCTGCTTCGAAAGCATCACCAAACCAGGGATTCAAGCTTCAGGAGGCTAATTTGCATATTCCAGGTGCCTTCTGGGAGAAGCGAAGTCTCCCTAAGCTAGAAGATCGTTGGGTACAGCCGGGACCAGCTGCTTCGAAAGCATCACCAAACCAGGGATTCAAGCTTCAGGAGGCTAATTTGCATATTCCAGGTGCCTTCCGGGAGAAGCGAAGTCTCCCTAAGCTAGAAGATCGTTGGGTACACCCGGGACCAGCTGCTTCGAAAGCATCACCAAACCGCGCGCCGTAAGAATTTTTGCCTGTAGGACATTATTGCAAGAGAGCTTGGCTGAGTAGATTACACAAGAAGGAAAACACACAGCAAGTCAGCAGGATCTAGGAGCAACATGGCAGATGTGACAACCTACATGGTGAGCTGCAGCATGTGCTACATGTTCACAGATCGACCAGAAGAAGAATCCAATTTCACCTGTCAGAAGTGTAGACTAGTGGCCCTTTTAGAAGAAAAGGTGCGGGGTCTGGAAGAAAGAATAGCAACTTTGAAACTCATCAAAGAGAATGAAGACTTTCTAGACAGAACAGAAGCATCTCTACTGGTCACAGAAGGTGCAAAAAGTGTCAGAGAACCTCCAAAAGCAGATGAGTGGAAGCATGTGACCAAAAGAAGCAAGAAGACCATGGAGAAATCACCAACCACACAACTGAAGAACCGATATCAAATCTTTGTAGAGGATGAAGATGGCACACCTAAGAATGAAGCAATACCAGCAAGCAAAAAAGAAAAGGGCACACAGCAACAAGTGACAGCAAAAAGTACAGCCAAGAAGCAACGAAGAGTGGTGGTGGTGGGAGACTCACTATTGAGAGTCACAGAAGCAGCCATCTGCAGACCGGACATAACTGCAAGAGAAGTATGCTGCCTTCCAGGTGCGATGATCAAGGATGTGACCGATAGGATACCAAAGCTCTTCAGCTCCAAGGACGTCCACCCATTTCTTCTGATACATGTTGGCACCAATGACACGGCAAGGAAGGACCTACCGACAATCTGCAAGGACTTTGAAGAGTTGGGGAAGAAAGTAAAGGAACTGGATGCACAGGTAGTTTTTTCTTCTATCCTTCCAGTAGATGGGCATGGCACCAGGAGATGGAACAGGATCCTTGATGCAAACAACTGGCTAAGACGATGGTGCAGACAACAAGGATTTGGATTCCTGGACCACGGTGTGAATTACTGGTATGATGGACTCCTCGCCAGAGACGGACTACACCTCAACAAACCTGGGAAACACACATTCGCCAGAAGACTCGCTACACTCATCAGGAGGGCGTTAAACTAGAAGAAGAGGGGACGGGAAGAAAAACATTAGACTCGAACAAAGACGACCCAGGAAAACATACTCAGAAGGGAGGTAAGAACATTTCTAAAACAATCCACAGTGAGGAGATTGGAACAAAACAAAATCCTCTAAACTGCATGCTCGCAAACGCCAGAAGCCTGACAAACAAGATGGAAGAACTAGAAGCAGAAATATCTACAGGTAACTTTGACATAGTGGGAATAACCGAGACATGGTTAGATGAAAGCTATGACTGGGCAGTCAACTTACAGGGTTACAGTCTGTTTAGAAAGGATCGTAAAAATCGGAGAGGAGGAGGGGTTTGTCTCTATGTAAAGTCTTGTCTAAAGTCCACTTTAAGGGAGGATATTAGCGAAGGAAATGAGGATGTCGAGTCCATATGGGTTGAAATTCATGGAGGGAAAAATGGTAACAAAATTCTCATTGGGGTCTGTTACAAACCCCCAAATATAACAGAAAGCATGGAAAGTCTACTTCTAAAGCAGATGGATGAAGCTGCAACCCATAATGAGGTCCTGGTTATGGGGGACTTTAACTACCCGGATATTAACTGGGAAACAGAAACCTGTGAAACCCATAAAGGCAACAGGTTTCTGCTAATAACCAAGAAAAATTATCTTTCACAATTGGTGCAGAATCCAACCAGAGGAGCAGCACTTTTAGACCTAATACTATCTAATAGACCTGACAGAATAACAAATCTGCAGGTGGTTGGGCATTTAGGAAATAGCGACCACAATATTGTGCAGTTTCACCTGTCTTTCACTAGGGGGACTTGTCAGGGAGTCACAAAAACATTGAACTTTAGGAAGGCAAAGTTTGAACAGCTTAGAGATGCCCTTAATCTGGTAGACTGGGACAATATCCTCAGAAATGAGAATACAGATAATAAATGGGAAATGTTTAAGAACATCCTAAATAGGCAGTGTAAGCGGTTTATACCTTGTGGGAATAAAAGGACTAGAAATAGGAAAAACCCAATGTGGCTAAACAAAGAAGTAAGACAGGCAATTAACAGTAAAAAGAAAGCATTTGCACTACTAAAGCAGGATGGCACCATTGAAGCTCTAAAAAACTATAGGGAGAAAAATACTTTATCTAAAAAACTAATTAAAGCTGCCAAAAAGGAAACAGAGAAGCACATTGCTAAGGAGAGTAAAACTAATCCCAAACTGTTCTTCAACTATATCAATAGTAAAAGAATAAAAACTGAAAATGTAGGCCCCTTAAAAAATAGTGAGGAAAGAATGGTTGTAGATGACGAGGAAAAAGCTAACATATTAAACACCTTCTTCTCCACGGTATTCACGGTGGAAAATGAAATGCTAGGTGAAATCCCAAGAAACAATGAAAACCCTATATTAAGAGTCACCAATCTAACCCAAGAAGAGGTGCGAAACCGGCTAAATAAGATTAAAATAGATAAATCTCCGGGTCCGGATGGCATACACCCACGAGTACTAAGAGAACTAAGTAATGTAATAGATAAACCATTATTTCTTATTTTTAGTGACTCTATAGCAACAGGGTCTGTTCCGCAGGACTGGCGCATAGCAAATGTGGTGCCAATATTCAAAAAGGGCTCTAAAAGTGAACCTGGAAATTATAGGCCAGTAAGTCTAACCTCTATTGTTGGTAAAATATTTGAAGGGTTTCTGAGGGATGTTATTCTGGATTATCTCAATGAGAATAACTGTTTAACTCCATATCAGCATGGGTTTATGAGAAATCGCTCCTGTCAAACCAATCTAATCAGTTTTTATGAAGAGGTAAGCTATAGACTGGACCACGGTGAGTCATTGGACGTGGTATATCTCGATTTTTCCAAAGCGTTTGATACCGTGCCGCACAAGAGGTTGGTACACAAAATGAGAATGCTTGGTCTGGGGGAAAATGTGTGTAAATGGGTTAGTAACTGGCTTAGTGATAGAAAGCAGAGGGTGGTTATAAATGGTATAGTCTCTAACTGGGTCGCTGTGACCAGTGGGGTACCGCAGGGGTCAGTATTGGGACCTGTTCTCTTCAACATATTCATTAATGATCTGGTAGAAGGTTTACACAGTAAAATATCGATATTTGCAGATGATACAAAACTATGTAAAGCAGTTAATACAAGAGAAGATAGTATTCTGCTACAGATGGATCTGGATAAGTTGGAAACTTGGGCTGAAAGGTGGCAGATGAGGTTTAACAATGATAAATGTAAGGTTATACACATGGGAAGAGGGAATCAATATCACCATTACACACTGAACGGGAAACCACTGGGTAAATCTGACAGGGAGAAGGACTTGGGGATCCTAGTTAATGATAAACTTACCTGGAGCAGCCAGTGCCAGGCAGCAGCTGCCAAGGCAAACAGGATCATGGGGTGCATTAAAAGAGGTCTGGATACACATGATGAGAGCATTATACTGCCTCTGTACAAATCCCTAGTTAGACCGCACATGGAGTACTGTGTCCAGTTTTGGGCACCGGTGCTCAGGAAGGATATAATGGAACTAGAGAGAGTACAAAGGAGGGCAACAAAATTAATAAAGGGGATGGGAGAACTACAATACCCAGATAGATTAGCGAAATTAGGATTATTTAGTCTAGAAAAAAGACGACTGAGGGGCGATCTAATAACCATGTATAAGTATATAAGGGGACAATACAAATATCTCGCTGAGGATCTGTTTATACCAAGGAAGGTGACGGGCACAAGGGGGCATTCTTTGCGTCTGGAGGAGAGAAGGTTTTTCCACCAACATAGAAGAGGATTCTTTACTGTTAGGGCAGTGAGAATCTGGAATTGCTTGCCTGAGGAGGTGGTGATGGCGAACTCAGTCGAGGGGTTCAAGAGAGGCCTGGATGTCTTCTTGGAGCAGAACAATATTGTATCATACAATTATTAGGTTCTGTAGAAGGACGTAGATCTGGGGATTTATTATGATGGAATATAGGCTGAACTGGATGGACAAATGTCTTTTTTCGGCCTTACTAACTATGTTACTATGTTACTATGTTAATGGTGACGATGACGGGCGAATATGCCCCTTCTCCAGGGATTCCTTCACATAACTGCGCATAGCGGCGTGCTCAGGCACGGATAAATTAAACAGTCGACCTTTTGGGAATTTACTACCAGGAATCAAATTGATAGCACAATCACAATCCCTATGCGGAGGTAGGGCATCGGACTTGGGCTCATCAAATACATCCCGGTAATCAGACAAGAACTCTGGAATCTCAGAAGGGGTGGATGACGAAATTGACAGAAATGGAACATCACCATGTACCCCCTGACAACCCCAGCTGGACACCGACATGGATTTCCAATCTAATACTGGATTATGGGCTTGTAGCCATGGCAACCCCAACACGACCACATCATGCAGATTATGCAACACCAGAAAGCGAATAACCTCCTGATGTGCAGGAGCCATGCACATGGTCAGCTGGGTCCAGTATTGAGGCTTATTCTTGGCCAAAGGCGTGGCATCAATTCCTCTCAATGGAATAGGACACTGCAAGGGCTCTAAGAGAAACCCACAACGCTTAGCATACTCCAAGTCCATCAAATTCAGGGCAGCGCCTGAATCCACAAATGCCATGACAGAATACGATGACAAAGAGCAGATCAAGGTAACGGACAGAAGAAATTTTGACTGTACCGTACCAATGGTGGCAGACCTAGCGAACCGCTTAGTGCGCTTAGGACAATCGGAGATAGCATGAGTGGAATCACCACAGTAGAAACACAGCCCATTCAGACGTCTGTGTTCTTGCCGTTCAACTCTGGTCAAAGTCCTATCGCACTGCATAGGCTCAGGTTTAAGCTCAGGTACCGCCAAATGGTGCACAGATTTACGCTCACGCAAGCGTCGACCGATCTAAATGGCCAAAGACATAGACTCATTCAAACCAGCAGGCATAGGAAATCCCACCAAGACATCCTTAAGGGCTTCAGAGAGACCCTTTCAGAACACAGCTGCCAGCGCACATTCATTCCATTGAGTGAGCACGGACCACTTTCTAAATTTCTGACAATATACCTCTATCTCATCCTGACCCTGACAAAGAGCCAGCAAATTTTTCTCTGCCTGATCCACTGAATTAGGTTCATCGTACAGCAATCCGAGCGCCAGGAAAAACGCATCGATATTGCTCAATGCAGGATCTCCTGGCGCAAGAGAAAATGCCCAGTCCTGAGGGTCGCCGCGCAAAAAAGAAATAACAATCAAAACCTGTTGAACTGGATCACCAGAGGAGCGAGGTTTCATGGCCAGAAATAATTTACAATTATTTTTGAAACTCAGAAACTTAGTTCTATCTCTAAAAAACAAATCAGGAATAGGAATTCTTGGTCCCAACATAGCTTTCTGATCAATAGTGTCTTGAATCTTTTGTACTCTTGCCGAGAGCTGATCCACAAATGAAGACAGACTTCTAATGTCCATCGCTACACCTGTGTACTGAACCACCCAAATGTCTAGGGGAAAAAAAAGGCAAAACACACTGCAAAGAAAAAAAAATGGTCTCAGAACTTCTTTTTTCCCTCTATTGAGAATCATTAGTACTTTTGGCTTCCTGTACTGTTATGAAAGGCAATTCAGTACTACAATGGACATAGCGGTCAGAGCACATACAGTGATCTGACAATAACCCAAAATCATAGAACGAGCTCTGAGACGTGGGAACTCTGCAGACCGCAATCCCTAATCCTCTCCAAACAACACTAGAGGCAGCCGTGGATTGCGCCTAACTCTGCCTATGCAACTCGGCACAGCCTGAGAAACTAACTAGCCTGAAGATAGAAAATAAGCCTACCTTGCCTCAGAGAAATACCCCAAAGGAAAAGGCAGCCCCCCACATATAATGACTGTGAGTTAAGATGAAAAGACAAACGTAGAGATGAAATAGATTCAGCAAAGTGAGGCCCGACTTTCTTAACAGATAGAGGATAGAAAAGGTAACTTTGCGGTCTACACAAAACCCTAAAGAACACCACGCAAAGGGGGCAAAAAGACCCTCCGTACCGAACTAACGGCACGGAGGTACACCCTTTGCATCCCAGAGCTTCCAGCAACAAATTAGACAAGCTGGACAGAAAAAATAGCAAACAAATAGCAAAGAAGAACTTAGCTATGCAGAGCAGCAGGCCACAGGAATGATCCAGGGAAAAGCAAGTCCAACACTGGAACATTGACAGGAAGCCAGGATCAAAGCATTAGGTGGAGTTAAGTAGAGAAGCACCTAACGACCTCACCAGATCACCTGAGGGAGGAAACTCAGAAGCCGCAGTACCACTTCCCTCCACCAACAGAAGCTCACAGAGAGAATCAGCCGAAGTACCACTTGTGACCACAGGAGGGAGCTCTGCCACAGAATTCACAACAGCCTACTTCTTGGGAAGAAATATCTAAACTGCCTGTTGGAGAAGGCTATGATGAAACATTTGCTCCAGTTGTCAAACACACTACAATAAGAACTTTACTTACAGTTGCAGCAAGGAAACACATGCAACTGAGACATCTGGATGTAAAGACAGCTTTTCTGAATGGAGATTTAACAGAAGACATTTATATGGAACAACCTCCAGGATTCAAAGATGAAAGAAATCCAAACAAAGTTTGTAAACTACAGAAAAGCATATATGGTTTAAAGCAAGCAGCTAAAGCGTGGAATGACAAAATCACGGAAGTACTTACAAATGAAAAATTTCAAAGAAGCAAAGCTGATCCATGCTTATACACAAAAAGGCTGATTAATAGATGGATTGACATACTCATATATGTAGACGACATTTTGATTTGTTTTCAACAAGAAAGGGATAACGAAAACATTCTAAAAATCTTGAAGCAACATTTCGAAATCAAAGACTTGGGAAATGTAAAACAATACCTAGGAATACAAGTAGAAAGAGAAGAAGATGGAAGTTTCCTACTGAATCAAAATCACATGATTCAAGACATAACAGAAAAATTTGGATTAAAAGATGCAAAAACAGTAAAGTCTCCAATGGAAACTAATTATCTCAAAGAGATGAACAGTGAACAAAATATGCTACCAAATAATGAAGAATACAGAACAGCAATAGGAAAACTACTGTATCTAGCAACCGTTAGGGTATGTGTCCACTTTCAGGATGGCCGGCGGTATCGTCGGAGCGGCTTAGCCGCTCTGCGCTAAGCCCCGCCCCTTTCTGGGACGCGATGATGCCGGATGTGTTCATAGCACACATCCGGGATCATCGCTCCCCACCATAGCGCCCTGTGTTATATCTTGCGGCGACGCTGCGTCGCCGCAAGATATACGGACATACTGCGATCTGAAAAGACGCGCAGCATGTCCGGAGTCGCAGGGCCGCCGCGTGCGTGTTACCACGCATAGTGGAGACGGGATTTCATTAAATCCCCTCCACTATGCTGTAACATCTGGACGCTGCGTGTCTGACGCTGCGACTCTATGCAGCGTCAGACACGCAGCGTTTCCTGCACGTGGACACATACCCTAACAAGACCAGACATCGCAGCAGCAGTAGGAATCCTGAGTAGAAAGGTATCAAAACCAAATAAAGCTGATTGGAATGCCGTGAAGAGAGTAATGCGTTATTTGAAAGGAACTAGCAATGTTAAGCTGAAATTACCCACAAGCAATGATTGCATTTTAACAGGATATGTTGATGCAGATTGGGCTGGAGATCCAACTGACAGAAGATCTACCAGTGGACATATTTTTTTCTTCTCAGGTGGACCAATAAGTTGGACAAGTAAGAAACAGTCAATTGTGACACTATCTTCAACAGAAGCAGAATATGTTGCAGCAGCACATGCGAGTCAAGAAGTACTGTGGTTAAGACAATTGTTGACAGAATTAGGACAACCACAGTTGGCACCAACAAAACTAAAAGAGGACAATCAAGGATGTCTTGTTCTTGCTCAGATGGAAAGAGTCAATCCAAGAACCAAGCATATTGATGTGAAATATCATTTCTTGAGAGATCATCAGGAACAAGGAGTCTTGAAGTTAGAGTACTGTCCTACTGAAGAAATGACAGCAGACATTTTCACGAAGGCGTTGAATGCTGATAAACATCAGAGACTAATAAAAAAGTTGGGTTTGATTGAATAAGTCCTTACTGTTGAGAAAGGGTGTTGGCATATGCAACAGATTGGGACTTATTATAAGTGAAAGGAGGACTTTATACTAACCAGACAGCAGATGGCGATAGTGTGTAAAGTTATATACTTGCTGTAATGTGGGGAGGGAAGCTCTCAGTGGTTGGTTGTTTTCTTACTTTCGGTTTTGCTTTTCTTCATGAATGTGTTGTCTTCAGTGCACGGACTGTGTGGCACTGAATTGTATCTCATGTTTATCCAGTATGAAGTAAATACTGTTTACTCAAGATATCTTGCTGATTGAAGCTTTCCTAAGTACAGCGGTGACTGCAAGAAGACGCACTCTGCAACAGGAGTAAACCCGCAGCGGAAACCGCAAGACAAACCACGATAAATCTGCAGGGATAACCGCAGCTGTTTTGCCCTGCAGATTTATCAAATCCGCTGCGGGAGAACCCGAAGGGACCCTTCCTACTTGTGCATCCACCAGGTTTACAGTACCATGTAAACCTATGGAAGACAAAATCCGCAGTGCACATGCTGCGGAAAATACAGCGCAGAAACGCTGCGTTGTATTTTTCGCAGCATATCAATTCCGCAGGTGTAAAAACACAGGCGAAATCTGCACAAAATCCGCAGTAAATCCGCTTGGAATCCGCAGGTAAAACGCAGGGTGTTTTTACCTGCGGATTTTGCAGAATCCGAACGGAAAAGTCCGCAATGTTATCCGCCACGTGTGCACATACCCTAAGAGGCGCAGTTACATCTGCTGTGACTGAAACCGTATCGGCGCCGCTCCCTAGGCTGCAGTGAGGAATGAAGTTAATTTCCTCCTGGCATCATGACTCTCAGTGCAGGCGACGCACGGTGTCAGAACACTATTAACTATTATGCTGTGTTTTGTATAAGGGAGCTGTGGGGGCATTATACTATGTATAGGGAAGCTGTGGGATCATAATATTGTCTATAGGGTAGCTGTGGGGGCATTATACTGTGTACAGGGAAGCTGTGGAATCGTCATACTGTGTAGAGGGGAGCTGTGTGCTCATTATACTGTGTATAGGGGAGCAGTGGGGACATCATACTGTGCATAGGGAAGCTGTGGAATCATCATATTGTGTATAGGGGAGCTTTAGGGGCATTATACTGTGTATAGGAAAGCTGTGGGCCCACCATACTGTGTATAGTCAAGCTGTACATGGAGGCTACTTAGGGGACATTATTAAATGTTAAGTTAAATGTTAAGTGGGCACTTAAACATTATTGTTATTGGGGCACTCAGAGCACTGAGACCATAAAATTTTCATATGTGGTATCATTACTTTTTAGGGACAAAATGTGGAGGGCACTAGCACAGGGCATTAATGTTTTATAGGGGTGAATTTTATCTATAGAGCACAAAGGAGTCATTATTACTATGTAAGGGGCTCAGTGGTGGCATTATTATGTGGGGCGGCACCATTGTACTACACAGCAGGTGCAGTGATAGGGACACATACGGCAGCAGTGGCTCAGTATTGGGGTATCAGGGGCAGTAATAGGGACACATACGGCAGCAGTGGCTCAGTATTGGGGTATCAGGGGCAGTAATAGGGACACATACAGCAGCAACTGATCAGTATTGGGGTATCAGGTGCAGTAATAGGGACACATACGGCAGCAGTGGCTCAGTATTGGGATATCAGGTGTAGTAATAGGGACACATACGGCAGCAGCGGCTCAGTATTGGGGTATCAGGTGCAGTAATAGGGACACATACAGCAGCAGCTGATCAGTATTGGGGTATCAGGTGCAGTAATAGGGACACATACGGCAGCAGTGGCTCAGTATTGGGGTATCAGAGGCAGTAATAGGGACACATACGGCAGCAGCGGCTCAGTATTGGAGTATCAGGTGCAGTAACAGGGACACATACAGCAGCAGAGGCTCAGTATTGGGGTATCAGGTGCAGTAATAGGGTCACGTACGGCAGCAGCGGCTCAGTATTGGGGTATCAGGTGCAGTAATAGGGACACATACAGCAGCAGAGGCTCAGTATTGGGGTATCAGGTGCAGTAATAGGGACACATACGGCAGCAGTGGCTCAGTATTGGGATATCAGTTGTAGTAATAGGGACACATACAGCAGCAGCTGATCAGTATTGGGGTATCAGGGGCAGTAATAGGGACACATACGGCAGCAGTGGCTCAGTATTGGGATATCAGGTCCAGTAATAGGGACACATACGGCAGCAGCGGCTCAGTATTGGGGTATCAGGTGCAGTAATATGGGCACATATGGCAGCAGTGGCTCAGTATTGGGATATCAGGTCCAGTAATAGGGACACATACGGCAGCAGCGGCTCCGTGTATTGCGGTATCAGCAGAATGATTAGCTTATGCAGGTTGGGAATAGATATGGATGGTGCTGGAAATGTGAGACGTATGATGTGTCTTTGTTGTAATCTCTGCAAACAAGTCCTGGCTGGAGAAGTTCTTAAGTTGCTCTGGGCCAGATGGAAAAGATGGGAAAAGTGAACAACTCCATAAGAAAGACCATCAGCTGTAAGTCACCATCTAAAACTGTCCAGTGATCTTTTATAAGGTCTGCAAGACTGGTATCTACCACTATATAGTCTCCATATAGTAATATCAGTGTTCGTTTTTGTCTATAGATGTTTTTTCAGTCAGAGTGCGGTCATCTGCTGATGTTCCTCTATGCTCACAATTAGGGTGCGCCACATAACTGTAGTCAGGGGTACCTTGTTAGGGGCCCAATCAGATTTTTTGCCCCCCCCCCTAAGCTAAAACCCTAGCTACGCCTCTGCGCAGGAGACATGGTGACATCTAGAGCCCGGGGCATGTTAGAGTCCCTGTAAAAAGGCTCAAGTCACCAGTCATATGGGTTATGTCCTATCCTATATGGGGGACAGAGAGAAGAACTGTGAGGACCTCATGTGAAGCCACAGGCAGTAAGGGACTACAACACCACCGCGCTTTGAGGAAGGCCTTTAACTCTCACCTGGTAAAGGGGACTCTGGATTCGTTTCCAAACCGGCCGGACCCTGCCTACCCTGTGTTCTGGTACCCTGGACTGTGAGTGCCTGAAGTCTTCAGTAAAAAAGGGAAAGAGACTGCAAACCTTTGTCCTTTTTCTTTACTGCACCATTCACCATCTTCCATCTACACACCAGGAGCCCTGGGGATATACTTCACCTGTGGGAAGGTATACCATCTAGCTGCCATAACATCACCCCAGAGGACCCATTAAAGCATCTTCGGTCCCCAGTGAACGAATACCACAGGTGGCATCACAAACATAAACTCTATTCACTAAATCCCTTTAAAGACTTTCCCCTTTTACATGGGCGCCCAGGGATACGGACCGGGTCGCCACCGTGACATCCCCCTGTGAACACCGGACCTGGTACCGAGTACCCCATGGCCCCGGCGGGCGACTCAGAAGAATGAGAGCAGTAGTCTTGTGCAGGAGGAGGAAGAGTGAGAGCAGTAATCGTGCTGGAGGAGGAAGTGTGAGAGGAGAAGTCCTGTGCAGGAGGAGTCAGAGGAATAGTCCTGTGCAGGAGGATGAGTAAGATGAGTAGTCCTGTGCAGGACGAGTGACAGGTGTCATGGTTCATGGGGAGGATACCTTTATCATCCCCACCACTCACATCAATTTGTCATGACCCTGGGTTGTTTGGTTGCCCCTGGCTCTTCCTGAAGGGGATTTATCTATATCCCACTTCCCAGTTCTGGTTTGGAACTTGCAGCTCTCTGGCCCCCCTTACTCTCAGGTCAGACACAGCACTGCACCTAGGATAATTAGTTGCCAGAAAGGCAGCCTTACTTTGTACTGGCTAATGGGCACACTGCTGTGAGGGCGATATAACTACTCCCACTCAGGCGGGAACAATAATTATCAATGCCGCCGGTCGCCACAAAGCCTCCCAAATGCACAGGACAAATTCTGCTGCCACCAGCTCTGATTTCTTAATTATTAACAGGTCCCGAACCAACCCAGATTAGTAGCGTAAATCACTTCAGAGGACGTGACAGTTCGTTATAGAGCAAGGAGAGACAAGCTAGTAATTTTATATTTTACTCCAAAAAAGGTAGGCAGTGTTTACAGAAGTATAAAAAGATATTATAAAGAAGACAAATATCATATTTACAGTACAATTACAAATAAAATGGGATTAAAGTTGAAAAGAACACTTACATTTTCGTTATGTCATCTTATTACATGGCTGACCGTATGCTGTGGGGGAAGGGTGAGCATATGTCCAGATGCATCATCCCTGTATAGCAGCTAGACCCCAGACAAAAGACACGTGAAGACTGCTACTTCACTCACTTATTTCCTAGCCTAAAACCAAGGCACTCCCCCGGTGGTGACCTCACTTAGAGGCTAAATCCTCCCCTTTTCTTAGAGTTATGGCACCCATTTTTATGCCTAGCTCACTGTGCGAACCTCATATATGAAAGACACAATGATCAGAAGGTGCACCACGTCGGGGCGATTCTTTTAAGTGTAAACATGTCGTAGTTACATGACCCGCTTACGGGGAAACCCACTCCTTGCACTCGGGTTTAGCTTCTAGCGATTTCAGGGGGTTATAGATCTCTCAATGGACATCCGGAATATATATATATATATATAATCCTTATAACTCTAGCCCTGATTGGTGCCAATATATATAATCTTAAAAGCACAATAGAAGCCCATGCTTTCTGAACCAGTTTTAACCAGTACCAGGTGGGAGGGGGAATGAGTAGGGTAGGGAGACTTGTCTGCTGCAGCACGTAGCCATATAAATTCTTGAGGGAGGGGGAAAATGAGGGGTTTAGGATTACACACACAGGTAGAAGGAGAAAGAGTGGCTCAGAATTCCAGCCTTGTGTTGGCAGGCAGAGGAAACTACAGCTGAGAGCTCTGTATGTGTAAGTAAAGTAATCAGAATTTTCCTATTTCCTGACAACAGGAATAGACCTATACAGGACAAGGAGGGATCCTGTCCATAAGTGAGAGTCATAGTCCTGTGCAGGATTAGGAGTGAGAGGAGCAGTCCTATGCAGGAGAAAGAGGAATGAGAGTAGTTCTGTGCAGGAAAAGGAGAGAGAGTAGTTCTCTGCAGAAGGAGGATTGGTGAGAGAAGTAGTCCTGTGTAGAAGGAGGAGGAAAACAGGAGTAGTTCTGTGCAGGAGGATGAATAAAAGGAGTAGTCCTGTGCAGAAGGAGGAGGAGTAAGAGGAGTAGTCCAGTGCAGGAAGAGGAGTAGTCCTGTGCAGGAGGAGAAGTGAGAGCAGTACTGTGCAGGAAGAGGAGTGAGATGAGTATTTTTTTTGCAGGAGGAGCTGTCAGGAAATAGGAAGAAGTTCTTATTACTTCAGTTACACATACAGAGCTCCCAGCTGCAGTTTCCTCTGCCTGCCAGCACAGGCTGGAATTCTAAGCCACTCTTCCTCCTTCCCCCCTGCTATATAGCTGTAATGTGAGACCAGCGTGCCAACAACATCCACTGAGGAATTTTTATGTCTTTGTGCTGGGAAAGCCAGTCATCTGTCTAAACCCCTCCTCCCGTCTGATACCAGCTATAACTGGTAAAGCAACTTTCAAACCGCATCGGTCTCTTTTGTTCTTGAAAAGCTATGTATAATGGCACCGATCAGGGATAGAGATATAAGGGTTACAGATTCCGAATGTCAACTGAGAAATCTATAACTCACTGAAATCGCTAGGATCTAAACCCAAAAAAGTGCAAGGAACGGGTTTCTCCGTAAGCGGGTCATATGTCTATGCCATGTGTTTACTTAAAAGAACCCCCATTACGGTGTAAGCATCATGATCATTGTGTTGTACTTCTACGAGGTCCATACAGCAAGTTATGTATAGAAATGGCTTGTCATAACTCTAAGAAAGGGGAGTATTCAGCCTCTGAGTGAGGTCACCACAGGGGGAGTGCCTTGGTTTTGGGCGTTGAGATAAGTGAGTGAGACATCAGTCTTCATGTGTCTTTTGTCTAAGGAATGAGCTGAGAGTCACATCTGCGATGCACTGGGATATATGCCCATTCCCCACAGCACTGGGGAAGTGGGATATAGATAAATCTCCTTCAGAAAGAACTGTGCAACCAAGCAACCCCGGGTCATGACATATTAGTGTGAGCGGTGGGGATGATAAAGCTATCCTCCCTGGGATCCGTGACAGGAGCATTGTGAGGAGTAGTCCTGTGCAGGAGGAGGGGTGAGAATAGTTTTCCTGTGCAGGAGGAGAATGACTGAGAGAAGTGGTCATGTGCAGGAGGAGGACAAGTGAGACCATTAATCATTTTGCAAGAGGATGAGGATTACCTCGAGTAGTCAAGTGCATAAGGAGCATGAGTGAGACGAGTCGTCCTGTGCATAGAGAGAAGTCATGTGTAGGAGGAAGATTGATAGGAGTAGTCCTGTGCTGGAAAAGAAGGAGGAAAAGTAAGAGCAGCGGCCCTGTGCAGTAGGAGGTGGAGTGTCTCTCCTATGCAGGAGGAGGAGGAGTGAGAGGAGTATTCTTATGCAGGATGAGTAAGAGTGAGAGTAGTCCTGTGCAGTATGAGGACACAAAAGAGAATAGTAAGACCAAAAACACTCAGTTTGAAAAAATGTTGCAGTAATCCGCAAGTGCTAGTAAAAGATGTAAAAAACAGGGTATTTGGTTGATACGTTTTTTGCAAAAAATGTATACTAAGCTGCTCTACCAATCTTCACGGTATACCCTTATCAGAGCAGTCCTAACTAATGTATGCAATCCCTATCTGATGTATTTAAAAACCTGATCATCTGTATATAACCTGTGTGAACAGGGTTCAGAGAGGAAAAATCACAGGGTAGAACAGCTTTTGTGCAGATAGCCCAAGAGGAGTGGTGGAACTCCCCAGTCTTGTAGACACAAGAGAACAATTATGGAAACAGGAACACATGGGCTACTTGCACAGTGAACAAGTCTGTATGATCATGTTCACACACCACCAAGAAACCTGAAGACACAAAAGAGAATAGTAAAACCAAAAACACTCAGTTTGAAAAAATGTTGCAGTAATCCGCAAGTGCTAGTAAAAGATGTAAAAAACAGGGTATTTGGTTGATACGTTTTTTGCAAAAAATGTATACTAAGCTGCTCTACCAATCTTCACGGTATACCCTTATCAGAGCAGTCCTAACTAATGTATGCAATCCCTATCTGATGTATTTAAAAACCTGATCATCTGTATATAACCTGTGTGAACAGGGTTCAGAGAGGAAAAATCCATGTGTGCATACAGGGTAGAACAGCTTTTGTGCAGATAGCCCAAGAGGAGAGGTGGAACTCCCCAGTCTTGTAGACACAAGAGAACAATTATGGAAACAGGAACACATGGGCTACTTGCACAGTGAACAAGTCTGTATGATCATGTTCACACACCACCAAGAAACCTGAAGACACAAAAGAGAATAGTAAAACCAAAAACACTCAGTTTGAAAAAATGTTGCAGTAATCCGCAAGTGCTAGTAAAAGATGTAAAAAACAGGGTATTTGGTTGATACGTTTTTTGCAAAAAATGTATACTAAGCTGCTCTACCAATCTTCACGGTATACCCTTATCAGAGCAGTCCTAACTAATGTATGCAATCCCTATCTGATGTATTTAAAAACCTGATCATCTGTATATAACCTGTGTGAACAGGGTTCAGAGAGGAAAAATCCATGTGTGCATACAGGGTAGAACAGCTTTTGTGCAGATAGCCCAAGAGGAGTGGTGGAACTCCCCAGTCTTGTAGACACAAGAGAACAATTATGGAAACAGGAACACATGGGCTACTTGCACAGTGAACAAGTCTGTATGATCATGTTCACACACCACCAAGAAACCTGAAGACACAAAAGAGAATAGTAAAACCAAAAACACTCAGTTTGAAAAAATGTTGCAGTAATCCGCAAGTGCTAGTAAAAGATGTAAAAAACAGGGTATTTGGTTGATACGTTTTTTGCAAAAAATGTATACTAAGCTGCTCTACCAATCTTCACGGTATACCCTTATCAGAGCAGTCCTAACTAATGTATGCAATCCCTATCTGATGTATTTAAAAACCTGATCATCTGTATATAACCTGTGTGAACAGGGTTCAGAGAGGAAAAATCCATGTGTGCATACAGGGTAGAACAGCTTTTGTGCAGATAGCCCAAGAGGAGTGGTGGAACTCCCCAGTCTTGTAGACACAAGAGAACAATTATGGAAACAGGAACACATGGGCTACTTGCACAGTGAACAAGTCTGTATGATCATGTTCACACACCACCAAGAAACCTGAAGACACAAAAGAGAATAGTAAAACCAAAAACACTCAGTTTGAAAAAATGTTGCAGTAATCCGCAAGTGCTAGTAAAAGATGTAAAAAACAGGGTATTTGGTTGATACGTTTTTTGCAAAAAATGTATACTAAGCTGCTCTACCAATCTTCACGGTATACCCTTATCAGAGCAGTCCTAACTAATGTATGCAATCCCTATCTGATGTATTTAAAAACCTGATCATCTGTATATAACCTGTGTGAACAGGGTTCAGAGAGGAAAAATCCATGTGTGCATACAGGGTAGAACAGCTTTTGTGCAGATAGCCCAAGAGGAGTGGTGGAACTCCCCAGTCTTGTAGACACAAGAGAACAATTATGGAAACAGGAACACATGGGCTACTTGCACAGTGAACAAGTCTGTATGATCATGTTCACACACCACCAAGAAACCTGAAGACACAAAAGAGAATAGTAAAACCAAAAACACTCAGTTTGAAAAAATGTTGCAGTAATCCGCAAGTGCTAGTAAAAGATGTAAAAAACAGGGTATTTGGTTGATACGTTTTTTGCAAAAAATGTATACTAAGCTGCTCTACCAATCTTCACGGTATACCCTTATCAGAGCAGTCCTAACTAATGTATGCAATCCCTATCTGATGTATTTAAAAACCTGATCATCTGTATATAACCTGTGTGAACAGGGTTCAGAGAGGTAAAATCCATGTGTGCATACAGGGTAGAACAGCTTTTGTGCAGATAGCCCAAGAGGAGTGGTGGAACTCCCCAGTCTTGTAGACACAAGAGAACAATTATGGAAACAGGAACACATGGGCTACTTGCACAGTGAACAAGTCTGTATGATCATGTTCACACACCACCAAGAAACCTGAAGACACAAAAGAGAATAGTAAAACCAAAAACACTCAGTTTGAAAAAATGTTGCAGTAATCCGCAAGTGCTAGTAAAAGATGTAAAAAACAGGGTATTTGGTTGATACGTTTTTTGCAAAAAATGTATACTAAGCTGCTCTACCAATCTTCACGGTATACCCTTATCAGAGCAGTCCTAACTAATGTATGCAATCCCTATCTGATGTATTTAAAAACCTGATCATCTGTATATAACCTGTGTGAACAGGGTTCAGAGAGGAAAAATCCATGTGTGCATACAGGGTAGAACAGCTTTTGTGCAGATAGCCCAAGAGGAGTGGTGGAACTCCCCAGTCTTGTAGACACAAGAGAACAATTATGGAAACAGGAACACATGGGCTACTTGCACAGTGAACAAGTCTGTATGATCATGTTCACACACCACCAAGAAACCTGAAGACACAAAAGAGAATAGTAAAACCAAAAACACTCAGTTTGAAAAAATGTTGCAGTAATCCGCAAGTGCTAGTAAAAGATGTAAAAAACAGGGTATTTGGTTGATACGTATCACAAGTAGCCCATGTGTTCCTGTTTCCATAATTGTTCTCTTGTGTCTACAAGACTCGGGAGTTCCACCACTCCTCTTGGGCTATCTGCACAAAAGCTGTTCTACCCTGTATGCACACATGGATTTTTCCTCTCTGAACCCTGTTCACACAGGTTACATACAGATGATCAGGTTTTTAAATACATCAGATAGGGATTGCATACATTAGTTAGGACTGCTCTGATAAGGGTATACCGTGAAGATTGGTAGAGCAGCTTAGTATACATTTTTTGCAAAAAACGTATCAACCAAATACCCTGTTTTTTACATCTTTTACTAGCACTTGCGGATTACTGCAACATTTTTTCAAACTGAGTGTTTTTGGTTTTACTATTCTCTTTTGTGTCTTCAGGTTTCTTGGTGGTGTGTGAACATGATCATACAGACTTGTTCACTGTGCAAGTAGCCCATGTGTTCCTGTTTCCATAATTGTTCTCTTGTGTCTACAAGACTGGGGAGTTCCACCACTCCTCTTGGGCTATCTGCACAAAAGCTGTTCTACCCTGTATGCACACATGGATTTTTCCTCTCTGAACCCTGTTCACACAGGTTATATACAGATGATCAGGTTTTTAAATACATCAGATAGGGATTGCATACATTAGTTAGGACTGCTCTGGTAAGGGTATACCGTGAAGATTGGTAGAGCAGCTTAGTATACATTTTTTGCAAAAAACGTATGAACCAAATACCCTGTTTTTTACATCTTTTACTAGCACTTGCGGATTACTGCAACATTTTTTCAAACTGAGTGTTTTTGGTTTTACTATTCTCTTTTGTGTCTTCAGGTTTCTTGGTGGTGTGTGAACATGATCATACAGACTTGTTCACTGTGCAAGTAGCCCATGTGTTCCTGTTTCCATAATTGTTCTCTTGTGTCTACAAGACTGGGGAGTTCCACCACTCCTCTTGGGCTATCTGCACAAAAGCTGTTCTACCCTGTATGCACACATGGATTTTTCCTCTCTGAACCCTGTTCACACAGGTTATATACAGATGATCAGGTTTTTAAATACATCAGATAGGGATTGCATACATTAGTTAGGACTGCTCTGATAAGGGTATACCGTGAAGATTGGTAGAGCAGCTTAGTATACATTTTTTGCAAAAAACGTATCAACCAAATACCCTGTTTTTTACATCTTTTACTAGCACTTGCGGATTACTGCAACATTTTTTCAAACTGAGTGTTTTTGGTTTTACTATTCTCTTTTGTTTCTTCAGGTTTCTTGGTGGTGTGTGAACATGATCATACAGACTTGTTCACTGTGCAAGTAGCCCATGTGTTCCTGTTTCCATAATTGTTCTCTTGTGTCTACAAGACTGGGGAGTTCCACCACTCCTCTTGGGCTATCTGCACAAAAGCTGTTCTACCCTGTATGCACACATGAATTTTTCCTCTCTGAACCCTGTTCACACAGGTTATATACAGATGATCAGGTTTTTAAATACATCAGATAGGGATTGCATACATTAGTTAGGACTGCTCTGATAAGGGTATACCGTGAAGATTGGTAGAGCAGCTTAGTATACATTTTTTGCAAAAAACGTATCAACCAAATACCCTGTTTTTTACATCTTTTACTAGCACTTGCTGATTACTGCAACATTTTTTCAAACTGAGTGTTTTTGGTTTTACTATTCTCTTTTGTGTCTTCAGGTTTCTTGGTGGTGTGTGAACATGATCATACAGACTTGTTCACTGTGCAAGTAGCCCATGTGTTCCTGTTTCCATAATTGTTCTCTTGTGTCTACAAGACTGGGGAGTTCCACCACTCCTCTTGGGCTATCTGCACAAAAGCTGTTCTACCCTGTATGCACACATGGATTTTTCCTCTCTGAACCCTGTTCACACAGGTTATATACAGATGATCAGGTTTTTAAATACATCAGATAGGGATTGCATACATTAGTTAGGACTGCTCTGATAAGGGTATACCGTGAAGATTGGTAGAGCAGCTTAGTATACATTTTTTGCAAAAAACGTATCAACCAAATACCCTGTTTTTTACATCTTTTACTAGCACTTGCGGATTACTGCAACATTTTTTCAAACTGAGTGTTTTTGGTTTTACTATTCTCTTTTGTGTCTTCAGGTTTCTTGGTGGTGTGTGAACACGATCATACAGACTTGTTCACTGTGCAAGTAGCCCATGTGTTCCTGTTTCCATAATTGTTCTCTTGTGTCTACAAGACTGGGGAGTTCCACCACTCCTCTTGGGCTATCTGCACAAAAGCTGTTCTACCCTGTATGCACACATGGATTTTTCCTCTCTGAACCCTGTTCACACAGGTTATATACAGATGATCAGGTTTTTAAATACATCAGATAGGGATTGCATACATTAGTTAGGACTGCTCTGATAAGGGTATACCGTGAAGGTTGGTAGAGCAGCTTAGTATACATTTTTTGCAAAAAACGTATCAACCAAATACCCTGTTTTTTACATCTTTTACTAGCACTTGCGGATTACTGCAACATTTTTTCAAACTGAGTGTTTTTGGTTTTACTATTCTCTTTTGTGTCTTCAGGTTTCTTGGTGGTGTGTGAACATGATCATACAGACTTGTTCACTGTGCAAGTAGCCCATGTGTTCCTGTTTCCATAATTGTTCTCTTGTGTCTACAAGACTGGGGAGTTCCACCACTCCTCTTGGGCTATCTGCACAAAAGCTGTTCTACCCTGTATGCACACATGGATTTTTCCTCTCTGAACCCTGTTCACACAGGTTATATACAGATGATCAGGTTTTTAAATACATCAGATAGGGATTGCATACATTAGTTAGGACTGCTCTGATAAGGGTATACCATGAAGATTGGTAGAGCAGCTTAGTATACATTTTTTGCAAAAAACGTATCAACCAAATACCCTGTTTTTTACATCTTTTACTAGCACTTGCGGATTACTGCAACATTTTTTCAAACTGAGTGTTTTTGGTTTTACTATTCTCTTTTGTGTCTTCAGGTTTCTTGGTGGTGTGTGAACATGATCATACAGACTTGTTCACTGTGCAAGTAGCCCATGTGTTCCTGTGCAGTATGAGGTGGAGTGAAAGAAGTCTTATGCAGCAGGAGGAGGAGTGAGAACAAAAATTAGTCCTGTTCAGGAGGAGGTGTAAGAGGTGTAGTCCTGTGCAGGAGGAGGAGTAAAAGGCGTAGTCCTGTGCAGGAGGAGGAGTGAGAGGAGTATGTTGTGAATTTGCTTTTTGGCTCCCTCTAGTGGTTACTAGTTTTTTGACTCTGGTTTTTCTGTCTTTCCTTTTATCCGCACCTGGGTCGTTAGTTAGGGGCGTTGCTTTATAAGCTCCCTGGACACTCAGTTCTATGCCTGGCAACGTAGTTATCAGAGCTATTCTGCTGTGCTCTTGTCTACTGATCCTGGTCCGGTTATTCAGCTAAGTCATTTACTTTGCTTTTTGCTATTTGTTTTTGGTTTTGTATTTTTGTCCAGCTTGTTCCTAATCTGTATCCTGACTTTTGCTGGAAGCTCTAGGGCGCTGGTGTTCTCCCCCCGGACCGTTAGACGGTTCGGGGGTTCTTGAATTTCCAGTGTGGATTTTTGATAGGGTTTTTTGTTGACCATATAAGTTACCTTTCTATATTCTGCTATTAGTTAGCGGGCCTCTCTGTGCTAAACCTGGTTCATTTCTGTGTTTGTCATTTCCTCTTACCTCACCGTTATTATTTGTGGGGGGCTTCTATCCTGCTTTGGGGTCCCTTTCTCTGGAGGCAAGAGAGGTCTTTGTTTTCCTCTACTAGGGGTAGTTAGATTCTCCGGCTGGAGCGAGTCATCTAGGATCAACGTAGGTATGACCCCCGGCTACTTCTAGTGTTGGCGTTAGGAGTAGATATATGGTCAACCCAGTTACCACTGCCCTATGAGCTGGATTTTTGTATCTTGCAGACTTCCACGTTCCTCTGAGACCCTCGCCATTGGGGTCACAACAGTTTGCCAGGCCTATATTAAATGTTTAATGCATTGCAAAAGAGGGATTATAAGAAAGAAGATTCTGAGTTTTTTTTTTTTTCCTCTCTCATTTTTTTTTTTTTTTTTTTTCTTCATCCCCTTTACCTCAGAGTGGCTTATGCTTGCTGCAGACATGAATGTCCAGACCTTGATTACAAGTGTGGACCAGCTGGCTACTCGTGTGCAGGGCATACAAGATTATGTTATCAGAAGTCCTGGGTCAGAACCTAAGATACCGATTCCTGAACTGTTTTCCGGAGACAGGTTTAAGTTTAGGAATTTCAAGAATAATTGTAAATTGTTTTTGTCCCTGAGACCCTGTTCATCTGGAGACTCCGCTCAGCAAGTAAAAATTGTTATTTCGTTCTTACGGGGTGACCCTCAAGATTGGGCTTTTTCGCTGGCGCCAGGAGATCCGGCATTGGCTGATATTGATGCGTTTTTTCTGGCGCTCGGTTTACTTTATGAGGAACCCAATCTTGAGATTCAGGCAGAAAAGGCCCTGCTGGCTATGTCTCAGGGGCAGGACGAGGCTGAAGTGTATTGCCAAAAATTTCGGAAATGGTCCGTGCTGACACATTGGAACGAGTGTGCACTGGCCGCAAATTTTAGAAATGGTCTTTCTGATGCCATTAAAGATGTTATGGTGGGTTTTCCCATTCCCACAGGTCTGAATGATGCTATGGCACTGGCTATTCAAATTGACCGGCGATTGCGGGAGCGCAAGACCGCAAATTCCCTCATGGTGTTGTCTGAACAGACACCTAATTCGGTGCAATGTGATAGAAAAACCGCAAATTCCCTCATGGTGTTGTCTGAACAGACACCTGATTTAATGCAATGTGATAGAATCCTGACCAGAAATGAGCGGAAAATTCATAGACGCCGGAATGGCTTGTGCTACTACTGTGGTGATTCTACACATGTTATCTCAGCATGCTCTAAACGTATAGCTAAGGTTGTTGGTCCGGTCACCGCTGGAAATTTGCAACCTAAATTTATTCTGTCTGTAACTTTGATTTGCTCACTGTCGTCTTATCCTGTCATGGCGTTTGTAGATTCAGGTGCTGCCCTGAGTCTTATGGATCTGTCATTTGCTAAGCGCTGTGGTTTTACTCTTGAACCATTAGAAAATCCTATTCCTCTTAGGGGTATTGATGCTACGCCATTGGCAGCAAATAAACCGCAGTATTGGACACAGGTTACCATGTGCATGACTCCTGAACACCGCGAGGTGATACGTTTTCTTGTTTTACATAAAATGCATGATTTGGTTGTTTTAGGGCTGCCATGGTTACAGACCCATAATCCCGTCCTGGACTGGAAGGCTATGTCAGTTTCTAGTTGGGGCTGTCGTGGTATTCATGGGGATACCCTGCCTGTGTCTATTGCTTCTTCTACGCCTTCGGAAGTTCCGGAGTATTTGTCTGATTATCAGGATGTCTTTAGTGAGTCCAGGTCCAGTGCATTGCCTCCTCATAGGGACTGTGACTGTGCTATAGATTTGATTCCAGGCAGTAAATTTCCTAAGGGAAGACTCTTTAATCTGTCGGTACCTGAACATACCGCTATGCGTTCGTATATCAAGGAGTCTTTGGAGAAAGGACATATTCGTCCGTCTTCTTCCCCTCTTGGTGCAGGATTCTTTTTTGTGGCTAAAAAGGACGGATCTTTGAGGCCTTGTATTGATTATCGGCTTTTAAATAAGATCACTGTCAAATTTCAGTATCCTCTGCCGCTGTTGTCTGACTTGTTTGCCCGAATTAAAGGTGCCAAGTGGTTCACCAAGATAGATCTTCGTGGTGCGTACAACCTTGTGCGCATTAAGCAAGGTGATGAATGGAAAACTGCATTCAATACGCCCGAAGGTCATTTTGAGTACTTGGTGATGCCTTTTGGGCTCTCCAATGCGCCTTCAGTTTTTCAGTCCTTTATGCATGACATTTTCCGGAAGTATCTGGATAAATTTTTGATCGTTTATCTGGATGATATTTTGGTTTTTTCTGATGATTGGGACTCGCATGTGGAGCAGGTCAGGTTGGTCTTTAAAATTTTGCGTGAAAATTCTTTGTTTGTCAAAGGCTCAAAGTGTCTCTTTGGTGTACAGAAGGTTCCCTTTTTGGGGTTTATTTTTTCCCCTTCTGCTGTGGAGATGGACCCGGTCAAGGTCCGAGCTATTCTTGATTGGACTCAGCCCTCGTCAGTTAAGAGTCTTCAGAAGTTCTTGGGTTTCGCTAACTTCTACCGTCGTTTTATCGCTAATTTTTCTAGCATTGTGAAACCTTTGACGGATATGACCAAGAAGGGCTCCGATGTAGCTAACTGGGCTCCTGCTGCCGTGGAGGCTTTCCAGGAGTTGAAACGCCGGTTTACTTCGGCGCCTGTTTTGTGCCAGCCCGATGTCTCACTTCCCTTTCAGGTTGAGGTGGATGCTTCGGAGATTGGAGCAGGGGCCGTTTTGTCGCAGAGAGGCCCTGGTTGCTCTGTTATGAAACCTTGTGCCTTTTTCTCTAGGAAGTTTTCGCCTGCCGAGCGAAATTATGATGTGGGCAATCGGGAGTTGTTGGCCATGAAGTGGGCATTTGAGGAGTGGCGTCATTGGCTCGAGGGTGCTAAGCATCGTGTGGTGGTCTTGACTGATCACAAAAATCTGATGTATCTCGAGTCTGCTAAACGCCTTAATCCGAGACAGGCCCGCTGGTCATTGTTTTTCTCCCGCTTTGATTTTGTTGTCTCGTATTTACCAGGTTCAAAGAATGTGAAGGCCGATGCTCTTTCTAGGAGCTTTGTGCCTGATGCTCCTGGAGTCGCTGATCCTGTTGGTATTCTTAAGGATGGAGTTATCTTATCAGCTATTTCTCCGGATCTGCGACGTGTGTTGCAGAGATTTCAAGCTGATAGGCCTGAGTCTTGTCCACCTGACAGACTGTTTGTTCCGGATAAGTGGACCAGCAGAGTCATTTCCGAGGTTCATTCCTCGGTGTTGGCAGGTCACCCGGGAATTTTTGGCACCAGAGATCTGGTGGCCAGGTCCTTTTGGTGGCCTTCTTTGTCAAGGGATGTGCGGTCATTTGTGCAGTCCTGTGGGACTTGTGCTAGAGCTAAGCCTTGCTGTTCTCGTGCCAGCGGGTTGCTCTTGCCCTTGCCTGTCCCGAAGAGACCTTGGACACATATCTCCATGGATTTCATTTCTGATCTTCCGCTATCTCAGGGCATGTCTGTTATCTGGGTGATATGTGATCGCTTCTCCAAGATGGTCCATTTGGTTCCTTTGCCTAAGCTGCCTTCCTCTTCCGATCTGGTTCCTGTGTTTTTCCAGAACGTGGTTCGTTTGCACGGCATCCCTGAGAATATTGTGTCAGATAGAGGACCCCAGTTCGTTTCCAGGTTCTGGCGATCCTTTTGTAGTAGGATGGGCATTGATTTGTCGTTTTCGTCTGCTTTCCATCCTCAGACTAATGGACAGACGGAGCGAACCAATCAGACTTTGGAGGCTTATTTGAGGTGTTTTGTCTCTGCTGATCAGGACGATTGGGTGACATTCTTGCCGTTGGCTGAGTTTGCCCTTAATAATCGGGCTAGTTCCGCCACCTTGGTTTCGCCTTTTTTCTGCAACTCTGGTTTCCATCCTCGCTTTTCTTCAGGTCATGTGGAGTCTTCTGACTGTCCTGGGGTGGATTCTGTGGTGGATAGGTTGCAGCGGATCTGGAATCATGTGGTGGACAACTTGAAGTTGTCACAGGAGAGGGCTCAGCGCTTTGCCAACCGCCGCCGCGGTGTGGGTCCCCGACTACGCGTTGGGGATTTGGTATGGCTTTCTTCCCGCTTTGTTCCTATGAAGGTCTCCTCTCCCAAATTTAAACCTCGTTTTATTGGTCCTTACAAGATATTGGAAATTCTTAATCCTGTATCTTTTCGTCTGGATCTTCCTGTGTCGTTTGCTATTCACAATGTATTTCATAGGTCCTTGTTGCGGCGGTACGTTGTGCCTGTAGTTCCTTCTGCTGAGCCTCCTGCTCCGGTGTTGGTTGAGGGCGAGTTGGAGTACGTGGTGGAGAAGATCTTGGATTCTCGCCTCTCCAGGCGAAGACTTCAGTACCTGGTCAAGTGGAAGGGCTATGGTCAGGAGGATAATTCCTGGGTGGTCGCCTCTGATGTTCATGCGGCCGATTTAGTTCGTGCCTTTCATGCCGCTCATCCTGATCGCCCTGGTGGTCGTGGTGAGGGTTCGGTGACCCCTCACTAAGGGGGGGGTACTGTTGTGAATTTGCTTTTTGGCTCCCTCTAGTGGTTACTAGTTTTTTGACTCTGGTTTTTCTGTCTTTCCTTTTATCCGCACCTGGGTCGTTAGTTAGGGGCGTTGCTTTATAAGCTCCCTGGACACTCAGTTCTATGCCTGGCAACGTAGTTATCAGAGCTATTCTGCTGTGCTCTTGTCTACTGATCCTGGTCCGGTTATTCAGCTAAGTCATTTACTTTGCTTTTTGCTATTTGTTTTTGGTTTTGTATTTTTGTCCAGCTTGTTCCTAATCTGTATCCTGACTTTTGCTGGAAGCTCTAGGGCGCTGGTGTTCTCCCCCCGGACCGTTAGACGGTTCGGGGGTTCTTGAATTTCCAGTGTGGATTTTTGATAGGGTTTTTTGTTGACCATATAAGTTACCTTTCTATATTCTGCTATTAGTTAGCGGGCCTCTCTGTGCTAAACCTGGTTCATTTCTGTGTTTGTCATTTCCTCTTACCTCACCGTTATTATTTGTGGGGGGCTTCTATCCTGCTTTGGGGTCCCTTTCTCTGGAGGCAAGAGAGGTCTTTGTTTTCCTCTACTAGGGGTAGTTAGATTCTCCGGCTGGAGCGAGTCATCTAGGATCAACGTAGGTATGACCCCCGGCTACTTCTAGTGTTGGCGTTAGGAGTAGATATATGGTCAACCCAGTTACCACTGCCCTATGAGCTGGATTTTTGTATCTTGCAGACTTCCACGTTCCTCTGAGACCCTCGCCATTGGGGTCACAACAGGAGTAATCCTAAGCAAGTGGAAGATAAGTGATAGGAACAGTCTTGTGCTGGAAGTGGTGATGATGGGGGTGGTAGTAGTAGATGTCTGATGATGGGGGTAGTAGTAGTAGATGTGTCTGGTGATGATGATGGGGTGGTAATAGTACCTAGATACTGTATGTCTGGTGATGATGTTAGTGGTAGTAGATGTGTCTGATGATTATGGGGTGATAGTAGTAGATGTGTCTGATGGAGGTGGTAATACTAGTAGTATGTGTCTGCTTATGATGATGGGGTGGTAGTAATACATGTGTCTGGTGATGGGTGGTAGTAGTAGATATGTCTGGTGATGGGGTGGTAGTAGTAGATGCTTGTGGTGATGATGACGGGATGGTAGATGTTTCTGGTTATGATTATGGGGTGATAGTAATAGATGTGTCTGATGGGGGTGGTAGTATGTGTCTGCTTATGATGATGGGGTGGTAGTAGTAGATGTGTCTGGTGATGGGGTGGTAGTAGTAGATGCATCTGGTGATAATGATGGGGTGGTAGAAGGTGTTTATGGTTATAATGATGGGGTGGTAGTAGTAGATGTGTCTGGTGATGATGGAATAATAGTACGTGTGTCTGGGGATGATGATGGGTGGTAGTAATAGATGTGTCTGTTGATTATGATGGGGTGGTGGTAGCGGATGTGTCTGATGATGGGGTGGTAGTAGTAGATGTGTCTGGTGATGATGAAGGGGTGGTAGTAGATGTATCTGGTGATGATGATGGGGTGGTAGCAGTAAATATGTCTGAT